>NW_027411603.1:8750000-9375000 GCF_049639745.1 Rhodnius prolixus | reverse complement strand
TTTGCTTTATGTAGTATATAATTTTTTTTTTTCTGTAGACCTCTGAGAATGAATGAAAACAGAACTTTATTCAGAACGTTGGTAAGTAGGTCCTCTAAGAAATAAAAGATGAAAAGTAATGCCTACTTTTTTAGAGGGGTTTTGCGTCCAACTACCACAAATTAGGTGCCGTGGAGGGAGCGACTAGCAAACATACTTTACTATAAATTTCTCGTATTAAACGTTAAATAAAATCCATGGCCTAGATCGGGAATCGAATCTAGTACCACAACACATCTTAGTTTTGCGGGCCTTGCCACTAACAGCTCGGCTACTGTGGCGCCTTATGAATACATTATATTTCTTAAGTAAGTGAAAAAAACAGAGAAATCAAGAAGAAAGATGGAAGAACCAGAGATGAAAGAGGTAATGGGGAAAACTGGGTTTTAAAATGAGGGAATGAAGGGTCATGACGAATGTAAACCGGGATAAAGAGTTTGAAAGAGAAGTGACACGGATAAGAAAGGATTTGTTTGATAGGCTGATGTCCTTTGCTGGAGAATATAAAGGTCAGAAGGTAGAGAGCAGATGTGAGGGGAAAGCGCAGAGGGTTTGCGTTGGAAAAATCTATGGGATTTAGAAAAAGCTTTGGGATTTAGAAAAAGCTTTGGGATTTAGAAGTGTGAAATCGGAAGGCCCGAAGAGAAATATTAGCGACTGAATTCAGGGTAAAACTGTCTTAACTTCATTTGTGTGCAAGGTGATGTGAGAATCTGTCGAGATTATGAAGATAAATCGTAGAAAATAGTTTTAGTTCATTTTTAATGTCAATTTAGAAATTGTTCTTCGAGCCTTATAATGTGAAGCGATATTAAGAGTATAGCTGGAATGCCAAATTCGAGGGAAAGTGTTAACTAATGTGGAAATCTATCAACCAAAGTGCAACTTTTCCCACAAAAGACTTTTCTGTGACGACTCAATCTTAAAGCTTTATCTCCTCTTACGAGATAACAGTAAAAGAAAGTGAAAATGCAGATGTGGGCCACTAAGCTTTCTAGAAAATCCCATTTTTAAAATTTCACTTTCCCCCCTTCCATCATAATTGGCCTAAATTTGACGTCTATATTTAAATTTAAATAAGATTAAACGTTAAGATTTAAATCTTAGATTTAGAGGCTGTAGTTCTAGAGCTATGGTGTTGTAAGTGTCTCAAAGTGAAGAATTACTCAAGTGAAAGTGAGTTTATGTGTAGGTCAGTTAGAGTTTGTCTGTGAGTAAGATAAATGCAAATTGATCCCACTTTCAACTATAATTACAGTATGGCTAAGAGATTGATTGAGGCTTTAGCGCAGAACAATTTGCTGTCCATTTGTTTAAGGATTTTTACAAGTCTGACAAGATCTCTATAATCCACGGCTTCAAAAAATAAATCCAGAAAAATGTATATTTTATATTAATGAATCCAGTTTTCTCTTACTACATCAGACAGATTTAATAACAGGTTAGGTCCTCTCTCTCAGGCATCGCTGCCAAAAGAGGCTTATTCTGTAACATCTTCTATTTCTAGCTGAAGAAATCTCACATTTTCTTTTGTTGGCCAGCGTTTTTTTCCACAAATTTTCCCTCAGCGTTATCATCTTTTCTGCATTAAAATGTAGCTAAAGTATGAATCGTTCAAGAAGAATCTAGAGAGGAGAATTCGGGAAAGAAATAAATAAATAGTAGTTGATTCTCTCACCTATCTTTCAGAATATTAACTAGTTCTTTGAGCAGTCTCTTGGCAGTGAAATGGATCTATTGGCAACGCTCAGCCTGGTGCTAGATTTAGAGAGATTGTTAGAAAAGTCGAGATAAAGGAGAGGGTGGAAAGTAGGTAAAACGCTCGAGACTATTAGAGTCAAGCTTCTAACTTGGTCCCCACATGTGAGGAGGATATGTCCTTATCTAGCACTTTTTTTTCTCGTTTATTTGTGCTACAATCGGCGTATTGGCGCCATAAGTAACAATGATATCAGTGAACAGTAGAAGTGAACGAGTGGAGAAGTTACCAAGAGGTAATCCTCCAAAACACAGAACTATTAGTCACTCTCTTCACTAGAGAGGAGATCATGAGGCCACTGTCTTTCTAAGACGTCTTGTTGGGTTGTCAGGAAGAGTTCCGGAAGAAAGATTTTGAGCTAGAGGATTTGCGTGCAATTGCAGGTTGAACTGGCGTATCCTGTATCGTGTTTAATCATGATTTGGGTGATCAAAGGAATGTTAAGATCTGCAGTGCAGTCCGGTTAGGGACGTAAAAAAAAAGAGCGTCTACTATTGATAGAAATATTCTAGATTGTAGAGATTGAATTATTTGGAGACTGGTGCGTTTGGTTGAACCCCATAGCTCTATTCCATACAATTAGATAGGTTTTAAAGTACGTAGAAGTTTAAATTAGTCTTATGTCGTCTGCAGACTGATATCTGTTGTCTAAAGATCTTTTAAGTTATCGAAAGCGACTGTTTGGTTCTATTCTTTCAAGTCTAGTAGTTTTGACAGCTATAGTCCGTTTAAGATTCAACCATAACCGAACGCCAAGCCACCTATTCCGCATAGGGGTTCTCCCGGATAAACAGTGCACATGTGGGGAGGAAGCAGAAGCTGATTCCAACCACTTAATTTTGGCATGTCCTCAAAGAAGTAAAGGCAGGGACAAACTTTGGGAAGCCATAGTGGAAAATAAGTTGGAACTGCCGACTAATTTGCAGCAGATAATGGCAGGGGCTAATATTGTAACTCTTGAGGCAATAGTGAATCATATTAAACAGAATCACATTCTAATATAATTTAATTATTAGAAAAATACTTTTTTAACTATAATATAATTTATTAAATTATTGAAGCAATAAATACATCTCCACACTGAATCAATGGCTAATCTGCATGCCCAGAAGGCCAAAAAAAAAAAAAAAAAAAAAAAAAAAAAAAAGTCTAGTAGTTTTGTGCTGTATTAAAAATCTTTGTGGCTATTTTCAAGAAAATTCTCAAAAATCATTGATCTATTCAGCTAGAGCAGTGGTTTTAGTTCACCATATTTTCATTGTCTACTATTGAACTATTTTCCAGATCTATGTAACTCTGGGTTCTCTCTTGCTTTCGAGATTTTTCATCAGCGCCATTTTTTTTGGAGTTTTCACAATAAATGAATGTTTTGAGGTCAGATGAGTGCTTTTTTTTTCTACACAGTTCTGATTGGTCAGTATGTCACCATAAACGTTCAAAAATAAACTAAAAAGTAAATTTTCTGACAAAATTAGCCAACTGGAAATGGCCAGTATTTTGGTTAAATTGATTTTTTTAAGTTTTTAAGTTTCTTTTTCCGAGAACAGTTTCAAAGAATTTCTTTGAACTTTTTATTTTTCCTACATCCGTGTAGGCCAGTCTTTCTCAAAGTGGGAGATAACGCCCCCTTGTGGGCGCTGGAGGCTTACAGAGGGGCGGTGAAGGGACCAGAGAAAAATGGGGCGTGTTGAAGCGGTTTAGTGGGAAGCGATGGCTGATTTGTGTTTTTCTAATATAAACTAAAATCAAAACCTGTCTATTACATTATATCGATTATTTCGTTGATTTTATATCTTTTTTCGCTAATTTTGGCAACAAAAGCTAATCTCACGTTTGTATCCTGGATTTTAGTCGATTGTTCAACAATTTTTGATAGCATTATCGTAATTGTGTGAATATAGATTTAGTGCTGTGGCAACGCTGCTTACTAGAATGAGAAACTTGTTAAAAATAATCAAATTCATTCTTCACATTAGATTATTTTTAAAATTTAAATTGAAATGTTTGTTTTAATTTCAATACAAGTTTTTCTAAATATTATTTACATAGTTGCGTTTTATTACTCACATTAGAACAGTCTCATTCAAAATGTGAGTTCGAACTCAGAAACAGGATAAGGGCTCATATGGCACTCTATTAATCAAATTAAAGTAATTATTGCTATTGTAACTTTTTAAGAAGTGGTAAAGTTAAAAATTTTAGGAGGCGCTAGAAAATAATTGATTCTCAAAGTGGGGGCGGTAGACGAAATAAGTTAGAGAACCTCCTGGTGTAGACCTATAACTTTTATAGTCCTTAGGACCTTAAGTGTGGTTAAGCTCTACTTTAAAGTGTCGTTTTAGTATACTTAACGGTTCTACGTGCTTCATTTGGACTTAGGAGTTAAGTTAGGTTGAGTTTTGGAACATTTTCTTAAGGTAAAATTGATGGTCGATATTCTAGAGGAGCAGTGACGCTTTCTCCAACTGTATCATTTGATTATAACTTTTTCAATTATCTTTTTTTTATGAATAAAATTTATTTATGTAAACTGTGGCGTGAAAAAGTCTTGAGAGGATCATACTAGAGTTTGTTGATTGCTTTAATATCAGTGAATCAGCTCTTTGAATGATGGCAGTTGCTGTTGATTGTAATGGAGAAACAGTTGTTGAATATAGTACCACCTGTTCAGCTCTGTTGTCGGCTGCCCTAGATAACCATTATATCGTATCCAAGTGAGTCTCTTCGTTCTAGAAAAGAAACAGAGAGGGAAGTAAGTCACCGTGCCGGAGAGAATTGTATAGAACACTCGGTCTGAGAGAGGTGGAGGAGGTAAAGGGGCGTAACAAAGTCAACTGAATCTTCCGCCCTCGGCTAGTCCATGATGAACTATGCTACAATACCATAACAATGTCCAGATAGATGTTGTGTATCTATAGTCTATTTCAAATCACACATATGTGAGTGTGATCAACAATCAAAGAACAACAGCAGGACCTCCATGGTCGCCCCCTCACTAATACCAACACATGCGCACATCTATTACCACTACTAACCTACTGAACTAGGAGAACAACTATTTACTTTCTCATACTTCATACTGGTTCCACGATAGGTGAGCGGTTTTCGAGATGCGCCTCGTAAAGCTAAGATTATTATTGAAAGGTTTTGTTCATAGTTTTTGGTGGTTGAAGAAAGATTATTGCTAAATTTCAGACATAATTTTTGACTATTCTTAGCCAAACTTTCGACCTAGAGACTAGGCCATCTTTAGGGCTTATTATACTTATTAACAATTATAATTTGTTTTCCACAGTTAACCTTAAAGGATCGTGTATCTTCCGCCCTGATTGTTTAAGCACTCTGTGGACAGTTTTAAATGTCCTTGTTTGTGACAGGTCAGTGCTGTTAAAACCTTAACAATCGGGACAGAAAGATAAACCAACCTTTAAAGTTAAAATTGTTTAACAAATACAAACGAAGGGTTTTGATTGGCTTTTTCGTTTTTTTTTGGTGACTGATTCATTAATCCGAAAGGAAGCAAGATTTTGGCTGAAGTAAGACGTACTGGGTTCGATTCCCAGTCTTGGCCTTTGATTCATTTAATAAAAAATAGATTTATATTCAATTATTTCTACGATATTTTGTCTGTAGTCTGAGCTCGTCTTAACTGATAGCCATTGCTTTACTAAACAATGCTAAGAGAATGTATTTAATGCTATCGCGGCTCAAATTTGCGGATATGCAGATCTGTCAGTAATGCACCTTCAATCCCGGAAGTATCACTTTACTGATTTATTTTTTTCCCGAGATTGTCTTGGGAACGCCTGTAAAGAATCTCTTTAAAGTTTAATGCATTTTTTGGACCTTCAATTTAATTGTAACATTTCTTTTTTAATGAAAACTACTGTTTCGGACAATTCTAAGGATAAACAATTAATAATTTGCAGAAAATATGATATTAACAATGAGAATTGGATTAAAAGAAAACTTTATGAACAATCACTTCAGGCTTTTCATTTTATTAAAAGGTTATTTTTAGAAATTTTATTGTTTGTATTCAATTTTTCAAAATTATTTTTGGTTATTTAAAAATACATTTAGTTTTGAACACTCTCATGACTTACTTTAATTCTTTAGTGGTTTTCTATCGAGGTTTTATTCATACTTGGAATGTTCACAAACAATGAACCAGTTATTGAGTTCCGGCGCATTTGTTACGAATAAAAGTTGTAGATTTAGATTTTCGCAATGAACGTATGAACTTTGAAAAGAAAACAAACAATAATCGTCTAAACAAACTTAAAAAAAATCGATTCAGTAATCTGATTCGAGATATTGGACTTTGAACTGATTGAATTTGACTTTTCTTGGATTTTTTCGTCTTTTTGTTCTTTTGTTCTTTATGCAGCTCACAGGAACTGCATTAGCAGGAAAAGAAAAACACATAACGGCCTTCAAGAAGACCATCAATATTTGTCGAAACTTTGGCAATTATTGTATATGTTTAATAAAAAAGGAACTATTTGGTATTTTCCAGCGATCGTACCCACAATTTGGGGTCTTTTATTTCCTTTTGAAATCGAAAAATCAACGCGAAGAATTTTCTCTTATTAGTGGTAGCAAGAGAAACTCCAATAAAAATCAGGACTCATAATAAATGTCATGCGTCGCAGATAAAGATGATGAATAGGCGTAAACATTTTTGCCCCTCGCTGACGTAGGCAGGGGGGGGCAGGGGTTAGTGATGGATAGTTTTATGGTGGAGGGTATTATCCCGTATCAAGGTCAGTCGAAGAAAGTTAGGTGGTTTCATACAGGTTCTACAGGAGATTTCTCTTAAGGAGGTCTGTGGCCGTGGACTTGGTGTGAGAGAGAGGGTAGATCCCCTCTGCTGACTATACCACTATCGGCTGGTTCGATATGTCCAGAAACAGAAGGTACATGGAGAACGGCCCAAGAGTTTAACCCACGTTCTTGGACATTGTCTCATTTTGCAGTTTTCCTTCATTCCACTTTATTCTGCAATTTGCCTCTCCTGAATTTTGTTGACATTTTCTCATATTGTGATTATTACGTCGATCTCATAGCTTATCCTCAATCAGAGGAAGTTAGATTTTTACTTTCTCCTTATTCTAGTAGCGAAAAGCTTTGCAATCCTGTCCAATTTTCAAAACTGATTTTGGACTGGAAGTAATTATTTTGAGGTCTCCTAATTAAAATATTATTAACTTTTCATTTAACAATTCATATTAACTTTATTATTAATTTTTTTTTCCTGTCTTTTATTGTAATTAACCACTGCAGCAATTGTTGCAACAAATAAATGTGGTATATGATTGCAAATATTAGGATTACTTGAGTAGAGAAGTCACCCAGTGGTGATACTCCATTGTCTTTAAAATATACTAAACTTCTCTCACGAAAAGAGTAGATCGCGAGGCCATCTTCTCTTCAATCTCCTTGGAGGATTATCTGGTAAAGCGGTAGAAGATAGATATTTGATTAAAGGAAAAGAATGAGCTGCTGTAGAGGAATAGAGTTTGAGAGAACGAGCGTTTGCAAGATCTTTAGTGATTTTATGGGATTTTGAGGACGTTATGACTTGTGAGGTTAGATACAAAAAAGAAAAAGGAGCACTTAGAATTTTTAAAAATATTTTTGACTGCAATAATCGATTGCATTGAGAGTTGGTATGTTTAATCCAATACCCATACTTTGACATCTTTTTTGATCGTATAACCAAATAGGTCGGTGTAACAGTAGGAATTTTAAGCCTATATTTGGTCTACCACACTGAAATTGTACTTTACAGGGGTAGCCTGCTTACTCTAGCTTGTCAGAGAAGTGGTCTTATTCCCACCAAGAGTGCTTATCCGTACAATAAATTCAAAAAGTATTGACCATAAAGCGTTGATATCGTTTCCGAGAGGATCCTAAAAAAAATTAGCAAAAACCCTCCAGGTTAAGGGATTTTGATGGCTATATTATTGAGACAGAATTCCTGAACGAACCCCATCCCGGATATTATTAACAATTACTGGATGTTTTGATTAAAATAATGAATAATACACACATAAATAACATTGATGTGTATACACCGTGAACATTTTTTTTGGATTTTTCCCGTTATTAAATGAATTTGGAGGCCATAAATAGCCCCTAAGGCGTTGTGGTGGCACTAAAAAATGTAAGCCTTAAGTCTAGAGAGTGTTAACACAAAATTGTTTAATTTCTTTCTATTTATCCAAGTATCTTTTCCAGAAATTCTTATTTGCTTATAATGGCGTGTCAGAACAGTAAATCAAAAGCCACCCTTAGGTTTTTTATTTTATTTTTAATTTTTTTACCCCCTTTTTAACAATAATACCCACCAGATGGACGGGATAGTGGCTGAGTCGTAATAACTCCCCACCTAGATCGACCTACATCTCGGTAGTGTCTATGGTTTCTCGAGTTAAGCGG
This sequence comes from Rhodnius prolixus, assembly GCF_049639745.1. NCBI lineage: Eukaryota > Metazoa > Arthropoda > Insecta > Hemiptera > Reduviidae > Rhodnius > Rhodnius prolixus. The sequence continues at coordinate 9,366,758 of NW_027411603.1, read as the reverse complement.
TGAGACCTCGCACAAACTAACTACAGACAAGTTTCCCTCTACTAAAAGCAAAATACATTAGTTTCCTTTCTATTTATTGTAGAAGCCACCATCTTATAAAAGTAAAATCAATATCCTGAAATTTTTGACCATTTAAAGAAAATCGTTGAAGCCATTTTGAGAAAAAAAAATTAATTAAAAAAGAAACTGAAAAAATCGATTTAATAAAGTGCCACTTTCGGTTAGTCGATTTTGGTCTTAAGTTTAGCCCCGGAATGCCGCTCAATAGAATCAAGGTATCAAATTTGAAATTTTAGCAATTTTACGATTTTGAATCTCTAATAAAATTGAAAAATAAAAACCTACATGATTTTGGTATTTCCTGTTTCTATGAGTGAGAGATAGATAAAAAATTGTTAGACAAAACTGTTCACAGACTGGAGAATACATTAAATCAACCAAGGTATTTGTTAACATTTTATTGTAGCAATATTTTAGCCAAAAAGTAGAAGGGCCACGTATTTAAAGGGAAAGGGAAAGATAGCTAAATCCGGCCCTTTAACCATAGCCGAAATTACTTTATAACGGCTCTTATAATTTAGTTCTTAAATATATAAATATTATCAGATTGGTTAGTAGGTAATACCCCCTTCTCCTCCTCCACCTCTATTCCACCCTCAATAAATTCACACAAACTGCACTAGCTTGTTAAAAATTTTTGGGTGGCCTAGTTTTATACATAAGTAGGCAGGAGTGAAAGTGAAATTGGTCGTAGCGGATCTTCCCCAATTCTGTTTGTGTATGTTGGTAACGGTACCGTACGGTGTACAGGTACTGCCATCCACTCAAAGCTAGTCATTCTAAATGTGATCAAATACCACCGCTTCTTCTCCAACTAACCACTAGCTAAGTGTTATTTAAAGTTTCTAGAAGAATAAGAAGAAAATACAATATATTTCAAAAAAAGAGTTAAACCCCTTTAAACACATCGTACATTACAATCATTGAGAATTGTGTAGGCCGTCTGATCCGTTATGTACGACCGGGTATATAATCGTATAACATTACAGTCCTTGTTTAAATTCGATAAATTTATTGGTACACTACTCATTACAAAAATATACATAATCCGCATTAATTTCCTACAGCTGCAGGATGTAATCTAATCTTGCCAATAATATAAAAATACATTTTGAAGTACCCTGAACACCAAAAAAATCATTTTCATTAACACCTCACACGACTCACTACTAATTCTTGAGGTAAATGATTTTTAAATTAAAAAAATTAATTTTAAACGTGATTTTTTTAATTTGTTAAGTTACACCAGCGCTAGATACGCCATAAGTAACAATGACAATAACTGACACCACTACAAACTCACTAATTAGTGAGTGAGGGGAGAAGTTACCCAGTGATAACACTCCCTAAGTCATCTTCCAGGATTAGCTACTCTCTTCAGAAGAGAGAAAATCGCGAGGCCACTGACGTTTCAATCGTCTGGGAGGATGATCTGGATGGTGATGAGATGATAAATGGCGGACAAGAGGATTGGAATGAGTGTGATGAAGTTCTGATGAAAACTTTTATAGCGAGTTCGTGTAACCTGACCTACAAACGGATTTCCAGATCTGTGTGTGGATAGTTAGATTGGAAACGTAAAATGGAGCTGTTTAACGATAGTGCGGAGAATTTTAGACTGAAGAGATTGAATTCGTTGAAGATTGGAGCGTTTCGTTGAACCCCACAGTTCAATACCGTACGTCCAGGCGGGTTTTAGTATGGAATTGTAAATCAGTCGTTTGTTATTAAGTGAAAGTTTTGAACGTAGGTCTAGTAGTTTTTTAAGTAGCCGATAACGCCTGTTAACTTCAGTTCGTTTAAGTCGTGTATGCGGGATCGTCAAACGTGATTAAAACTAAATTTGGAATTTAATTCAATCAATGAAAATTCTTATTATTTAATTTAAATCTTAATTTTTTTATGATTAAAAATGTCTATTGATTAAATTCCAATAAAATTAAAAATGAATTTAATTCAATCGACCAATTTTGGCCGATTAAATTTAATCGTGATTAAAATTAAATTTTGGTTAAATTCAATTGGAATTTGCAAACGAAAATGGAATAAAAAATAAACAAAAGTACCAGATAAATAAATAAAGAATGACGCAGAATAATGTGGATGGATTACGCAAAGCGAGGGCAGGCCAATGACTCAGGCTTTGTAGAGGAGAGATACATTGTGCAAGAGTTTTGGTTTTTGTAAAACTATAATATGAACCGCACTTGGAAGAACTTCGTTATTCCAGCATGTTGTGGAGAAGGAAGTCCTTCTAGACTTGAATTATCCTTATAAAGGGCGAATGTTTCTTAATTTGTCCTAAATGTCATAGATTTAACTTTTCAATCGTTGGGAAAAGCTTTTAAGAGTCTGTTCTGTGGAGTGAGTTCTAAGGGAGAAAAAGAGCGATTTCAGAGAGGAAGTGCCATAAAGCGACACTTTTTGGATGTCGGATTTTGGACAGAACTTTAGATACTTCCGTCCGTAAGTTTCAGCTTTTAAAGTTCGACTCGCACGGCGTACTTCCCCAATCCTTCAACAGTAAGAGAAAGTATAAATACTGACGTGAACATCCAACCATTTTCTCTAATTGATTGACCAATCAATTGTCTCCAATCTTTCGAAACGTATTCAATTTCAAAAAAATTTCATTACACTGAATGGCATTAGAGGGAGAAGTACCTCTTGCATATCCTCGCTAAAACAACCTTAAAGGCATTTTCCTGGAAAAACGCCTTTTTTGGGGGGGAGACTCCAAATCGGGGTATTTCCGGTGGAGTCAAACTTGAAATAGAAAATTGGTCACGATTACATTGCATCCTCTTAACTAGTAAGAACCAATTAAAAGGAAAATCGATATAAAATAATGATGCTGTTTTCCCAAATTAAATACATTTCATTAACTCTCTGTAATATTATATTGTCTGTAGATATGTATACTTTTTAAAGAGGCGGTAATTTTAAAGAGCTTGTCTAAGGTTTGGAGGGTGACGTTGAACCCTCTCTATCTCTCCTAGAGGTGTCCCTAAATGGAACTCCCATTTCGAGATATTTAGTGCATTCAGCGTAGCCCTACTATCTGGGCAGATGAAAATGCAGCTGAATTCTATGATCGTTCATCCAAAGTAAAACAAAGCTTCTTGGACGCAGTTATCAGTTCTCCATTTGATAAGATCAAATGATCCCCAGTCTCAAAATAGACCCGCTATTCCAGAACTACCTTCCATTCTAGAACCATCCATATAGCACCGGAAATAATTATCAGATGCCACCATAGCAGGTGAACACATCATCGCTACCAGTCCCTCCATTAAAGGACTTGACTAAAAATGGTCAGTAAGAAATGACTCGACACTATCAGAAGATTTACCCTTATTGAAATCTTTAAATTCATCCTGTTTAATGCTGTAACAGGATACTATGCCAGCCTTTTCTAGCAAGAGGTTTAGAATATCCTCAAAATTCCCATGGCAGTAGTTACCGTCATTCTCAACACACCAACTTCTTAAGATTAATTAAAAATTCATATAAGTTGAAGGAAAAAGTTTAAACGGAAGGATGAGTTTATCGTTCTGTATTCTGAAGTTTTTCGAATTTTATAGAATACAGCCTGCTAAGAAATTTTAAGTTACTTTTTTTAAAAAGAGAGAAAAAAATGCGATAAAAATCTTAGACAATAAGTTCCAGACAGAAAATCTTCGGAGGTTCATTGGGAAGCGCTCCTAGGTGGCAGACCAAAGAAATTAACGATTACTAGACCTTTTTTTGGCATATAGCTCAATTAAAAATCTGTACAATTAGCAACAGCCTGAATTTTCCTTTCCTGGTTTGCCCTATTTTTCCATAATTGCGATCATAACGGCATTGTCTACAGATGATATTCAATAGATACGAGCATTATATCATTATATCGGTACATGGCACAATGACTCATGCTCATCAATATTTACTAAGCGATCATCCAGGAGTGGGCATCAGCTTGTTCTTGCATAAATATTATTATTGTCTAAATCCATTATCTATTAGTATTTCAACATTTAAATTTTCTTAGTCTTATTCGACAAAATTAATTAATATATGTTAACAAAAATTATAAGATGTGAACGATGACGTTTTTTTTTTTTTTTACTTTCTGCGGTTAATTCAATTTTTTCCAAACTTGGAGTTTGTACTTTAAAAAAAAAATGGTTACGTGTTCATTACTGTAAAAGGATACAGTTGATAGAAAAGATTGAAGTCTCAGCTTCAATGTAATCCCTCGAGAAACAATATTCTCTGAGAGATTGTTTAGAAACCAAAGTAATAGGCCTAACCTATTTATTTCTAAGTTTAAATGGAACTGTGTGGTAATAGAAAATTAGATTAAGCTCGGGATTAGATTAAAAAACCTGGTTCAGTCGACCTGTACATTCCATACTTCCGGTGACCTGTCATTCTTTCAGTTCATAATTTGAGTTTAGACATAATCGTGCTTCTAGATATTATACTGGTATCAGCACCGTACAGTATACTAAGTGGCACTTATTCTGCTTAAAAATATTAAATGTCCTAAGACAAAAAAAAAAAAAAATTAAAATGAAAGTTGTAGACTAAAACTGTGTTTATTGAGTGAAAGCAACAAAATTTAAATAAAATCGCTGATCTTATACATATCGCAGTACGCATGTTTATTGCATCCCTCGCCGATTTCGGGCTTTCATGCATCAGCAGAGGTTGATTAATCAATTTAATGTGTGAGAATTTGTCTTTCAACTTTATGTATCCGTCTTAATTTCTGAGCGAGTCATTTTAAAATTAGCGATATTATCCAGCACTTCTGAATTAACCACTTAATAATCCAGCTGCTGACCCTTAGATTGTCTCTCCCTAGGAGCTTCTAACAGCTCTCACTGACCGGTGATGGACAGTGTTGTCTCTGTAACCAGAGAACACTGTCCGGAGACCGGCAGTGCACTGAAAAAAGCTCCGGGCGCCAATAACCTGAGATGTTAACGCGCCTTAAATCATTAAAACTAATAATAATAATAATAATAATAATTGGAATCATTTGCTTCAAAAAAATCGCTGAAAACTTAAAAATGGCACTTCCCATCATTTGATCTAGAATTTTACATACATATTGATTTCCCATCATTATTATACAGATAGTAATACCGTACATTATACTAAAATGGCACCTTGGAAGGAAGTTTAAATCCATCAGTTTTTCCTCTAGAACAGCCTTAAATGAATTGTACTGGAAAATTGTTTTAACGTGGAAGCCATTTTTCGGAGAAAATTGGAAAAAAATCTTTTTAGAAAAATGCATTTCCTTCAAATTGATTTTGAATAAAATCTAACTTCAAATAAAATCTTAATGGTATATTCTGATTAAGCCCTAATCGAAACATAAAATGGTGAATTTTCGTTTTTTGGAAAACTAAAAAAAAACCAAAAAAACAAACAAACAAAACCTAAACGATCGCAAAAGCTTAGATTATAACCGGAAGTGAAGATAAATCAAAAACTTCTCATACTCTTTATTCGCCTCGCTTTCCTATAAATTTTAAATAGGAAATTAGACGGGTATTTTCTTATCTATTTCTGTTTTCAAGGTGGATTTTCGCCCCTTGAGTGGTTTTTACATTTTGTTATTCGACCTTGTTTATATTACCAATGAATTTAATAAACAATATTTAGATGGGGTGTGAAAAACAAATTTTTAAGAAGAAAGGAAGGAAAAAAGGAAAACAAAAAAAAATGTTAATAACAATGGAGAAAAACAATTTGAATGTCATTTTTATTAAATTTTTTATCTTTAAACGTATTTTTGGTTTTACAAAATTAGAATCGCGATCGATTTTTTTATGGTTAAAACAATATACGATAGTTTTATCGTAGTATTCGATTATCGCCTAAAAGTTGTATTAACTATAGAGACTTTGAGTGATTTTATTTAAAATTTGTACTATATTTGGGCACCAACAGCTGGATCAGAGCAGCATAACGTGCAGGATCAATCAGGCACTGCCTGCTTGTTGGGTAGTGCTGCCTGAGATAGCAGGTGTTCTTTCAAATATGTATTTCTGGGAGTTCCAAAAAAAAAAAGTTCTCCAGTGAGAACTGCTACGTCCAGGGTAGCCATTTATTTTTTAATATAATCGATATCGCTGAGGATGAGCGCTATGAAATGGAACTGTTTTGGGAAAAAATGGTACCACAAGTAGTTGAGAAATAAAAACAAAAAAACTCCAGAGAAAAAATGAGGACTGGTTCTCTGAGGTTATTCAGACGGTTCAAGACCAAAGAAAATTGTTAGCTGCTGTTGATGGACATTAAAAATTTCGTTGAAGAAATGTCTTAAACTAGGAGTAAAGCGAAGATCTAGCAGAACCATTCGGCAGGAATTGAAGAGGCAAATTTTCTTCCAGCTTGAAATACTTTTTTATGCTTTACAAAACAATCGTTTGTCCAGGGATGAGGACAAATTAAACATGGTAACTTGAATTTTCTATGGCTTGAAGTTAAGTCTTACTTCCCAAGGTCCATTTCTTTGTTTTTTTTATTTCAACATCTTTTGGCAGACGGAAATTTTTTAAATAGGATAATATCCAACCTTCAAGCTAGGTTCTTCTGTTACAGACAACATTACGGACAGTGGACAGTTTGCACTTGTGGACTCGAATATGCTCGAGACCTCTGTTCGTCAGTCCAGCGTGGGTGAACATTAAATTTAACGAACTTTTTTTAAAGAATTAGGAAAACCTATTTTGCGTGGTATAGCTAAGATAGATCCATTGCTGATCTAAGAGATACTATGTCCTTGAGAGCACTCTTAGATATCAATGTTCTTCTTAGCGGAAATGTACTTTAAACATCGTTTTTTAACAGGAAATCCGGAAAATATAATTAATAAGGGAATCTTCGTTCCTGACGATTTTTTTTCTTACTTCGATTATTACTTAGCTTTGAATGAAAAGGACTTTTGATTGAAGCGTTATCTCCAAAAAAAGCCCCCTTGAATTAATTTTCATTACAAAAAATATCAAGCAAAAGGGAAACGTCTTCCCTCTCGAGTAGATAAAAAGAAATCATTCTCATTTCCGGTACAGACATATTCTTTTCGTTATTTTAGGCCTACCCTATCCTTATACAAATTTAGTAAGCCTAGGAAATAATACAAAATTTCCATTTTTTTTATGTGCGTCTTTTATACATGCATTTTTATTAGTGCACTGTGTTGAAGTGTTTTCCGAGAAAATCGCATAAAGAACCCGAAAATCCTATTTTCCGCACCTAAATTTTCTTCAAATTTGGTGTTTTATCAACTTATTTAGTCCTCATTAATCATTAATTGTACTAAAATGACACTTTGGTAGCAAGGTAATCAACCCTTTTTTCCTCAGAAGTTGAATTTTCTCATAGTAAAGTTACAAATAAAATTTGTATGATATTAATCTAATAAGTTTTTGGGAAATCTTTAAAACTGTTTTGGGGGATGGCGTTTTTAAAAAAAAGCGGAAATACCAACTTATTGAAGTGGTACTACCGGTCTGGTCAAATTCGACCTAAACCTGATTAAGAAGGGTTGCTTCTTGGTGGTACCTAAAGGAAGATGAAACCTGTTCTGTCTGCGATTTTCGGTTCTTTTGGATTGTGCTCACTAGCAGAGTGGCAAATGGAGGACAGACCAATCCGAACAATGAAGTGAACAATGCGATTACAATACTTCTCTTAAGATAAGATAAGGGATAATATGAAATTGATAGGTATACAGCTAAAATTTATAACAAAATAAACTCGCATGATTGAAGAAGGCAGAGCATTAAAATCATCCGGGTAGTTGTCCAAAGCCCACTGCAGAGCGACCAAGTGGGAGACGGATATAGGAGATGTCTGTCAGCAGGATGCACCCAGCATGGCCTACTTTTCGATCTATTACCCATGGCTGGAATCTTTCTTACTTTTTTTAATTTTTTTTATCTGACCACAACCTACTTGATAGTTTTATTATCTTTTTTTTGTGTATATACAAATGAAGTCTCTGATAATTAAATAGGGGTGCCCCACCTGTTGATATATCAACTGTAATCGGATTCAAAAATATCTAGCTAATACATTAAAATTTATTGACATAAAAAAATGGTTTAATAAATATAACTTACCAAAATATTTTCAGTTTAATCCAGAATTATTGATGTATAAAACTCCTTATCACGTTGAAGTCCTCGAAATAAAAAAAAAGTTGGTCGCACTAATTTAATGCAGTGCCTTCTTCAGTCCTCAAGAAAGTGAAAAGCCCCTGCACAGTCCTAATCCGATCGTTGGTGATGACACCGTTTAAAAAAAAGAAAAACTGCACTTTATTTTTTGTTTAAAGCTAGAGAGACTTTGGGTACCGGAAGGGAGGAAATATGTAAATCACTTGAAAGCTCCACTACTACAAATTTAATAAATTTTTGTCGTTTTATTTCCTGTGGCCCGATTTTAAAAATAAAATTAAATACTAAAAAATTTTAAAGTTTTCTATTTCACATTTGTCGTGTAAAATTTGTCAACTCGTAAATTTGTTTTAAATCCACACATTGTTTCTTTTACATTTTTCTTGTTATGTAAAAAATTTTTTATAAATAAATAAACCTTTTGTTTATCAGTACGTAGAAAATAAGTTTATATTTTCCTATATATGTATATATATATATATATATATATATAGTGAAATCTAAACTAAAGTTAGCTGTAGCACTGCCAAAGGCTGACTGACTTGTCGGGCCATTGCCCTGGGCCGGCCAGCAGTTAGTGGGAGAGTCACTCTACTAACCTACAAACTGGTGTTCGTTGTGTTGGGATATTCCCCCCTCTCTCACTTCTTCTGTTTTGTATATTTTATACCACTAACTTCAAACCAACTACCACCTCCTTCTCTAAAACACTTTTTGGTTCTCTTCTGTCATAGGCGCGCACATACAGACGGACACTAGAATTACACACTGTGTGAGTCTTTCACCACCACTTGGTAAACTCCTCCACAGCAACAAGCCTCTTTCTTCCTCTGTGTTTGTCCTTCCTCTACTCTGCAAAGTGGTGTGTACCACCTCCTCCTCCTATTCTTTTAGTTGTCTTGAAGAAAGTGGTGGGGTTGATTTTTCTTTTAGGCATCGTTTTCGTCTTCATCAACCTTACAAGCATGTTCCCTCCTCTTCTTCCATTTCTTAATGGGCTTACCCTCTTCTTCGGCACTTTTAATGGGCTTGGATAATGTCGTCTTTCACTCTTTTTTTTTTACTTTTATTCTTAGTTTTTCCGGGAAAGTTGGCTTTACGCGCGATTCTCGGGAAACTTCACTGCTGCCAACAATGTATAGGTTTGTTGGGTCCAACAGCCATACCTAAAGGTACCACTCTTCCTACAGGATCTCCCAGCAAATAAGTACCCCCTAGAAATAGATAGGTGTCCTTTAAATCTCTTCTGGTATAACTCTCACAGCCATAGTCCTGTGAAGATTGCTCCAGAATTTAACTTTATATAACTTCCTCATTCTTTCTGAGCTTCTCCTGGAGATCGCGAGAAGGCTTATTCAACAAGGTCTTAACGTAAAGGATGATATTGCACCTAGCTTAGCCAGATTGCCAGCCTCCTACTTCTTCTTCTTCCTCGCAAACACGTCCTGATGCCCAAAAATTAAGTGATTTCTTTTTTCCTTTGTATTCTGACCCAGATCATTGTCTTTGCCCAAGTCATTGTTTACCGTAGCATTTCAAAAACAGTTTGAAGCAGATAACATGTAACATTCAGCGCTTTAATGGCTGTCTGGCCATGGGAAAGGAATACTATCTTCTGGATCCAATACAACCTGTCCAGCTTTCCAATTGCGTAAATTCCCGCCTAAAAGATTCTACAATCCTTCTCCAGTTCCTTCAGGCGTTCTCGTCCAATCTGTGTACCACGCAAGTTCTTCGAAGTTAATAAAAGCACGGTATTAATTCGATCTGTACTTCATTTTGTGAGATTTATTAGGTGATGCCATCCATTGTTATGCAAACTTCTCACTGAACTGCAGCTTATCGAGTTATTATTATTAAGGGTCTCTCTTAATAAATCCAAAGTAAGAAATGTCATTAAGCTGAGTTTTATTCCTCACCAAATACCTTTTTTCCTTTTAAATTCGTCCGCAAGACCATGTCTTTTGTACTGAGTTCTTATCCTCTTATAAGCCTAATTCTCAATTTGGAAATATTTCTTCTTCGTATTACTGCAGCTTCCGAATTAAGGATATCTCTTTGATTATTCTTTTTTCTTTGTACCTCTTTGTAGACTATTTTTCGTCTATAGCATTGCAACAAATTTTTAGCTACGTAAATTCAATAATAAAACTAAATTAAAACATTGATGCACTCTGTTAAGATATCTGCTACAATCCAAGAACAGTGTTGATCTTTAATGCAAGAAAACAGATAACTGTATAGGCAGACAACCAAATGATAGCGTCTACCATCAGTGTTTGCCTACACGTCAACTACAATCAAGGCAATGAATACAAGTTTAGGAGATTTCTACCGGATAAAACAGTTGATTTCCACTCTGCTCCTCAAAGTAACGGGAAATTTGTTTCCCTCTCTTTTTCTAGTTAATTAGGCTATTTGGGACAGGATCAAGTCATTTCTCTTATCAATATTTAGGAGAATTAATATTAATTAATTGGTTTTGGGTATTTTGGGTTTTGCATTTGTTACTATCCCTTAGTACTAGTATCAGGAAGTACGGAGATCGTGCAGTCTTTCGATTTTGGTGTTTTCCCCAATTATTTTTCATTATGCATCCGTTTGAAATGATATCCAACACTTCTTTTGGGGAAAAAAAGGAAATTTCATTAATTGAAATTTCTATTTCTGATTTTAAAAAATATTTCTCAAAAATGATCAATATTGTTGATTGAAATATTTTTTTTCAGCTGTTGATCAAAAATAAAATCATAAAATATTTAAAATTACCAGATACAATTTTTGATTAGATTGGAATTTTAAATGTTTATTTTTAATTATCGATTTCAATCCCTGCTTAAAACTGAAATTTTTAAAATGGTCCTCGCATACTCTTCTATCTTGCTCAGAGCATTGAAATCTCCCCAATATTCATTTGAAATGGAGAAAATAAAAAATTAAATATTTCACTTTTTTGAATTGATAACCAAATTTAAAGGAGAAATTTTATTTTTATTTCATTTTTCTTGGTGCCTCATACAAGGCTATGGTCCTTGTTAATTTAATTTATACCCATCGTTTCGGCATTTTTTTTTAAAGCCGTTATCAAGAGTCAAGAATCATCTACATTTTTTGAAAATATCATTGAAAATTACTTACAAAATAGATTTCCCCTAAAATTGTGTTGAAATGCGAACTTTACAACCGCCACTTAGAACTCAAGCATTTTTATTTTCACAAGAAAGTGAAATTACGTAAATTATAGCCAACGGAAGTCTTGTGAGTGATCATAACTGATTTTTTTTTTGTTCTATAATAAATGCTAACTAAATAACGGTTTCATTAAACTATTAGGCAGCACGCATAATATTATTTCTAAAAGTGGTACAGTCTGTGCAATATTTATGTTGTTATGACATCATCACCGCACCGCTTTGGCCATATTATCTGAAATCATTGAACATTGATCACTACTGTTAGAATTGTTCAATAAAAAAATAACAGTGAAATGGTGTCATCGATGTTAATAACCATAATGCTGTGTCTTTTGTGCAATTTCTTCTTATATACTCAGTCAGTGTGTTGCGTTTGACTGTGTCACACTTTAGGGTTATCCCTCGGGCAGGTTTTGAAATTTGAATGCTATAGCTGATCGCGACTCATTTACTGGAATCCAGTTTACTGGATTCATACGATAAGACGATTCTCTTCTTGAGAATGGTAGTAAAAGGGAATAGACGAAGATTTCGAACAGTCTATCTTCAGCTCCGATAATGGTCAGACATCAAGTTCTAAATTACTGCAATTTTCCCTGAATATGTTTGAGGAAAATTCGTCCACCACCTGCCTGTATCCTACGCATCCCGTCATATAATGCTATGTCTGGTCAGTGAGCTAGAACCCACAACTTTACAGAGGTAAACGTCTTAAACCGCTGTGGGCAACTGAACTCCAGCAAGTTTTTTTATTTTTTTTTTACTGTCTGCACTTACAATTTCCTTATTACTTATTTATTGGGATACAAAATGCAGTTAGCTAACTGCATTATCAAAAATAAATGGTTCCTTATTTTTTGGAAAAAAGAAAGTTAAATGACTCTTGAATTATTTTGAATATATTTTAAGATACGCCATAGAATAATTATTAACGGTACAATTATATTAACACTGGAATGAAATATTTAATGATAATATAGTTGGACACGTACTAACCTTGCCCTCTGGATATCTGCAATATCTGGAGCCGCGACCGAACAATGACAGAAAGAGCAAGTGAGAAAGAGAGTCTGTGGGGCGAAGGGGGCAGTACCTCAAGGGAAAGGGGGATAAACAACACATTGAAGTAAATATATATATAGGTATTTTCATTTCATTGATCAAAATGTGGTAGTAGTAGTAGTGTATGTGTGAGGCGGCGGCCTCAAGAAGGCCGTGCATGTCTGCCAGTCAGTGACTTTAGAAAGTATTTAAGTTATAAATATCACCTGAAGCGAAGAGAGGGGCAACAATTGCCATCCAATAGCATGCGTGCCAATCACATGTGTTGGACAGAATTTATTTTGTACTGTCGGCAAACATTGGAGCCATCATTGCATTTATTTTATTAAAGTCATCTGGCTCATTAACTGTTATAGTAGGCAAAAAAAAAGCAAAATATTGTTCTTCATTAGCATTACCAGCACCTGTGGCACTTTCTTAAATGGGTAAAACTTAGAAAAATTTGGAACATTCTTCTGTAGTTCTGTAGTTGCTAATATGTTCTTTAAATTTCGAATTTACAGCTAACATTGCACAATACAGTTCGTAAAACCGTACATTCTACTGGGACGGCACGTCAGAGATAAGTGTGCAGTCTTAAGAATTAGTTACAATTACAATGAAAGTACATCTAACATATTTCGAAATTTGAACAATTCATTTTGAGCAGATTCTTCTACTTCTTATATGATGGCATTATAGTTAGCCCTGGAAGAACCTTGTTCCTCCTCCTCTGTTCTCTGTCCTGGGCTACCAATACCCCCAGTTCCACTTCCACGTCATCCAGTCAACCTAAACGGGGTCTTTTCCTTTTCTCACTGCCCCCATGGATGACCAGTGAAAAGCTTATTGGGTATCCTATCTTCCTCTAAGTGACCCAGCCATCTCAGCCTCAGATTTTTAGTTTATGTAAATAGTTATTCCCAATTACTTTATATGATACCATATAATATGGTGATAATTTTCAGTCAGATAGTGCCCCGTAATCAGTAAAGCCTATTTTCAGCGGGACACTTGGTAATTATCAGCCATGTGTCGACAAACAGCCTTATTTAAAACACACTAAGACAATAGTTTGAGTAGATAAAAATTTGGGTATAACGGAAACAAAGCTAGAGATAATTATCTACATAACGTTACCGAAGAAAAATAATTTGTATGAATAATATTCAATTGGGTAATTTCACGATCAAGTCATTGGGGTCTTATTAAATTAGTAATATTTAAGAAATCGATACTTTACCCAAATAGAAATTATTGATGTGTTTTAATTGATTTTTTTGCATCTAATTAAAATTTTACAATTAATTGTTCCAATTATTATTGTGAATTACAGCTGGTGCTAGTCTTGTAATTTAAATTAGTATCAGCTGATTGGTGGAAATACAAAATGGCGCTTAGTACACACCTATTTGGTTGAAATCATTGCAATAGGGCAAACTGATTGGCGGTTTAATTGGGTGAAAATATCTATATTAATGAAGCCCTGTTTACTACTAAACATTGATGTGAAGCTGAGAAATTGGTGATCTGTCACCTCCATATTTTGGTGGTAAAGCCAACTATTACGCTGGCCATGCGTAAATTACTTCACAAATGACCATAGCTCTTTAGTCAGACACTTGCCACACCCATTGCATTAATAATGGTAATTATTTCAGCTTTACAGATGACATTTTCCCCTTCATCTTTACGCTTAATTTTCTTGTACCAATTTTCAGCTAAAGAATCTTAGCTGTTAGCATATTTCTAGAATCTGTAAATGCTGACCTTAGAACTTGCGCTTAGTTAGCGAATAAAAATCATAGTTACCCAGTTTTCAATCTTGCCATTTTTGAGCGTTTCCGCAATTCTTTTTGCTAAAATCATGCTCCATCATTTGACTAAGAAAGACTGATCATGGTTTTCGAGAGAGTATAGTGATTTAGGGTAAGAAAAAATGTTTGGTCCGATGCAGCTAGAAGAAGCCTCATGAGCTGCATATTACATCTGTCAATTCTCCATTGTATTTGTCAGTTCTTAAAAGTGATAACGAAAATGGCCAAGGTGGCAAAAACCGACAAGCAAACTGCGACCACAGATGACTGTGCGGATATTCTGGACTATGATGATAGTGGTCTTTTCAGGTGTCCTAGTGTTCTCGTTAGAATTTATCTCAACATGTACTACCGGTCGAAAAATTTGATTAAACTGCATTACTTCCTCTTTTTGGATGAAATAAAATTGGTTTGTTGTCATAAGAAAATAAATTTCTTTTTAAAGTATCATACTTTAATGTGATGTAGTTTGACCGAGATGGAGGAGATTAGGTTTGTTTCCGCATTAGATTATACCAGAATCATCCCGAAGGAAGATATATGTCTTGCTGTGAAGGAAGTCAGTGGGAGTTAGGACTTCTCCCAAGATCCTCAGTGGTGAGCATCTGTAAGATACAAACCCAACTTGTCATGTAAATGTATTCCTAGTTATGCTAATCAATTGTTACATTAGATAATCTTCATTCCACTACTCCCCCTGTTCTTCTACTTCGTTCTCTTCCTCTAAATACCGTTAGTCTTCTTAATGCAAGGATTATAACAAGAGAGTTTCATTACCATTTCTATCGGCCATGGTCTTTCTCTATCTCACTTTTCTTCTACTTCTACTTCTTCTTAGTTGTAGCTTTGTTTCTGTTGTTGGTTATCTCTTTGCGAACACGAATGCCATGACTCTATGAGCTATACCTATACCCATCATTCTCTCGCTTCTTCTGTTTCTATGTCATGTAGTCTCTTGATCTGAAAGCAATGTCCTCGATCTTTTCAAGTTTCAGTCGCGCACAAATGTACTACTAAGCACATTTGAATTAAATTACTTACTATGTACAAGCAGCTATCTTTGATTTACGTTTGTCATTTTGTTCATGTTTCTGTAGACTTTGTTTAAGACAGTATTAGTTTTTTTTTTTTTTTTTTTTTTTTTTTTTTTTTTAAATAACCTTACTCGTATTTAAAGAGTGCAGATTCAGAGTTTTCTTACCGGAAATACACATTAAGAGGTTTCCTAAAATGGAAAAATTGGTTTCCGTGAGTCTGTCTGTTCTGTCCTACCACAGCCAGCATAACTCAAGAACGAAAAAAAGTCATAATTCAAATTAAATATTTAATTTTGATGGCACTGAAGGACCGTCTAATAAAGTTAGAATGTTGATAATACAGGTTCACTGGTAGTGCTAATCTACTGAATTCATTTTTCAGTTATTTGTTGCTTTCCGGATATTGGTTCCAATGAATAGCGTCTTTGGGGGGGGGGGGGGGGTATTAATTGCATTCACGCAGGAAACATTATTTTGGAGCACTTCTAGGGCATAGGAGACAGTTAAGTTTTGCTCTAATCTGCTGAATCAGTGAAATTCTCGTTCTTATTATCTGTATACTATTAACGAGGAAGGAATGTTTTATTAAAATTCAAAATTGGACAAAATTTCATCATGAATCATAAAAACCAATCAACTTTGCTTGAAATTTTTGTTTTCTTTGATTTTTCTTTTTCTTTAGGTCGCTGATTCCATTAGTCCAAAGAGAACAAAGAATATTATTCTAATTTCTATCATAATTTATTTGTATTAATGCCAAGCTTTCGAACTAGATTCTGTGGCCATCTTCAGGGCTTAACAATTGTAATACATTTTACATTAAGCGCGTTTACCTTAAGATTGGTATGTTTTCTGTAATGGCTGTTGGTTTTAATTCAACAAGGGGGTCGGAATAAAAATGTTCTTGTTTGAGACAATTCAGTGTTACCAAATAGTTGACAAGAACCTTCAAAGAATAGGTTGTCATATCTTTTAAAATATTTGTCAATTAATATTCTTCAAATTTGTGGACATTTTTCACAGTTATTCTGAAGGTGCTCTTTCATCTCAAAAAATTTGGTCAAAACATGAAAGTTTCCAGGGTGAAAACAGCCCAATTTGGCTACCAGAAGTACAAATTTACTAAGAGATTCCTCAATTTTAGTGCTGCACGAGACCGAGACGAGGCGAGACTTTATGCAGTCTCGATCTCGGTCGCTCAAGTCTCGTCGAGATATCTCGGTCTCGGTCTCGGTTTTTTGAATTTTTGTTTAAGTATTAAAAGCGGTTTGCTATTAATAATCTTTTCAAAAAATGTTATTATTTTCTAATAATTATTTTAATTTATATATTGGTAATGAAAATGTGTGTAAAAGAAGACAACTGCTTACACTTCAATGCATCATATATTACTATTACTGTTATATATATTTATATAATTTCAAAAAGATGTTAAAAACGCGCCAAATGAAAGACCCAAATAACATATCTGCCTGCTATAACAAGTCGATTCGTGAAATAAAAAATACACCTCCCAACAAACTTCCCGCTCCATTAGTTATGGCTGTTGGTGAAGATAAAGAATCTGATGATTCACCTTTTGACGACGAAGACGACTGTATCAATATTTTTGCACCATTTGCTCAAAAATCAGCAAATATCACCGAAGCATGGAAGACAGAAATAATTAATTACACCAAATTAGACCAAGCACCAGTAGACGTTGACATTTTAGAATGGTGGAAAACACTTGAGAATTCCTTCAAAAATTTGTCTAGAATGGCAAAAGATATTTTTAGTATCTGTGCAACTTCAGTGCCATCGGAAAGATTATTTTCGCAAGCTGCGATGATAATGACCAATAGAAGATCTTCTCTAACTTCTGACTCAGTAAAAGCTCTTTTATGTATCATTGCTTGGGCAAAGTGTATCTTAAAATCGAAAATTTGTGGCAATATTTTTTTAGGTGCATAGATAGTCTTTATTTTCAAATTCACTAATTCCAAAATTCTAAAATATAATTCAAATAATATCAAAGTTCAAAGTATTAGATTATTAATAGTGAAATTTATGAAATTGAATGAATGACATGAATAGTGAAATTTAGTGAATTTATGTAAAAATTATGTAATTCGAAGGGGGCCGCCACGGTAGCCGAGCGGTGCGAGACCTGCGAAGCTAATGTGTATTGTGGTACTGGGTTCGATTCCCGGCCTTAGGCCTTGGATTTTATTTAATGTTTAATACGAGAAATTTATAGTAAAATATGTTTGCTAGTCGCCTCCGTCCGCGACACCTAATTGGTAGTTGAACGTAAAGCCCCGCCTGAAAAAATAGACGATTACTTTACTTTGCTTACTTTACTTATGTAATTCGAAGTCAAATAGATGTAGTAATATTGAACATATATAATAAAATCGTATCTTTTAATAATTAATTCAATACCCGTAATGATTATTTATTAATAAAGAACACAATTTTATAATTTTGTAGCTAAAAATTAATATTTGAAAAACCGAGACGAGACCGAGATTTCTCGACGAGATATATATCATGTCTCGATCTCGGTCTCGGTCTCGGTTGCTCAAGTCTCGTCTCGGTCTCGGTAACGAGACCGAGACCGAGACCGAGATTTGTCTCGTTTCTCGTGCAGCACTACTCAATTTCTGCAATTCAAATGAACTCTTTCAGTTCCTCTACTTACTTCCCTTTTAAGATCTTATCAGTATTTCTCGGCCCTTTATTTCCTCTGATTAATTAAATTGGGATGCAGTTTCGATGCATTTTTACCCTTTAAAGGGTTCTGTGTATTTACGGTATTGCCGCATATATGCGGCATATATCCTGCTGCTGCAATTATATTACAAAAAAAGGTATTTACATCGAAGTTTTGACGAACGTAGTACTTCCCGTTATTAGGAGTACTAAGAGAAATTGAGGTCAGAGGAATTCCAGTTTAAATTTTCGGAGATTCTTTGGCAAACTTCTAAGCCTAACCAAATGAATAAAGACATTACAAACTCTAATAAATTTTGTAGAAAGTTAAAATCGCTGAAGATTGGTTATCTTAGATAATAGCTTTTAATATATAGAATGAATAGGTACATGAATATAGTAAGCAAGATCATTTTATTTAGCTTACAAGTTAGATACTTATCTTTTTAGTTCTATATTTTATTTTTCATATATATATTCTTATTTATATGCGCTGTGCAAACAACTTTATTTCCACTGGAGGTAGCTACGAAGTATGAAGTCGGTGTGGTCAAAGGTTGCACTCGAGTAGATATAAAACCGGTTATATTTCGGAGACGTAAAATGAGCAGTATATAAGCGGAGATTGCATCTGAAGATATGCAACGTAAAAATGCCGAAAGAGCAGAACAAGTTTAAATCTGTCTTTGTAAATAAAAATAAAAGAAATTAACAAATAATTTTTTTTGTAGAACTAGTTAAATAAGTACGTTACGTTTAAACATGATTAATTTCCAATCATGCTTACTTTTTAAATTATTGCTTTGCCCCAAAACCCTTGGAAAAACAAAAATTAGATGCCATGAATTTTTATCAATTTGAAAATGAAAAGAGTTTGGAACTGCGAATTGTAATTACGATATGACGCCTTCATGTGGTGCACTGAAAAGGCTCCAAGTGAGGTATTGTCACGCAAATAAAAAACAAAATTGAGCTAGAGAAAAATAAAAATTAGATGCCATGAATTTTTATCAATTTGAAAATGAAAAGAGTTTGGAACTGCGAATTGTAATTACGATATGACGCCTTCATGTGGTGCACTGAAAAGGCTCCAAGTGAGGTATTGTCACGCAAATAAAAAACAAAATTGAGCTAGAGAAAAATAAAAATTAGATGCCATGAATTTTTATCAATTTGAAAATGAAAAGAGTTTGGAACTGCGAATTGTAATTACGATATGACGCCTTCATGTGGTGCACTGAAAAGGCTCCAAGTGAGGTATTGTCACGCAAATAAAAAACAAAATTGAGCTAGAGAAAAATAAAAATTAGATGCCATGAATTTTTATCAATTTGAAAATGAAAAGAGTTTGGAACTGCGAATTGTAATTACGATATGACGCCTTCATGTGGTGCACTGAAAAGGCTCCAAGTGAGGTATTGTCACGCAAATAAAAAACAAAATTGAGCTAGAGAAAAATAAAAATTAGATGCCATGAATTTTTATCAATTTGAAAATGAAAAGAGTTTGGAACTGCGAATTGTAATTACGATATGACGCCTTCATGTGGTGCACTGAAAAGGCTCCAAGTGAGGTATTGTCACGCAAATAAAAAACAAAATTGAGCTAGAGAAAAATAAAAATTAGATGCCATGAATTTTTATCAATTTGAAAATGAAAAGAGTTTGGAACTGCGAATTGTAATTACGATATGACGCCTTCATGTGGTGCACTGAAAAGGCTCCAAGTGAGGTATTGTCACGCAAATAAAAAACAAAATTGAGCTAGAGAAAAATAAAAATTAGATGCCATGAATTTTTATCAATTTGAAAATGAAAAGAGTTTGGAACTGCGAATTGTAATTACGATATGACGCCTTCATGTGGTGCACTGAAAAGGCTCCAAGTGAGGTATTGTCACGCAAATAAAAAACAAAATTGAGCTAGAGAAAAATAAAAATTAGATGCCATGAATTTTTATCAATTTGAAAATGAAAAGAGTTTGGAACTGCGAATTGTAATTACGATATGACGCCTTCATGTGGTGCACTGAAAAGGCTCCAAGTGAGGTATTGTCACGCAAATAAAAAACAAAATTGAGCTAGAGAAAAATAAAAATTAGATGCCATGAATTTTTATCAATTTGAAAATGAAAAGAGTTTGGAACTGCGAATTGTAATTACGATATGACGCCTTCATGTGGTGCACTGAAAAGGCTCCAAGTGAGGTATTGTCACGCAAATAAAAAACAAAATTGAGCTAGAGAAAAATAAAAATTAGATGCCATGAATTTTTATCAATTTGAAAATGAAAAGAGTTTGGAACTGCGAATTGTAATTACGATATGACGCCTTCATGTGGTGCACTGAAAAGGCTCCAAGTGAGGTATTGTCACGCAAATAAAAAACAAAATTGAGCTAGAGAAAAATAAAAATTAGATGCCATGAATTTTTATCAATTTGAAAATGAAAAGAGTTTGGAACTGCGAATTGTAATTACGATATGACGCCTTCATGTGGTGCACTGAAAAGGCTCCAAGTGAGGTATTGTCACGCAAATAAAAAACAAAATTGAGCTAGAGAAAAATAAAAATTAGATGCCATGAATTTTTATCAATTTGAAAATGAAAAGAGTTTGGAACTGCGAATTGTAATTACGATATGACGCCTTCATGTGGTGCACTGAAAAGGCTCCAAGTGAGGTATTGTCACGCAAATAAAAAACAAAATTGAGCTAGAGAAAAATAAAAATTAGATGCCATGAATTTTTATCAATTTGAAAATGAAAAGAGTTTGGAACTGCGAATTGTAATTACGATATGACGCCTTCATGTGGTGCACTGAAAAGGCTCCAAGTGAGGTATTGTCACGCAAATAAAAAACAAAATTGAGCTAGAGAAAAATAAAAATTAGATGCCATGAATTTTTATCAATTTGAAAATGAAAAGAGTTTGGAACTGCGAATTGTAATTACGATATGACGCCTTCATGTGGTGCACTGAAAAGGCTCCAAGTGAGGTATTGTCACGCAAATAAAAAACAAAATTGAGCTAGAGAAAAATAAAAATTAGATGCCATGAATTTTTATCAATTTGAAAATGAAAAGAGTTTGGAACTGCGAATTGTAATTACGATATGACGCCTTCATGTGGTGCACTGAAAAGGCTCCAAGTGAGGTATTGTCACGCAAATAAAAAACAAAATTGAGCTAGAGAAAAATAAAAATTAGATGCCATGAATTTTTATCAATTTGAAAATGAAAAGAGTTTGGAACTGCGAATTGTAATTACGATATGACGCCTTCATGTGGTGCACTGAAAAGGCTCCAAGTGAGGTATTGTCACGCAAATAAAAAACAAAATTGAGCTAGAGAAAAATAAAAATTAGATGCCATGAATTTTTATCAATTTGAAAATGAAAAGAGTTTGGAACTGCGAATTGTAATTACGATATGACGCCTTCATGTGGTGCACTGAAAAGGCTCCAAGTGAGGTATTGTCACGCAAATAAAAAACAAAATTGAGCTAGAGAAAAATAAAAATTAGATGCCATGAATTTTTATCAATTTGAAAATGAAAAGAGTTTGGAACTGCGAATTGTAATTACGATATGACGCCTTCATGTGGTGCACTGAAAAGGCTCCAAGTGAGGTATTGTCACGCAAATAAAAAACAAAATTGAGCTAGAGAAAAATAAAAATTAGATGCCATGAATTTTTATCAATTTGAAAATGAAAAGAGTTTGGAACTGCGAATTGTAATTACGATATGACGCCTTCATGTGGTGCACTGAAAAGGCTCCAAGTGAGGTATTGTCACGCAAATAAAAAACAAAATTGAGCTAGAGAAAAATAAAAATTAGATGCCATGAATTTTTATCAATTTGAAAATGAAAAGAGTTTGGAACTGCGAATTGTAATTACGATATGACGCCTTCATGTGGTGCACTGAAAAGGCTCCAAGTGAGGTATTGTCACGCAAATAAAAAACAAAATTGAGCTAGAGAAAAATAAAAATTAGATGCCATGAATTTTTATCAATTTGAAAATGAAAAGAGTTTGGAACTGCGAATTGTAATTACGATATGACGCCTTCATGTGGTGCACTGAAAAGGCTCCAAGTGAGGTATTGTCACGCAAATAAAAAACAAAATTGAGCTAGAGAAAAATAAAAATTAGATGCCATGAATTTTTATCAATTTGAAAATGAAAAGAGTTTGGAACTGCGAATTGTAATTACGATATGACGCCTTCATGTGGTGCACTGAAAAGGCTCCAAGTGAGGTATTGTCACGCAAATAAAAAACAAAATTGAGCTAGAGAAAAATAAAAATTAGATGCCATGAATTTTTATCAATTTGAAAATGAAAAGAGTTTGGAACTGCGAATTGTAATTACGATATGACGCCTTCATGTGGTGCACTGAAAAGGCTCCAAGTGAGGTATTGTCACGCAAATAAAAAACAAAATTGAGCTAGAGAAAAATAAAAATTAGATGCCATGAATTTTTATCAATTTGAAAATGAAAAGAGTTTGGAACTGCGAATTGTAATTACGATATGACGCCTTCATGTGGTGCACTGAAAAGGCTCCAAGTGAGGTATTGTCACGCAAATAAAAAACAAAATTGAGCTAGAGAAAAATAAAAATTAGATGCCATGAATTTTTATCAATTTGAAAATGAAAAGAGTTTGGAACTGCGAATTGTAATTACGATATGACGCCTTCATGTGGTGCACTGAAAAGGCTCCAAGTGAGGTATTGTCACGCAAATAAAAAACAAAATTGAGCTAGAGAAAAATAAAAATTAGATGCCATGAATTTTTATCAATTTGAAAATGAAAAGAGTTTGGAACTGCGAATTGTAATTACGATATGACGCCTTCATGTGGTGCACTGAAAAGGCTCCAAGTGAGGTATTGTCACGCAAATAAAAAACAAAATTGAGCTAGAGAAAAATAAAAATTAGATGCCATGAATTTTTATCAATTTGAAAATGAAAAGAGTTTGGAACTGCGAATTGTAATTACGATATGACGCCTTCATGTGGTGCACTGAAAAGGCTCCAAGTGAGGTATTGTCACGCAAATAAAAAACAAAATTGAGCTAGAGAAAAATAAAAATTAGATGCCATGAATTTTTATCAATTTGAAAATGAAAAGAGTTTGGAACTGCGAATTGTAATTACGATATGACGCCTTCATGTGGTGCACTGAAAAGGCTCCAAGTGAGGTATTGTCACGCAAATAAAAAACAAAATTGAGCTAGAGAAAAATAAAAATTAGATGCCATGAATTTTTATCAATTTGAAAATGAAAAGAGTTTGGAACTGCGAATTGTAATTACGATATGACGCCTTCATGTGGTGCACTGAAAAGGCTCCAAGTGAGGTATTGTCACGCAAATAAAAAACAAAATTGAGCTAGAGAAAAATAAAAATTAGATGCCATGAATTTTTATCAATTTGAAAATGAAAAGAGTTTGGAACTGCGAATTGTAATTACGATATGACGCCTTCATGTGGTGCACTGAAAAGGCTCCAAGTGAGGTATTGTCACGCAAATAAAAAACAAAATTGAGCTAGAGAAAAATAAAAATTAGATGCCATGAATTTTTATCAATTTGAAAATGAAAAGAGTTTGGAACTGCGAATTGTAATTACGATATGACGCCTTCATGTGGTGCACTGAAAAGGCTCCAAGTGAGGTATTGTCACGCAAATAAAAAACAAAATTGAGCTAGAAAAAAATAAAAATAGAAAAGCAAGAAGGAAAATGACTCAATCTAAAAATAAAATCGTCTTTGAAGAATTGATAGACAACATGGTGAAAGTGGCGGCCATGTTGTGCTGAATAAATGGACGACAGTAGCAGATGCATGATTCTTCTAAATAAATATACTAATTTTCTAGTTTTTTTGTGGGTAAAATTTAATAGGTTAATTTCTTTTTTGGGGAGCAAGGAGGGGAATTAATTAAGTCGAACCGGTTTGCTTTAAGGCCGCCTAAAGAAGAATTCTTTTAAAGATGGATTTCGAATATGCAATAGTAATTCCAAATTAGAGGAACTATAGGCTGACCGGAAGGAAGTGCCATTTTAAAAAAATAGATTCCAACGATACTGTATAATATTAATGTCAATACTTTTGATTGTAAATTTACGCAAACCGTTGTAAGAAAACGTCCGTGTGACTGTTCAAAAAACCAGATTGCAGCTTAGTTTTCTCATTTGTGTCAAAATGAGACGCTCTGATTCAACGAACTAATGAGTTGTAAAACTAAAATAGAAAAGTATTCAGCTATTATAACTATTTTGTCCTACTAATTTTTACTATCATCTGTGATTGTAGGTTGGCCATCTAAATCTTATATTTGGCCATTCATAACTTGAATACTACATAATTATAATATTTTTGTTCGACCGCATTGTATGCAAATTAATGATTTTATTGGCTCTCCTCTCTTTTTTTATTTTTATTTTTTTTATTTTCCTAATTAATTTATTACTATTTAGGTCAGAGGGTTACTGGGTTTAGAAATAATATATTACCTAATTATCAACAAAAATAAAAGAAACAAAAAATCACTTGTGATGGTGAAGAATACGACAGATTTGCTTCATTAAGAAGCCATGGATTTTGATCCAAAGTTAGATTTTGGGGCACTAAGATGAAGAATCATCTGGGGTGATTTTCTCTTCCCGCATTCCCCAAAGTTCTGATCTATTTTTTTAATTTCATTTAAAATTTTAAAATACTAACTCTTACATAATACAGTTTAAAAAACCGTACATTACATTACAATCAATTAATCTAATACTTTATAGGAATAGGAAATCGCAATAATCTCCTAGAATTGAAGCCAAAAACGAATTCTATAAAGTTATTCAGAAAAAATGAAGAACCATTTGCAAAAAATGTAAATAAAAAGTTTACGAGAAAATGCAGTTAGGTTGGTAGTACTGGATAATGTTTTTGATTTTACTCGTCATAACTTGCACATTTCTTGTATCCCTGACCTTTTTCGGACTTTCATCTATAATTTGGTATTATTAGAGGAAATCGTACTGGCTGTTTTTGAGAAAACAAAGATGTATGAACTTTCTAACTGGAAAAATCAAAAAATTTTTAAAAACTGTTCCATCGCATAATATATTATGACTTTAATAAACCTTTCTGTCCGAAGTCGAGCCTTAATGTCCTAGAAGTAAAGAACAGCTTTGCTACAAGTGTTTAAGTCGCTATATTATTTATTGCAAATAAAAGGATGCATTTGTTTGCATGGAATATAGTAACTGTCAGTGATGTTCTTAGGCTCGCAAAGGCTGCTAAAAGCTCTAAAACGTTGTGGCACACTTCCTTATGCGAACAAGATCCTATAATTAGGACACAAACTTCTTCAGCATACCTTCCGTTCACGAAGATAATAATCTCAGAAGCATTCTCAGGTTCCCAGTACTGGAGTGCCATCCAGTCTCGAGCATTTTGGAGTTCTACAGTTAAAACTCGGTGAATCTTTCTACCAATACTATTTCGAACTCAAAATCTAGATCGGCTCCTTGCCAGAATTGTTGAGGGAATCTAATATTAAAAGTTCGATATTCATGGAGTTATTACAATTGTTGTGAGGAGAAATAGGGATGCGTTTGTACCAATCTGAACCTCTTGAGTAAACAGTTTGAACGAAGCCTTTACTGACTATATTATGGTTCACGTTTTACTTAAGGCTCTTTCTGTTCGATATATGGTCTTTATTATTAATATAAATAAAACTGAAAATAAAATTTCATTAAAAAGTTATCAGCGAGTTTCATCTATATAAAAGATAACTGGGAGGCGGACTCAATCTGGGGCGCCCGATTGCCGTGGATATCCTGAAGACCTTGATGTCCAGTGGCTGTCCATGTTCACGTCGCTCAGAGACTTGAACGCTTTAAGAAAGAAGAGGATCATATCTTTTTCTTTTATTTTTTTAAAATAATATTTATTTAAAGGTTAGTTTACAGACGGGCACTATTTATATAAGAATTTAGTTTTCAACAGAAACTTTCTTTTAGATAACACAAATTGAATTTAAAAATTGTAAAAATTAACCCAGCTGACTCGTAGATCTTGAATATCAGATAAAAAAAAAAGTTGAAGGTTGCATTTTAACCAATTAGAATACAGAATATTGTGCGAGGCAAAGTTCTACGTTCTTGAACTTGCCAGTGAAGAGAAGTCAGCGTGTCTGTTTGTTTGGTGACCTCATTTCTCCAGCGCGCGGCACTTTCCCTGGCAGATTTCTCCAGGCAGCAGTGTGAGTTGCGGCTCATCATCGACCCAGATCGGACTCTATCCCCACCACAACCTCCGTTCTGCTCTGCGGTTATATTTATAAAAAAGTAAAGATAAAAAAACTGCCACTGTCTTAAATGTTATGAGGGGGGAGAAACAAACCTTTAAAACATACTAACGATCCTTACCGCGCTCTGCGCTACTCTCTCTCACAGGTTGGTTCGTCACTTTGCAACCATAAAAAGCAATTCTTAAATCATCGTTAAAGAAATACTTTCTTTAAACTAATTTTTTACTCAATATTGGTTTTTACATAAAATAATGCAATTTCTATGTTGCGCTTTTATGGAAAGAGAGCCAGAACCCTGCTTTAAATAAATTTCTATAAAAAGGATTCTAATTTTTTTTTAAAAAAAGTCACAGCTTCTTTGAATACCATAAAAACAAATTCTCTAAGAAAAAGATTAAACGTAATTGATAGACCAATTACACGTTGTCCAAGTTCAAAAGCATTTAGCGGCTGGCAAGAAAAGTTGTCCTTTCCAGGTTCACTTCCGGTTATCCGGTGCAATCGCTCATACGGATTTTTTGTTACTTTTTTTCACTTAAAAGTATTATGCAAGTGTAAGACAATGCAATACACTAAAAGAGATTAATTTACCCTTTTCAAAGTATCCCATTTTCTTATAAATTCCCTGGAAAATTATTTCAAAAAACGTTACTGACATTTAATACTGGAAGTATGCAATTAATACAAGACTTTTAAGGAATTGGTTGGAATCGATTTTTAAAAAATCACATAGAAAAAAAGGATTTGCCCTATATTTTAAAGGAAATTTGGAAATTTTATCTATTATAGAAAAAGAGAAAAAATATGTCAAAGTTGGGTGTTGTTCAACGTTACGCTTTTTCGTGCAACGTTTCAACACTTCGATTCAACCCTTATAACAACTGCCCTACCGGACAGTTTTAATGTATCGCTATAAATTAAGTAGATGCTAAATTCCAGTATCAATAACACAATTCTAAATTTAAAGTCGTAAATTAGCCATACTTTTTAAATATAAGGATATTTTAGGCAACCCTGCTCTGTAACCTAAAAGAAACCTTCTGATTTAACATCATACAGTGAGTAGACTAGGTGGTGATAGTGAATTTTATAATAGCACACTACATCTGAAATTAAATTAATTACAGATTATTTACTTAAAATCTACTAATATAATGTTAGCAACTAGTCATAAAGAATACCTACTACCTAATAGCGTTAGCTGTGTAAGTACAACAAATTAAATAAACTGTAAGTACAATAAAGTAAATAATCTGAAAGTACAATAAACATCAGTATAAAGTAATAACTTGTAAAAATAAACCTATCTTAATCTTATCAGCTTCAAATTGTTACATATCTCACAAAGTGACGGAACAACACTAGCTATTTTTATCATTATTGTTTGATCTTAAAGTTAAGTTCTATTTATTTACATATTCCACACTTTCCATACAGCGTAAACAAACATGGTTTTCGCTGCCTACTTTTTTTTCTTATACCAAAGGGTCATGAAAACGTATTTACAGAGAAAACTCAAAAACGATTAACTGCAAGATCGTAATACTTCCTTTTCCATTGGTTTTAGAATAAGTAAAATTGTCCTTTTTGATTTTATTATGTTATCTTAATAGAATCTCATTTTCGATTGTCAGCTGTAAAATTAATGCATAACTTTTAACTTTACAGAACTTTTGCATTGGGTCCAAAATCTGTGGAAGTAACAATGAAAAGAAAGGAAGTAAAAAAGAAAATAGCCCTAGGGACAACACTATTCACAAAAAAAAAGGTGAGTATAATAATAACAAAGATAGAATTGGTTGTCAACATATCGGTTAGCCTCAAAGCAAACTGGTGAAGGGCCAATGAACCTTTAGTTTCAGTTACTGCCTGTACCACTGTACCTTGTTGAGCCCCTCTAACCGTCCCTTCTTCCCATACCGCCTTTGGCTTCACGACTTGACCATACAACAATTTGACATACACACATACAGTCAAAAAAAACATGCACAACGAAAGAAAATTTATTAAGCCTATATATAACCCTATTGGACAACTATATAAATTTATGTTTATGATAGTTTGTGTACACAGTAAAGGTTTACTCTGTACAGGTTAGGTAGGTTTCCAGTATGGAGTGAACTAAGGTCAACTTCACGTTTAGTTCTGAACCTAGTTATGAGTTCTTTTTATAGCTTCATTTAGCCGTTTCAGCGTATAGCATTAAATTAAACTCATGTGTGCTATCTGTTTGAAATAAATTCTTTATAGTTTGCCTACATATTTAATGCTTTTTTTTGGTTGGATAGGAGAGTCATTGTAAGTTCCCTGATACACTGTTTTCTCTTTACAATAATGCCTAGGTTGGTCATTAAAAATTATATATCCTAATTTCGAATTGTAATGAACTTGGTTTATTACTTGCAGTGAAATATTGTTGAATGTTTTCTATTGGATGGCCGGTTTACAAAGTTGCAAATTGGTCAATATAATTTATGAACCTTCTTGTAAGGAGTAGGAAATGGAATAGAAAGTTCTTCTTTGGGAATACCGATTCTTTGGATTGAAGTTGTAGGTAATGACGCGGAGTAGTTAATATGTGAAATTATTTCTAAGCCAGAGAGATGAGTTGAAGTATGTCGATATGTCTCCGGCATTCTTACTTATCTTTAACAAGTCATCTTTCAAAAGATCCAGTTCTGCGCCCTTCAGTAGGCCATGACTGTGAAACTTTGATGTTAAGCTGGTCAGCTTAAATTAGTTAGGTGAGTAATTTTGGAATGGTCTGGTTGCTATATGAAATTAGGATCAGGTCAAACTTTTAAAATTGAAGAACTACAGAACATGGCACGCTTCATAGAGTGCAAGTGCACAGAATAGACGAGAGCCTAAAACACTTAAAAGGGATCTCTGGAATAAAGGCCCTGGTAATAATCAGCCCTTGTGAAGATTTATTAAAGTTTCATATGGTAAAAGAGAGTGCTGAAGAGGAACCAGAACAGTAATATGGGATAAAGATCTTCTCTAAAAGAATTATTACAATCCTGCTGGGACTCTAATCTTGAAGGAGACGTCTGGATCATCTAGCTTTCAAAAGAATGATTAGAATATTGTGGTTCTGTGGACATTCAGAATTTAAGCGCAATATAAAAGTAAGGTGAGAGTCTAGCACATCCTGCTGTGGACCTAAACTTGCATAGGCCATCTTGAAGCGATATAGTGGCAAATTATTAGAAAGTGGTCGCTGACGGACTCTGAGAGGCTATTGTCAGCTTAAGAGATTTATGGAAGGAATACTTAATAAAAAGTAAAGTAATGCCTATTTTTTCAGGCGGGTTTTACGTCCAACTACCAATTAGGTGTCGTGGACGAAGGCAAAAATACTTAAATGTAAATTTCTTTTATTAACCATTAAATAAAATCCAAGGCCTAAGACCGGGAATGGAACCCAGTACCACAATACATATTAGCTTTTCAGGTCTCGCCTCTAACCGCTCGCCTGAATGCTTAATAATCCGAACACTTGAAGGTTCTTATTTGACGTGGACATAAAACATTTGAGAGTTCAGGTGGCGATGAAGATTTGGTATGCTTCTGTGGCTAGTCACCTCAATACCATCGGAAGGAGATCAGTGCCATCTGTCCTTGGTGTGGAGATGGGAATCGAGAAAATATATATCCCTATTTCGTAAACAGGTGGCTTTCTTCCAGAAGGCCAGATGTAGGATATTTAGCACTGGCCAGATGTAAGGGAAGGATCTAGGTCAGTTAAAGGTCAGTAATATTCTTGTGCATTTCATTGAGCTCAGGAGACTGATCAGGGATTACAATTTGGATGCTTTTTGTTACGTGGGATTTGGATAAGGTCCTTGATAAGTCTATCACTTTGGATCTTTTCAGGGATTATTGATTTCAGTGAGGTTCTGAGGAAGCTGTGACGACATCACGTTTTTTTCAATATCATTTTTTTTTGTAGTGAAGATGTATGATATTGAAATCAAACACTTTTTAGTACATATTTTTTAAGAAAATTTAATAAAATGAATTGCGTCTAAAAAAAAGTCATGTGAGTGTTCGCGGCATCAAATTTTGTTTTGTATAAATATAAAAAGAAGGAAAGTAAAAAGAAAAAAAAAAATTATATGGTAGAAATACAAGATGGTTGATGGCGGCAAAAGGTAGTGTAGTGTAGCGAACGAACGAGCTCCCATACAGACCCAGATATCCAAGTACTGTGTAACCATTAGTTGGCTCAACATCAACACAACTACATTCTAGTTTTGTTGTGTAGTTCACCTGTAGTTAACTACTACAAGAGCTACCACAAATTGAACTACTTTACAGTTTAGTCTTATTATTATTCAAAAAATCTTAATATAAAAAGTTAAATAATTAATGGTACTTATACGCTGTTATTACTTACTATTTAACTCTTAGGATGTAATGGACATTGAAAAAAGGTGATGCCACAGCTTCCTTAGAACCTCACTGAAATTAATAATCTCTGCAAAGTTCAAAAGTGAGGGACCAAATACACATTATTATCAAGGGTCTCTAAGGATCACATCCTAAACCCGATTGAAGAAAGCATCTCAAGTTGTAATCCCTTGTTAGTCTCCAGGACTCAATGAAGTACATTAGAACATTACTGACCTAGATCCTCCTCTTAAATCTGTCTAGTACTAAATATCCTACAAAAGGCCTTTAGGAAGAGAACCAACCGTCAGCATCAGCCTTCATTATCTTGATTTCTTGCTGGACACTCTCCATCTCTGCTGAATTAAGGAGCTTATAAATCCTTTTTCACATCCTGTCACCATTTAATATGTACCTGCCCTGTAGTCTGTTCTCTCAGATGTGACTACGCACTACGTTTTTGGGTTCTCTAAACTCCTCTGTCCGGAGCAAGGGTTCCAGCCGTCACACAACCTTCTCGGTTTGATTAAGTTTGCATATCCATTTTGTACTATTGAATAGTCCCGCAATTTCTCGAATTTGTCCTCATTCCATAGAATCAAAAATAGTTTTTGTAACAAGGTAAAAAAAAACCTATTAATTTTTGGATATTTCAGCTACTTATTGGGATGCTGCTAATCAACACCATCATCCACAAGTCCAGTAACAAAGAAAAGTGGATGGTAGAAGAAAAAGGCCTACTAACCCAGGGATAAAAGGGCATGGTCCATACAATCTACATTCTATCTAAAAGGTAACCAGTAGTTCTTAGTTTTATTTAAATTTAAGGCGTGTCAACAACTGAGCTTTTATTAGTGCAATGCCACCCTCCGGACAGTATTATCTCGTTACAAACAACGCTGCCCATCATCGGACAGTGAATTTTGAGAATCTAAGGACCAGCATCTGGATTCGGGCCCTAGATCTTCGCATTGTGATCCAATATGCGCTAACCGTTGAGCTAGTCCCTTCCCTAGTAGTTTGTGGTTTAAGAGTACTTAGCTTCTAAAGCTGAGGAATAGAATGGCCGCAAGTTCTTGCATCGTTACCATTCCCTCCAAAAAAAGGAAAGCACTCTTTTTGTTTGAAATGGGTTTAGTAGCGTGCCATTTTCGATAGTTGATTTTGTCGATTAGGTGGCGACATATCATGCTTCAACTTTCCACGATTTTTAGTTTCTCAAGTTGTGCTGACTAAATATTTATGTAAGCAAATTTGTAAAAACCATTTTATCTGATTCAGAGTATCTTAAAAACGTTTTTATTCTGGTAAAAAGTCAAATTCGAGAATCTTCCTCAATCGCAGAATCTCGTGTTACGAGGTGTAAGAGAAAGGAGAAGTAGGTCAATAAAAAAAACATTGAAATATTAACTTGTTTCTCTTTTAAAGATAGTATAACGAATTTACAAACACATAAACTGCAGAGAACTATAGTGAACATAATTATAAGGCAGTACATATACTCTCAAACATTATTATGTATATATAGTTGAATTATGGTCATGGGAAATGACGATATATAGCCGAATGTTCGACCTATCTGACGCCGGAGCCTCCATCTTTTCTGCTATACACTTTCCCTATAAATTGGCCGCTGTGAAAACCTACTTTTCCTTTTTTAGATCGCCATTAAAAAAAATATATAAAAAATATTCACATATAACTATTAATTTTGTATTCAATAAATACTTCTTTGTTCTACATATATTTACAAAATACGTAGTATTTTTTTAAAGTTTTAATTAGTTGGACAACGAACGATGGTCTCTCATTACCATTATTAAAATTTTGGTTATCATTAATTCGGAAATGCCATTTTTACTGTATATTTTTTAAATACTCTTACACATGTAAAAGAATGTATTGCAAACGGACAGTTTTCCTATCTTGCATTTTCACTGGAAACATTCTTTTTGAGATTTCCTGTGACTGTAAAAGTGGTATTTACAAATTGTACTTTGTGTGTGTGTCCGAGTTAATATTTATTTACGCCATTCAATTATGAACGTTGAGGGTCAAATGGATATTTGATTTAGGTGGCACCATATGGCATGGCTATAAGCTTTTCGTCAGAAATCAATAACTAGAAGTGCCTGCCATGGTGCCGTATTTATTTTTCAGTTCTTTGCGATTTTCTCTAAAAAAAAATTGCGTAGTCGATTATCAAATACTTGATATCTGATATCTGAACTTATATTTGAAACGTTCTCATCTGAAATTTTATTTTAGAGCATTAGTTAGTTACATTTATATCTAAAAATGATATTTTAAAATGGAGCTATCATTTACGAGGGTCGTTTGAAAAGTCCGTGCAAAGTCAGAGAGATAGCACCACTGGCGCGTATCGAGGTTATGTTTAGTTAGTAGCATCTCTTGGAAGAACACACACCAAATTTCAGCCAGATCGGTCTATTTCTTTGTGTTTGGCATTCGTTTGAATCGAGGAAGTCGAGTGATTTTCAAAAAATGGACGAAAAAGAATTTCGTGTGTTGATTAAACACTACTTTATGAAAGGCAAAACGCCTCAGGAGACTAAAGAGAAGCTTGATAAACATTATGGTGACTCTGCACCTTCGATTAGAACAGTTTATAAGTGGTTTCAAAATTTTCGGAGTGGCCATATGGGCACAAGGGACGCTGAACTTTCTGGACGCCCTGTTGAGGTTACTACTCCAGAAATCATTGATAAAATCCATGATATGGTGATGGATGACAGAAGAGTGAAGGTGCGTGAGATTGCTAGTGCTGTGGGCATCTCGAATGAACATAGTATTTTACATCAATATTTGGACATGACAAAGCTATCCGCAAGATGGGTGCCGTGATTGCTCACGCTTGACCAAAAACGAAATCGTGTGAAGTGTTGCAAGGACGGTTAGCAGCTGTTCCAGAAGAATCCGCAGGACTTTAAGCGTCGTTTCGTCACTGTGGATGAAACATGGATACATCACTACACTCCTGAGACCAAAGAACAATCTAAACAATGGGTTACCAAGGGGGAATCTGCGCCAAAAAAGGCGAAGACCGTTCCTTCGGCCGGAAAGATTATGGCGACTGTCTTTTGGGATTCGCAAGGAATAATCCTCATCGACTATCTGGAAAAGGGTAAAACTATTACAGGTGCATATTATTCATCGTTATTGGACCGTTTGAAAACCGAGCTGCAAGAAAAACGCCCACGATTGGCCCACAAAAAAGTCCTTTTCCATCACAACGCACCAGCTCACACCTCAGCAGTTGTGGTCGCAAAATTAATGGAAATAGGGTTCCAACTCGTTTCACATCCCCCCTATTCTCCAGACTTGGCTCCCTCGGACTACTATTTGTTCCCCAATATGAAGAAATGGCTGGCGGGAAAAAGATTTTATTCAAACGAGGAGGTGATTGCAGAAACGAATGGCTATTTTTCAGACTTGGACAAATCCTATTATTCGGAAGGGATCAACAAACTAGAGCAGCGTTGGACGAAGTGTATAAGCCTAAAAGGAGACTATGTTGAAAAATAAAAAAGGTTTACCCCAAAAAATTAAGTAGTTTTTATTTTTGCACGGACTTTTCAAACGACCCTCGTATATAAAACTAACGAGGAATCAGAGATTTTGAAATTCTATGGTCGGAAGTGCAAATTTCCTGAAGAGATTTTCAATTTTTCTCCCAATTTCTTGAAAACTTCATTTGGGAGAATTAAATTGTTGCTAAAATTCTGTGGTTGAAGAAAATCTTTCGGCCAGAAAATTGAATCCCTTAAATCATTTAATAGGATGAAAAAATAACTGCCAGTTTCAGTCATGATATAATTTTATTATGAGCTTTCGACCTAGGGACTAGGTCATCTTCAGGGCTAATTTACAATGTAATATTTTACTTCATTAAAGGCTTGGTGTGCCTTCAGTCTTGTCTGAGTCCAAGGACCGAGTTCATTTTTGGCGCAGAGGATGTGGGGACAGAATATCTCAAATGCTAATTGTCGTTGATCACTTAAACTAATTTTTCATTTTGACACTATGTTTGTATGTAACTGATGTACCATGAACTATTATTCTTCTTATTTTTTACGAAAATATTGATTTCCAGAGATTTCTTTTATGTGGGATGAGTTTAAACTGTTGCTATAAGTGTTGCGCTGATTCAGATCAATCTAAGACCATTTATATTTATTATAGAGTAAATATTTATGGTATAAATATATCTTATATCTATAATGTATCTCATAATAACGACCCATAAAATATGTTGTATTTCTTTAAAAAAGAATTGTCAAATCAGAAATTTAATGGAGTAAGAAATAGTTCTGCGAATCTTCACAACAGATATTAATGGAATCGTGATGTCATTTCAATTTTGAACTAAATCCTTTATCGGCTAGGGAAACTTTTCTTATTATAAATAAATCATACCAAACTAAATATTTGTCTAACGTCCTTGCATTAGCCTTTACTATGAACTTTATTGTTCAGATAAATAAATTTATTTATTTCCCATAATTACAATATAATGAAGAAAACAATGGCCCAGTTTGTCTAGTTATTATTATTAGTTATATGTATAAAACTAAATTTATGTAACGAAAGTTATTTGATTTCCTATAAAAATAGAACATTAAATCTTTTAACAATTGTAAAGTTTTTACAGCTGTTTTCAAGGAAATTAGGACATATCCTTTACCTGTAAGATTGTAACCTCGTGTAAAGTTGACCAGTTTAGCTGATATTTACAGTTCGTTTACTTTTCTCCAGTAATGTACTATGTTTTTAACTGAACTGTTGATGGATTTAACAGTTTAAATCACACTCTTGTTAGAAATTTATTTCCAGAAGTTATGTAGAATAGTTTAAGTTGAAAGTTTTGTAAGTATATTTCATTTAAAAAGATAAACATTTTAGAAGTATCCAATTTATAATTAATTCTAAAGTAAGTATTCCATTGTTTGTCAGTTTATTTTCAAATCCCTTCGTGTTCAAAACCTCTTCTTTGCCTATAAGATTTTCATTGTGGATAAAGTTTCTTAACCATCCTTGGTAGACCAAATTCTGTATTTGATTTCGCCTGGCTTAGCACTGAGTTTCATGAGTTAATTACAGAACGGGCATTTCTATTTTTGCAAAAAAAAAATTAATCATCCGCAATTCAGAATTCCTTCATAAATTCATGTATCAGAAAGTTAACTCGTAAAGATTAAATTAATGCCATATTTTTTACTCCACAATTTGGCAATGAAAGTATTTATTTCTAATCAATGTATTACTTGAAAAATCGCAGCAAATCTTTTCCTAGGAATTTTTAGTCAATTTGCCTTACCACAGAGGTTATAAAACATTGTTCTAAATATTTGGTTATTTCTTTCATATTTTATTTAAAAAAATTTTGATGAGATTTAAAGTGATAATCCATTACCGTCAGCATAATACGCTAAAACAGGTAAATCCTAGTCGTTATAAAAAGGCGATGTTTTCTGCGAGAACTATGAGAAACTTTGCTAACACCTGCACTCTGTGAGCCCATTCTGCTACAATAGCTCTTTTTTGGTCCCAGCGTCGAAGTCTTAAGTACTTCTACTTTTAATCTATTGGAGTATTATCAATAAACAGTTACTGCCTTACAAAAATATTAACATTTTATACTTTTTCTATTAATTTTTTCTAGAAAACCTCAAAATGAATAACTTATGATAAGAACAAGTTAGATAAAGCGAGTGATACAAAGAGATTCCAGCTAGGCCTGTTGGTACAAGACCACAACACAGCAGAGTGAATGCAGGTTGTTGAATATGTACAGAGAACATTCCTGGACCAATTAGTGTTGTTGGGTCGAGGAAAGGAAAGAGAGATAGAGGACTCTTATGGTGGTACATCTTAGAGGAGCTCCAGCAGGCGGGAAGGAAGAACTTGGTTAGATACTCTGTGCATCGCTGTTAACGGTATCCAATCTACATTATATACATCTCAGTTTTTGTAGTTAGTTGCTCGTTGTAGTTCTGTAGCTGGAGGTAGAAAATAATATGTCTACGAACTATCTTTACATTTAATTTGGTTCTACTAACTAATGCTTCACTTTATTTCTAGAATTATTTATTCGTCTTTAACACAAATCATTTCTAATACGAACACTCGACATTTCTCTGCCCCTCTCGCTCTTAAATATGCTTCATAAATATGTAGAAAGGCTGAATAACTCTAGTGTAACAGGTTTTCCAGTTCTTAAATAATAATTTTTCTCTAATTTACGAGTTGAAATGTATACTTTTTGTAAATCTGCAAAATTCTATGTGAATAAATAATGGAAATATCTAAATATTCATACGAATTTCTTATACATACAGCAGTTTTCGTGATTAAATTTTCATGTAACTTAAGATTTGTACTCAAAAAAAGTAGTTGGCTCCAAAAGTGTACGTCATGGTTCACTTTAATGGAACGATTTACCAAAAACATCGCTATAAAAATAAAAAAAATTATCTAGTTAAGAAGCACAGTCGGTTTTCTTCAAATTTATACTATTTCGTTACCATATTCATCCTTATTAACATTTGTTATTAACAAGTTGATAAAGGTTTTCGGTTGGCTGATGCAGGAGTGACTATGTGTTTTCTATCCCGGAAATTGTGATGCCTTTGTGTGTTTTTGAAAACAAATTACATTTTTTTGTATTATCCATTCTAATTTTGGTAGAAGAGGGAGAGTTGAAAGAATATCTTAAATCATTTTTCTTTTTAACAACAGAGGTGGTAACTTGAGGCATGTTGATTAGAGATTACCTGACTATCAATAAAAATAGTAACTAAATGAAGAATATCCAGACTGTAATGTATCATAGGAACCCTCAAAGTAAATTCTCCATCTAAATAGTTCTTTTTTTTCCCCACAAAGAATCGCTAGGCTTATTTTAAGAAAAAGATGTAACAATTAGTTTCTGATGGCGTTAATGCATTTATCTTTTGAGTTTCTGTTCACCTATTCAATAATTGAATTCAAATTTATATATTTACTTATATATATATAAGTATTAACTTATAAATATACTCACATTTACAATATATTGAGTAGTGTCCGCTCTCCATTAGAATCTTCGTAAGGCATCTGTTAACGTTGCCATTTGTATGTTTTATATGATACTTTTTAAATGTTTTTCTTGTATAAAAAAAGGAAAAATAATGAAAACCATTAACCACAGTTATTATAAAAAAATTTCTAGATCAACTTGAGAACAATGTATCAATGAAGAGTAAAGAAAATAAATCGTTGGAGCTATATATTTTCAAGAAAATTTCATAAATGTGGGACATTTATTCAGAATACATTATTCTGGTTGAGGTGCGTATAAAAAGATAGATACTTTTTAGATCACTATTCCTTTTAGCATCTCTTGAATTAATTTGTAATGTATAATAATGATATTCAAGAAAAGTACAGTTTTATTTAACAAAATGGCTGGCCAACAAATGCTAGAATTTTGAAAGGGTACACCATAAAATTAAGGTTAACGTCCTTCAGGATACTGACTAGGAAGACGAGTCCGTATTTCTTTTAAGAAAGAGGACTAGCAAAAAAAAATATAAATAAATGGGAGTCCACCGCTCATGTACATTGAGTAATATGTAATTTTATTACCTATTAAAGGGTTCAATAACATTAGTGTTTGCATTAGTAGTATATTTAAAATATTGTGACAACTTTATGCTCTTCCTTGGTGAATACTGAACCCTTCTTAGAATTAGTGTAGCGGAGGGTTAGAGTGGTATCGAAAATGTGTCAAGAATTATGTTCCTATTTTAGATAGCTATGAGAATAGAGTACTAAACATGTGCCATTTTTGCGGAATTGCATGTTTTAATGTTACTGAGTGCGATAAAGTAAAATAATTCTTTAATTTAGGGTATTTCTAAAGTAGAGTATGGTTAGAATTTTCTCTGAACTACCAATTTAATTATAGGATCCTAATATGTATAAATTGAGATTAAAGGAGTTACTAAATATCAAGTTTGGTTAAAACTGTGCTTCAGAAGTGTGAA
Source organism: Rhodnius prolixus (assembly GCF_049639745.1). Taxonomy (NCBI): domain Eukaryota; kingdom Metazoa; phylum Arthropoda; class Insecta; order Hemiptera; family Reduviidae; genus Rhodnius; species Rhodnius prolixus. The sequence continues at coordinate 9,327,970 of NW_027411603.1, read as the reverse complement.
TTTCCTGAAAGATTCGTTCGGTTCTAACTTTTTTTTCGAAGACCTCTTCATTACCTACTTGTTTCGAAAGCTTTAAGTTTTCTTTTTTTTCTAGGTAGTACATTTCATGACTCTTCTGCATGGACATGGAGTATCTCACTAAATGTGACTTTGCCTTATTTTGAACGATATTACCACGTAGATACATTCGTGAGAATTAAACATGTTTTCTAAAGTTGGAAGTTAAGAATATTGCTTGACTGTAAGAGAGAGCATGTTGATTATTTCTTTTGAACTTTCACACACGTTTTTACCTATTTCATGGAAATTGTTTTTGCTTGGGGTAAGAGAGTGATAAGGGTCTCACCTCTACCAAACATTTTTTAAAAATTCTTAATTTGAAAAACACCTTAGCGGTTTATTCAGCGAAAATCTGGTATTTTGCGATTGGGCAGATTTTCGATTTTGACTTTGCATCGGAAGTATCAGTTTTTAAGGCCTTCTGAGTCCGATAAAGAGGTTTTTACAAATTTGTTTCTGTAAATGTGTGTGATCAGTAAAAACTTTGAAATGTAAAATCGTAGAAACTTTAAATTCTAAATTATGTATGGATATCTCCATTTTAATAAGCTTTTGGATAAAATCAATCAATGGAAATTACCACTTTACTTTATCGAACCAGTTTTTGGGGGGATTTTCTTTGAAGGCTCCTACTATATTTTTTAAATCAGGAACATGCTTCTTAAGATAGTTCTGAAGGATACGTGGAATAAACTTATCTCTTTACATCATTTAACATACGTACAATAAGCGGCCTCATTATTTGTTTAAAAAAACCAATGAAAGAGAAATTCCGAAATTGAAGAAAATCAATTGAACGGAATTTTAGTTTAGGGAATAAATTTTATAAGTTTATAGCTATTTTTCAGGCACAAATAGTTTCAAGAAACTTTTATTAAGAAAATTGCGGTCAGAGAAAATATTTTATGTTTCAAATCAAACATCTTTTTTTTTTCATTTTTTTATACAAATTAAATATGCACTAATAAATTAATAATAAAGATTATAAAATATACTAATAACAATGTTTACGCAAGCTATTGTCTTTATAAATAGCAGATCATTTATTAATTAATGAGGTCAAATAAAGGAGAGTATTTTCATGTGTGTGCACAGCATTAATAGCTTTCAGTCAAGTCTATTGTTGACTGTTTGTTGTATCTGAAGATGTAGAATACGAGGATAAAAAGGTATATTAGTATATAGGTACTTAAAAATATTTACTGTCAATAAAGAACTGTAATTTTCAACACAGGTTACTTACTATAAGAGAACAATTAGTTGATTGTTTACAGTACGTGGGTGTAAATTACCGTAATAACACAGTGGTAAATGAAGTTAAGTTAATTAACAGTTTATTCTCATCAGTTATTGGAAATTGATATCTTATTTCCGTATAATCTGAGTAATTTGTTTATCGATAAAATCGAGTCAATTAAATTGGTTCAAATTTGGGTATCAATATCTTGCTTTCTTCTGTTGAGAAATTTATGCAATTTCGTACAATTGTAGGAAACATTGCTCTTTAAAACTGCATAAAATGTTATTGTTTTAAGTGCTGTATTAGAGAAGATACAAGGTTTTGAAATTTGGTGGTTTTGCAACACGCCTAAACTTTGGGTAGCAATATCTTGCTTTCTGCAGTTGAGAAATCCATGTTATTTCGTACAATTGTAGGGAACATTGGGCTTTAAAATTGGATGAAATATAGTTTTAAGTGTTATAGTAGAAAAATATGTACTTAGTTTCATTAGTTTTACAAAATCTTATAAGGTACACTATCATTTTGAATAGCGTACACACAATAAGATTCACTAACATTTTGATTATGAACACCTGGACACTTCATTTAACGTCCTTCACTCTGTCAGCGAGTATAATGCAAGATGGAAACATAGTGAAATCGAAATCTTTACATCAAACTGACCAATCTAACTCGGATAAAAACACTAAACCAATCAGGGATGCAATAAACATTCGAATTAAGTCGGATAAAGTCAACGATATTATCAAGCACTGCAGGTTTTCAACATGTGAATAGGTATTTGTGGTAAAGAAACTTGAAATAAGTTGTAAATTCTTTTTGGATTTTCATTTTATACTATTTGATGAAATTGTAATTTCATCGGAATCAAGAAAAAAAAAAAAAAAAAGTTTATTTTAAAACTCTAACGGAACATAACGGTTGATTATGAAATAAAATATGTATATCCTAAAAGAATCTATCATGTGCCTAAAATATTTTAAAGGTCTTAGAATAATTTTATTATTTTTTGATTCTATTAAAAATTAACTGTTTATTTCAGGTACTATCAGACTGGCTGGGAAGGTACGTGCTTTGGATTTCATTAAATTGAAATAGGCTCTTGAAAAGAGTCTCTGTTCAAGCTTGATTATCTAACTAAGGCCTAAAACTCAAAAAAAGTTACTTTTTACCTCAATTACAATCGATTAGCTTAAAAGGATCATTAATTTGTTAACAGGTAAATATTATCTCACGTCCATAATTTATTGTCTTAGTTCTACTTTAAAAAAAAAATTATAATAAATGAAAATTAGTTTATTACGCTACCATAATTCTAGGCTAGGAACCTGTAATTAAATTGATCTGGATTCATTTTCTATTAGTGAAGTTAAAATTAATGCGTCAACTTTTTGAATAATTTTTGTGTTCAAATTTTTAAAGTTAGCTTTAATAGGAAGGATTAGTTCATTCAGAATTTTGCAAATTGTGAGTCCTGGATAAATAAATCTTTTCAGATCAAAAAGGTTTCTTAATTTTCACGAATAGAATCATAAGTAACAACATAATGTGATTTGTGCACGTTTCAAAACAGAAAGAGAGTTTAAGTAATTGTTATATTTATGGTATATCGTGGGAAGTGAATATGCAGGTGAAACTTTTGAGCATCCAAAAGCTTCTTAAACGTGCATAAAGTGATACTTCATATTTAAGCAGATGTAAGAACTTCTTAATAGATTATAATCACAACTAGTAGATTAATATTTAATGTCTGTATAATTCTTGTTGTGTACCAATTTTTATTAAAACGCGTGAAGTCACGTAAAAACTTGAAAACTGCCTCTCAGAATCATTCCATCTGTCAGAATAACTCCGTTAAGATTGCTGAGCCATATGCCTTCTCTGTGATATATCTTTATGAAGAAGCCCTCACAGATTGAAGGTGAAAAAGTGATTAAATTCAAGTGATAATAAGGAAGGAAACCCTGTACACGACGTACCTCGCAGGTATCAAGTTGTTACAGCTAGAAATAAGGATAACTTAGCATTTTTCTCATTTCGCAACCTGACCAGAATGAGGCTTACGTAGTTCAAGGCATCTCTTTACTGACTTGGTTGTTTGCATCCGTACACAGAGATTTCACGATTCATATAGATATTGAAAGAAGGCTCTTTGTGGATCATTATGATTTCCCAATAAAGAGGATCCGATAGGTTCACGTACACCATGCATGAGCATATCTTATTCTAGAGATAAATGTGTTCTAAATGCTTCAGATGAAGTGATTTATGAATTATTAAACACTACTCTTTTTCTGTTTCACTATGCTGATCTCTTTGGGGAAAAAATCTCAGCAAAAAATAAAAGCACCACTAATATTTTCTTTTTCCACTTTTAATAGTAAACACTTTTAACAAAACAATTTTTTCAAGGTTCAAAAGTGAAATTTTGTAATGAACTAAATAACAGTAGGTAAAATATATTTTTTAAAAAATAATAAGGTAAATTAAATTAAAATGATTTATATTTCAAACATTTTTTCTTGGAAAGTTTATTATTAAAGGAGTTCCAATACTGCAAAAAAAATCCTCCGAAGTCTTTCTAACAAATCATATCTTTGAGAAAAGACATCATTAAAAATCTAATTGTGAGAGAAGGCGAAGACCATAACAGTAGTACTATCGTCATTCAAGTAATGGGCACAATTTCAAACTTTGAAGATTTCCTCCGGAAGTACTGACTGAATTGTGTTTTCGCAAGAGAAATGGCGTTGTCGAGTCACCGTGTAAATATCACGCTGATTTCATCTGAGATCCTTATAGGCCATCCCTATAGGCCATAATCTCATTTCTGTTCGTTTACAAAACAATGGATAAATAAAATTGCGCGTCTGGAATCGTCACTGAGGATGTTGATTCGAATTGGTATGTCGGGTTAATCAGATTTGCTTTCGTACATTAATAAACATGGTTACTTGTTTTGACTCGAAACTTTTAAGCATTTTGTCTGTTTTTTTTTATTCTTTGTAGTCAAACGTATATTTATTTTAATATAAATCAAAATAATGTAATAATTAAATCATAAAACGTAATATAATTAGGAGTATCGGAAAGAGCATTGTCTGTCAAAGACTGCCTTAGGCGGCTAGCTACTAATTGATAAATAAGCTGCAAATGAATATTACTAATGTCTTCTCAATAGAATAGAAGTTAAGTTAAAATATTTACGTAAGTTAAATGGCATTCCAACGAATAAATTGTGTATAAAACTCTTCCTTGAGGTGAACCATAAGTTCACCACAATTTTTTCTACATTGTATTGTTCCGCAAACATAGAACCTGTACACTTACAATTACAAAGCAATGTATTTGTTTTGTACAAAATTATAAATAAGTCACTTGTGTGGGAACAAAATAATAACGATTTACTGCGGTGATACTATTAGCAATTTTTTACAGTTTTAAATCATTTACAGTGTAGACAGGAAGGAATTATAAAATATATTTAAGTGTAGTGACAGGCCTAAGATTTTTATTTTACCTGTATTTTTGTTCTGTTAGGGATGGTCAAGGAAGGAATACAAAATAACTTCGTGTTAGGAAATAGTTGCAAAGGTCATTGTGTTGTTCATTTCAACAGGGAGATTCCCTTACAAGATACATGTTTGTGTACTCATAATAATAATGTGTGTGTATGTTATAATTGTTCAGGTGAGTGACATCCGCCTAGGAAGTGTTTGCAAACATTTCGCCATACTACAGGTACAAAAAACTAGGAGAGTGTAGAATAATGCCGCCTATTGATTTACAACCTGTGCTCTGAAGAGATCAACAAACTCTATACTGAAAACACAGGTAAGAGCATTTACTCTGAACATATACTTCCTACTTCCCAGTTTTAGTTTAAACAGAAAAGGTAATAAATAGATCTAAGAAAAAAAAATCTGTCACCGAGTGAAAAAAATTGTAACATTTGTTGTGATGCTGTCACATTATTTGTACATCAACTTTAGTCATTTTAGCTCATTCTATTTTTTTTGTTCAATGTCAGTATTTAAAACAAAAATTTAGTGCATGTACCACCGAATCGAGTACAATATACCTAAAGATGTACGTTCACTTTTTTTGTAAGATTTAATATTGAATTTTTTGAGATGTAGGCACAGTTTTTCAACCAGCTGGAAAGAAAAATTGTATAGTGTAATTTTAATTTATTAATAAAAACTAATGGCAATAATAAAGCTTAACCGCTGAAAATGATTTAGTCCCTAGGCCGAAACCTTGGCAAAAACTAAAAAAGCCTGAAATCGACAATAATTTTCTCTCCTATTTCGATTAAATTCTTTCCTAAAAAAGATATTAGTACTCTAGTTTAGAGTATTTCTTGTATGTAAATTCAAATTAGTAATTAAAACATTAGCTTTGATTAAAACTTTGGCAAAACAGTGAATGCTTGTTATAATTTAAGGCAATCAAATGGAACAAACTATGAAATTAACCCAATGTAATATAAAACTATGGAAAAGTAACCTTAGCTTGAGCATAAAAATACTTCGTAACTACAAAACAAATAAACAAAAGGAAATTCTACTCGAAATGAAATAAACTCAATTGGTGAGGCAAAATTTTAGAAACAAAATTGTAATATTAAACTTACATTTAGTTATAAGTGAGATTGCTTTGTACATAGAATAAAATAATCTTTCTAAAAATCAATTTCAAAAAAGTGGAATTTAAAAAAAATAAAAATAAATACCAATTTAATTTAGAAATATAGTGGGTAGTGGCAACCCCAGCCGATGGGGGCATGACTTAAGAAGCTTATTACTCAATGCAGTAAAACTATAGTAAAGATGTGATTCAGATCGAAAAGCATAAATATTATCTTAGAAGTTCAGAGAGTTTTTTTTTTTTTTTACAGGCAAAATATCAAGAAAGCATCCTCTGTTGAATTATAAAATGAACTCAATTCAATACAATAATTATTCAAGAATATATGATTCAAAACTGAGTTGCTCGCACCAAACTTTACTATCCTATAAGTCATCAGTTAGGTAACATTTTAAACTGAAGCTTCTATTTAGTTCTGGTAAAGTCAAAAATGAGATGACTGAAAATAAAGGATTCCGCAGATTTTATACGGCATTTTTATTGTATTCTAGACTAGTTTCGGACTTTCATCCATTATCAGCGTGGTAGATTAATCAGTTTGATCAAGACCACAAAAACAATAAATAAATAAATCAGGTTGATGCGGAGAATTTAGTTTTCCGTCTCATACTATTTATATTCACTGATTCACATTTTCATCTTTAAGAATTATTTCGTGCTAGGCATATCCAAGGTTAAAAACCAGTATATTTTTTTTCTATTTATGCCTTTGGAATGGATGCCATCTTTAATTGTAAGCTTAAGAGGGAAGTAGGAGGCGGGAGTAAAACTGTGGGATTGGTTTGCTGAAATCATCCTTCTTAACAAAATGGAATCACGGGATTCGTAGGCTGAGCTAGGAAAGGTTTCAATGTTTACAGACTCACTTCCATAAATTTATTCTATTTGGAATTAATCAGTATCTCCTCGACAGCGCTAAAATGTCTTCTGAAAGACGTGTCCAGCAATTTAGTCTCAATGTAGTCCGCTGTTTAATTTTTAATGTCATTGCTAGACAAGAATGCTGCTGACAAGAAAGCATGGGTAACTTCAGCAGCTAGTGTTAGTGTGTGTGTTCGCTGACACTAGCAGTTGTAAATGCCTCTTCATGTGTTTAGTTAGATGCCATTAATGTAGCGATTATGGATAAAAAGCGACAATCCATTAATCCCATAGGAATGTTTTTATTAATTTTTCATTGAATTTGTCAATTGGGGGGGCTCTAGGATTTCTAGAAATTATAAATGTATTTATCTACAACACAATAAAAGGAGTTATTTACGATTTTAAACCAAACAATTAATGATGGTTTAATTTTGTATTACACTACATTTAATCTACAATACTGTAGAAATGAATATTTTCGAAATATTACTAATTTCCATGTAGGCTAATTTAAATTTTAAAAAGTTACGGCTAATGTAAAGAATAGCGCCCGGAGGTGTGGCCTGTTTATTTTTTGTGCATGCGCAGTACAGCACAGTTACCGTTGACTTTTTAAACTACTTCCCGCCAATGTTCAATATATTCTTTTTAAATTTCTCAACTTCCCGCTAATGTGCTGTATATAATTTTTTTGAATTTCTTAGCTATTTATGTTGAGCGCGCATGCGCAGTACACTTACTGCATAGTAACTGCTTCTTTTTCAACGTATTATCAGTTCCCGCTAGTGCCAGTGTGTAACTTTAGGTTCCTTTTTTTTGAAACTTCATAAAAGATGAGCGTTTTGAATTTACAGTTTTTCTTTCATTTAAAGCATGAATGTAGTCTGAGGGAGGATAAAGGGATGAAAGTTTTATCATTTTGAATAAGTGTTGGTTTAATTAGTAATAGATATGTAGGTCCGAAGTGTGGAAGTGAGATAAGTATGAAAAGGAGTCATTCTTCCATGGGCGATCAAATGAGAGCATTATTTAAGGGAGTGAATAAAGTGTAGAAACAGAAGGATAGGGATTGCATTGAATAAGGTAGGCTTCTTTTCTTTTGTTTTTCATGTGTCTGAATTACAAATTAGAGTTGCGTGTGGATTAGTGGGGCAGTGAGGGGGGTGTGGGGGGCGAAGCCCCCATAAAAATAAAAAATAGATCAGGGGGAGTGGGGGCAAAGCCCCCACAAAAAGGGGTGTGGGGGGCACAGCCCCCCACGAAAAATGTTTAATAATCTTGAATTAATAATTCGAAGTGATTCTAATTCGCTGTTACCATATAACCCGCCAAATTTAAATGTAAATATAAAATAAAGAAATATTTTTATATTTACATTTGAATTTGGCGGTTTATATGGTAACAGCGAATTAGAATCACTTCGAATTAGGCCACACCTCCGGGCGCTATTCTTTACATTTACCAAAGTTACTTTAAAGCATAAGTTTCCAAATTATTCAATTGTTTTATTGCATTTCAAATCAAATTAAAAAAGTTTTACTTAAACTGTCATACATAACCTTCCATAACCTTTTCCGTGATAACCTAACCTATTCAAGTAGTAAACACTTGCAGATTGGTGTCACTATATTTATACGCTTTTTTTTATTTTTTAGTTTAATACGAAAGTTATGATTAAAATAAGAAGAGATTTCTACAACGTATTGCCTGTTGTCAGAACAAACTCTAACCCAGGTATGAAAATTGATACTTTATTTCTCTTATCAAGTTATTGATATTTAAAACTGCATTGGTTAAAGTGCTCAAGGGATCTCTTTTATTTGAAAATTTAATAAATAACTGAACATATGGCCAGAACTGAAGTTACTATGAATGTATATGTGTTGTTTTATGGCAAGTTATTATGATAAAAGTTTAAATAAAAGTGCGCATTCATTCAAATAAGTACGACGCACCTTGTTGGTAAAGGACCTTAGTAGGCCGAGATAAAACCACCATCTGAACGCACGGTACTGTTAGGTACTTCTAACCCAATTATCTATCTGTTCTACATACACTATCTAAATACACAAACATGTTTAATTTTTTTTTTCTGTATATTCCTTTTTTTGTTTCTTTAAATTTAATCAGCTTTATTATTATTTATTGTACTCATTAAAAATAACTGCTTATGTTACTGAATTTTTTAAATGTTTATTAGGTTATAATAAGAGTTTGTTTAAGAGATCTCCTTCATAACGGAATACATTTCCATTTAGTGTTTCAGATAATCTCTATTTACTCATAACTGACAGTCAAACAGAGTGTTGAGAATGAAGTCTTGCAAAATAAAAGTTCTACCTACTGTTTGATTCTTCAGCAGTTGGAGATATTTGTTTTATTGGTAAAGCTCAACTTCTAAATTCTCTTCGTTTTCTGTCCTATGCTTGCAACTTCTACAATCATGTTTGGTATTTGAGAATTCATTATTGTTGGAAACTTGTTTATATAAATCACTTGGTTGATTTTCAACATATATCAGTGTCTTATAAGAGGAGATTATTTACTCACAGGTTAGATGAAGAAGCTCGTAAGATTTGTGTTAGTAAGGAAAACAATTTTGTAAATATTTCAAAAGATAAAAATCGTAATTACAATTCAAGAATTTGAATTACAGTTATAATTATCAATTGTAGTTCATTATATACATCTTAATACTTGGGTAATTATCATTAAAATAATACAATGATGTAAAAAAAAATAAAAATAAAGAAAAAAACTTATACTCCATTGAAGATGCTAGGGCCTGAAATAAAACAACCATATCAAGGATGGAGAAGTTCCTTTAGTTCATCAGCCATACTTACAAAATTACAATCCAACAAGCTAAGAGACAATGATTAGTTTAAATATCTTTAAAAAAAATTATGCAATCAGAAATAAAATTTAGGGAGCGAGCTTGAGTAAAAAAGTGCTCGGAGAATGAAGTGCATGGCAATATTTACCAAGAAGGCCTCAAGTGTGAACTGCGCCTCGTGCCTTTCAAGTGCTAAATCATAAATTTGCAATACAATCGCATTATTTCTTGATCAGCTAGTAAGAGAGACAATAATTAACTGTCTATTTTGTTTTGTTTAAAGTACTTTTTCTCTTTATTTTAATCAAATTTGGATAGGATAGAGTTCTCAAAGTGTTGCCCTACATTTAAGGTAAAATATCTGTACTTTTTGGTCTAAACAAAAATTGGTGACAGACATATGAAATAGCGCTAAAGAAATGTCTTGTTTATTGTTGATTCTGTATGTGTACTGACATACTTGTTACCTAGATACCTTGGCTCTTTTATAAATATACGTAAATATACATTACACTTGCCAAGTGAACATACAAACGTACATACACCGTACTTTCACCCTCAATCAATGTTACTCTCCTTCACGAATGCTGTCTCTGTTCTTTTCTTTTCTTTCTTTTTATTATCCTCTCACTCTAGTATCGCTCATTGAAATATTACGCACACGCGAGCGTACGTTCGAACATTTTGTTGTGCGCAAATACAACTTTCCAATCTCCCACCTTACTACTCACAACATACACACTTTTAAATGAGACTTATAGCGTTATAATTCTAATAACATTTATAATAGTTGTAGTCGTTGATGCCAACATTAATTACAATCTTTAATAAGTTGTAATTTCATTTTTTATAAAAATATTTGTGTTCAAGTTATTAATAGTTGTGTCTCAGATTTATAGTTCAAACGCTCCTCTTTTTTTGTTTTTTTAATTCACGATATCAATTCATTAATTTTCTCTTAATTGAAAATTAGTTAAACATATTTACATCAACTAACACTATATAACTTGAAAACGTTTTTTGTAAGTTATATTTTTTTATTTATCTGAATAATATCGATTTTCATTTGGTAACTTGCAGTAGTATTGATTTAGGTTAACACTGTTAATTCAATATTAACTAACTTTCTAGAGCTATAGATAGAGAAGTATTTCCGTACCTTCGCCACTGTGTCAGTCTTTATGGATCGTCCAGATCTCCCGAGAAACTCTTCCCACATCAACGCAGACTTGCGCAGTAGTCATCTCAGACTAGAAGCCTAATTTAAAAAAAGTAGTTCCTGCTACCAAACTCTTCCTGGCAGTACTACGTTCACAGAAGCAGTGGAAAAAAAAACCTCCTCGCTGGTCTTCTTGCCCTTAAACCGACTTTTTAGAGCCGGTTTCATACCGTCTGTTGAAATGTGGACCCCTGTCGCATCCTCAAAAGAGCTTTACACATGATGAGCTGTTGCATCTCGTGCCTAGTGGTCTTGATATTTAGATATCATCCTGAATGGTAGTTTTTCTAACTCAGCCTCCTCCATGGGTGTAATGAGCAGTACCCGTTCCCTGGTTCCGTGACCATGCTCCAGATTACTGCGTGAGAGCAACCTTTTGTCATCATCATGCTGAGAATAATCTAACTCTAAAAGAGTCACTGTCCTCTCAAGTTCTTCACTAGTATGTCCTCGCAAAGACATTTCAAAAACTGACTAGTGCGTTGACTAAATGAGCAATGATAGTCAAGGAGGAATATTAATTTCATTAAGGGAACAAATTCTATAATGCTGGTTCCAATTGTGCCAACAAATTTACTTGTTTTTATTTTAATTTTTCATTAAAGATTACTATAAAAATTTATTATTAGGTTTTAAAGCCATTAATAAACATTTATTGATTTTAATAAAAATTTCATATCATCCAAGTAAAAAAAAAAATGAAAAAGAAAAGTGGACATAAGAAGTAAAGAATAAATATCTGAATTTTTGCAAATGGTCCCCTTCAATTTATTTATGAACTATTTATTTTAATGGTTCTCCATTTTTGAATTTATAATCATAAATTAATAGTTTTATTGTTCATTTACAGAAAAATAACTTTAATTATTTGTACAGTTTTTACTCTAATTCCTCTTTTTAGATCTCCACTCCATCCTGGCGAACAACAGAAGCAATATATAAACTAATAAGCACAATTTTGGACGCTTCTCAACAATAAAATGAGAGGCTAGATTGATAATTTATGGTAAAATAGTGAAAGGTAGGCCGTTGTGCGACCAAATCAATTGACCGAAACGACTGTAAAGTAGAAATCAGGTGAGTTGTTAACCAGTCGTTTGAAAATTTCTTTTAACATCACCTTTATCTCAAATTTGTGTTTTACAAACAATAGATAATTGTTTTATTGCTGAGCGGTATTTAAATAGTTGTAGTAATATTTACTTCCTCCTACTAGGTAAGGAAAGTATTGATAGCATTGAACGTTAAGGTTCTCCTGAAAAAAATATGCGATTATTTTAATTTACTACGGAAGGGAAGTAATCGATTCATGTCAGAGTTATGATTTCGAGTTTTCACAGGGTAAAAAGAGATTTTGGAAAATGATCTTTTTCCCCCCTGGACAGTTCTTCGATTTACTTACATTTGATACGATCTAAATATTACGCGCATTCCGATTATATTATTTAAAAAATATCACAATACAGTTGTTAAGTAAATTGTATATATTATTTATTTATTGTGATTAAGCTTACATGTGCTTTTGAGCAAGTGAATCAGCCATAATTATGAAAATACAAAAATAATTATAATAATATTAGGCAAAATATATTATAAATGAATAAGACAAATGAAATAAAGCATCTTAAAAATAATTAAATCTTGAACTAAGAGAACTAAATGAAACATGCGAGCAAAAAAGATGTAAAGTTTAAAATAATATAATCATGAACTGAGAAATAAACATAAATAAAAACAATTCTCCCAAAACAGAACTTCTTATACTAAACGATTGTTTATAAAGTTATAGACAGCATTTACTTGATCTTTAGAATTTATGATAAATAATTTCTCAAATAAAGCTTCTTTTGAAGCATGAAAATTTGTCGATAATAAATTTGAAAGGAAGTAAGATCTAAGTTAATGGAAAAAAATGCATTATTGAATTTTCTCAAATATAGGAGCAAATATCATTTCAGTCAAACACATGTGTAGATCCGTTAAAATAAAGTTATGTGCATTTTATTTTGCAAAGACCTATTTAAAACAAACTATTTCAGTTTATTGAATGCCAGATTCCCTAAGCGGACAAAGTACTTTGTTTGAGGCCTGGAAATATTTACCATTAGAAATCGGTATCCCTAGGAAATGAAAGAAATTAACAAATTCAATAGGCTTTCCTGAAAAGGTAATATTACAGAATTTCTTTTTATGAGTACTGTTTGCAAAATGTATGCATTTAGTTTTGTTTGCATTAACACTAAGGTCACATAGTACTATACGAGTATGAGTAATTTTTCGTACATGTCAATAACAGAATTCGCGAAAACTACTATGTCATCTGCGTATGCTATTAAAATTATCTCATTGTTCCGGTCTAAATGAACAGAGGCAGCGGCCTTAACTTTACAGATTCTAGTAAATTTGAAGTGAATAAATCAAATAGAAGAGAAGTTTAAAGGTTCAATTTTCAGTTCAATGCTTCCCAACCTACCAGGTATTTTACTAGATTTACACTTTGACATAATTAACTGCAGTTCACTTAATTCTATATTTCTTTCCAGTTCCTGATTAACAGTTTCAAAGGAGAGGGGGTAAATTATTTCACTATTGTGACTTAGGTAGATAAACTTTATTACATTATTGTGTATACTGTTTACAGTATAATATCTTTAGTCAGGTGAGAAATTTTGCAAATATTAAAGGTTGATTCACGGACTGTACTCTAAAAATCCTCGGAGTTTTTAACATTACACATCTTTACAATTTTACTTAGCGTTTTTTCTTTTTTCTTACTTTTATTTAAATAGTTATAACTTTTAGTAATTTTAAATGCTTTGCAAGGATGTTAGTATTTTTTATCTTTTTTACAATAACGAAAAACCCTACTTAAATCACACTTAAGTAGTCAAACGTTCCAAATCGAACCAGTCATTTTTCCTATAAACATTTTTTATTTCTTTTAGGGTACGAGTTTCTACCATTTTTAAAAAAATCGTACTACTGATTATTGCTTTGATAATATTTTTATAGAGTTATTCCGCATCGTCACTACAAAAATGCAGAAGCGTGGACTGTGACATACAAAAATCATATTCATTTTTTACAAGATTATTATTCTCAGAACTAACTTTACTCCGATTTATACTAACTGAAGCTGTAATTCCAGAGAAAATTTTATTTTAATCTGCAAGAAAGATGAAAAAAGATGGGGAAAACATTATTAAAACTGTCCGGTAGGACAGTTGTATAAGGGTTTATCAAGAATAAGATTTAAACTAATAAAATTACTCCAGACAAAATCAATAACACTGGAACCTTGTTGAGATATAAATGTGAATTGGGCCGGGAAATCACTGGGAAAGCGTCCATTAAAAACAATCATATCATTATCTTCAATAAGATTCATTAAATTTCCTCCACTTTGATTTAATTTTTAACCAACGAGTCACGGCAAGAAAAACAGGGGAAGCCCTCAGACAGCTCGGCAGGCAATTGATTCAAGTCAGAAATGCGAGAATTGAAGTCACCACATAATCTGGAAAATCTCGGTGTTCTTTTATTACATTCATCATTATAGCCGCTAGATTGTCCGCATAAGGATAAAAAATTGAGCTGGGTCTCCAATAAATTAGGCCCAATACGTTGATTAATTACTAGTATTAGAACTTTAGAAATTAAAAATGAATGATTCGCAAAGAAAATGCGTCCAACGCTTCGCAACATTTGCGTTATTTTACTAAGTAATTATAATAACTTTTATTATTTCTTAGAAATTTGGCTTAATAACATTTTATGTATTATAGCATCCAAGATTAATTGAAATAAAAGTTTCCTCAAGTTATTCAATAGAAGAGTAGGCATATTTTTTGTAATGTATTTTGAAGAAACCTATTCTAATATAGATCAATACAGAATATGTTAAACAGACCCTAAGTACTTGTTCTCTTCCATTAACTGCAGCACATTGACCTGATTTTGAATTGTTTAAGTACTGTAAAAACTATTTTGGTGTTTCACTCAGAAATAAAAAAATCTCTTTTCGTCTTTTTTGCCGTGTACATCCTTCCGCTTTTAGAGCAAAAAAGAGTTGAAAGGTGAACACAGGTTGTTTGACCTTACACACTACCGTAACTAAATTATAGTGTTATGGTTAAGTGTGGTGTAATATTGTGACAGGGGTAGGTTCACCCTGCCATTTTGGACATAGTTTTGGCTATTGTTAATATTGTAGCAGTTTTACCATGGTCAATAACACCGCACTCGCCGACCTGAAGTTAAGAGGATTTCTGTTCCACGTAAATGTATAGTACCGACAAAATAGAATATTGCGAGTGGTTTCGAAGTATTCACCTCTGATCAATAGAAGGCTTTTAAGTTTTTGATTTTAGTTGTATCTTGTTTTCTTCCCCTCTATTTAATCAGCGTCCTGAACCTGGTCAAAAAAAGCAGGTGAAAATTCTTCAATAGCATGCATAGCCCTGAATTTAAACCTAATGAATGCAATTTTTCTGTATCATTTAAAGATGTATAAGGGCCAGTGTCTATAATATGTAGGATAACTTTGTTAATGTACATAACAAAAAAAAATCTTATATACTAGCTAACACATCTCAAAATTATTAATATTAAGAAGCCCATGATAGATCCGATATGTTCTTCAACCATGCCGGAGTGTCGTAATATAAAAAGTTCATCATCCCATAATTAGGTATTTTTAAAAGTCCGTCGTATTTTGGATTTATTTTATTTATTTATTGTGTTTGTGGTCTTGTTTTTACATTAACCATTATTTTTTATGAGGGCTGGAAAAACCAACATATTTGGTATCCACAGCTAATGTTATGCCTCAATTTACCAATATATTGGTGGAAAACACCAGCTCTATCTTATTCAATTTGAGGATTAGCGCAGCCTCTTTCACTTCTTCTCCATTACTGCCACGAGCTTCCACTATTTTCTTCTTCGTGGCTTCCATGAGATTAGGATATCTTGAGCGCAGCGTACTGGCTTATTCTTTCCTAGAACAACGCAGTGGTATCTGAATGTGACTGTTAATTGTAGTGCTCTTAGAGTGGTGTATTTAGTTGTAAAGTATGATAGTGTTTGGTCCTTGAATCGGAGGGCCAGAAAATCTTATCCAGAAAAATGTAAGTGCTAATCTGCTCCTCTGAACCGGATGAATTGGAGATACGCAACTGCTAGAATGCAGTGAAAAGGATTTTACAGATCAATCTCTTAATGAACCTCGCCGGAATAAGTTACATTAAATAAGTCCTACATTAAATAAATCGAAAACTGAAAACTGGTCATGACGAGGCGATATTCACCCAATACAACACCAGATTGTATTACAAGTAAGCCTTAAACTGGGTTGAGTTTAGTTTAATAGAACTATATTAAGGCAGTAGAGTTGCCTGGAACCCAAGAAAATTAAAATTCTGGATTCTTCTCTTAATACCTCAACTGCAGAAATTTATTGTAACTAGTGCTACACCCAGTTTTTAGAATATGTGTGTTATACATTTATATGTGTTATTAAAAGAATCCGAGAATCTTACAGAGACATTCATAAGCTAATTACTTTATTATTAATAAGTCATTTAATAATTTAAATATATATTGCCTAAAATGATTGTATTGTATTAAAATGTAACTGATAGCCGTAAAATTTAGAAAGATGCACACATTTTTTCAATCTACCCCCACCCGAAAATATCAAGGATGCCCTGGCATTGCTTAACACCTGAAAAGATAACAGATTATAAAGGTTATAGTTTTTCAAGTTATCAACCTGCACATTGTTTTGAGGAATTATTGTCTTTAAATTAGGGAGAACTCCCAGCAAAGCGCCTTCTTCTCTTTTAGTTCAAATAGTTTATAATAAACAAAGTGTTGTTCCTCTGTTTCAGAATTAATATTGCTTATTTTACATCAACAAAAATTACACCCAAACTTGTCTCGGAAATATTATTATAAAGTGCTCAACAAATGAAATGTGACCAAACTATGTTTGTTTACGTGCGAAGAAATGAATATAATGAACAAGCCGAACCTCTGAAAAATCAAGTGTTGACAAATTTATGGGCTCCCACAACAATAATGGCCAGAGAATGGTTTCTGACAAAACACATGGTGAGACCTATTGTGTTTCATACATATTTCAGTTATATATATTAGATACATTGAAGGTTTAGGAAGAAGGGAAAAAAAGGGACATTTTATTGTATATAAAGAACTTAACCCTGTGACCCACAATTTTTTTTTTCCAACATTTATGTAACTTTCGTAATGGGTACAAACATATACGTTGTACCAAATGTATATTATATTTGAAAACCTGGGTAAAAATGAATTCATTGTACTACAATGCCTACATGTGGCCAGTAAGTAGGTTTCTAGTGCTATTACTTGTTTGTCAAACGAAAGTAAAAAACAATTATAATTGTGCATGATTCTTGGAATGATTTAAGTTCCAAACGGTATTTTTAGGGTTGGTTCTCACTCTTTGTAAAGTGAACTGTGGCAATCGTGCAGATTTTCCATTGAATTAAACGGTTGGTCAAATACGGGCATTTCTATTTATTTAGGCTATTGTTTAACACGCATTTTTTATGAAGCAGTGTGAAGTTTTGCTACATCTTAAAGTTCAGATTCATTTTATTGTATTTTAAAAAGTTTCAGTTGAACCATTAAGCCGTCTTTAATTTAGCGAAAAAACTTCTCAAAACTGGAAGTGCCACATTACTGAATGTATTTTTATCTGTTTTTAGTTTTCTTCTAGATTTCATATTTACGTTAATTACACCTAATGAAAGTATCTCTTATTCGATACATTTTTCTTTATGCATATCTTTGTTCTCTCTATCTTTCTGTATATAACTGTAAATACTTTTTTGTCAATTATGCAAGTTATTTGTTTTTCATTAGAAGTTTAGTTATGTTGTATTCATATTTGATGTCGATTAAAAGCATGCGTTCTTAATTCTGTTACTAATTAATATAAGTTGTTTTTGTCTGTTACATTCATTTTTTTTTTTTAAGTGGTTTTATTTATTTTTCTTTGGTTATCAATATGCGGTTAACATAAGTTTAATACTTATTATTAAAGTCAATTTAAATTTACTTGACTGATCGTAGCTGTCCTCCTACCCTTGGGCCCTACAAACTAAATTTAATAAGCAGTAAATTAATAAAAATATTTATTTTCAAAATTCTTTTTAATAGGTTGGTTCTGGGTGTAGTTCTCACAATGTATCTATTGAGTGCATGTAATAAGTTAAGCTGCATTAAGTTGGAACTTAGTGAATCGTAGTAAAAGAAAGTAATGTGCTTTATTGCACATTCTTCCCCCTCCACCACGTACATTGTATGAACAAACGTCAAATTTTAAGCAGAAACAAATTTTTATTGCGAATTATTTCTACGAAATGTTTAATTACTTCTACATCAACACCAAAATTCTTATTTAATGAACTGGCCCATTTCCCTTTAGTTTCAATTTTATTTAATATTGCTGTTGTAGGACGAGCAATTTCACACTTAGAGTTTAGTATCTAAATCAAAATAATGCGCTGTACGGGAAGGTCAAGGAGACCCGTAAATTTTTCTGACATTGACAGATAGAACTACCAATTATAAAAATTTTCTTTGATCTGATAATCAATTCATCTCATGCTCAATATTATGCCAGCTCAGAGCCTGTATAATACGAGACACTTTCCGTAATTTGGTTCACTGGTTGTTACTCAATTACTGATTACTTCTATGGATCCTTCTTCACATCCTGCAGCACGCCAGTAACTATTAGATGATATTCATCCATTTCGTTCTGGAGTACAAAGAAGTCAAGGAAAAATTACCTACCATTCTGCCAGTTAAGGACTCTACTTCAGGTTAGTTCATGTGTTCGCATATTTTTATATAAACTAAATCTTCTTTTTTTAATCTTTTCCTTTTAATCTGAATAAATAATGTTTTATTTTTCTAAACAAAGCTAAAATTTGATTGAAATCTTCAAAGTTGAACGTACTTGTGAATTTTATCCGTCGTGCTTCATTTTCCTTCATTTTTAACAGTATATGTAAGTTCATGAACATTTTCAATCAAGTAGAAGTATTCAGCCAGACTAAACTTTTTCTTCTAAATTATCCGAACTATTTTTTAAAAAAATTCACCCAATAGAAAATAATTTATTTATATTAATCAAAGGAGATTCTTAAACATTTAAGTGTACTTATCCAACCTTCTATCTTTGATCATCAAATAAAACTATTATTTATCCAAATTATTCAGAACTTCCATTTCCAGTGCTTTCATCTCTGGGCTCTCCAACGTTATTCCAGCTGAAAACAGTACAGTAATGCTCATCTTTCATCTGAAATGATTATCTCTATCACATGCAGCAGTACGCCGGTAAATATAAGTCGATTCATCCTTCCTCCTCCGGAGTATAAAGAAGTCCAGGAAATCTACCTACCACTCTGCCTATGGAACTGTTTTTCAAGGAAGTCTTATTAATTATTAGTTAACACACAGTATTACAGCAGAAACTAAAGCTCTTTTCATCAGATAAATTAAACTATTCCTGTTAAATCTGAGAGTGATAATCTTGATTTTTGTTGAAGGTAGGTTTAATTTGATTGAAAGCTTTTGCTTCTGCATATAAATTCAGAATATTTTTAGTTGAGCTTAACTTTTAAACCTAAACAGGTTTAGGTTCATTAAAAATGATTTTGAAATACATAATTTGTTATCAAGAGTTTTAGATGTACGTAGTTCTTTAGCTTTCACAATTAAAATTAAATAATTTTGGACAAAATTGAGTTTTTTTTTATGGTTTATTTTAGCTGTAATAAACCAATGATTTATAAATTGATGTTAGTAAGTGTAATTTGACTAGGACAAGATTAGCACGAGAGTAAGCTTGCAAGGAAGGAGTAATTAAAATAATTTACTGTTTTAATGCTATGTGTTCATTCTAAAATACTGATTAATTTTCAAAATTTTAAGTTTCATTTATATTTTCAATTTTTCATTTTTTTCGTTTATTTCCTGTAAGATAAAAATGTATTTTTGAAAACGATTGAGTTTTGATGTCTAGTATTTTTGGATAGAACACTATAATTAAAGATTAACTCTTATAAACACTTTATTTCATGGAATAATTATTATTTTCAGATTGAAACAGCCAATACTGTGGGTACTACCTTCAAAACTATTCATCAAATGAAGTTGAAATAAAAAAAGGTTAAGGAAACATCCAATGGAATTGTACAAAGAACTTTTGTTATAAATCAATTACTAAAGAAATGTATTATTCAGGTATTTGTAATTTGCATGTTTGTATCACAATCTTATTTATTATATGATTTCTTGACTTTCATGAAAAAAGGTATTATTTAGCAGGAGAATTAAATAAAACGTTTAGTTTAAAAAAACAAAAATCTATTTATTTCATACCAATTTTTTGTTTCATAGTTTTACATTCTATGATATATATAAATAAATTAATAAAGTACAGAAAGAAGTACTAAAAAATGTTTAAAACTAACAGAAAAACTTAAAAATATGTAAAGAAATTTAGTTAAAAAAATATTAAAAAATTAGTTCCAAAAAAAAACGTCAGAGGGCGCCACTTATCAGGCAGGTAAGAAGTAGTTTACAAATTTGCCACCAGGTAGCAGTGCTGTAGCCTTCCCTATATATACAGCTGTCAAGGCAATTTCTCTTCAGTACGACTTGAGTGATGCAGGGGGGTAGATCGCTCGTCGCTCCAAACATATATATCTAGTCTAGTCTAACATTCATTACCTCTCTCTCTCAAAGAATCATGATGGTGGGGAGATGTTGTCGCTTCGACGGTTCTCCCCGCCCTGACCCGCCCTTCCAACGAACTTAGTTATATACCCACCCAGAGCAATATGGCGGCAGTTCACTCACCTGATCCAGTGGCCACTAGATCGCTACAGCTGTCTGCTGCTCTTGCACACTCTCACGACTCTGTCAGCCATCTTTAACCTTTCTCTTTGGTTATCTTTTTTACTTCTACCACTCTCTAGACTATGTAACCTTCCTTTTAGGTTATATTTTTTATTTTTAATGCATTTTCTTCATCATTTTGAATATTAATAAAATATTATTCATTATATTCGTTTTATTTTTACTTTTTCGTATTAATTAACAGATTTAAAGGAAAAATAAAATTATTTTTACTTTTAATGTACTTTTTTATTATTTTTTTTTTAACATGCAATTTTTAATTTTGATAAATACATGCATATTACTAATGATAGCTACATACTTTTTTTTATAGATCCCTAACCAAATTTGTTGGTATATTCACATTGCATGGATCTTTTACGTCTTTTTCACTTGGGCTTCCATTGGTGAACGCTTATGCAGCCAGTACTCTGGGTATCACCAGTATTGATTCTGAAAATCATTATTTATTGTAATTTAAATAATTATAATGTTTAGTGAGTTTTACCTAGCATTAAGAAGCTACAGAAAAACATCTGTAACAATTTATGTATATTATAAAAGTTAAATAAAGAAGACTAATTAAACTAAAGAATTGACTTTTTTTTAAAACCTGAATCTTTTCATTCAATGATAGTGAAAGATATTTCCATAATATAACGCACTTGTTCCTTATGAATAAAATTAATTTGATTAGAAAAATAAAATAACACACATAGTCAACAAACATTAATATTATTATGGAATTATTTTTATGAAAAAGAATTTAAAAATTTTAAGCTAATCACGACTAAGGCTAATGTTTAACACTAAAAAAGTTTGCCAACGGCTTACTTAGTCGTTGCTCTCGTGAATTTTGCTTAACTCTGCATGCATTATTAGACTGCAAATAATCATGCGTATTATATATAATAACTACATACTTGTTTTATTAATTGATTCCTGACAAAACTTGTATACGTTCAATGGAGAGGTGTTTTACGTCTTTGTACCTTGGGCTTCCACTGATGAACATTATTGCAGGCAGTACTCGATCTGAAAATCAATATAATTCAATCAAAATATAGGGATCACTGAGTTTAATCTTGAATTAAGGAACAGTAGATAAACATCTATAATTTTCATTCAACGAAAATGAAATCAATTTCTAAAAAGTATTACATTAATCAATAAGTTCAATTTGATTGAAAAATACATTATTAAAACTTATCTTTGAAAGTGTTAAGCAAAAAGCATTACCAAAATTTCACAGTCATTCAACAATTCATTGGGATAAGGTTATTAACTAAGATTTAAATTGACTGAGCTAAATAATCTTAACTTATATTTATATTAAGTTACGTGTTTGAATTAATACAAAAATAGATAAAAAATAAAAAAGGTTTACAATTCAGTACCTCGGAAGTGCACCACACTATGTCACATTTTGAATGTTTTACAGGAGAATGCAAATGATAGATGTTTTTTGCGGTTTCTTCTTACTTATAAGCCCACAGAAGTTATTTTGTTTAAATCTTTGGAACACAATAATTAACATAGATGCAGGTTATTGGATAGTTGTGTAATAAAAATCATCATTTTGTTTTAGAAACATTAAAAAAGAAATTAAAAAAAATGGACTTAAGTGTTGATACCTCCGAGGTACTGAATTATTTTCACCCCATCTATAATTCAGTACTTAATTCGCGCACATATCAAAGTTGTTTAAAGATGCTAACATCATAATGGAAATAATTAAATATTTTGTAAGAAATTAAAAACTAATTCTACATACCCGTGCGATCTAGCGAAAGAACTGAGAACTAATAATTGCTGAGTGGTTGACAATCTTGCCACTAGAGCGCTCTTTACAGCAGTTTATGTTGCTTTTTTTTAAGTTTGAATAGTCCACATATTCATATCCCTGTAATTCATTAAGATGCAAAACGTCATTAATTGTATTTAATTTTTTTATACACAATATTATTAATAATGGCTTTGCCAATAACAGAACTCAATAGACCATATAAAATCAATAATTCTTGAACAAGCTTTAATTATTTTTAATTATTTAAAAAAAGTTTAAAAACTAAGATCTTACACTTTACAAAGTAAGCGAACATGAACTTGAGCTCACTTATAACAGATACATTGTATCTCTAGACAAATAAAGATAATAATAATAGAATAACCTACTCGGAATATCAAATTTCACGAAAGACAATCATTTTTACGACGTTTAGCATGATGTAGTACCAAGTGGTACGCCAGCCAAAAAAGGTTGAGAAACGCTGCATTAGATTAAAAATGAACATGCATATTACATTTAATAACTACATACTTGTTTTATTAATTGATTCCTGACAAAACTTGTATATGTTCAATGGAGAGATGTTTTACGTCTTTGTCACTTAGGCTTCCACTGATGAACATTTTTGCAGGCAGTACTCTAGTATCAGCAGGATTCATTCTGTAAAACAACATTATTTAATGTAATCAAAATATAGTGCTCACTGAGTTTAATCTTGAATGAAGAAACCAGAGATAATCATCTGTAATAATTGAAAATGTATTATTCATAAACAATAAATAAATGTGTCTCCAATTGAACCTAATTGTAATAATATGTGCATTTAACTAATTTTTTAATGAACTTAAATCTTTTCATTCAATGAAAATGAAATAAATTTCCAAAAAGTACACTTATTATTAATCAATAAGTTCAATTTGATTGAAATATGCAATTAAATTAAATAATTCAATACTTAATTCGCGCACATTTCAAGGTTTCTTAAAGATGCTGACATCATAATGGAAATAATTAAATATTTGTAAGAAATTAAAAACTAATTCTACATACCCATGCGATCTAGCGGAAGAACTGATAACTAATAATTGCTGAGTGGTTAACGATTTTGCCATTAGAGCGCTCTTTACAGCAGTTTTTGTTGCTTATGAAGTCAGAATAGTCCACATATTCATATCCCTGTAATTCATTAAGATGCAAAACGTCATTAATTGTATTTAAATTTTTATACACAATTTATATTAATAATGGCTTTACCACTATACAGAACACAACAGACCATATTATAAATTCAATAATTACTTGAAGAACAAGCAAGGCTGAAATTTTGTATGGTTGTAAACAAAAATAAATAAATAAATAAATAAGGATATTGATTTAAGAAACAATTTAAAAACTAAAATAATCAAAGAATGAATAAACTTGATTCTTTTTTGACTTCGTAAATTTGAGTGCAAAATACAACAAACCATCTGTTTATAATTAAAAAATAATTAAAATAAATAAAAATAAATTAAAAAATTATTAGCTCAACTAGAAATAGTTCTATGTGATAGAAAAAAAAAAATTACATGTACGTTTGATGTTGAATTTTTCAATCAACAAAAGTTAACAATTTTCTTATTCAGAAAATACAACGAGAAAGATTTAAATTGAACGAAAACAATTTTAGATTAAATAATAAATACAAACATACTATTTTTCGGTTAAACTAAGCCTTTTTTCAAGAATATTGAAGGATTCTGCTTTCATTTGAAAACAATAAATAATAAAGTTTAGAAAGTTTACCTAAATTGGGAAAAAGATAGACTTATCATATGTAATTTTGTAATAAACTAAATGTACATGTTAGAAACAAACCTACAGAGTTAATATGTACTATTAAATATATAAATTAAAACATCTTTCGTGTTATTGAATAAAATATAATAAATCTAGTACTTATTAAAGGGTTCTGTACGTTTAGACAGACACAAATAACATTCGCTCGTATAACATAACACAACAGTTTCAACCTCGCAAACTATTATTAGAAAAAAAGTTTCAGTTTATGTTGTAATACTTAAAACGTATGAAATAATAGTATTCATAATTTATACAAAACAATTTAAGCTATCTCTGCGACCAAAATAATGGAAACCGTAGAAAAGACATCTAGTAATAATCAACCAAAACAAAAGTAAACAATTTAAAAAAAGTTATCTTCACTAAAACCCTATTTTCCTGTTGAGAAGTTTGCGTAGAATTAAAGAAAATATTATATTATAAATAATATCTCAAAACATGCTTATTTTGACATATCACCATGCACAGAACAATTACTCGTATTAACCTGAATGTAAAATTTAGTATCGCTGATCTTGTAAATCTTAGCAAACTGTTTGTTGTATCCCTCACAGGTTTTGGACTTCCATCCATCAGCAGACGATGATTAGTATAAATATACTTTGGTTGGTGAAACTACTAGTGATGGGCTATTTGAGCGGACTCGTTCCATTGGAACGAGTCCGATGGTGGAACGAGTTGATTCAAATCCCTATTTTTAAAAAAAGTGATTCCGCCCCGCCCCAAAAAATTTAGGCAAATAAAAATGAAAATGAGGCAGCAGAAGGTTTGGAACGATTAAACATAAGAACAAATGTCACGCAATTTATTATATTATTATATCATTAAATGTTAGCTTTCCCAGTTAATAACAAAACTATATTTCTTTAACACACATTGAGTACTATCCCTAATTTCCAATTGCTCTGATAAATATAAAATTAACAACGTAATACAAATATTAACACAAAAATAGGCTAGTCAAATATAAATTAAAGCAATGCAGTTTTGTCATTATCTAGCTTGACCACTAGAAGACTGGAGTTAACTTACTTCAAGAGTATTCAAGGTAGAGAAACGGAAATGGGTAGGAAATTATTCCATAAAAATTCTAACCCTTCAAAATTATAATTACTCATAATATTTATTAACTAAGAATTGAATATCAAGCTTTTAAAATATTATCTTATTGTTTTACAAAAAGAAAAAGCTGTGTGCTTAATCTTAAACTTAGCGCTGGACACTCTTACTCTCATCTTCATTGGCGTAAGCTTGAACGTGTACATGTCAGCTAGACGGTCAAAGTAAAACTGGGCCAAAATTTAGTATTACCTAACTGGTTTACTTAGTGTAGTATCCCTCCCACTCTATCACCTATTTCACAAACATTCATCGATTGAAAATATTTTTTAGTTAAATATTCGTTTCATTGGAATACAAAAAACATTATAACGCTTTCTTAAGATGATTTGAATTTTTAAAATTTGTTTTTGTCCATTACTCTTATAAAATACGAAGAATTTCAAATAAAATATAATATACAAACACAGAATGATCTAGTGTGCAGGTGGAGTCAGTCGTAGTTACCATGACAACGGAACCGTTAAACGACTCCGGCCCAGCTCTAGCATTTTCATTGGTTAAATCCACTGGAGTTGGTGGAGTCGAATCCGGAGTGATTTAAATCCTTTTGAAACCGGACTCGTTCCATTTTTTCGTTCACTGAATCTAGCCAATAGAAATTGCTGGAGCTGGAACCGGAGTTGTTTAACGGTTCCATTGCTATGGTAACGAGGACTGACTCCACCTGCATACTAGATCATTGTGTTTGTATATTATATTTTATTTGAAATTCTTCGTATTATATAAGAGTAATGGACAAAAACAAATTTTAAAAATTAAAATCATCTTAAGAAAGCGTTATAATGTTTTTTGTATTCAAATAAAACGAATATTTAACTAAAAATTATTTCCAATCGATGAATGTTTGTGAAATTGGTGATAGAGTGGGAGGGATACTGCAGTAAGTAAACCAATTAGGTAATACTAAATTTTGGCTCAGTGTTACTTTGACTGTCTCACGGTCATGTACACGGTTAAACTTACCCAATGAAGATAAGAATAAGAGTGTCCAGCGCTATGTTAAAGATTAAGCACACAGCTTTTTCTTTTCGTAAGATAATAAGATAATATTTTTAAAGCTTGATATACAAGTCCTAGTAAATAAATATTTCTTTATTTATGAGTAATTATCATTTTGCTTGAAGGGTTAGAATTTTTTTTATGGGAATAATTTCCTACCCATTTCCGTTTCTCTACCTTGGATCCTCTTGAAGCACGTTAACTCCAGTCTTCCAGTGGTCAAGCTAGATAATGACTAAACATCATTGCTTTAATTTTTATAATTGACTAGTCTATTTTTATGTTAATTTTTGTGTTACGTTGTTAATTTTATATTTATCAGTGCAATTGGAAATTAGGGATAGTACTCAATGTGTGTTAAAGAAATATAGTTTTGTTATTAACTGGGAAAGCTAACATTTAATGATATTTTTTAATGAATTGCGTGACATTTTTACTAATGCATAGGGTAAGTACAGAGACCGGAATCGGTGAACGAGTTGTTGGAATCGATTCCAACCCTGGAACTGATTCAAATCCAACGAGTCCAAAGACGGACTCGTTCTGCCCATCACTACTCACACTCACTACACGAGCTGACTGAGGGAGGTTACATATGTACGTGGTTACAAGATATCACATGGTTGTATGTGTGATACTTAAAATGTTAATGAACTACAAAACATTTTTTGAAAACAATAAAATAAAATAAATGAAACCTAGTATGTATTGTGGTTTTGTTTATTATTGTTAAATAGGTAATATTTTAGAATTATATTTTACATGAGGGGGGCGCGCTTTATGAATTTTACCGAACTCGTAAGACCTAGGATTTAGAACTAGAAGAATTAAAAGAGACTATTATAAAATTTAAGATAAATACATATGTGATTCTAATTACTCAAGAAATAATGAGAAAATATTAAAATCTGGAAAAGTTTAAACAATAAAGAACACGCAATTTGCTGAAATATTCACGCTATTTGGAATGACTTAAAAGGCGAGCCCGGGTTAATGGCTAGACTATGGTAGAATAAAACTTTTATTTTATGGAATTCAACATTTGGCAAACGTAATATATGCTTCAATACTTCTTTTAAAAGTTTAATGTTGATTTATTAATTCTTTCTTCTGCTTTAATGATTAAAACATTAACGTTTAAAAATTTATTTTCAACATTTAAATCTAGCTATGTCAATCTCAAATTTTTTTAAACTTAACGAGAAAGAGATTTGATACATGCAGAGTTCATTTAAAAGTAGAATTTCTTGAAATCATTTTGCATAAAATTAGATTTATTTTCATCATTGAGCATTAGCTAATTATTGTGAGTTAGAACAAATGAAAGTAATTGGAAACCGTTTAGATGGTTAATTATGATGAGAATAACTAATCAGCTGGTAATGTTAAGTTGAAGATATTTTCGAACAGATACCGAAGTTAATATTAATTTTTACCCAGAATTTTTTAATCTTTAAACTTAAACATACTCTATATGCTTTAATAAAACACAGTCCTATTTACAATCACAAGTCAGAATTTGTAATTTTAATCTTCTCATATTCTTTTGTTTTTTGGTAAATGTACTTATGAATCTATCTTGACAATAAAACTTACCAGTTTCAAAGGAATGCTTCTCAATTATCCTATCTATGTACCTACGTCCTTTTCAAATTTGATCCAATCAACTTTTTTCCTGGTTCTTCCTATTGGAACTTTATAACTCAGCTCGTGAGTAATCTTCCATTTACAACTTAATCAACTCCTTCAGGAATTATAAACAAAAAATCAATTAAAATGATTCAAGTAAATTAATAAACCTTTGTAATAGTATAATAATATAGGCAGTAATAGTTTCAATAAGCAACCGGTTTGAAAGGATTCTATCTTTTAATTTCGAATGTTGTTGGGCCCGGCGTGCTGGATAATATCTATTTATTTTATTATCACTATTTGGGAAATTCATACATCAAGACTTAATTAATAATAATTATGTTAGATTAGCTCTTTATGGGCTTAGATTTTCCGTTAGAGAGATTGGCCGAGTGGTCATACGAAGAAACTGTAACAAGTGTTCCTATTTCTCACAATATACAAATTTCATTTAATGGATATGTTTATGGTAATAAATCACCATTTTTCCTACCATATGCCAGCCTTCAACCTTAAAATAAAACCGATTATAATTGTTAATTAGTGCAAGCCCTGAAGATAACCTAGTCTCTGGGTCGAAAGATTGGTAAAGAATGAAAATAAATAAATAAAAAATAAGAAGTATGAAATTGGTACCATTCTCCGCTTTGGAGTAATGGATCAGTCACTGAAAAAGATTAATAAGAACTCCATAATAAAGATACGATTTTTATTAAAAATGTTTTTTGAGTTACTTACATGCAAGGAATCTTTTGGAGTAGTTAAGAGCTACTTTCTGCTCATTTCCTTCTTCCGATACAAATTATTGTCCGATGGAATTGCTCTTACTTAACAATAAAACTATCAACAATAACAAAACTAATCATAATTCAAAGTTAAGCCTGTAAAGAAGATGATTCTTATGGGCTTTCTTTCTTCAAAATTATTTTCTACTTAATCTGCAACTGGACAAAACAAATATATTGCTACTTGTAAAACTATGGTTTAAAGCGTTTTTTTAAAAATGACATTTCAAAATAAAGATGACTGAAAAATAAAACAAATAATTTAAAAAGGAAATTAAAATTAAAAGGCAGTAAATAAATTAATAATTGTTTTAGAGGAAGGGATTAGCTGAGTGGTTAGCGTAAGCTAGATTCTCACACGGAAATCCCAGGATCGAATCCAGCTTTTGGCCCTTAAATTTTCTCTTCCTTGGAGCTTCTTAAAGTTCACTGTCCGTTGATAGACGGTGTTGTCTGAAACTAGAGAACACTGTCGGAGCCGGCAGTGCACTGAAAAAAGCTCCGGGCGCCAATAACTTCAGATGTTGACGCGCCTCAAATAAAAAAAAAAAAAAAAAATGTTTTACGTTTCTTTTTATTATTTTTGCTTATATAAATAATATTAATTAATTATATGTAAATTTGTTTTTAATGGTCTTGTACAAAACTAAATTTTTTTTATGTTTCTTAACACAACTATACAGAATAATATTTATAAATAACATTATTTAACAATAAAAAGTAAACTAAATTTGTTAATAGTTTTCTTTTCCTTTTTAATTTTTTAATGTAAAAGATAAGATACAAAAATATATAATATATATTCTTATACATTATTGTGGTAGAATTTTTCCTTTCTTCCATTAAAAAAAATAGAGAATCACTCACTATAATTAATACATATATACTTTATTTGTGAATACTTTAAAATAACATTGACAACATTGAAGGCAAGATATGTGTAAATAAATTTTAACAAATCACAAATATAACATACTCTTTTTTACTTTTTTTTACTTTATTTTTGAACAGGTAAAAAAATGAAAAGAACTTAGGTTGATTACTTTGAATTATATATAAAATTTGAACCCATTAATTAATTAGATATAATTGATTCGTTAAAAACATATCATTTTTATTTTTTAATGTAATGACATTAGAGGTAGACGTGGATTAATTAATTTTTTAAAAGCTCTGCTAAAATTAACCTTTTTTTTCATTAATATGTATCAATTAACGTTCGTTTTTCATACACGTACATACGTGCAATTTAAAACGACAGTAACTATTAGAAGTTGTGAGTCTGTGCGTTCGTCTAAGGTTAAGTGTTTTGAAATGTATTAAACTGCATTTAAATAAGAAAATATTGTGATTCTTTTCTACAGAATTCTGAAAAAAATAAGTGGTGTTGTGTATGTTGGGAAAAATTGCGACAGTTCGAAAATTGTATTTTATTTGGAAACCACCTTCCACAGGAAATATTCGGATTATATGGAACTGATTTTTGGTGTGTAAGAATATCCAAGAAAATTCGCTGAAAAACGTTTCAACCAGTTTTCCCCAAATTGGTTGTAAACTAAATGCAGAAATTTAAACCAAACCCTTTTATACGTGACCTTATTTTCCGAAAACTTGTTTTTTTCTTTGGAGCATTTTGGGAAATGGCGAAGCTCTTAGTGTCATACGGGTACATGCATTTATATAATCAAGATATATAGAATTGAACTACCGAGGATTCGGTCAAAATGAAAATATAACAACTCCGTCTTTACGCCAACGTTTTGACAAATTTATTGCCTTCCTTAGAGAGTGGTTATGTGATTAGGTTGATTTAAATTGAAATAACAGTCTTTCTAAGTTTTCAGCATAATCACGCCCTAAGGAAGACAACAAATTTGTGGAAATGTTGGCGTAAAGATGGAGTTGTTGTTCTTTATTTTGATCAAATCCTCGCAGGTTCAATTCTAAATATCAATAGTTTATGGTCACTAAAATTATCAGCAATAGTTAAATCAACATAGAATTTACCATATTTACATTTAGGATATTTAATTTGTTTATGTTTTTAACGAAATTATCGTGAATTCTAAATAAGCGAGAATCTTAATATTATTAGTGGTTTTCTTGTATTATTAAAATATCATTTCAATATTTTTTGTAATAAATAAAAAAAGAAAATTTAAAAAATGTTAAATAATTCGTTTTCCTAGAAAACTAACAATTTTATTACTTAAACATTTAATGATATCAATTTTCCAAAAAATCAACTTTATATACAAATATATATATATATATATGCGTGTGTGTGTGTCTGTAAAATTGTAATTTTAATAAAATTAAAACAAAAACTGAGTTTCAATAAAATATACATAAAAATTCCCTCTAACCCTAGCAACAATTTTAAATTTATCAATATTTGGTGACAATCGTTTGTTTCAGTTTTCCTTCCTTACTTAGAAATTAAGTCTTTTTAATAATAGTTTCCCTAATCCCCCCCCCCCTCCCAAAAGAAAACAATAACTAAAAAAATCCTGGACGGTACAGGTTACAAAAATGTTTTTTCAAATTAATGTAAACAAGTGCGTCCAAATTTTTAAAATAATTATTCATCCAGTTCTAATCAAATATTATGCATTAATATTTTTTAAAAAATGCAAAAAAAAAGAACTGGTTTGAATATATTTTGCTCACTTGGTATCCTGTTCAGCTGTTGATGATCTTGGTCTCTAGAGTACTTTCTTTTCTGCTGAACAGTCTGATTCTTCCGCTGTGCTGAGTAGCACTTCCGATCACTTCCATCCATCTGATAAAAAAAAAAAAAATTAATGTAAATATGAAACAAGAAAGAATTCAACTCCACTCTAATTTAAATCAAATATTCCTACTTCAAATCGAAGAACACAATTACAAAAAAAGAACAAAACAAATAAAAAAAAACTGATTTTAACACAACTTTCTATTACTAAGGTTGTTTCTCATAAATTTTCTTCAAACTACGAACATTTGAGTCATATTTTATTGCCATTGAAACACAACAATTTTACTTTAAATACATTATAATAAAATGTAACACTATTCCTATCCGAAAATTGTTTTAAAACTAACTTTTTTAGAAACATAAGAAAATTATAAGTTATAAATCTAAGTGTCTGTAATGTACTTACTAAGAATATCCTAAGAGAATATTTGAGACAATGAATAATTCTTCAGCTAAGATACACACTTCTAATTGTTGAGGAATTATACATTTAACACCTTTTTAAAATCACTTAATAATTAGGATCGTGCTTACAGAAAATAGCACTTTAGAGGGATCCTACCCAGCCCTTTTCCCACATTTACTCTCAAACTTATTTGCTATGAAAAATGTACACAACATCTATAGTTCTACATTTGTGTAATTATTACACCAAGTAAAAGAAAATTGTTAAGAGCCAATTCCAGAAAAACCTTGAAAGAAAAAAAATAAAAAACGCTAAAATGAAGAGATACTTTCGGTTAATTTTGACCAAAACCTTATAGTGGCATCCATCCTCTGGTAATATTTAAGTGGAATATGAAATTTAAGGTTTTGATTTACGGTGGATACTTACAAATCACTATCACTTTTGAAAAAAGTGTGTCATACTTATCATGGGACCTCAAAACGAACATGATGAAATCTCAAAATCTAAAATCGACATGATTACAATATCTCATACTAGTAGGAGGAACTAAAAAATTTAAAAAATACTAGATGCAAAACATAATCAATCTCCTATTTACTTTAAACTAAATCTCTGTTTCAAATAAAAAACCAAATAGCACATTGAGATTACGAAGAAGAAAAGGAACACTGTACTTCTCCATTTTATATCTATCCAGCTCAAACATTTCCT
This sequence comes from Rhodnius prolixus, assembly GCF_049639745.1. Classification (NCBI taxonomy): domain Eukaryota; kingdom Metazoa; phylum Arthropoda; class Insecta; order Hemiptera; family Reduviidae; genus Rhodnius; species Rhodnius prolixus. Next base: position 9,295,112 of record NW_027411603.1, on the reverse strand, counting down.
ACCAACTTTGAATTTTATAAAAACATTTAATTCATGCTAAAACAATGGAAAGTTGGTACAACCATTCACTTTTGGATTTCGTGAAGGTTTTTTTTAATAGAAGTTTTATGTGGAAGTCAAATTCCCACTTGAATTTGAGATGAACTAATCTAATAAAATCTTTTATCTGTCGTAGCACGTATTGAATATTGAATCTCTGTCCGGTTCCGAGCTTTCTTCCGTTTTCGCAGGAAGATTTATCAGTTTGGAGAAAAGATTTCACTTGACTGATTGAGGTGTTTATACATAGTTACTACATGGTGTTTATATGTTTTATTCAAAATGTTTAATGAATCGTAAAACATTTTGTAAAAATAATGAAACAAAATTAATTAAACCAAGAGTTTGAGTTGTATTTTATAAGGGTGGTGCGCGAATTGAAGCCAAAACCAAATTATACTCATTTCATTTGTAATCGGAAATAATTATTGTTAAGTAAAACACTGATGAATATATCATTCTAATTATTTAATAAGTGCATAAATAAGTATAATCTTGTAAAGAAATTTTTTGAAACATCACTACCCCAAACTGATTAATCAATCTCTTGTGACGAATGAATGTCCGAAACCAATGAGTAAAACTAAAACGGATAAAATCAAAGAACATTCCTATCAAACGGGCCACATACTTGAGCCCAATAATTGCAGATAATCCTAGTCAAGAGTAACAATTTTTCAGGTCTAGATTTGTAACCACAACCACAATTAATCTTGACTAATAAAATAAATAGACAATAATAACACTTACCTTCCAAAAGTGTATTCACTTTCAGCTCGAAAAAAGTATACATGATTTTTAAATTGCAACTTAAATACATAATCTTTGTTTATATTATCCTTTTCCGTGGGCGTTGTTACACAATACCCTAACAAGGGTAAACTAGCTAAAGGAGCGTCATCCTAAAATAAAAAAATATTTTTAACATAACATAAAGAAAGAAGCTTTATGGGAAGAATTATAAAAAGACATGTTCTGGGTGATAAGCATGTAAACAACGCAGTGCATAACATAAGCATATCTAAGGCCATGAGTTTTCTCAAGTTGGAGTGACACATTTTTAGGAATTTTTGAAATTCAATTGTTTAATAACAATAAATGTATTGATTATCTTTTAATAATATCTATTTTCAAATGATTTATTTTGAAACCTGGTAAAACATACCTGAAAGGTTTTATAAAAAAACAGGCAGAAATTAGTGAAAACTACCCATAATTTTTGCCAACCATTACTATTTTTGAACTTTCTTAATAAATAACCACTTAATTGATTCTGAAAAATAAAAAATAACTTTTTAAAATAATTTTCATTGTTCATGCTACAAAAAGAGTTTATTTTACTAAAGTGAACTGTACCTGGGCCGCTCTTATCTGATCGTTCAAACTGATGCTGGTGTTTCTATGCCAACAGACGTGTACTGTGGTATTACTTCGTTGTGGTGTTGCTCGAACAGTATCTTCTCCACATTTTTCATTTACATCATCAGCAGAGCCTGTAAGTTGCGCAATTAATTTTAACAAACAAAACCTTCAAATCTTGTTAAACAGTAGAAAATTAAAAATTTAATTTCATGCGAACAAATCAAAGAATAGAAAGAAAGACTGATGGTGAAAAGCAGTAAATAAGAGTGGTTTAGAAATAAGATCGGTGTTACTAGTTTATTGTAACTAAAAAAAAAACGGGACCAGTCCATAGTTTAACGAAGAGTAAAACGGCACAGATCGCTGATATTATGTTATTTCCTGGGAGAAGGAAGCTACTTTCCTTTTCAGTTGGAGCTTGCTGGCCTTAAAACAAAACAAAACAGAAAAAAGACGTTTTTTCCTTCCAAAAACCTTGCAGCCTTCTGGCCCGACTGTCTGTCAGTCACTGCCAATGCTTGGTAAAGAAACGACTCCCATGATATCTAGGTAGAAAGCATTGAAACGGATGTATTAGCCGTTCACTACCAACTCGATTAACTCCATAAAATAAAATGTGGACGAATGCGATGAAATAATGTACATTGTTTTTTAAAATTCCATTATAAATAAATTCAAATAAATTTATTGCTATCATTCAACGCCTACCAAAAAATTTAGAGTTGAATTATTGCGATTACATTCATTACCACTTCAATATACATTAGAGCTCTGAGTTAATCGAAATGGCTTCTGAAATAAATTTCTATTCAATGGCCAAAAGAAGTTGGTCGTTTAATGGTGTTTTCTTTTTATTATTTTTGGTAAATTTATTATAAATATAAAAGGCTATGACTGAACCAAGTAATTTGACATTTAAATTTAAGATATTTCTGAATTTGTCGAGTGAAAGGTCAAAACTAACAGTGGATAACGTGGAGCCGCTGCTTTTAGACAGCAGTACAGAGGGAGTAAGACATTGGTGAGCAAAGAATATTTAGCAAGAATTGAGCGACAATTGTGCTTGAATCGCCTATCAAATAAATCAGATTAACCAGATTAATTTCCACAGAAACGTGACTATGGAGCAGTTTCCAACATCATACAAATTTATTTTAAATCGGGACTTCTAATTTAACAGATACAACATACTCTTAGATAATTATGTAGGGAAAACTAATGCAGAACAAATGAAAAATTGGGCGGGAATGGCTGTGGAAATTTGAAAAAGAAAAAGAAAAAATAGATTGGGAACTGCGAAGTGATGTCTTCTGTAAAAACAAAGTCATGAGATTCATGCTAGACTACCTAATTTTGAAAGGAGCATAAAAAGCCATTCTTCTGGATAGTGCTGAAATTTCTGCAGCTTCAATATTTTATAATCTAAGGGTATATGAAACTCCCCTAAGTATCTTCTTTCTATCTCTCCCACCCAGTAGAAGATAAATATATAGAAATTTATAATTTTTAGAATGAATATAGAAATATTAACATAATACGCCTAAACTCACTTGAACATTTCAGACTGAGCAGACTAGTTTGTTTAGTTATATTTTTACTTTCTTCAATAGCTCTGGCAATATCCTCCAACCACTTATCCTTTTCTTCCGGACTATTTGCACTAACAGTGATAGCTCTGAAATTGTAAAATTAACTCAATACTAAAACAAGGATTTAGATTATTTTGTTAATTTTTATTAAGTTAAAAAACTAGATGTTATTTTTTCGGTTTAGAAAGAACATTTCTGGCATCAAACAGTTTATAACATTGGTGTTTCAAGTAGTATAGTCGGAGAATTCCTTTAACATTCGAAGCTGCAAATGTAAGGAAGTGGGGGGGGGGGTTTATTATGGTTATTAGTCAGTGGGAAAGGACTTCGATGTATAACGCCAGAAATAACAGCTAACCGAGTCTAGGATGATAATCCATTCCTAGTGACTATACGTAGCCTCCACATATCCTAAACATCATAAGATAAATGGATGTTTCCATTTCTGACTCACAAACTCTACAGAAAAATTATCGAGTAATGAATCATCCAAGTGCCTGATAGAGAGAGACACCTCAGCATCTAACTAACTAACTAACCACGCATCAATAGTACGGGTGAACCAATCTTGAATATATTGCACTCATGTACATTAAAGAAGATTTAAATTTGCACAGGAAGCTATACAGACTAATCCATTTGAGCTAATATCATAAGGCTTTCTATTGGTATCAACGTTCAAAGAATATGGTGTAAAATTTGTAATTGTAAAAGTGTGATCGCTAGATTGTGCCTAGGGGTTAGCTGAATCTAAACAGTTGCACATATCAACTACCTCTCTGACCCGTATGCATTTGGTGGTGTCAGTATTCAATGCTCTTCCTGAATCAGACTTGTATGCCCGCAGAAACAGAAGTGTCTTGAAGAAGGGGTTACTTCACTCCCACGAAAGACAAGCCATTTTTTAAATGAGAGAGATTACTATAATATAAAGAGTGACTATCAGGCCTATTCAATAAAAGAAGTATATCTATAGTGTTCCTTTTAATGAGCATTGGATACCTGCGGATACAATAAGCTAAGCTTACGATATTTCAACACTTCAACTGTCTCTGCAAGCTTTAATTATTTAGTATTAGTGACAGAGCATTGAGAGCAGCTGTTCTTCTTGCTGTTTTAAATAAATCTAATGTAAAGACGTCAAGGTCAAATAAATGAATAAGTGGCTAGCTAGTCCCGCTTTCTCTTTTGGAATTGCAGTTTTATCTTCCTTTTTTTAAACATCAAATAAGTAAATTTTATTAATTAAAATAGTCTTACCTTGTTCCTGAATAAATGATAAATGAGTTCGGAGTAGGATTATCTTCCCTTTCTTGAACAGTCAAACTGCTAATCGGCATCTGGCCATGTACTTTAAAAGTTTGTCCGCAAAGATTGCTATATAACATCATATCCGATAGCTGAAAGTGGGCAAAAGTTAATTAAGACTAACAAAAAACTAAAGTTCTATTTTTTAAAGTTTTTAGGAAATATTTTTTGCTGGATTCAATTTGCCTTGCATAATCTTTGCAATATATCGTCCGTAAGTGGTCTCGTCATAGCTTTATAATGCTATAAAATTATTTAAGCTTAGTATAATCCAAAGTTTGATTCGTTCAAGTTAGGTGCTATTTTTATATTTTTAATTAGTTCTTACTAATGTCCAGGCAGTATTTTCTATTTTTCTGAGTTATAGTCTCTCTACATCTAAATTTAGAATACAAATATTATGGATATTTTTGTATTCTTTACTCAGAGCAAACCTTCAAGTATCAGAAAGTTCCTGATAAAGCCACCACCAGAGCACCTATAGCGGCCGGTAGGTGCTCCCTCAGCGAGGAATATTAAAATATTGTTCGTAAGTAATAATTTTTAAAAATTTATTTTGCTGCATATCCTTTCCTAAACTTCATTAAATTCTTATTCTTAAAATTGTTAAAACCTTTCAGACTACATTTAATTTGTAGTTAAAATAAGTCAAGTTGTTATTAAGTAATTAATTAGAAACCAATCCATTGGCCCCCACGATTAGTTATATTAAATTGTGCATATACGATTAATACTAAATAAAATTGTGCAGTCTCTCTAAGAGAAGCCATTTTCATTTTCTAATACATATGCAGCTTCTTCTGCATTAAGAAAACATTATTTTCTCAATGTCAAAATATTTCGAACAAATTTGAAAATATGTAATTGTGTTTTCTTTGAATTCTAAAGTTTAGTTGATATGCAAACAAAAATGTGGATAGTTAAAGAGAGTTTAACTTAGATCAGTGAATGTTTAACTGATTATAAAAAAAAATGCTTTAATTTTTGTCAACTCATGGCAATATTTTTGCAACTACGTATTTAACTATTTATATTTACTCTTTTTAATTATTCTTTAACATAAAATATGATTTCTTTTTGCTTAATTTTATTTCACTTTTTGTTTTTATCAGTTTTTTTGTGCTTTATATCGTCGTACACTATTCCTTATTTTGTACAAGCTCAGCTATAATAACAAATAAATTTCTATTCAATTTTATTTTAACTATATTTATATTTTTTTAAAATATCACTTACTAGGAAAAACATCCTCTGTTGGAAACCTTTGCGTTGAGAAAATTTTGAAAGACATCCTTGTCTAATAAAATGCCTCCCACCTTCTGTTAATATTCCTTCAAATCCGCTTATATCTCGACTCAATTCTATTAGTTGGACATAATTTTCCTGTAAAAATAAAAGATAGAATAATTCATTTATTAGAACGCAAACAAACTTATCACATTACGTTTCTATAAAATAGAACATCGGGTCTTCCTTACGTCTTTTGTAGATCTTTTTTTTTTTCTTGGAGTATTGGATCGTAAATAATAATTATTTTTAACTTTGTCGATCATTCTACATGTAATTCACTCACCTTCAGATGCTTGATAAATGAGATGTAAGTGAATAAATAGCTGATAAATTTAAGTCTTTAACATAATTGAATAAACCATGAAAAATTCTGTTATGTAAAAAGGATTTTAATTCTTTCCTGGCCAAATCTCCAAAACAAAAAAAAATCTATTTTTTTTTTAATTCCAATTCTTCTAGAATAAAGCTTTTTTATACAAATGTATAATAAATAATGTAAATACGTACGATATAGTAAATCCTCTAACACACGAATTCGTAGTAAAATAGTTTTCTCCAAGAAATATAATTGTATAAGTAACTCAGAATAAATAGAAACAGTATCAGTTAAAAAAAGTAAGCACTCGAATAAAATGCATGTACACAATAATTCTTCTCTAATAGTTGAAATTGACTTAGAAAAAAATCATTCTTAAAATATAAAACTATTAAGTGAAATAGTTGAAATAACATCATTTCTTACATATTAAACAATAATTAATCATCATAGAAATTGACAGACATCATTAAACCGTAGAAATTGCGATTAACCCTGAACCATGTACAAGTAGTAGTACATATGTTATAACCTTCCTCTCAACATTAGGTTATCATCGACTATATTTTTTTTTTTTTTTTTTTTTTTTGGCGCATCAACAGCTGAGGTTATTGGCGCCCGGAGCTTTTTCCAGTGCACTGCCGGCCTCCGGACAGTGTTCTCTCGTTACAGACAACACTGTCCATCACCGGACAGTGAGCTGTAAGAAGCTCCTAGGAAGAGAAAATCTAAGGGTCAGCTGCTGGATTCGAACCCGGGACCTCCGCGTGGGAGTCCAGTATGCTAACCACATAGCTAATCCCTTCCCTATATATTATTATTGTTAAATTAATAATTAATGAAACATTACCGAATACTGTAAAATTGTGTGGATATTTTTGGTACATTCTAATAATTTAAATTTGGCAGTTTCAAAATCTTCATATTCTGGATGTTCGTAACTGTAATGTTTCATCAAACCTATAAAAACAAAAAAATAAATAAAATAGAATTAATTGAGATAATCACCTAATTTTTTTTTCAGGCATGTAATTTTTTAGACATATATAATAAGTCTTACGATCAATGAGTTGGATGTAGTGTAATAAACGTTGGACCGGCTTCAAAATAAATAAAGTAAGGGGTAGATAACAGATTTTATTCTTCTCAAAACTGGTGTACATCTGTTCAAATGAATCATTGCACAAATCTTTGCTCAATTGTTCAAGCACTGTTTGGTGCTGTTCTAAATAATCTTGGTAAAACTAAAAATAAAATTTAAACTAAAGCAATAAAACAAAAAGAAAATAAATTAAAAGAAACTAAAAAAATCTAGATTGTTATAAAATAAACCTCTAAATGTGAAAAGTATAAACAATATAAGTTTATTTGGATTCAAGAACCATTATGAATGGTTATTCAAAAACCATTTATTCGAATGGTTTAACAGCTTCAATCAACTTGATCGAAGCTGTAGTTTTTTCCTAGAACAAACCCACAAATAATTTTTCTTTCTAGGTAGAGGAACTTGGGTCCCCTTATTCTTCCACTGTTAAGACGCCCATTGATAAAATATGAAACAACATCGAAGCCTCAATCTTGGCAGAACTCTTGGTCTCTTTTCTCCTTGATATCTTTTATCACAGGCCATTCGAAAGGCTCTTTTCTGTGCAGGTTACATCGCTAGCGCAACTTCCTAGTTTTATGACAACTAAAAGCATCTTCTTCCCAATAAAGCTGATAAATTCAGCATTTTCACTTAAGAACCGTTATGAGCAACTCCACGAGGTAAGACTGATAACCTAGAACAAGTGTAGAGGAGGGAACAGCTTGCCTTGCAATAGCTGGTTTGCGAAATGAGACCACACACGCTACCATAACACTAAATCAATTCATAAAAAATATCCTCGTGGAAAAATGGCAAATTTCACGTACTCGACTCTCAAAAAAGATTAAGCACATAGGTCCATTTGGCTGTATTGCCTGGGGAACAGATCGCGCCTTATGGATATCACTGTTACTTCGATAGATGTTTACCTGTAGATTGCTGACAGCTTTAAGAAAGATATCAGCGATTTTATGGTGGTGAGCGCCTCTGTTTTCCCAGGTAGCCAGTCTTAGTTCAACTTCTTTTAATAACAGACAGTGCGCATCGTGCAGTGGATCAATTATGTTCAATAAATTTGTGATAGACAGTGCATCGTTTTTGTTGAATTCATCTCTCAACCACTGGAAAATTTAATATTATGAATATATCAAACATAAGATATAGCACAAGTGACAGAAAAATTAACGCAATGTATTTAATTTCTTCTTACCAAATTAATAACTTCCAAATCTTTCCTATAAGTACGCTCAGTCATTAGTATTTCTTTCGCTATAAAATACCCTTTATCTGACGAATATCTCTATAAATTAAGCATAGTTTAATAGTTATTCAGATCTAATAATTGAAAAATATTTATACTTTTAATAATACTGCAGATTGTTTCATACCTTTTTTTTAACCTCTCCATCTAAGGTGTCAGAGGTTCCAACATTTCTGACAGAATCTTCCCTTAATGTTTTCAAAGGACTTAATTCGGGTGACGTATGTTCACTATGGATAAAAAGTTGATGAATTAAGAGCTATTTAGATCGAAAGAAAGGAAATATTTGAGCGATCTCTAAGTTAAGTGTCTAAGCGATACTAAGGTTTAGCTACACCCTTGGTGAGGAAATTTTAGCTCCCAGCTATTTTTAGTAATTTGAGGTTTGAGGCGTGTTAATAGTACTTTCTCTTAGTAATAAGTAAGAGAAAATAACAATAGGCCGGAATATTCCGCAACTTCCTTGGTACAACCCCTGCCGGAGAGTACTAAACTTATTAAATATCAATAAGTAAATAAACTAAACCATAAGTTAAAATTAAATTTTTTACTTCTCTTACTTGGTAGAGAAATTATTGCGATGTCAAATTTTCAACTTTGAGACTTCACCAAAAATGTTTTTTTTTTGAGGACCTCTAAAAAATTGGTTATATAATTCTGGATTTGAGAAAAGAAGAAACGGAGGAATTGAAATTCAATCAGCAGAAAAAGTAATAGTGAATGTGAATGCACAAGTAAGATTTGCGATGTAAATAACAAGATTACCTTTACCTCAAAGTTGGTCCACGCTTTGTCAGAATGGCACGCTGCACTTTATTTTTAAGCAACTTGCCTAAGGCACGCTGGGAACTTAATAGTAAGGGGGCAAAACAAAATGTACGAAACACAGAAGAATGTAGAAGCGATATTTAGCTCGAGTTACAATTAAGTAAAATACAAAATTAAGGAAATACAAAACCTATAATTACAATGAAAGAAGTAATTACCCATTAATGGCGTTAGGTCCACCGTTAATTTTCGGTACTGTAGGATGTACAGCGATAGTGACGTTGTTGGTTTTGTGTTTTGGACTGCTGTTCGCCAGGGGTGAAGAAAATCTTGGCGAACCAGGTGGCGCTATTTTCTCATCAACTTCCACGACAGCAACTGTAAGAAGAAATTAATTAAAGATTAGCGATCATGCAAGTGCTAAAAAATCTCATTATGAATAACAAATGAAAAAAAAAATCAAAATAAAATGAAGCTACATAATAGGTGAACAAAAAGAAAAATATCAAGTGGTGGGAGAAATCATGCCTAAAAATAAAATATGACTCTAAAAACTAAAATAATAAATAAAATGATTGTAACATACATCATGCTGAAATTTGCATTATATAAAGTGCTTCTGCAAAATATAAACTTGGATAAATACTAGTAAGATATTTTTAAATGGTAATGATTAAATTTTTCTTAAAAATGCGCTTTTTTGTACAGCATATGAAAAAATTTGAAGCTTAAATCTTAAAAAAAATTCGTCTTAACGAGATTCAATCATTAGTTTTAGATCTAAGCCTATAACAATTTTGAATAACAAAACAAAATTAAGTGATAAATTCTTGTTTCATAAAAAGTTTAAATAAGCAATAAAACGTGCATAAACTAATATTTTGTTTTAGATAAGTGGTAACATGCTTCAAAATAAAATTAAAAAGAACATAATTTAGAAAAATAAATCAATTAACAAAGACATTATTAAACGTAGGAACTATTTTACAGATTGATCAATGTTGACTTATTCTCAATCCTGCTTATCCAGTGCCCTTAATAATACGCGACAATAAAGAAAAGGACCCATCAGATTCAAAACCTATTGAATATTTTGTCTATCTACCGGCCTTGACAATAAGTTGGTTTGTCCCAACTTATCAAATCCTTGATCGCATGTAAAAGGACAAGTTTTGCAATTCTATGCAGTAGTATATTTAGTTTACTCTAAGGCATCTTCAAAAAATAAATAACTACCTTCAATGAAACTGAATTCGCATTGTATACAAATAATTTTTGAGACAATTAAGACAGAATCGCCGCGATATAAGGTGAGAAATAAGAGCCAGTTCTGTTAGTAGATATCCTCTCTTTATTTCTGAAGCTGTGGGATGAACAATAAGCCGGGACTATTTTTAAGAGTTATGTTTCTGATCTAATATATCTGCGTCTTAAGTTAGGACCAATATGGGGCATATTATTTACAAGCTTATCTCGGTAGTCTCTACTAATCAAGGAAAATGGCTCACCTACCAGTTCTAAGGTCCTGCCAGTAGCTGGCCCTAACACATGCGACATAACTACCAGGAGCATCACCTGAACTATAATTGGCAAAACAACTAAAGAAGAAATCCTAGTTCTTGTCAAAGGAGAGATATCTCTTATTACAACAACAAGGAGTCTGCAAGATAAACACTACCTAGAGAACAAGACCATCTCCATGATCTAACCAATACAAATACAATATACTTTATAACAATAACTAACATTTTAATATATAGTGGAAGTAACTAACAAAATTCTATTGAACACCAGATGGTTAACGAAATTACATCTTCAGAATCTTAATTTAATTTTACTGTAAACATTTAAACAATATCTTGAAAACAATTACTATTCTGCATAGTTCAGCCAACAATATGTTCAATCAATACTTACTAAAGTTCGCTGTACTAATAAAGAGATTTTAAACAATTGTTGATTCACCTACATTATTTGAACATAGTTCCTACATTTTAACAATAACAAAATAAGGGTGATAATAACAAGTAATTATGAACTAAACAAAATATTAAGAATGAAAACAAAAATTAAAAAAGAGAACTTTCTTTAAACAAAAAAAGAAAAAACAAAAATAGAAAAATATAAAATATATTTATTACTCACATATTTTTTCCGTTTTTTTGAGGAGGAAAAAGCAATTTTTTATATTATTAAGTAAAATACAAAATCAAAATGTAGATTTCATTTTTCATTTTGTTTTTATTTAGAAAAAAACAAAAAATCATAAGTTCCATATATTCTTTTGTCAAATAAAAACAACAAATTATTTTAAGTACTATAATAACTGTAATACGATATTTGGAAATTAATGTACTTAATTAACATAATTAATTTTTGTTCCTCTAGTTGAGTATAAATCCTACACAATGAAAGACAAATATTCAATGTTTAAGTAACAAATTTTTTATTATTTTGTTTACAAATAAAAATTAATTAGCGAATAATAAATTAATTCAAAGGTTTTAAATATAAATAAAGTATAATCTATATTGATAAATAGAGGGAAGTCATTGCTAGTAGGTTTTGTTTTTCTTTCAATACATTATTCAACACCAAAAATGAGTTTTATTATCTTCGTGAAAAGTTGTTTTGTTTATACATACATAGGTAGTGAAAATTCTCTTTTAACCTTAACTTGGCACATTTTATTTTTCTTATAATTATTTGCCTTTAAATGTACAGAGAGAGATTTTTAAAATAATTGCTTTTGTGACCGTATAAATTTATTAGAGATACATGAAAGAAATTTTTGTTGCTGTCTGTTAAGTGCGAAAGAATGAGGGCCTTTTTTTCTTCTATTTATTTCATTCTCCTCCCTCCTATACCTTTTAAGATGTCAAACACATTTCTAGTACGTTTTTAAGAATTAGATAGATTGCTTCTGCAACTATGCAATCCGGAAGAGATGTATCTAATTCTATATCTACTGAAATCCTGCCTAAGCAAATGAAGTCATGAATTATCATCTTTCAAGTGACTCTGAACTACAAGTTCGTGTGGGTGTGGCTCAGCAAGCTTAGTGTTTTGGTCGAGGGAAATGAAATTTGCCTTTTATTTTATAACTCCGAGGTTTACATTTGTCGCAGTTAATGGAAGGAATCAAATACACCTGGCAAAGAAGTTGCAGAATTACTCGTTTATACTGGATTCAATGCTAGTCTCTCCAAAGAAGACGGAAAGGAGGGAGAAAAATCAAGAGAAATTTGTTCAAGAGAAACTATTCAGTATATGACGCAGGCGAAGATTTTGTTTGGTTAAGTTTCTTGTCAGTCTGTGTCTGTTCTTTCTGAGGAGATAACACCATGCGGCTGCAAAACGGGAAAGCTCCAATACGTCATCGATGGTCTTAATCATGGTTAAAAGAAGTCTTTAGATTGTCAACACAAAAGGTGATTAGGCTGTCAAAGAAACATAAAAAAGAAAGCATCTTTTCGAACAATATTTCGCACAAAAAAAAAAATTACTCAAAAGTAAAAAAAAAAAAAAAACCTTAACCTTTAATTACCAATATTTATAATTCTCAAAGGAATTTTAAATATTAATATTTAAATCAACATTTATGATGGATATATTATGCCTTTGCCTCCCAACAATGAAGTTATTTAAGTGTTTTATCTTTTTCTTTGGATTGTAACATTTTCTTCTTTGGAATTCCTTTATTGGAAGACTAGATTCTGGCACATTTCTGTACTTATTTTTTTTTCTTTATAAATACAATTATATATATACATCAGCTTATAGTTTTTTTGTTTAGTTACATGAAGATAAATGTACATTATTACAGTTCAACATATAATTTATAACAATTTTTATGCAAACTTACATTTTTTTAAAAAAAGGACTTTTATTAAAATGAATTAAATTACTTTGCAAACAAATAAGAACCGAAAAATTAAAAATATGAATTAAAAAATATTTTTTTAAAAAACTTTAAAAAAGAGTTTAACAATGAACATTTATACACAATTTTTGAGAAAAGAGAATCTTTTTCTTTAAGCAACATTTTTGGAGATTAATCTCTTTAAAAAAACAAATCTCTATACAAGTAAGGATAAATTCTACAACAGTTTTTTTTTATAACAATAAATAAACAATGAATAAATTCAAAATGTTTCAAAAACAAACATGAAAATAGTTTTAAAAATTTATCTTGTAAAATAAAATTAAGAACTATGGGCTAATCACTTAAAAAGTACGCATTCTCTTCTACGCTTGGAGAAAATCCAGCTTTTATTTTAATTATAATTAGGTTTGTGTAGTAATATAATATTAATCATAGTCATCCAGCTGCTAGGAGCTTCTTACAGCTCACTGTTAGATGATAGACAGTGTTTACTGTTAAAAGAGAACACTCTCTACAGAGCGGTAGTGCACTGAAAAAAGTTCCGGGTGCCAATTATCTCAGATGTTGACGTGCCTTAAATAAAATCTAAGAATACTTTTTTTCTCGAAGACTTTTTACTTAATATAATAAGTCATAAAGTACTGGATTTACTACCAAGGCAAGAAAGATCAAAGCATTCTTCTTATTTAACGATCCCTTTGATTAACTAAAACCAAAAAAATATATATTTTATATATATTTGAAAAATGTTATAGTTCAAAAAATTAACCTTAATGAAAAAAAGGAAACCCTAGCACAGTAAAATTATTTCTTTTTATCTTTATTTATCTTTTAATGACTCAACAATTGTGAAACAATCAATATACAATCCCTAACCTCTATTGAGCATTAAAATCTGAAATTTGATGACCATAAACTTTTTATATTTCTGTAAAAAAAAGAGTAAATTATTTAAAAATTTACATAATTCCTTTATTATTTTAAGCAACCCTAATATTATAAAAAACTAATAAACTTTTTTTAGTAATTAATAATAACTGCCTTAACTATTTGGCCTCCGCGCTATTTGCGCATATTTAAGATTTTAGTTGAGCTGGATTGAATTTTTCTGTATATTAATAAACAAAACTATTAAATTAGGATAATATTAACATTTTCTAAAGTTGGTTTTTGAACAATATGATTTGGGGAGTCAGCATTTTAAAATGTATCTCTATTTGTTTAGAACGTAGTTATTTTATTTATTTTTAATGATTATGCAATTTAATTAAAGAAATTAAACCTTTATTTACACATTGCAGTTTTATTATTAATTTTTTTTTAGATAAGGCCACTTTTAAATGCCATAAACGGAAAATACAAAACAAAAACTAAAACAGACTAGACGTTTTGTTAAATGTGTAAGAAGTTGTACTGTTCTATTTAACCGGATCAATTCAAATTTTGCAACTGTTTTGTTTGCTGCTACTGATATTTTTCTGGGAATAAATCTAATTAAAAAGTTTTCAATGAATGTCTCTGTTCTAGAATTTTTTTCTTTGTATGTACAATTGGCAGTTTTAAGAGCATAAGATAATAGTTACTTTTCAAATATGTTTACATTAAAAAAAAAACAAAAAGTTCATCCGGAACTAAATGAGTTATTACTCTCAAGTCATGGAATGTGTACAGTGGAGCGAATAAACCATGCGATTCCAGCTGAATCATTACTGATAAAGTCAGCGAATAAAAGTATTGGAAATTATGAGAATACAGAATCCTTCTAAGTGGTTATCCAAAGTAAAATCTGCCCTTATCATAAATAAGATAGACAAATCTGTTTAAGGATGAGATGGGAAGGGCTAAACATTTTTTCTGAGTAGTTTGCATCATCACCACAGAAAAGTACATCGCTGTTACAGCAATCACAGTGGTCACCAATTCTTTATGCAATTAAGGCAACCATTTCCCCATAAATACTCTGTGCACTACTAGCTACCTAATAAGTGGTTGTTTGAATGTGAATTTATAAAAACCTACAAGTGGCTCTTAGAAACAGTTGTAAAAACAGGCCTAGAAACTATAAACATTTAACTTAATTTTTTCTATTTAAACGTTTGAACAATAATATTTAAGATTTTTCCGTCATAATCTTTAAAAAAAACCAGTTGTGAGTTTTATTCTTTCTCATATAATAGATTTATCAAACCGTAATAACCATGTCTTTACAATGTCAGCCTTATCAACACGACCGACAGATAAGAAACACATAATTATTGGTTAGTTGATTGTAGCGATCTGTTGAATGTTACTGAGAAAGTTGAACAAATGAATTTTATGTCCAGAAAAAGACGGCATATATTATTTTCAGACAAAGGCGTTTAAGTGTTACGGACTGACCATGAAGAGAAAAGCTTCAAGATAAAAAATATGAGTTATAAGGATTAGAAGCAATAGAAAGTTACGAGTCTTCTTCAGGGAAATGTGGAGGAAAAAGTCAGAAGAGCAAAAAAGATGGTAAGCCAAGAGGAGGAAAAACGACCAAGAATGCAATTGATTTGTTGATGTCAAAGATGATAACATTAGAAAGCTTGTGCCACAAAATGTCGGCAAAAAGCCAAGGTTAGCAGCTGGCGATTGAGTAGCAGAGATTAGATGCTGTGCCTGAAAATACCAATTAAATTCCATCCAGACACAAATGATTTAAACGGAGACGTAAGCTATACAAACGATTTCAATTTTTGTCAAGAAATAACAAACTAAATGGCTATCCCCAGCTCTTGAACTGAGGACGTCCTAGTTAAAAGTCCACGCTCAAAACTACTACACCAATCCCATTAAATCAGATATCTGACCAGTAAGTTGCTAGTGTCAAAGTATGCAATTAAATCGTTTTGGAAGACGTCGCTATTCCCTTAAAGGTTTACCAAGTAGTGAGTGACTAGACAGTAGTCAACTTATCTTCTGTTAATAAATGGATATGTGTTGGGCTAGAAAGAAGACCAACCCGAGAGAACGAACGATAAAGAAGCTTTCACTATATGCAGAATAAAGTGAACGAACAATCTGCTGGGATATCAATCAAGTAAAAAAAAAAACACGGAAAGAACTAAAAAAAGAGAGAGCTTTACATACAAAAATCCAGCTTAACTAAAAGTTCTACATTCATATTAACGAATCTTTAAAATACTTCATAACCTAACGTTTAAATTCATCAAATTATATTTCTATACCTTGTCACAATGGTTTTTGCAGGGGCCAAAAAACCCAATAGAGAGTTGGGGTGTTTATGGAAAAGTATTTCAGCCACCCATTGTAACAATGTATATTACAATAACAACCGAACATTCAATTAATTTATCAATTACATTTTAATTTTAAAATTTTAATTATTTTGTTTAAATACTTTTAATGGTAACTAAAATTTATGAACCTAAATAAATAATAGAATCACATGAGATGTGTGGTTTATAAAAATTAAAACTGTTATCAATAATTTCTTTTAAAAATTGAATTTTTCGATTTTACTGTATTACTACTTTTTTAATAATTTTTTTTTTCTTTTAGGCCCCACATCCAAAACATTTATTTTTTAAATACATACAAAAACATTTACTCCATATTTTTACACATTAACACTCATACATATTGGGGAATACATACCAATTTATAATTTAAGTTTATATACTTTTTGCATGTATAAATTTTAATATATATTTAGTTATGTATATATCATATTTTAGTTAAATTTAATTTTTTTAAATTAAAAATAAAAATTTTCTTTCGAATTTGAATATTATTAACGCTTCTTAGTTGTCCGGTGAAATTATGAGTAAAATTGTGAATATTAGCATTTATTTAAATAAATTAATGTTTTGTCTGGAAATAAAATATTAATTAATTAAGAGTTTGATTTTATGCAATAGCATGCTTTCCTATTGTCTGTCTTTACTTCTTAGCCAGATTTTGGTTCCATCAGCTATCTTTCGGTCCATACTGCAGTTTCTTTGAGAAGGAAGATTTAATATAATTGAAATTGAAATTAGTTTTATTATAAAGCCCAGGAATGTATAAATAATGAAGTTGGACAGCAAAAATAATAGAAACAGAATTGACAACCCAAAAACAAGAAATGGCAAGCAAGTTTTATGAACCACCCAAAAAGACGGTCCTAGATCCGCTATTTTGACTCCTAACCTCTTCTTATTATAGATTCACTTTCTCCCCAAACAGAGTTCTGGATTTGCCAATGTACCTAAGCTTGCTATAACATTTTAAATTAAACCATATTATCCAGCAATGCAGACCTAAACAACCTGTATAAAAATTAATACAGATTATTGAGTTGTTTATAAGTTTTCGATACGAAATACATTTTTTAAATTATTTCAACAATTAATTAATATTTATTATTTGAGAGTAAATTTTTTCTGTAAGTTATTTGTAACTTTTATTAAAAATAATTCTTTAAATGAGAGAACCATATTTTTTTTTTTGTAATGAGTAACACTAGTTTAAATTTTTATGATTAAAACAATTTGAAGACTATATGACTAATAATTAATGACTGCTAGGAATACGAAGAATAACACTTAAAGAAACGAAGAATAAATAATTAAAATTAAATAAAAAAAATAAATATATAAAACGATTTCATTTAAAACAAGTTTTGAAACAAAATAGTTGTTTTACATACATGTACCTATATATTTGTTAGAGCCTTTTTAATTATTTCATAATTATATATTTAAAAAAATGGTTTATATATTGCAATGAAAAAGTAAAACTCAGTCTCAATAGTTAAAAAATGAATTACGTTCATCATCAAATGATGAAACCATTATAGTTTTAATAATACATAATACTTTTCAATTATATATTTATTATCATATATATTTGCAAGAAAAAATAAAATAAATATAGATAAAAAAAAAAACTCTTTTTACTCCACCTTGGCTTTTGCCTCCAATGTCTTTTTGGTTAACACTTTTTAAATATCTTAAAAGAAACCAAAAATAATAATTACCAGTTATATTTAATAATGCTGAAAACAAAAAAATGTAAGACGAACATTAAATAATACTTTTTAGTATTCTTTTATGTATATACTTATATATATTATATATACAATATAACGAAGTTATATAAATATGTACAAATAATAAAACATGCTACCTATCTTCCGCTTTGTTTTTTAGTTTCCACAACAAATAACATTATCACTTTTAAGCCATGACTCATTCTGATTGATGCTTTAAATGATTGAGTAAATTAATAAACAAAAGTGAAATATTACAAAGTTAGTTTGTACTCACGAAAGAAAAATTAAAAAAAAAGATAAGAATAAGGCCTTTTATTCCTCATTTCTTATTAAACAAATCAAGACGAAACAAAAGTTCCCTAAATTACATCTACATATTCAGTTCATCAGTACGACTTTAGTTTACTTATTTTATTTTTTTAATTTTTTTGAGCAGAAATAAACAGCCATTTAACAAATTTCTTCGTTTCCTGTACTCCTCCTTTTTTATAACTATTTTCCACACATTTCTGTAGGGTGACGTAACGTAAGCTACTAAAATCTTTGAGTTAGTGTTAGATGTGTGACTAATTCCTCAACTCAGTTAAAGCTATGGATAATTTAGTGTTGTCTATAAACTTGAAAATTTTGGAGGACACCAGGGCATTACTGTTTAATTTTATAACTATTATTAATTTTAAATACTTGTTAATAATGATGTGCAGCCGAGGTAACGGTGTTAATAAAATCTTAGAAAATAAATTAAAAATAGAGATTAAACTGATGACTGCTTAGACATTTGCCCCCTGATAGTGGGAGTCCCGAGCGTTTGTTGAGGTTGCCGTTTGGCAGCAGCCGCCACTACTGAAGGACTCGACACCGAAATCAGATGGCCATCTCTAGTGTCCACATCCGCTGACAATCTATGTCTCCTTTTGTTTGGCGGTACATGTCTTCGACGTTTCGACACTCTGGGTATTGTGTTTGGCGTGGTTGGCGGTTCGCCCATTTCCAACGAGGACGATGAACCATCACTAGGCGGACTTCTAGTCAATGAATAATATGAATAACATTTCGCTCTGGCTATGGACTTAGAGCATATACCTTTACAAGTACCCCGGCGTTCCACCTTCCCGCTGCTACATTTACGTCCACCCGTAGAACCCGTAGGACTTGGTAGATTAGCACCATAACTACGCCGATTAGGCTGTTGTTTAGAACCTTCATCTGATTCACTATATGGAGAATCGTAATCATCAAACGATCTCTGCTGGGCATGATATGAACGTCTTCTTAAACTAATCGAATCGTCAGAGTTTTTTCTTGAAGATGCCAACATTTCTGTTGATAGTGAAGATCCAAATTCAGCTAATGAACTGTCATCAGATTTTACAGTGCATGTGGAGTAATACTGACAATGTTTTACAGTACTGGTACTACTAGAAAAATCAGACACACCTATAGAAGTATCACTAGAATTACCTTGACGTTTTGGTTTCAGCATTAATTTCACTGTACTTTCTAAAGTGGTAGATGAATCAGGTGCATCATCCTCTTGAAGTGTCTTATTTTCGTAATCTGAGTCCGATGAACTGTCATACTGTCTACTATCTCTAGGTAAAACTACTTTCGTTGCTTCTTCTGGCTTCAGTTCCATATAATATGTTTCAACGCTACTAATTATAGGTGTGTCAAATGAGGAGTTAGGAGGCGAAGGCCATTCCTCTTCGTTGTGTAAAAGAGGGGGAGGTATCTTAAAACCTAAAGGTTCAGGTGGCAGAGGAGGTAGAGGTTGCTCCTCTATTTCTGGGTTAGTAGAAGGGTCAGATGATAAACTTGGTTGTCTATCACTTGATAATAAAGACTCATCTTCTACAGACAATGATCTTGATGAAGGTTTTGTTGATATATCATCGTCAAAATCTGATCGTTCTTGTTCGGATGTGGTGCTTCTCTCGGATATTCTAGACAAAGTTCTAGAAAGTCCAAAAATCCCACCAGTGTAGCCGCCAATAATGAGTTCAGCACCGGCGTTGGAGTATCCAAATCCTTGGTATTCATCCTTAGCAGAATTACTACTTCCTTCCTCCTCATCAGCAAAATGCGAGCAATCGTCGGGTGGGAAAATCCCTTCTTCCAAACTTGAAGAACCAGAGCTTTCCAAAGAAAATGGTTTCCATGTAGAAGTTTTATCAGGTTTGATACTAGAAGAGCTTGAAACATCATCATCAAAGCTTCTCTTAGCAGGGATATACTTTAGATCTAAATGAGCAGGTTCATCAATTTTTTCACATAAAGCCGACAATGTGTTTATATCTTCTTTGTACTGGAAAGGTGGTTCACTACTTTCTGTAGAAACATTTTCATTTGATGAATCAATATCCGCAGCTTTTGATTCTGATCCCTCATTAGCGTCAGAAATTTCGTTCATATCCTGCATATCGTTCAAGTTATCAAAGGAAGATTCAATAGTTATCTGACTACAATCTTTGGTTTCAATAACATTAACATTAGGAAAAGACTTGTCTTTTGGCGAGGTTTGCTCCTTGAGTGCAGCTATTGGATCAGCCAAGAATGCGTCATCATCATTCTCCCAATCAACTTCTTCAATGTCAATAGTAGGAACATTTGGCACGTCCGTTTCTTCGGAAGTCCAAATTTCTACAGAATAACTCTTAGTATTTTTAAAGGAATCTAATCTCTCTTGACGAGTGCTTGGTCTTCTTTCAGGCTGTTCTTCTTCCTTTGCTACTTCTTCAATCTCTTCTTCCTTTGCTACTTCTTCAATCTCTTCTTCTTCTTCTTTCTGCCTTGATTCTTCAGTTACTATTTGCTCTTTAGATTTAACGATTTCATCTGCATCTAATTTAGTTTCTTTCTGAGCAATTTCTACATGTTTTTCTACGTTTTCTTTACCTTCTTTTTCTAATTTTTCCCTAGTTTCTTGTTCTAATTTCTCTCTAGCTTGTTTTTCCACAAAAAACTCTTCAGGTTCAAGATGAGGCAGTTTTTTTGGTTTATTTGCTTCCCTAGCTTCAGTTACACTAGGTTCATTACTTTCAAAAACATCATTATTTTCAAAACTGTCATCCTCTTCGTCACAAATTATACTTGGCTCACTGGAATCTTGATACTCATGCGGTTTTAATTCAGGTACTTTTTGTTCATCTCCTAATCTAGAAGGTTCAGGCACCACTGGCACAACGTCCACATTCTCCCGATCTTCACCAAAGCCCTGATTTTCATCAGAACTACCAGATAAATCTGAAGATTCTTCAATTTCTACTGTTGGCACGATTGGAAATATGATTTTTTTCTCTGTAGTTACTATAGGTTGAGGTTGCGGTACTTCTTCATCCTCTTCTTCTGGTAATGAATCAGTTTCTGAGATCTCTATGGATGGCACTGTAGGGATTATTCTGTCATCAACGATTGTTTCTGTACGAGTGTGAATGACGGCATTTTCATCAAGTCTTGCAGAAGACTGCTGTAGTTCTATAGCTTCTTCTACTAACTTATCTACTTCCTCTTTTTCTAATATTTCACTAATCCCTGGAATGGGCACAATAGAATCAACAATGCTATCACTTTTAAACTGTATTCCTGTGACTACAGGCGACAAACTGCTTGCATCTTCCTCTTCAATAACTTTTTCTCTATGCAAAGGTTTAATGGTTTTTAAAGTTTTCTCTTCAAGTTCTATGCCCTCATCATTGTCTACGGTATCATCTTTGCTGGAAAATGATGTGATAGGAGGTAATCTGTGAAGAGAGACAACAGGTGTTTCTAAAGATTTTGCCCTTCTAGAACTTGCAGGGGATTGTGTATGCGTAGGTATAAAAGCAGAACCTTCAGAAAAACCTAATCTGGCGAATAGTATTGGAGACCTTTCTCTTTTGTTCACGATTGGAGGAAGTTCTCCGAATTTTTTCCAAACCACTTCCGGAGATGTTATTTGCTTTACTCCACTTTGCTTATCTCCTTTATTTGCTTCTTCAGCAACTTCTTTTTCTCCTTCTTCCATGAGCTTTTTGGCTGTTTGATCTACTTTCTTTGGAGGTTCCTCAATTGTTTCACTTTTTTCATTTTCCTCTGGAATAATTTCCGGTATTTCTGGTACTTCATGTTCACAAGTACAGTAAGTCATGTCTGTACTAGAATTGTTAACTTCAACAGAAACTTCGAACACTACTTTCTCCTGTTTTTGAATTGCTCTGTGTACATCTGGTTTTTCTTTCGCTTTTAGTTTATTTTCCGCAGAAAATCTAAGCAAGTCTATTTTTTTCGGTGGAACCATCGGTTTTTGATCAGCTTTTTTGACTACTTCTTGCTCATTCTTGCCTTTCTGTTCTTTCTCTCTCATATTTGAGTCATCTTTCTGTATTTTATAAAGGTCTTCCGCTTTTTGTCTTAATTGATACTCATTCTTTTTTCTCTGATGTTCCTCTCCGTGAAAAACCTGAATTTTCTCTCCAGAATCAGCTCGGTTATCAAATTTTCTAATTTTTTCCGAAGATTGATCTTGTTTACTTAAAGAATCAGGTTTCTGCTTTTCTTCAATCAGTTTCTGGTTTGATTCAGTTCTTTCCTGACTTTTCCTAATTTCTATAGAAGCTTCGACCACTTGCCTGTTACTAGTTTCTCCTCTTTCCTCAGTTTTCATTTTCTGTGAAGCTTCATCCACTTTGGGCTTTGGCGACAACTCCTCAGCCTTGAACTTTTGTTGGGTTTCTTCTTTTGATTTTTCTAGTAAAATTTCTGATTTAGTTTTTTCAAGCCCATCTTCTGGTTTTGGCCTTTGCAAAGCGCTTCTCTGCCTCCTTAACTCTTCGCACTTAGATTTCTGCAGCTCTTCACTTTGCTGTTTACGCAAAAATTCTTCATTCTTCTGCTTCTGAAGCTCTTCACTTCTCTGTTTCTTCATTTCCCTTTCTTCTCTAGTTTCTCTCACCACTTTACCTTCAATACTTGTTTTCAGTTCTTTACTAAATCGCTCTCTTTTAAATTCCGATCGTTCCGGCACCTCAATACTTGATCCAGTAGATTCGCTCTTCCAATCTTTCATTTTTCCTCGCCGTATCTCTGAATCTGTTTTTTGAGAATCTAAACTACCCACTCTTTTGCCATCTGAAGCACTTCTCTTTTGGAAAGCCCTCTTCCGCTTCGAATGATATTCAACAATTATAACATCAGGATCGCTTGTATCCAGTGAGATATTCTTATCATCTGAACTACATATCACAATACCTTCCCCATCTTGAGAATCAATTTTGATGACTTCAACAGGAGGAGTTCTCTCAAATGAAG
The DNA here is from genome assembly GCF_049639745.1 of Rhodnius prolixus. Lineage (NCBI taxonomy): Eukaryota > Metazoa > Arthropoda > Insecta > Hemiptera > Reduviidae > Rhodnius > Rhodnius prolixus. The sequence continues at coordinate 9,271,900 of NW_027411603.1, read as the reverse complement.
ATGCTTTCCTTAATCCTGAATCTGCACTTAATGCTTTGGTTTTTACAAGAAGTCCTCTGTGCCTTGGGCCATCCTCACTGCTAACCTTTAGAAGATCTTTCTTAATAGGTATCATGCGATGTTTAGTAAATTCATCTTTAGAAGGTTTCTTTTCAATTTTAAAATTGAAAATATTTCTTGAAGATGGGTCGTCCATTTCATCAATACTTTCAGCACCCAAACTTAATGATAAGCCAGAATCTTGCGAATTAAGCTCAGAGTCGTGTTTAGTTTTATATAATTTGTCATGAGTTTTAAGTATTTTCTTTTTCTCAGTCTCAGGAGTGGGCTGCTTCTCGAAACTTCTTCTAGGTGAGACCGGAGATCTGCTTTCAAAACAAGGTGCTGCAGTACCATTCATTTGCTGTCGTTTATGTAAAGTGTACGGTATATCAGCGGCGCTCTTACTATTACCGCCCCTATCATCCACATCGATGCTTTCCGCAGGAGTGTAGTCAAAGCTTTTCTGATGAAACAATCTCCTATGCTGGCGAGCAACTCTCCAGAAATCAGAAACGAAAGGTTCACTTTTGGTTCGTTCAACTGGATAATGTGGACTCGGTTCATCATATCCGACGAGAGGTTTGTATCTGCCATCGTATTCGTTAAAGTCTGCGTTACTTCTTTCCCTAAATTTAGCAATACCCTGTTTACACTTTTCATTAAATTCATTGAAATCCATAGAATAACGCGGCTCTACATAACCTAATCTCTTTTCAACAACATCTTTTAAGTCATCCATAACAAATATTTCGTCATCAGGAAGTCCTTCCCCGCTCGAACCAATTGAACAACTTCTACTGTGGACAAAGTTTCGACTTTCTCTTTCCAATAATTCATATGAGTCATGGCTTAAATCATCGTGACTAAACTCTCTCGAACTTCCAGTATCAATGACTAAAACAGAACCTCCAGGTTCTATTTCATCAGCACTTTCTGTAGACAGAGAACTTGTTGTTCCTGGATAACTACTAGAATAAACTTTATCTTGTTCAATAGCTGTACGATCAAATGATGGTGTTTTTGAGCCAGCAACAATGAAATTTCTTTCATATTTAGGTATAATTATGGCTTTCTCAGTTTCATCTGCATCACCAGGTTTTCTTAATTCTTTACAACTGGCAGAACGCTGCCAGGTGTATGTTGGTGCCGGATGCTGTACAGTACTATCGTTGTACTCTATAACAGCATCCACTTGCTCCACTAAATCAACTATATCAGTTTGGGAAGAAGTAGAATTATACTGTTTATAAGAATGACGGAGACCTGTATGTTGGCGGTCGTGGGAAGTCCGAGGGGTAGTGTTGAGGGAGGAATGACTGGGAGTCGTCTGATCCACAGGAGAGGTCCGGCTCGGAGAATCCGCCCCCACAAGCACCATCGACCCGCAAGACGCTGAGACTGCAACAGATATCCTTAGCATTAAAATTAATTATTATGAATATAACCACGCGCAAGAGGGCAAAATTGGATTTATTTTAAATTACTCAACACTCATCACCAGCAAATTTGTCGGCTAGGGATGACAAAGAACAAAATACACATCCATCCGAAAGAAGTCAACTGATTTTCAGAAAGTAACAATCTAACTACTTCTAATCAGTACGTTTCCTAGAACCTCAATTAAAGAATAGACACAGCACAAACTCCATCACAATCTTGTCATTGAAAAAAAGGTAAACTCTCAACATATGAAGAACAAACACATATTTCATAAGGGATTTTAACAAAAAAAAAAAATTAAGAAAAAATTATTAATTAAAATTTAAGAAACAAATATTTGTGAATTATGAAATAAGTGAATAAAAACACATATTTATTCAAATAAATGGGTGGGGACATTCAAGTATGAAAATTAAATATGAATCATGAAGTTGAGAAAGTACATAGAAAAAAAAGTATAAACAACCAACGTTAAAAAATCGGTCACCCTATAAAATATACTAAAATTATTAAGAGAAAATACTCTCAAATCCCTATGAAAAATTAAATAGAAATAAAACTTACATGGGACAAAAACGTCATTCAATCATAATCAATGGAATGTGTACTTGATTAAAACGTTTCATTAAGCAAGGATTATTTTTAATTGTTTGCATCGGCTGCTGACGCCACAATCAATGAGCAAGAATACGTCTAATGTAAGTAAGAACCTTATGTACTAATTTGCTCCAAAGAGGATGAGAACGATTTACTTCTTTCTGAATCTTTAGTAAAGATGTTTGATAGCTAAATTATTACCTGTGCAGAGAAACAACAAAGGGAAGTGGTTACTGTCTTTAAACCCATGTTTCTCCAAAGCTGTGAAGGTGACATGAAAAAGAGTTAGGTTCTAAGTCTATGATATTTGAGCCAATTTGATTTTATCTGAAACGATAATTACTTGAAACCAAGCATGCGACACATCCATCAGCCTCTACTTGTGAAGTCAAACGTCACATCTCTTGACGGATTTTGATCACGCCAGACTAAACAAAAATCCATCTAAATCGTCTTAATCTAGGCTTATGCTCTTATACTTTACCTTAAAAGTAAAGATAAAATCAACAAACATCTCTGCCTTTTTTTGGAGAATCAACTTCTTACAGACAAACGGCCAACAAGACGGGGATTAAGGAAATGACTTCTTATGTACTGTTTGATTCATTGTAAACCTTGCAATAACCTACACTCCAGGTAAAAACGCTTTTAGAAAGTCAAGAAAATCGACGAGCAACCCCAGTAACCAAAAAGATGAGTCCGATTTGCCTTCAAATATTTGAGTGAACAGCTAAAAAACAAAAATAACACTATAAACTTATTCAAACGAATGAGAAATTATAACATAGCGTTCATTTATAGACACACTGTAACACTTTCTTATCAAAATATAATCATAGAAAAATAAATAATTATTGTTGTTTTACCTTATGAATCACCTTTATTTACCTTAATAAAAAAAAATTATTTTTAATCGTATAATTTTGAAATGATTTGTCGTTAAATTTAATTGATAGCTCTAATGCAAATCAACCAAAAACCAAATTTGCTTTTTTTATCGAAAACTTGAAGAAAAACTATTTATTTCTGAGAGCAAATGATGGAGTTAAACGTGAATACACATATACACATCTTTTTAAAAATGAATGCTCTAACATTATCCTTGGCATTAACTCGGAAAACGTATTCTTTGCACAGGGACTGAGGTACTGATTTATCCTGGGAGTTACAGTGGTCAAAGGATCTGTCTCTTTTGCCCGTTAGAGCTTCGTCTTTTAAGAAGAGTAAACTTCTTTTAGAACAGATCTAGCTGCTCAATCACTTTGTTAGGTTGGAAATTGGACTAAAAAGCAGTAACTTTTCATAAACTGCATAACATATTCAAGAAAAAAAAAAAAAAATTAAAAAATTTAGCGGGGTGTTCATGCCTCTCTGCGTGAGAGTCCTGCACAATAGAGTTTATTCCTCTTAGTTAATTTGTAAGTTATCCTTACAGATAACTGAACGGCAATAGGCAATGTTGTATCGAGGGAATTGACCGGAAGACAATGGGCATCCTAGTACCAATCCGGCTGTGAATCCTAAGTATCCAGCAGTAGTATAATACGTATCCAGCAAAAAGAACCTGTAGGTTTGGTGAATGCGATAGTAAAAAACCCTTTGAAAAATGTATTCTGTGACTGAAAAAAAAACTATTAAAACAAAATAAAAAACAAATAAAAATAAAACAGAGACTGAGAGAAGACAGAGAAAGCGAGAGAAAGAAAAACAAAAATTAACGAATAAATAAAAAAGAAAATAAAAAAATTAACGAGTTTATTTAGAGCAAATTAAAAAAATAAGGGAAAGGAAAAACAACTACTGCCTTATTTGAATTGCACACTTCTGAGGCAATAATAAATAAAAAAAAACGTCTCACAATGTTTTTAACATTATTTTCAATTTTTTCGTTTCCATTTTCCACTTTGTTTTATCCAAAGGAAAATATAACGCTACTAAAAACAATTACAATATACAAGGCATTTAGCAAACAGTTCTTTTTTTTCTGTATTTTCTCTTAGCTTCTGTATTAGTATTTTTGTAAAAATTATTAATAAATGTACACATGCCAATATAGAAATGTATATTAAAGAGACATGCCATGCAAAGGTATTTTTATAAATACATATTAAGAAAAAAAAGGAGAGAGAATTAATAAATATTTCTGAAGGGAATAGAGTCATAAAAAAAAAACCTACCTATACTGTTATCGCCGAGCGGTATTAATGGATGAGCTGAAATACTACCACCAACATTGGTGGCCACTGATGAGTGTACAGAGCTAGAATGTCGAAAAGATTGCGACCTGGAAAAGAAATTGTTAACCATTTACAAGCTTTTAATAACTTCTAATTTATTGATTGATTTTTTTATTTTTGGATTCACCTGGAGTCCAGATACAAAGTTTTTTTTTTTAATAAAAATAGTTTTTTATCCTTCTCATAATTTAAAAATAAATAAACACAAAAAATTGATAACGAATACCCGGGAATTCGTTATAGATAATTAATTTAAAAAATATCTTCAAAAAACATTTAAAAGAATATTACACAAAAAATATACAAAAAGAGGGGGACATTTGTTGAATAAATAACAAGAAATAGTTATAAAAGTATAAAATAAAACAATCACATATGAGTATTAAAAAGTAAATAAAAAAAACAGTTATCATTCCATAAAAAAAGAGTTAATTATAATTATTATGATTTATAAATTTTATTACAGCAAGAAGGTATGTGCGAGCTCATAAAAAACAAAATGTATAATATAGGGATTAATATAATATATATTTATATCATTTGATAATATATATTTAAATAAAGAAAGAACAAAAAAGAAACAAGTATTAACAACTTCTTTTCCACTAAAATATAATGCATCACATGCAATATCTTTGTGAATTTTCCTGAATTACTCATGATATTTCCTTAATATCCTTAATTAATTTCGAAAAAAAAAAGAACTGTCAATGTGTTGAAGAAAAGTAAAAAAAAGGACGTGTTGACTTTGGACTCTAACCTACGAAACAACAACAACAAAATCTGAGTAACCAATCACGCGATTTTCTCTAACAAAAATTCTCAAAGCTGTAAAATTTAAACACATAATTCACTCTCCAAATTGTAGAAAACTTAATTCATTCTCATTAACTTTATACTTGTTGTAAAAAGAACACTATACTGAAATCTCCTCAACTCCTACAATTGGCAGCCATCCCCACAGAAAGACCCCTAGAACGAATGTTTCCCAAAATAAGAGTATCCAAACGAAATATAAATTTTGGGCTCGCTGCGATTCGTTGTTTTTGAGCTAGTGTTCACAAAACACATATACCTACGAAAATACTTTGTAAAACTTTTTTTTTCAAACTAAGAGAATCCAAAAATGCATATTACCACTGATAACTGGATATCAAAAAATTGACACAATTGTAAACTGATTTGACAATTCTTCTTTTCATCCTGGCTAAGAAGAAGTAAGAAAAATTGATCTGGATAGTAACATCAATTCTTGTATTCCATTACAAATACAATTGTAAATTTCTTACTACAGTAAATTTGATTGGATGTATTTAAATGTCGAAGAAGCTGGATGAGCTAGCAATAAATTTGCTATCAGGTGAGTGAACTGACAATTACACTAACCACATTCTAACAGGGTTAACGGCACAATCCTCAAGTATGATTTTTCAGTTGCTCCAAACAAGAAATTGTTACGGAAAATGTTTTCAAATAAATGCAACAATATATTACAGTAGTAAATAGCAATATTGTCAGAGGAGCAAAAAAAAAATCTATCTAGCCGCTTTCCCTCTGGATAATCGATTTTCTTCAAATATTACTTTTTAAAAAACTCCAAATTTCATCTGATAAAAACCGAGCATAACTCCGCCATAGCCCTTCAGCATTTACTACAAAATTAATTGTACTGAGAAAATTTTTCCAATGAATATTACTCCTTGATACGCAATTCGCAAAAACTTTAGGTAAAAAAAGCACCAGCAAATATCACTTCCGTTTCACCGGATTTTGCTCCAAACGAACAAATGAAGCGACAATAGCTATCAAAACGGTATCTCCTGCAAAATGTACGTTTATGATATTTTTTGTAAACTCAAAAGTACATACGCACACCTACAAACAATGCGCTACGTGGAAAAATAGTCCATTTATAAATACATATTTCCTTTATTTACTAGAAATCTAAAATTTGCAAAATCTGAAAATGATATTCGGGCATTGAAAGCGCGGAAAACCTCGTTCCCGGAACTATGCACAAGATTTTTTTTCACTCGTTTTAAAATTACATATTCGTAACCTTTAAGTAGAATCCTATATCCACGCATAAATTTTATATAATTTGCACCCAACCCATAAAAAGTATGTTTTATTTTAACCTGCTTTATTATTATAATGTTTAATATACATCTTATATGATATACATACCTAGACAAAGGGCAGTTCCTGTAAAAAATATTGTGGATTTACTCATTGATGTCTGTGTTGAGAGACTAATTTAGAGCCATAAAAGAAATTATTTCAATAAGTAACAAAAAAAATTTAGAAGTTTTTAAAAAATCCTATTTTTTAAAATTCTTATTCTTAGAAGTTCAATATGATGTAATGATAAAAATTGGCTTTCTTTATAATTTCCCTGATTACTTGATCAACTTATCATTAAGAACAATATTCAAAAGAAAATTGTAATAATAGAATTTTTGAATAACCACATTAAACAAAAAAGAAAGTATAAAAATATTTACAATTTGATAGCTTTTTATGTTTATTTTTTACATATAAATTAATTTGCCTAAATATAATAAAAGCTTTTTTTTTAATTAAAGTTACAATTTAAAAAGCATATTAGCATATTAATTAACTACAATTGACGCCTATAGGAAGGATGTCAAACTATAACCTTGTACGCAATAACGAAATCTAGATCATCTATTAAGGGAAACTTATTTATTAAGGAACTAACTCCGTTACGAATAAATAAAAATATATTGTTGTGGTCCCACACGATACGATTTGACAGAAAACGTGTCTCCAACATGTAATTTCATTTTCAGCAACGTTAATTGTCATATGGGGTTCTTATATCAAAAACATCTCAGACAAGCTGGAACGCGGATGCAACAACTATAAAATGATACCGAAGGCTCTAATAGTCCAATAAACATTTGTGAACGATTAATACAAGTTATTCTTAAAATGGGTTTTTATAATACAACTGTTTCCAAAATTCAACTAAAATTTGTGAAATTACTTAAAAATACATATATTATGTATATACACAAATCGACAAGTATAAGAAGAGATGAGGAATGAACAATAAAGAGCAATTAACACATTTATAGCTATAGAGGTTTGTTATTCAAATCAATGAATTATTCGCGAATAAAACTAGTCTGACACCCTGACCTAAAAAAACTAAAAAAATTACTTATATCTTAGAAAACTAACCAACAAGCTTATTATACAAATTGAATAAATATATAAATAACCGACATATACAAACGTTCTAATACAAAACTGATGAAAATATATATTCTATTAAAAAAAAATCTATGAACAAGTAATGAAGGGCGATGATTACTCCTTTTGAATACTGAAAGATTTCTACAAATAATACCTTTGCTAAATAAAATGAAAGAAAACATCTTTGTTGCAGACATAAACAAATAAAAAAGGCCAAAACATTCAAATATACATATGTAAGGGTATTATATGTAATATAAAAATAGCTACAATAAACTACATAAAAAATGTTGCAAAGGGGATCCCACAGACACAGATCTAAGAATTATCCACAAATACTAATAGGAATAGTAGTAATGATAAAACACCAATAAAAAATACATGATCAATAGAATACGTTTAAAAAAAGAATACAGCAAAATAACAAAGCTAATTATTAAGTAGAGCTCTGTCACGAAAGATATATAAATATGGAAATAGATGAAATTAAAAACAAAGAACAATTAATAAAGAATGAGAAAGAGAATAAGAACAAGAATAACAAGAAAAAAAAGAAAGAAAAACAACTCAAGCTTAAATAAACCGAAAAAAAAATTAATTAAACAAATAAAAATTAATCATCATGTAATTATTATCATATTCTTATAACTTTTACAATAAAATGAAAAGGATTTCTTACCTTTGGAAATTTTGCCGCTTCACATAATTTTCCCTAACGAATTCAACCATTTGTTTCTGAGTTTTCCCACTGTACCTGAAATTGAAAAATTAACTCTTTTTTCGAAATAATTTAAATTTTACTAATTCCGTATCACTTTACAAAATATTAACATCAAACACGACTAATGTACTATCATCAATTGAAGAGCTGATCAGCATCAGTTATCAGTAGGTTAAGCGTGCAGGTTATGCCAGAAATCAGTTGTTATTAATTACACATTGTTTTTACCATTGAATCTTATGATTTCTTTTATATTAAAATAAGAAATAGGTTATATATTTATCTTTAAAAATATTTTCTGAAATAATTATCTGAATATTTACTGATTGAAATCCTAGCAAAGTAAATTAATTTACAAAATAATTTTTTATTTGTTTAATAAAAATCAATGACAATTTGAATAATTTTTTTAATTATCTTATTAAATGGCAAAATCCCTGCACAAAATATGATTTCAATAAAAATTACTGGAGTTCTAACTAATCCTAATCAATGTCGAACCTATCTAATTTCTTCGTACTTAATCCTCTAGTCTAATCCTTGAATTTAAGGATTTATTTATGTCATTAGGAGTGTGCTTAGCACTAAAATATTAGACTTAGTTAGGAAGAAGAAAATCACCTTTCTCCATGGTATTTTGATTACTTAGTTAATTTTTATTTAGAAATGGTTTTGAAAAGAAACAAGGTAAATACAATGAGTAAAGTTGTGGAAAATAGAACTATCAAACTGTAGCACTCTCTACATAATCCAGTCGGTACAGAAGGAAATCTTTGAGCCACTGACGAACTCAGTTCTACATAAATAAACAGCTAATAACGCTGACTTAAATTCTGCATAACATTTTTCATTTTATCCTTGCCAACATCCTTCTTTCTTTAACCCTTTCCAGCTCGATGATGCCTCATGGCATCACTAGTTTAAAATGTATTATTTCACGTTAAATATTGACCAAATGATACAATTGGCATCATTTTAGTTTTCTTTCATGTCTTTTGAGGCAGCACAAGTCGCATTTTTTTTACATTTTTTTTTTTGCAATTTTTTTGCATTTTTTCTGTATAATAATTCTGTCTGGAAAGGGTTAATTTTCACGTCCCAGTCGATTCTTTACGCAAACGTTAGAAACAAAAGGGAAATTCCAAATTTATTAGTATACCCAAAAACTTTGCCTACGATAATTATTAAACTCTTTTTATTAATTCCTTACCAACAGTCTATAGTCTCTACTAAATCCAAGACGAAGGGTTTGTTGTCACTCACCCAGTGGTGAAAATTGCTCAAAAAGTAAGTTCCAAAGGGGAGGTGAGGCACCTCTGAGATTTTTTAGAAGGCTCTTCCTTCTACTATTAGACTAGATAAGATCTACCCTAATAAGATCCACCACACTAGCTAGCTTCTTGTGGAGACAAAAGCTAAACTAAAATAATTAGATCAATGTTTGAGGGCATTTCCTTTTTATATAACATCTGCACAGGAAATGTGGCCAGAAGGATGTTCTACCTACATGAAGAATGCGTGTATTACGTTTACTAATGATTTTTAACTTTTGGCACCAACAATCAATTTGGAGCCTAATCTGGAAGTGTCTCGTTCGCTTCACACCTCGCATTCTTAAAAAATGCAGGCTATGTTTTTTGGATGCACAATATACTAGTATATGGTCAGTATTTAATAGTTTCTTCCTACGAGGAACTATTTCCAGAATAGTAAGGATATGAAATCCAAGATGAGAATGCAATCATTTTAATAACCACCAAGCCTACCATAAAGAACAGCTTTTATAACAGTACAATTTTTCTTCAACATTGTAAGGAACCATTTGCATTATACAAAAATAACTTTAAATTCGGATTTATTCCTGTACGTACAAACGTACAAAAGAATGAAATTCTAAATTACAAACTCTCTATAAAAATGTAGAGCCCAAACAATATAATGAGGTTTTCTTAAGCGAATTACTTAACATACAAAAAATAATTAAATAAATATATAACATAATTTTACCTGAATGAACTTCCACGACTAAGTACTCTAGTTCTTTGCCTAGGCACCCTTTTTACAGAATTGCACCTGAAGAAACCATGGTTTTCCACGCATTTCTTCCAAAGATTTTTGCATTCATTTCGACTTTCGAAAAAGAATTCCACAGTGTCCTTATAATAACCCTAAATATGGTCATAAAAACATAAAAGATGTATATATTATATTAATAAATAAACTTAATAAGAAATCTATAAATAAATGATTCTGTAAGTAAAGAAAAAATAATTTAAAAACCAAAACTTACATAACCATCAGGATGCAACTTAATGAGAAATCTTTTTCTTTTAAACGATATTTTTCTCACTTTAGCCCAGGAAAATGTATAAATTTTGGTGTAATTTTGAAATACAACTATACCCATATGGGCAACAGCAAGATTCAATGGAACGCCTTCGTGATCCTTTTCAATAAAAATATAGTAAACATTGTTTAGAAATTATGAAAGAAAAATAATAGTTTAAAGCAAAATCTTAATAGTTTATTTACTTTAACTGGATGCATTTTCATTCCATAAAGTTCACATCTTCTGGCAGTTTCCAGTAGATTGAGATCAGCTTCAGCTGGTGATTGTCCGCTAATGAAAAATTAACAGTTATCCAATGATAATAGAAAAATACAACATTTTCTTCTTTACTTTATTAATAAATAAATTTAAAATATCTGAAGAAAACTAGTTTAAGGCCCTAGGTTAAAAAATACTAAAATTTCTAATGTTTCAGTAATAAAAAGGAAATAAGAAATAAAACCCACATTTAACATGTTTTATGAGCTTTGAGTTAGGTGTTGTAATTTTCAGTATTAGCCAGGAATCTGCCAAAACAGTTCTTCGTAGCAATGAAGAGAATGAAGGCTGGCATTACAAAACGTTTCCGCAATAAAGCACTTTTTTACCGCAGAAGAAATTAATGCAAGAAGGAAATAAGTGTTACATTGCTCTTAAATCAGAATCTTATCAGAATGAAAGTCTTTATGTGTAATGCTCAAAATAGTGTAAGCGGATTTGATAAAGAATTTGCCACCTGTTATATCATATCACAACTATTCATCGAACTATTAAAAAAGGACTCTTCGAGATTTTGCTGCATTGCGTACCCAATTAAAATGCCGCACTTACATAAATATTCTTCTTAGTGAATTAATTATACGAGGTGTGTTCAAAAAGTAACGGGAATTTTCGTTTTTTGAAAAAAATATTTATTTATTCATCTACATTAATATTGTCGCCTTCAAAGTAGTCCCCTTCGCATACAATACACTTGTGCCAGCGCTTTTTCCAATCCTCGAAACACTTCTGAAACTCAATCTTTGTGATAGCTTTCAGCTCTTTCAGCGATTCGCTTTTAATGTCATCTATGCTTGTAAAACGACGGCCTTTTAATGTTCTCTTTATGTTTGGAAATAGAAAAAAGTCACATGGAGCCATGTCTGGCGAATATGGAGGCTGGGGCATCGTTAAAGTTTTGTTTTTGGCCAAAAATTCACGAACAAGCAATGAAGTGTGAGCAGGTGCATTATCGTGGTGCAAAATCCATGAATTGTTTTGCCACAAATCCGGGCGTTTTTTTCGGATTGCTTCACGCAAACGGCGTTGAACTTGTAGGTAGTACTCCTTATTGATTGTTTGACCTTGTGGCAAGAATTCATGATGCACTATGCCATTAAAATCGAAGAACACAGTGAGCATAACCTTCACATTCGACCGCACTTGTCGAGCCTTATTCGGTCTTGGCGATCCAGAATGCCTCCACTGGGACGATTGAGCCTTAGTTTCGACATCATATCCGTAAACCCATGTTTCGTCACCTGTTATAACACGTTTCAGTAGATCCGCATCGTTGTCGACTTCATTGAGTGACTCTTGAGCAACTTCCATTCTCCGCTGTTTTAGTTCGAAATTCAACAATTTTGGAACAAATTTTGCTGCCACACGTTTCATACCCAAAACATCCGAAAAAATTTCATGGCATGAGCCAATTGATATGGCAACATCATCAGCGACTTCTCTGATTGTGATTCGGCGATCGTTCATAACCATTTCTTTCACTTTTTTCACGTTTTCATCGGTTGTTGATGTGCTTGGACGTCCAGGTCGTTCGTCATCTTCAACGTTTTCGCGGCCATCTTGGAAACGCTTATACCACTCGTAAATCCTTGTTTTACTCATAGCAGACTCACCATATGCCTTTATTAACATTTCACACACTTTATTTCATTTTTTACGCAAAATTTAATACAAATTCTTTGATCCATTTTTTTTAACAAACAAAAATCGCCAAGCTCGAAAAACACGTCTAACCTTAACGGCTGCCACTTAAGAAGTAAACAATGAATATTACTGAAAATTTTATCGTACTTCAGGAGCATGTGTACCAACATAATAAAAAAAAAAATTTACAATCAGACTCTCCAAACCCGCGAAATTTAAAAATTCCCGTTACTTTTTGAACACACCTCGTACATATAGATAAAAAAGGAAAACTTCATACGCATGTTTTTTGTGATTTTCCATGATTTTTTTCTCTAACTCTCGATCTTGATGTTGTACAAATTTGTAGGTGGAGAGATACGACGCATCTGGGTAATCTTCAGCAACGAAATCTCCGCATTCAGCTGTTCATGTAAAAAAATAAAGAAAAAAAAATTTGTGTTATTGAAATTTGGAGAATAAGATTAGTATTCATCATTATGACGTATTGAGGGAGTCAAAAATATGTCCAATTCTGGTCTTTCTTTCAATTCGTAACCACTTAGGTTCACAGTCTTTGAGAAATCTACAGCAAAGAGTTTGAAGACGTTCCCACTCCTCTCAGCGCACATTTCAGTAGGTTTTGTTAAGATATCCTGTTGTTATGGACCTAATAAGGTATAAATATTCATTGAATTGAAAATGCGATCTCCCTCACATTCAAAATGATGATTCAAAATCTTAGACCACGTCGTCTAAGTTGCTACAGTTAAAATGTGAGGCTAGTGCTCCTTAATAGGAAAACATAAAATAAAATATTTTTCGCCTTATTAGATCGATAGCTACGAGAATGTAGATTGCGCAGCCGAGTATGGGAAGACCTTTTTACTTTTACTGTCCAACAAGATTTTAATCTTTACAGAAACTGAGAACGTTATTAAACTCAAACTACTAGTTAAAAATGAGATTTAAAATGTGCTGAAAACTTTTATTCGTCGACTGGCCATAGGGGCTCCAAAAATAATCTTCAAAGTAATTGATAATAGCTCACCTTGTACAATATAAGACGCCATTAATGCGGACGTATTATCATTGCATTGCATGTGACCTTGTGCTAGATCACGTTTAATTTGCAAACAAAACAGGTACCTAGTGTATTCCTCTTCTAATTGTGCTGGATCTGGTGTATAGAATTTCACACAGAAATGTAGAAGTGGTTCAACTAAAGACAGGCCAACTTGTCTAGATAATGATTTCTCTAGATCCAACCAAAACTGTAAAAGCAAAGAAAATATTTATTTTATAAATACATTTATTTGTTACATATATTTCATTAAGTTTGCTGAGATTATTCTATGATCATACTTTTTTTCAGGTCATACAGAGAAGCCAATATTACTATTTATTAATACTTATAGGAAGATTGGTTGAAAAATGAAATAATATTTTTATTCACTTATAATGCAGTACTCTTGAAAAAAGTGTTACCCATTTTTAAGTTGATTTTAACCAATGATTAACATAAAACTAGCTTAAAATAATTATTGTTAATAACAAAACATGAAATATGATGAGCATTATTTTTGCAAGATAGAAGAATGAGAATAAAAACACAAAATACTATAAAAAAGTTGGGAAATGTTTGCGTAAAACTCTCTATACAGGAATGGAAGAGATATCTTCAATAACAGTAACCAATTTGAAAGTTCGGGAAAGTCAACCATGTTATGGACTTAAAATCACATCATCTTATTCCTGTCGAGAAAACAATGTGGGAAGTTGGCAGGAACGTCTAAATTCCTCAGTACTGAGATCAGTATAAGAAAGTCCTCGTCTAAATTTTAAATGCTTGTAGAGTTTATTTTGAATTCTATCAAGTGTATATATTTATTGAACTATAAAGCAACCAGATGCTGATGCCGTAATCCATGTACTTCTCACAAGGTCCACTACACCAAATTAGAAGCCTATTGATATTGGAGAGAGCTCTGGTGCAGCATGTTTAACGATTTTATACAGATTTATTTAATGCATCTAACGAGAAAATCTGCCGATGGTAAGGAATAAAACCCAAAACTTGGAAGTTGTCCTCTATAAGTAGATTACTATTACCTATTTTGTAAAGGCAATGCATGAAGGATTTACCTTTTAATGCACGATACCATAAACAGAACTATACCAATCATGGAAATTAGTTCTTACAGTAGAAAAACAAGAACAGGCTGCAAAGATAAGTTGTATCACAAATCATAAATAATATTTTTTATTTAATTTTAAGCTTGACAATTTTTTTTAAAACGATGTTTTAAAAGTGCCAAATCTTCTTTTTCCCACTATTTCCTTTTCTTTCATACAGTCAGTCTGAGATCACGAAGCCTACTTTAGGCATTTTATAACACCATTCTGGATAACTTCGAGTCATCATAATAATAACCTTTCTCTTTTCCAGAGCCACTTTTTCCTAGACAACGTTCACTAATCTTCCTTTTTCTTGAACTGTACATCGTTTACTAGTTTCACTAGAGATAAAAATGTTTTCCTTTGCACTCGAGGTGCATTAATACCTCCAGAAATCCATTTTTAATACTAAGTGCTTCCGATAAGGGCATTAGTTTAATAATCCAACACAAGAGACGAGTTTAACGACGATGTGGAATCTATTGCTAGGTCAGCTATTAGCTTCAGCGAGAGTTCCTCCCCGCTTTGGATAGCATAAGGGCTTCAAAGTAATTAAAGTTAAGGCTAAATATATACGCACTAGAAACCCAAAAACGAGATTTATGGAATGCAAGTAAACTTAAGACGATGATAATACTGAGGTCAAAAGAGGCATTTTAAATGCAAATTAAAGCTACTTTTTGATCTTTAAAAATATTAACTAAGCTGACTCTTTTCTTGAAGTACAAAAGAAAAAAAAGCTTGCATAATGTTGAAATTAGGTCTGCCCTTTTTATGTATGACTGAAGCCAGGACCATTTCAAAAAGAGATGAATACAAATTTCTTTTTTTTGCTTCTGCCGGAAGTTTAACTAAAACTTTAAGAGACAATGAAACCACGGTACCTTACAGCTGACGTTATAATACATGAATAGGCGACTTCATTAAGCTAGACACTTACACAGATGGATAACGAAGGAAGAGTGAACAGTTAAAAGTGTTAAAATTATTATTTAAAATATTTGAACTATATTCTTTACCCTGGTGCCATTATGATCTTGATATTCTAGACCAAAGTAGTCTGCTTCCAATAAGTTGAGCTGTTTGCATACTTGTTCAAATAATACACGTCCTAAAGCTTTAGCCTATAAAAATAAAATCACAAAAAAAAAAAAGGAATAAAATATTTATAGAAGTTAGAACCTAGAAGAAGAAAGCAAAATGAATTATTATATAAATACCTGAACTTGAAAGAGAGTAACATTATCGTCTAACATGTGCACTCTAATAGCTAGCATTTTGCCAGCATTTTTAGGCCCGCCAGGTGGTGGCGTTTTGGAGATTTCCGCTGAATGAGAATGCGGTAATTTGGCACAGGAAGAACCCAGCGACATTCCTTCACAGTCTACCATTTTTACTATTTTTTTTTGTTTTTCTTTATAAATAAATTTAAATATTGCTTATTTTACAATTCCTATTGAGGCGTGATCTGTAAATTAGGTCAAAAAATTATAGTTAATAGTGTTGTTCATGGGAACGACAATAGAAAAATAAATAAATAAATAACTGAAGTCACTGCCTACCTTATAACAATGTGTGCAGTACCTTCGTTTTATTTACAATTAAAGCCGCCGTAAACTTCATTTTTTTGTTCGTATAATTAACTAAATTTTAACTCGATGTCATTCCATTAAAAAGTGTGGAAAATTTAATTTCAAAACAATTTTGGAGTCGCATTTCTTCTATTTATATATTTTATGACGTGCTCCTGTACATTACGCATTTGTCCTGAAAACAATATATATTTATTTTAGTACAGAAAATATGTCAATACTTAAATAAATTTTTAAAAAATAAAATGAAGGAAAATATATAAAGAAGGATCTCTCAGAGCTCTTATTTAGATCAACTTATGAATATTGGAAATTACCAAAAGTTAGAAAATCGTTTTAAATAGAAAATACTATGTAAGAGCAACGGTCAAAACCACTATTTACAGATCAACTATCTAACGTGGGATTCTTGAGCAAATATATAAACATATATCGTATATAACTCTCAATGTTCAATCAAGCAAACATTTAATTTAGTCTAGGCTTATCATTCAACTACTGGAACGAAGATAAGTCTGGACTATCTTGGAAGGTGAACTACGTACCAAGTTTATATCTCTACAAGAGAGCTATTATTGACAAATGGCCCTCAGATGACAATGCCAGGACTTAATTGTAGGCTTGGCAAGCACGACAATGGCCGTCCAATATCAACTGCGACTTTATCAGTTTGCTATTGTGCTCTTGGATGCCTTGTAGTAATAGCCTTAGCGTGGTCATCAAAATCACTATCAGCAGTAAAAGGTTTGTCTACTTCATACCAAGTCTATTTCTAATTTCTGTTACTAGACAAGGGGGCGTATTGAGTTCAGGAAAGACTTTCTTTCTTTATTGGACATTATTTTTGTTTTTAAGTTCAATGAATCCAAAAAATGAATTTTAGAAAACATTTTTTTTTTCAGGAGAATTCCATGAAGGACACTTCTGGTGTTGGAAAGCGTGTAGGCCTGTTTCCACTCCGCCATTTTAGCATTATGTACGGTCCCCTATCACTATAAGACTAGAGGAGAAAACCAGAATGGGAAAATCCCTGGAAAAAGGAGAGTTTTCTTCTACTAGACCTAAATAAGACCAGCACAATAAGCCTCTTTTCGTTGCAATGCCTGGGGGACAGACCCTTCATGTTCTAATCTAACTCACATACATTTCCACAACTATATTCTACGTCCACACTCATACTTCCAAAGGAGCCATATTTAGTACTTTTTGAAGTCATTAATTTTCATTTAGCAAACCGAGAAAAAAAATATTACAATTGAAGATAATGCTAAAAAAAAAAGACGCCGTTTAGACCCGAGAAGGGTACTGAAGCTGTAAAACTAGATGACATTAAGGATATGAGTAATTTCTTCACGAGAAGTGTCATTTCTCTCGACGGATTCCTGTTAAATTCTGTTGCATATTTACCATTGCAATGACACGCTCCTATCCATCTAAATAACTCAATTTTTTTTAATGCATATGAGGTCAAATTTGGTTGTTGTGAATCACTAATTCCTGGAATTTGATAGCTTTCACACTATAAATTACCCCTGGAAGTTAAATGAATCGCTCTTGTTACTACTACTAGTTTAAAGTTAATTTTAGCTAAACTAGTAACAATTTAAATAAATGACGGGTGAAAACAAAAATCTGTTCGATCCAGAGATAGCTGAGTTACAGCCATCAGTTTAGCTTTGACTTTATCCGTCATTGAATGCATATTTATTGCATCCCTGAACGGTTTCAAGGATTTCATTTCATCATCAGAGATTTAGGCAACTAAATGTTTCTGTCTCGCACTACACATACTGAATCTTATTTACTTTTAAAGCAGACAGACTTTTCAGAAATCTATTACAATATGCTTATTCTGGAACACTGTAATCAGTTTCGAATCTACATTCATAATCAGAGAAAGAAGTATCAGTTTTGTGTAGATAACTTTTTATTCGTTTCTTCTTTACGCACTTTTTCCCTACCTACTTCTTGGAGGATGTGGAAACCAATCCGTTATAATGGAGATAGGATACTTTTTTTTCTTATTTTATGTAGCGATGACATCCTCAATCTAGATTGACCACTTTCCTTTTGTGTCAAAGTGTCTCTCTGTTTTTTTTCCTTATTCTATCTTGGTTTTGTACCCGCTTGACAACTGTAAGTGGACATCAGAATAACAGAACTGTATTCTTAGAAAGAGAAAGACCTGCTTACTTATATGGAGCTGAATGAATGTTTATACATTGACCTAAGATAACTTGAAAGCCTCAATAATACTAAGAAAGGATAAATTATGGTATTTACTTGGATTAGATTCACTCAATTTACTACAAAACGGGCAGAAACCATTTAAATTCAATATTAAAATTATTCAATTAATATTGACTATATTAAATAGCAAAATAAAGTTGGTTCAAGTAGTAGAACGAACTAGTCCAAATGTTATTGAAATCGTTGGCAGTTATTCTTTCGGAAGAGAAAAGGAGTTACTGTCATTACTTCTGTACTTCGCTGAAGATGGAACTTCGAAACTTTGGTGCAGGACATAAGACAAAACGCAAGGAATGTGGAATTATGATTGGTTCTGCCAATCTCTCTCTTTGTCACAAACACACTCTCTCTCCTTCTTCACAGTAGAAAAACTAAAATATCGTATTCTGGATTGGTCACTGCCGCGAGGCCAATTTCCAAACCTCTGCTTTAGAATGTTAACCGGCCACAAATACTTAGCGCGTTAGAGTTCTCCTGCAGTGATGACCAGCTGAATTTGACTCCAGAAGATGAAAGAATCCATTAGACCTGACCAAAAAAATTTTACTAGCGAAAAGTTCCATTTTTATATTAGACTGCAAGAGTTTCATCTATTGGCGGACAATTTCTAGAAACAAGAGAAAGGCTATTCCTGTCTTTGTGGAGTTTTCAAAACTCTCTACAACTTAAAGCTAGCAGAGAACTTGGCACAAATGTTTGAAAAGAGATTTTCAATTTACTTGAAGTAAACAATAGTTAGAAATAATGTCTCAGAAGGGAGGTCAGCTGTTTAGAGAATCTGTTACCCTAGTGATAGACAACATTAGATTATTTATATTTTCTTCTTAGACCAGCTCAACTTTGATAGTTCATGGAGAAATTAATTCAACATCTATTTTTAGTACATATAATATGCTAATTCGGGCATCACTAAAAAATCCACCCACGGTCGTTGCTATGTCAACAGACTGTTGTTAGATTAAAGAAACTAGACAGCTTTACTACTCTGTTCAACAATAACAACATTTAACAACTTGGCTAAAGTAAAAGCGTGTAAAATGTTTTGTTGGGGGATTAGATTAGCAATTTCTCCAGGAATCTTTGTACCAGCAGATATCCCAGCCTGACAGCACAAACTATACTAAATAGAAAACCTTTAAATCTCACAAACAATCACATAGAACATGTGGAGGTAGTTGATGTGTGGAAAATACTATTTGGGTTTAGCAAACCGATAGCCAAACTCTAAATAAGCATAATCTGCCATACAACTATGATGGAAGATGGATGATACCGAAATGAAGAGTTTAAAACCAAGCCTCCGAAGTGCTAGGCTATCCAGAGAAGTAAGCAGTCTTGCCTGATTAGTGGGCTTGGGAGGGCTTAAACTTCTTTCAAAAAGCCTGGGTAGTTACCACTTATTGGAGGAGCATCAACTATTGGGAAGAAACGTATGTTTAGATAAAACAGAGAGTAACCACTCCAAGAAAACAGCCTTGAACAACTGGAACTGCATCTGAAGTTCCCCTTTGGGGTTCCTCTACAGTGCCTGGGTGGTTACCAGAGTAAGAGACGGCAAACCTTCCTTAGAACCATCCCAACTTCTTACTTTGTGGTACCATAGTGTTAGTGCGTTGCGAAAAGACGTCCATTGGTTACCAGATGGTGTTTATCAGCTATTAATGGCTTCTCTCTTTTGCTCTACACAAGTCTATTTTTCAGAACAGCATGAGAATAGAATTATTCTTCCTTTTCAAGTGTTATCTTAAGAATATCGATGATACGGTACTTAGGAGAAAGGTGTTTAGACACAATTTCGAAACTGAAGGAAATCGTGTGGCTGAAAGGCTGAAATTCTGGCCGTGGTAATATCTAATTCCACTTTTAAGCTCTGTAAACATTTATACAAGCGGATGTATATATTTTTGTGTGTGTGATCCGGGGACATTTTGTTCAATTTGGGGATTCATAATAATAACAAACTAGGTATAAGTAAGTTTAGAAATACAATTAAGCGGAAATGAGCAAGTTTAAGCAGGTTTTATTAAGTGAGGTTAGTTTTGAACTGAGATAAGTGGGAAGTAGGTCTAAGACCAGAGATCTTGCATGTCTAGGAAGCAGACAGACAATGCAAATTGGTATATAGACCGGGCGGAGAGAGCGGGGCAATGTTAAGAATAAACGGTTGGGTAAGCACACCATGTAGCCAGCCGACACCGCAGACTACTGTCTCAGACACAGTCAGTAATCCTGACATCCACAAGACTAACTGCCTCAACTTCTTATTCATAAATATTTAAAGGAAATTCTAAAAAGATTAATTATTACGGATTAATTAGAATTAAATGATATGCGAACGTTTAGCACATTTCATGCTTTAAATAAATCTGAGATACAGACTCATCTATTTCCGGAAAAATTAATGTAAGGAACTACCTTCCAAACTGAGTATGAGCTTCAAGAAAGCTTCAAGGCAGAAGAAGTACGGATAGACCTAATTCTAGGCACGAAATCTCTAGGAAAGCCCTAAGAAAACTGTCAACAGTTTTTCAGTCAATGCCAATAGCAATATATTTATACTACTGAGAAAATTACAGTCAGATTTGATTATCCTTCCAGAGACGTAATTTTTCCTGACTTCAAGGCAGCTTTATAGGTTCAGAAAATGCTGCGAAATTAATACAAGACAGTGTGATGAGAATGCCAGCGTGGACATTGTCACCCGGGCGAGGATTAGGTATATCATTAGTGGGACATTTAAGAACTAACTTGAACCAAATTAGTAATCTTATGTATTACTAACCTTAAATAATTGGTCGCATTGATTATCTCTACAAATCAGTCCAATCTGAAACAAAAATTAAAACACAATTATTATCAATAATTGAACTTGAAAGAACAATTTATAATTTCTGTCTAACCTGTTGAAAAGCAACGCTTTAGTTTCATTATCGTAAATTATCGAAATTTTGAATAGTGAGCTTTCAAGTGTTTTCCACGCAATATAAAAGGTTCTCGAAGGTGCCCGCCCGAAAAAGAAGACATCTACTTTACTTTGATATATAATTAATTTATGCCGCACAGAAAAGTTTAAGGAAAAAATCTCACATTGCTTTTCAGAACGCATTCAAAGAATAAGAAAATTGGGATAAGATAACCTAACAGTTTGTGGGTGAGTAATCAGTATAAGACAAGATTAGAGAGATTTGCGTAAGACTGGACAATGACCAAAGGCCAAGGAGATCCTTTAAGTAAAGGGCGGATAGTGAAAGATTTATATGCGAGAAAAAGATAGAAAAGAGATTACTTAATATATAGTAGGTATAGCAGTGCCCTTCTGTTACTCTGTGAACCAGCTGTGGCAGTCCAACAAAGACTAAAGTCAATAAATCACCAACTTACCAAGAAGTACAAGGAGCGCCTAAAAAAGATTTCTTGACACGCAGAACTTTTCCAATTCTTACTAGCGATATGGCTTAAAGGAATTAATCTTGAAAAAACTTACTTCTACTTCGTCTAACTCATGGTAAAAAGAAAAGAACATTACCAGTTTTCTATAATATAGAATTCTCACAGAAAATAGGGAAATATTTAACCTATTCAACAAAACTGAGGATTCAATTTAGCGAGGAATCGGTCCAGAACCAAAAAACAACTTCGTCTTTTTTGCTAACGTTTCGGCAAACCTATTGCCTTCTTCAGGGGGTAGCTGTGCGGGTTGGTTGAGTTGCAGAGAACCTGTAGAAGGCAATAGATTTGCCGTAACGTCGGCAAAAAGATGTAGTTGTTTTTTGTACTGTGGACTGATTCCTCGTTAAATTGAATCCTTAATGATGAATATTTTACTGCCACTAAAAGCTAATAAAAATTCATAAATTCTACAAAGTTAAGAAATAAGTTTCGTGCGTTCACATCAGACATTTTAAAAAATGGATTAAAAACCACTAAATAACTGTCGATTAAAATTTTAAGTGAAATTAACCAAAACTAGTCAATTTATAATAAATTTTAAATTGCAATTTTCCATTGTAAAAAATCTTCAGACTGGCCACCTTTCAGATGTTTCGGCTAAGCTCCTCTGGACCCTTTGAAGTGGAAACCATGACCCGTGAAAAATCGGTCAAGTTTTTCTTTAAACTAAGTAAAAGTATAAAAGGCTTATCCACACTTACACTTTCTCAAAATTCAGACACGCTATTTTCCTTTGGAAAAATTACTTCAAACAACTGAAAATAAAAGAAATTTTGTCGTGAAAACTCATAGGACTTTTTGTCTTATCCCTATTTTTTTTCAAGGTTAGAACTTAAAATTTAAGAATATTTTAATCATTTCAACAA
Organism: Rhodnius prolixus; assembly: GCF_049639745.1. NCBI lineage: Eukaryota > Metazoa > Arthropoda > Insecta > Hemiptera > Reduviidae > Rhodnius > Rhodnius prolixus. Next base: position 9,249,074 of record NW_027411603.1, on the reverse strand, counting down.
ATCTGTAAATTATTCTGAAAAGACATTCGAAAAGAAAGCCTACCGCACTTCTAACCAACTCAAAAACGAATTTACTACAAAAATGGTTGAAGTACTCGTAAAAGTTAACGTTTGTAGGTATACGAAGTTTAACACATAATTTGGATGAAATTTTTTTAAACTGGGAATTTCAGCAACTCTTTTTAACCCTTTAACGGTATAGGGCTGGAAAATGAGAAAGAAAACTTATATTTTAATTAGAAGGAAAAATAAATGAAGACCATTATAGAATCTAAAAAGGCAGAATATCATGTTTTCCACTTTCCCTCATCAGAAAAAAAGAAAACCACATCAACAGTGTAACATCAAGTGAAAGGGCCATCAAGAGAGAGCCGACAGAATAACAGCTAGCTGGCAGAATGAAATTAGATAAGGGCGACCTCTTGTTGTTAGCACGGGTAGAGTTGGAAAAGGCCTGGAGAACTTTAAATATAATGAATGGTTAGCATTCCTCGTTGGGTTATCCAGCTCTTTGTCCACCATCCACTGAGGGTTTACCAACCACAATGACAAGACTGAAACTAAAAGTGCTTAATTACATGTAATTATTACTACTATTATTTTTTTCTTTTTTTGTAAAAAAACGTAAACGTGTCTGTAAAAGAGTAATTAATAAAGATACTGTAAGTAGAGAAATTTATACATGTTGAGGAAGTGGCACAAAGCCAAATCTACTGTGACCTGACTTAATATGACCTGGCTGGAAACTGTGCCCAACTTTTGGCATCTATCACGACAAATCCGCATTACCATTACGTAAAAAACCAACAGAAATAATTATAAAAAAAAGTAAATTCACAAGAATTAAAAAACAGGCTTAATCCTGTCTATATGCCTAACTTTAGCCCTCACTGATGTTCCTAATATATGACCTTACTTAGGCAAGCCTTACATTAAACGTTTGTACATTTTTGAAGTTTCAAACAACGCAATATCTCTTAATTTCTTGAAGAAATTATTTGCTCAGGTTCTATTTTTTTGCTTAAAATTTTAAGTTCTAATTTTATAAAAGTATATAAAATAATGTGAAAATTGAGTAGATTACAGATTAAAAGAATAAGCTAGAATTAACTTCATTACTGTTATATATTACTTTAAAATACTTGATATTACCTAAGGAACTACGCTAACGGCTTCTAAGCAATGAGAGATCAATGGATTAGCAGAGAGAGCCTTAACTAATCCTGGAAGGATGTTTCAGGATTTAACCATGATAAAAACATTTTTGCCCAAATTTGATATTTGTAAAACAAGAAGTAAGGAATCTCTAAAATATGGCTGGAACCAGAATCAGTCTGATGAATGGCTTACAAGAAAAACTCTTTTTACTAGTATGATCAATAAATACAGGGTGGGGTTTATTGAACCCGGAACCTCTTTGTAGGCTTTACCTTAGGAGGGTGAGAAGGAAACGAATTCTTATAACCTGTTTGTCCCCATGGGAATGGTTGCGGGTTGCCTCTCTTGAGACCAGAGGAGTCAGTATTGGTACAAAGACTAGTGCAGTAAGTCAAGGAGCTCGTAAGAAGAGAAAGATTTACTTATTAGTCAGGCTGGATGGCATGGCAAGTCCTATTGGCTGTGGTGCCTTGAGGAACAGAATCCGGCTCTAGGCCCAGTTATTATAATTACCCTAGAAAGGGACAATTATTGTATTTATTTAGATTTGTACGATATTCCAAAAAAATTAAAGAATATTAACTATTTCCGCAAAAGGATCGTTAAAAATCTAAATCCTATTTAGAAATTATTAATCTGAACCAATCAAAGCCGTTCACACTATCTCAGAGTCCGACAATGCCAAGGCGGTTAGCATATCTAGAGCATAAGCGCAATAATGAAGCCCTATGCATGCGTTAGGTTCATCATAAACGATCGGTTTCAAATCTTCGAAGCCTTTAACTACCGCCCAATTCAGCAGACCCATTAAGACTTAGTGCTGCTCTTTGGTCAGCGGAAAAAGAACTAGAATAACTCCAGGCCTCCAAATCTCTGTGAACCCAAATCTTATTGAAGGAAAGCTATTTCACAAAGGCACGCCTTAGAATAATTTCCGGACCCATGAAAGTTTCCTCCTAGCAGCTCTACTGCCCAGTTTGACCACCTAATTTTGCTCACAACTTGCTCAGAATGGAACGAGTGTATTAGAGTCTGACCATCTTAGCCACTAAACTGATGACCGCTTTGGCGATTCGTAGTCTAGACTTGAATAATAAAAAGAAACGTTCCATTTCTTCAAAATAAATAACTTTTTCGATAATTCCAACTAGATTAGTTCTCACTCAAACTATCAATTATTATCTATTTTAGAAATATATTCTCAAAAACTATTTAATAGTTTAGAAAGTTTGGTAAAAATTATAGTAGTTTAGTTTTTTAGTTACAAAAATAACGAATAGTTATTTCTTTAGAGAAACTCAGTGATATTTAGTAGTTTCAATTGATGTCAATAAAATAATTAAATGTGAAAACTAACTACAGTAGTTCCACAGTTCGTTTAATCTTTATTAGTGGGTTGGTCAACATAGTATGGAGATGATTCAGGAAACTATTCAACATCTTTCTTCATTAATAGTTTGTTCAGGAATAGTTTTTATTTCTAAGATTAAAACTATCAAGTGAACACTCATACGACTTTATCTTACACTCAAGATTCTAAGGCCAGAAACTTTCTTCTAACAACTAAAATATTTGTAATTAGTTCTTACTAACATTATAAAACAGTCAAATTTTAAAATAAACTTTAGATTCCATTAACATAAAGATAGCCAACAGAACACTTCATACAAAGGGATATTTTATTTTCCCTTTAAGATGATTACCTTATTTATTTACACTACTGAGAATACGAGGGTCGTTTGAAAAGTCCGTGCAAAAATTAAAACTACTTAATTTTTGGGGGTAAACCTTTTTTATTTTTCAACATAGTCTCCTTTTAGGCTTATACACTTCGTCCAACGCTGCTCTAGTTTGTTGATCCCTTCCGAATAATAGGATTTGTCCAAGTCTGAAAAATAGCCATTCGTTTCTGCAATCACCTCCTCGTTTGAATAAAATCTTTTTCCCGCCAGCCATTTCTTCATATTGGGGAACAAATAGTAGTCCGAGGGAGCCAAGTCTGGAGAATAGGGGGGATGTGAAACGAGTTGGAACCCTATTTCCATTAATTTTGCGACCACAACTGCTGAGGTGTGAGCTGGTGCGTTGTCGTGATGGAAAAGGACTTTTTTGTGGGCCAATCGTGGGCGTTTTACTTGCAGCTCGGTTTTCAAACGGTCCAATAACGATGAATAATATGCACCTGTAATAGTTTTACCCTTTTCCAGATAGTCGATGAGGATTATTCCTTGCGAATCCCAAAAGACAGTCGCCATAATCTTTCCGGCCGAAGGAACGGTCTTCGCCTTTTTTGGCGCAGATTCCCCCTTGGTAACCCATTGTTTAGATTGTTCTTTGGTCTCAGGAGTGTAGTGATGTATCCATGTTTCATCCACAGTGACGAAACGACGCTTAAAGTCCTGCGGATTCTTCTGGAACAGCTGCAAACCGTCCTTGCAACACTTCACACGATTTCGTTTTTGGTCAAGCGTGAGCAATCGCGGCACCCATCTTGCGGATAGCTTTGTCATGTCCAAATGTTGATGCAAAATATTATGTACCCGTTCATTCGAGATGCCCACAGCAATAGCAATCTCACGCACCTTCACTCTTCTGTCATCCATCACCATATCATGGATTTTATCAATGATTTCTGGAGTAGTAACCTCAACAGGGCGTCCAGAACGTTCAGCGTCACTTGTGCCCATATGGCCACTCCGAAAATTTTGAAACCACTTATAAACTGTTCTAATCGAAGGTGCAGAGTCACCATAATGTTTATCAAGCTTCTCTTTAGTCTCCTGAGGCGTTTTGCCTTTCATAAAGTAGTGTTTAATCAACACACGAAATTCTTTTTCGTCCATTTTTTGAAAATCACTCGATTTCCTCGATTCAAACGAATGCCAAACACAAAGAAATAGACCGATCTGGCTGAAACTTGGTGTGTGTTCTTCCAAGAGATGCTACTAACTAAACATAACCTCGATACGCGCCAGTGGTGCTATCTCTCTGACTTTGCACGGACTTTTCAAACGACCCTCGTATCCAGGCTGAATCTGGGTGTGTATCCGAGCTGCTGGAGTTGCTGTTGTTTGCTTTTTACAGGGTGAGGAAAGTTGTGGGCCCACAGAGTAACTTTGGCCAGCGAAGGAAGGGTTTTTTCCCTTGCCTATTGACGAACATAAAAGTTGTATTACAGGAAGCTAATTATTCCCGAAAACAGACTGTTTACAAAGAATTCTACTTATTAAATAGGGTTTATTTGGTACAAGTCGTTCGGGAAGTAATTGCTGGTCGATCACAGCCGACAGGAGACGATTAGAATGCTGAAGATTCCTATTATCTTTGGATTTACACCAAATTATGATTCCTTGGTTAGAGACATGCAGTCACAAGTTTACTTATAGGAGAGTAAAATAAAACACATAAATCTGTATTTTCCTGTAATTATTTCTCAATTAATAAATATTATTAATAAGATATTAAATCAATTTAATACCCTTTCCCCCATTATTACTTACTACAAGTTTGTATGTAGTAAATATCAAGATTTTAATAAGTAAATCGCGAGAAATTTTTGTTAAGAGAAAAAGTCGATCTTTAAAAACTTGCCTTTCTCAATATAACAGACATTTAAGGCAAGAAGAATATGTGCCCTCATCAGTGGTTGAGATAATACGATACGCTACGTGACAGGATTATGATCTATGAGAAGATTATCCCTCGGTTGTAATTAGACTCAGGTGAATGTAATGGTGATTGGTGCTGCTGCCCTTCTGTAGGAATTTTGATTAAGCGGTTATATATTTGATTAAAGTTATTTGTGTCTGAGATGTAAATCCTATATTTGACTATATTTCCAACATGAATCATACTACTCACACATTTCACATCTCCAAATCAGATCAGCCAATATCTATCATACTTTTAATAATAGAATAAATTGAACTTATTTAATAACCAAAACGGTATTTAAGAAAAAAAATCAAAATGACTCTAACTCCTAACATCCAAAATCTATTCCAAAAGATGCACATCAAAATAGATGATACACATAGTCGACTACTAACACTGAAGAAAATACACTTAATCACATGCACCAGGTAAGGATGAGTTAGGTTAAGTTCAAGGTGAAATTCTGGCAGACGAAGGAACACCTATTCTTTCTGCCCACATTTATCTGACAATTTACATTTGTGTCTGATGTCCAATAAAATATCCTGTCTACGATATATTTGACAGCTTCTCTCTATAAATAAGGGAAATTTTAAACCTCTTTACTCAAAGAAACTGAACGCCTTTCATTTGGATACTTAATTTAAAAAAAAGTTTAAGGAAGTAATATTTTTTTGAGTTAAGGAAATCGTCAAGTGAGAGAGCAAAATCTGTTGACAAAAATCATCGCTTGTGGTTGGATGAACCAACAAGATCTTGTGGGTAAGAACCTGATTTAAACTTAATATCGAATTTCAGTCATTTTGTGATACAAGATGAGCTAACAAACACACACACACGGAGATACCGAGGGAAAAAGATATTTAGTGGTGTGCCAGTAGCCCCAAATCCCTTCTACTTCACTAAAAGCCAAAATTAACCCCATTACTACAACAGTTCTTTTTTGTACGCAGATTAAGCTAATGGTTCTGCTAACTTTTCAAACATTATGTTTCGAATTTGGGACTTTTTATTCTCTATTTGAAATGGAAAATCAGCTGAAAGTTACTTGAAGTGGAAGAAAAGTATTGTAGGAGAGTTTTCTATCTATTTTAATTAGTTTCCCTGCTGTCTGTAACCACCACACAGTTTAAGAGAAAATTTGGAAGTACCCTATTATTTACACCCGGCTGAACTTGCGACGGTTTTCTCTTCTCTTTTCCACCCGCTGTTTCTTTCTACCAACGGATCAGCCCAACGTCTGCCCAATTACCTCTTTCCCTTTTCTTTCTATCCGGCTCTTATTTATACTTTTTTTCTTTATATGCAAAGAGGAAGTTAATAGAAATGTTACAAATTTTAATATATCCAAGTTCTTTGTTAAGATAAAAGCAGAGAATTGTACAAAATAATATCATATTTCTTTAAAAAGAATACCAAGATGATATTTCATTTACAGCTTTTCTTTTGTTCTCTCCTAAACTTCTCTGGAAAATTTTAAAATGAATTTTCAATGGTAATTACATTTTCTTGAAACTTTGAGAATTAAACATAGAATGCTCTTAGTTTAGGTGAAATTTTCGAATTTGAATTCTCATTTTAAACTACAATTGTAAAGGTTTGTTTCAAACTAATAATTATTACTATAAAATTGAATTGGCTTCTTTTAATAATACATTTTTAACAGTACATGTTTAGTTTATGTACCTAACTTAAGGTGTACTTCTTTTTTGTAAAAAATAGTTGCAAGAAAACTGCAATTTGAGAAAGTCGTGTGCATGCAAGAGACTTTTATTCTAATTAAGGGTTCCCAAAAAAAAACATCAATTTATTTGAAGGTAAAATCAATCTGCCTTCGTGTTCCAAGGGCTTGATTAGAGATTTGGGAGCCCCAAAAGATATTCATAAAGGTTTTGAACCGGAAAGCAAACTGTCTCAGGTAAAAAATTTCCCAAAAATTAAATCAAAAAATGTTGACACTGTAAACTAGAAAGAGACGCAGTTCTTCTCAACCAGGGCGACTATTAATAACGACTAAAGATAATTTACATAAAGATGCTAATGAATTTAAATTAGCCACTTAACTGAAAATTTACGATCAATTGAAAGTAAACAAACTCTTAACTAATCAATAAATAAATAATTGAATAAACGTTAGGGTGAATACATTAAGTAGAAAGTGTAATCGTCACTTCTTGCATGCGACCTTAAATCAACAAAAGAGGTTGTTTGGTCCATGAACTAGTTAGAGCGATGGGTGTAGGGAAATAGTTTTGATTGGCAAGGAACACTCACACGAATTACCAATTTTTCTCAAGTCATTCTGACCACCTACACGTACACAACAATTGGTGAAGACCAATTTATCAGACTCAGGGGGAACCTCAATCAAGCCCTGATCACTCTGAAAATAAATAATAGCAATTAAAATCTAGACTTTTATTACCAACAATAATAAGAATAATCATTAAAATAAAACACACTTATTTAGTTAGAGCAGTTTTAATTAAAGTTGCGAAGTAATTATGGTGCCAGACTCCAAAATGCGCACAGATGTTACAATAATTAAGAAAAGGGCCGTTTATTATAATGTATATTAAGTGTATGTATGGCTGTGTATATACTATGTACAATACATACGTTATGTTTATATATATATATACAAGTACATAACGCCACCCAGGCTGCAGTTTTGAGAAAGATAGATGGGCGGAGAAGGGGCGAAAGAAGTCATTTCACACACAAATTACTAGCCATTTCAATTAGTTAGTTATTTCATTCAATAAATGTTCTCACAATAAATTTTTAGCTTTAACTATTTTTGAGAAGAGAAATTAGCCTCATAAATTTTTGGAAACAATTACTGTTATTAAATGTTTAGTATCAATAATACAAATACAGATCGCTAGACCAATAATATATTGTACGTTTATTTTATAACAGAAATGTTATTTAAGGGCTGGATTTTGTTAGCTAGATTAATAAAAGGAAGTATTGCAAACGTGCAGTTTTCGATTTAGAGTTTCCGCCAGGAAATAACCCTTTTAATGTTCCTTGAGTTCGAAAAAGTTTAGACAAAAAATAGGCCTCTCTCTCAGTGATGTATGAATCGATTAATGAAAATTGGATAAGATTTGTTTTTATATAGCCCAAAATGGAAAAGTTTTCCTCCTCTTTAAAACTCTGGTCAAGTTAAAAAGCGACGACGCCTTCTACAAGAAGAAAGAAAAATGAGAACTCCTTTGAATGGAAAAAAGGAGTTTCTCTTGAGAAATGGAGAAACAGTTAGGGAAGAAGTTCTGCGCTTGATTCATTATTCAGTCAGAGTTGACAGTGATCTAGAAGCAAGCCATTGGAGGAGGACTGTTTATCGTCGGCAGTTCTCAACAGCCATGGACATTTCTTTTGTTTAATATTCTGTCAACATTTCTCATAGTTTAGACCGCTGAATTTAATTTTCTATTTATCACATTAAATTTCCTCTAATAATGATCAGTATATAATGAGTGCACTCTGATTCTCATCTTAATTGTGCATTAAAGAGAGAGAGAGAGAGAGAATCCTGGCGTAGAAAACCCAATTTTCTCACATCAACTTCTCAATTTCAGACACAATTTTCTTATTTATAAAACTGGTCGTTCAATAGAACAGCTGAAAATAAGGCAACTCTGTTTAATATTTTTATAAACAGTTATTAAACTTTAAATTAGACTGGTCACATGACCAATTAAAAAAAAAAATCACAAAATTAAAATCCTTTCAACATTTATACATATATGTAAGAAAACATAATTATATATCATGAATTGGGTTAAGGAACTTGTTCAGTCAGTTCTTATAACAAGCTGTTTATTGCCTCCTTTTCGCTAATCAAGGTTAAAAAAAACTAGAAGGAAGTTTTTTATATTAATTATGTTGCTAATAAAGTTGTTTTTTTATAAATGCTTTAAATAAAAAGTCAGAGTAGGTAATGTAATAACATATCTATCGTCAATATCTATCGTATTACATCAACTAAATATCTTTAAGTTTGGCCTAACTTCCTGTAAGAAGTTAGCAGCGTAAAAGATATGACGCCGAGGAAACTATGGTAAAAATTAAATGATCGGGAAAACATAACATCAAAGGCTAGTTTAAAAGAAAAATGGGAGAATAAACCCGGGAAGACATGGAGGCTGTAAATTGCAGGAGGACCAACATTATACCAAGTTTATCTAGCCAGAAACTAAATCATTTTGACCAACCTGGTTGCTGGGTTGTCCAATAAATACTTTATTTACTTTTTTTAATAGTTTAATATTGTTGAAGAAAGTTTAAATGGTAAAGAATAATGAAATTGTTTTAATTTCTATTTGCGTTGTGAAATGAATTGATGTTTATATTTGATAAGCACGATTCTTATAAAAGTTTTACCCGCCTAAAAAAAATAAAAAGTATTTTTCTAGTACTTTTTTGAGCAAATATACAGTGGTATGTCCAAGTACATGGATAGTTAACGAAAGTGATCTGGCGTGGAAATGGCGAATTAAAAGATTACACTAAGTGTGGACCTGGTTGTCAGTGTAAATACAAAAGCTGCGTGTAGGTGTTTTGGGATCAGCAATGTGTATAAGGTAGTCGAGCGGTTATAGGCTAGACCCGCAAAGCTAAGATTTATTGCGGTACCAGTCTAGGCCTTGCATTTTATTTAATGTGTTAATATGAGGAATTTATAGTAAAGTATGTTAGGCAGTTATAGGCTAGACCCGCAAAGCTAAGATGTATTGCGGTACTAGTCTAGACCTTGGATTTTATTTAATGTGTTAATATGAGGAATTTATAGTAAAGTATGTTTGCTTGTAGCCTCCGTTCATGATACCTAATAGTTGGACGTAAAGTCTACCTGAAAAAATACGCATTACTTTATTTAACTTTCTACTGTCAATAGGTGAGGTACTATCTTGGGGCACAAGTGCCAGGATAGAGTTATTTAGGAAAGTGAATGATCCTTGGACGATTTGGTAAAATGGTCAGATAAATAAATGAGTTCAGAAATTAAATGTTTTGAGGGGTTTGAATCACACTGAAAGGCCTGTGAAATACCCCTCAACTTATAGGCCAATCATAAATTTAGGAAATATTTAACAGTAGCGTTTTTCGCTGTGGAGGGACGGAATATAATTCAAGTGGAATAATATTCGTTTTAATTGATCAGGAAAAAAAAACAAGTTACAGGGTAATTTGCATTTAACTAAGATACAATCGCCTGTAATAAAAATTTAGTAATAAATGCTTTTACCGCTTATCAGCGGCAAGTATACCAACACTAGTAATCCAGTAATCGAACCCAGTATCCGTTTATATAATCTTAACAAGGTCTAATCAATGTAAAATTATGCAGATTGGAAAAACGTGCTCTAAACTCTAAGCGGAAAAACCATTATTAATTTATTGTGTTAGGATCGCAAACGATAAATTTAATATTAATATGTATTGCTTTTTTTAAGTTAATACTAAGAATAGTAAATTAACTAGGTGTACACACACAGCGCAATCTATCGAATTGTGCTTTCAGATCGATTAAACAATTAATTACGCCAAAAACAGACGCTGCCATGAACGACCGACAAGAAAAGTAACGCGGAAAGCTCCCATTAGGGAAATCAAACAATAAAAACATTCACTCTTTCATGGAAAAGCTGCAATACAATAAATATCCAAAATCATGGTTTGAAACAGAAATTAGCTTAACAAACACCTTTTGTACTACCATCAAATTAAGAAATGATTTCAACTTATATCTGTCAACTCGAAATCCTCTAAAAAATATTTTTTTTATCTTTGACTGAACAACTTTATGAGTCAACAACTGTGGGATAACGTAAGTGAAGTCGAAATCTTTACACTAAATCGATTAATCTATCTGTGGTTAAGGATGGACGCTTGAAACCGGTCTGGGTTACAAGAAATGTGCGTCTTACAGAAGAATAATATCAAAGACAAGATCCAAACTATACACGCCTACTGACATATTAAAGGTTTTTTTTTTTTAAAGTTGCAGCTCTCTTTAGTATGTTAAAAACAAAAAAATTAATGCAATTATTTTCAAAAGGAAAAGCCATGAAAAATTTTAACTATCTCTGCAAGTAGAGTCGCATTACCTCGGTTTTCTCGGATAACTATCTTCTCGGTTTTCCGTTGTCTCCATAGAGACTTTGCAACCAAAAAGGGACTACCACTACGTGCCCAAGTTTCTATCGCCGTTTTCTGTGACCGAGCTTGATAGTTTCCACAAAGGTAGCAGCAAGTATTGATTGAGCCCTTAACAGTGATTTTTGAGGATTGAGTTCTATAATATGAATGTGAATGTCCACTGGTTCCAGAGTATAAAAAAAGAATCACGGAGTATTTGATTTATTATAAAGCTTTTTTGAGCTTTATCTTTCTTGTAAGAACCACCACGAGACTTGGCAGTTACTTAGCGATGAAAATTTTACAGAAGTTTGTTCTGAGATTTTCCACAAAAACTAGGAAAAGCTAATTCTCCTTTAAATTTTCTACTCACGTAGCTAGAACTTTTTTTTTCAAGAAAATTTCATTCATAGCCCTTCATGGAGAAAATGGTTTGGCTAGACTTTATGATTATAATTCACACAAAAGACTGGAAATATTTATATTTCAAATGATTTAAAATCTAGCTCACCACAACAAATAGCACTTCAACATACTTTCAAGTCAATTAGATAACAGTGTACATAGATTTGACGCCTTGGCCATCTAAATATCTAACACTTAGCTATCCGGAAATTGTCCACCTAGATTTCTCCAGTTTAAATACTAATTTTTTGTAACTTTTTTTTACCGCCAATCTAGTAGAGAGTTGTTAATTGATAAAGAACCAACACAATGATAAAACCTGAGTGAAAAAGAAAGGAAAAAATCTTAAAATAGAACTGACAAACAACAAACAACTGTAACCTTGTACACTATAATACAATACTTCTTTCTCTCTCTTGTGGTCATTGTAAGATGTGGGGTAGCTTGCTAATATTTAGTTAAGTCTTTTAAATATACAACAGCGCACCGCAAGTTGCATTGTAATCTCCTGTCGTAATACCACTTTGTTGTTGCCGCCTCCTCATTTTACTAACTGCATTTATTACCGATTTATTTGCATTTTATTAGCAAAAATTGCAATAATACTAATAACTTGCATGTTTTTATGCTCCTTCTATTTTAAGTATACTATAATAATTTAAATTTATACATATCTAAGAAATAAAAATGATGATGTACCTCATACGCCTTTCTCATTGCCTCCCCCCAATTATGTGAATAAATTTTGACAAAACTTTAAATTTAATACTAAAAAGAGAGGGCTAACGTCACGTGACCATACAACTCTCCCGAAGCCGCAATAAAATCAATATTCTCTGACAAGAACTAGTTTTTAAGCAGATTTCGAACAGAGCTTACGAAAACTTCTCACTTACTCCTTGAATTAAGTTCCATTACTCAAACATATCTTTGGACAATTCAAACTTCTATCTAGACTTCTTGACAAAAGGTCTAAACTATCATTTACAACGACTAATCTACACTATGATACTGAAACCTGGCCTGGACTTACGGAATGGAACTTCAGGGCTCAGTCAAAGCTTCTAATATCTACAGATTACAATCCTTCCAATCAAAAACACTCCATCGAATCGCTATTGCTCCTTACTTTGTTTCTAACTCTACCTTTCACTGAGATTTCCGTGTTTCCTATGTTTATGAAGCTGCAAGATCCTGTTACGTTAAGTTCTACGCCTCAATCTCCTCACATCATAACCTACTTACTGCATTGCCAGGAAATCCTTCAAGACGGTTGAAGCGCCGATGGCCACGCGATCTTCTTAATGAATTTAAGTGCCAGGGCCTTAGTAGCGTTATGCTGTTCTTTAGGAGTTGCCACATTGAGTGAATTCTCCTCACATGCAACTCATGTATTTGTATGTATTATGTTGTATAAGCTACACTGGTTGCAGAAATGTACTGCAGTGTGAAAATAACTAAAGTTAATGAAACAAAATCATGTGAATAATCTGTATTGAAAATTCAAGATGAACCTGCTAATCAGCACGAAGAAATAGCCATTAAAAATAGAAGTGGCACAAAGAGAGAAGCAAAACTAGAACAAAACCAGTGCACAACCACAAGCCAAAAAGAAGAATGTTAGAATGCGAGACTCGAGATAAGCAAAGTGCAAGAGTTTTATGAAGTATCATAATTATAACAATATAAATATGAAATCCAGAAAAGGTAAACAAGAATGGTTGTCCTTAATAAATGCTATTGTCTGAAGGCAAGTCTTGAATCTTAAATCTGAAGCTAACCAGGTTGACACACATTATATAGTGTAGACCACTAAAAGAATGTAGAGAGGTCTACATATCGTACATGAGCGGCATAATGAAAGATTTAAAACGCGCTCTGCGATTGCGGCCACTCTCTTTTAAACAGTCCATTTGTATGAAAGGATGGACCTATCAACAGCTATTCTCACTGTCTCTCTCTCTCTCGGCCGTTAAATAAGGAATCTTTCTATCTGTGTGCAACTATTTTGGACCAATCACCTTGGGCATTTCTTTGTATTAGTATTTTAGAACTCTTATAATAGTATTGCTGTCTAGTGCACCTCTACAAGTGGTGGCACTCTTATTTAGCATTAAATATTTAGGGGAATTACAGGGACAAACTTCAAGGAGAAAGAATGAAGGGCTTCTAACTCATTAAACTTCAAATTTTCGAAACATATTTAGTCCTATAACGAAGGGTTTATTATTCCTTTCAAAATCATTATTTTAAATATTCTGTATTGATACAGAATATTCAAATTAAATATTAGTGATCAGTAATTTAAAAAAAAAAATTAAAAATGGAATTTATGTTACGAATCAAACATGCATGTCTCATCTTGTTAGAAAACCGATTTAACAATAAAATAAAGATGAGATTTTCTGATTATAAATTTATAGAATAAAGAAAATAAATAATTAATTGCATTAATACTTAAGTGCAAGTAACTACCAGCCAATACAAATACACTACCGACAATCGTAATTTTACGGACTTCCAGTAATGATAATGCTGATGGTGCAAATATTTTTATGGCTTACTGATTTGAAACTGAGTCTGCAGTGACACCAGACGCCTCCCCATTGGAGTAAGCAGTCTTACCTATGATCGCAGGATAGGGAGGGATCTTTTCTAGAGTGTTGTAAATACTGGAGAATGTTTATCCCGGATTAGCCGGCTTCTTGTTTCCTTGGAATTTCTTTAGCCTAGGGTGGTTACCAGGGTTGGTGAACAGTACATTCTTCCTAGTGCCCACCCAACTACTTCTTAATTTAAAGTTGGAATATTTGGGAGGTGATTGGACGGGGGTGTTCAGGATAACAGGACTGGTGGCACGCATGTTTATTGTATCCCTGAATGGTTCCATCCATCGTAGATTAATACTATATGAGTGACGCAAACAGAAGTGAGGTTGAAATCTCTACAACAAACTGATTAATATACTGATGGTGGATGAAACTCTGAATCGGTCGGGAATATAATAAATCGACGATATTATCCAGCTCTGCAGACCTGACCACATTTACAACGTTCTCTTTCTAAAACTTACCAGGAAAGCCTAGTTCACTTAAGTTAGGGAGAGTTGCCATCTCCTGGAGAGCTTAAGGATTTCAACAAGATGTTGATGAAGAGAAACCCTCCCTAGAATCCGGTCTTTAATATGAGAGTGTTTCCACGCATAATATTTAGGTGGAAATTGAAGTGGAGGGATAAGTTGGTACCAGGAAGTAGTTATCCCTTACCATCGGCTCCCACTTCTCTTCCGATTTTCCCTAGTAGGTCATAGATAAGCTGTTTAATCATAGTGAATGGTCTCACCTGGCACTATTAGCGCCACGATATATCTATTAGGTCGAAGAAAAGGATGCCCCCGTTACAAAACAGAATTTAAAAAGAAATCAAAGATGACACGCTAACCCTTTTTTATCACAATTAACCTAAATTAAGTGTTCACTCTAGATTTTTTTGAAGATTACATAATTAAATTTACTAATAAAACTCCATTGACTATTTACAACAATAACTTTAACAAATAATTATCTCACCGATAATCTGACTGCCTTATTTTCAAATAATTTGACATCTGACGAGACACAGATATACTTCTTGTTTACAATGTATTTCTCCACAAAACCTGTCTGTCAGTCTATATAGTTTATGTAAGAGAAGAAGAATAATGTAGCATATATATCTATTACATATTATTTTGACAGTTGAACCAGTCCATAACTATCCAAAAATATAATAAAGTATAAAATACCAAGTTTAACATTTCAAAAATACAAAACCAAAGAGAAGAGTTCAGAATGTCTGCCAGATAAGAACAACATGAGAAAGGCGTGACTCAGAGAAATAACAGACAATAATCGACTTAAATAGAAATAACAAAACCTAACTAGCTAAGGTCGACGGCCTAGATAGCGTCCCTTTTAAACATTCTGACAATGGCGTTAAGAGATCCTTTTAGAGAAAATCTGGAAAAAAACGATTCTGAAAAATGGTACTTCAGGTCTCGGGATGTTAATCGTTTATTTTCATTCTCAGTTTCCCTGGGGATTACGCGAAAGAGTCGCAAAGTTGGTGAATTTTGGTAAACATGTTTTTGTACACTTCCACTCCTGGAACTTTCAAAGAGTACCAGAATACCGCTCTGTATAAGAGATAAAAGAAAGAATGTGGAAGTAACAACATATAATGAGGAACTACATCTCAGGAGCGCAGGACAAGATTTGCGAGTCTTGAGCTATTGAAGATGACACATACGTAAACAAATTTCTAATCTTGGAATGCACTAGTAATATATTTCTAGATATAGAGGAGACCGAGTGCAGCAGGACTTCAGTATCAGCTAGTAATAGCAAGAGGTGGCGACAGACGGCGGCAGAGTGGGGCCGGTAATGGACAGTGGTGGCCAGAAAAGGAAGCTGGTCATTGGTAGTAATTGGGTCCATCATATTGGGCACAATCGTATGTAGTTATCTGCATCCTTAATGCCAACAAATCGTGCTCTTTACCGGTAATGTGCCCTTCATTTTAAATAAAAGGTCTTTTGAAAAATGACTTCAATTTCTATGCAATTGTAATAAATTTCTTATGAATGAAAGAAAACGGATGGAAAACTTATTTAGACATTATTTGCTACAAATTTTCAAATTATTATTATTACTTTTTAAATCGAAGATTGGTCAACATTCAGGCCGATACTCGATTATACATTCAAGCCTTACAGTACATTACATCTGGGAAGGGTTGCTCCAATAAGTACATTTTATCCAGGGTGGTACAGGGTCTACAGATTAAAAAGAAAGCGAGATATCGAATGAATTGATGCGGATGGCTATATATCATATCCTGAAAGGCAAAATTATTTGATAAAAATTTCTTTAAATCAATGCACAAGCTGGAAGGAGTGTTTAAGAGTAAGTCCTTCCTGATTATGTAGGTATTACAAAAAAAAAAATCCACGTCTAAAATTGACAGAGGATCTATCAAAGAACCAACAAGAACCTCCCTCTTCTGGTGGAGAAGGAGGTCTGGTGAAATAAATTTGGAAACAGGAGGTGACCTGATGGAAATTCACTGAAGGAAAAGTAAGAATTAAGTAAGTAACGTTATAAGTTATATCATTATTAATTTATGGTATAGGAACTTTAATACTGAATTCGAAATTGTGGTTTAAAATTAGTATTTTTAACGTTAAACTTCAGGAAGTAATTTGGCGTCAAGTTCCGGGATTTTTAGAGAGAGAGAAAAAAAATTCTAACTTCAAAACGGATTAGAATTAAGATGGGAGAACCCGAACGGGGGTTTTATGCTGGACCATCCATTTTTGGGTGTAATAAATTCTTTGCTATGGTAAGAAGGGTTTTGAGGATGATGGGTAATAAATACGTGGCTTCCCCCCCAAAAAAAGGGTTTCGAGAAAGTCGTATTCCCAAAGAGATAATTTGGGAATAAAAAAAAATGCTAGTTACAGGATAGATAGTAAGAGGAGATATCCAGGAAACACTTACCGAGAGGCTCAGGGCCCTTGTTTGGCAACTGCTGGAGATATTTTGATCCCTTCAAATCCCTGTGTCGGGGCAAGGGGTAGGAGATAAAACGAAATATTTACAAATGTTTCACTGGCGGGTTATTTACTTCACACAAATAACGCCTGTTGCTTAGCCGCCTGGTACTAGCAGTTATATACACTCTTCTTCTAAACACACTGTTAAACCTCGACGACAAGGTATTCCTTCAGAACTCACTAACATCTAAACAAACAATTCACTTTGAGTTCAAAACTCTTACTTTTGGTCTTTGTTATCTCACAATCTTGCTCAGTTAAGTGGAACTCTATCAAGAACATCTATGAGGGCAAGGTAAATAGTAGTCGACTTTGCGCAGCGATGGTGTTGGTATCTAGGGGAAAATTTATTATTATTTTGGTGCACGTGTCTCAAACACGCACGTTAATATTGAACTTGATCATCTGACTGCAATTAAATATGTAAGTTAAAAAAAAAAACTTCAAATTTCAAAAAAACCGGAAGTGTCCATAAATTTTGAAAGAATTACCTTTTTTTTAATGGTCACAAAATAGTTGTAACAATTTTTTTAAGTAAATTGGGGTAAGGAGCAATTCTTCATTGCACTACCGGCCTCTGGACATTTTTCTTTCATTATAGATCGCACTTTCCACATCCCAAATAAGAAGCTTCTAAGGAAAAGAAAATCTAAGGCCCATTAGTTGAATTCACACACGGGATCTACGCGTAGGAATCCAGTACGCTAACGACTGAGCTAATCTCTTCCTTGATACAGATATATTTTTGTTTACCTAGAGAAGTTGTAAATACCACTTTTTTTGGTCTATGTATGATCTGCAGGGGCTCAATACTTTACACTTTCTAAGAATAAAATAAAAAGAAAGAAGTGCCGGTACATATAAAATTAAAAATTAAAAAAGGTCCATAAAAAACAAAGGAATTTGTTAAAAAATTAAAAAATGGGGGCGTGCGCAGCTAATTTCAGGCACAATTTTTAAAAGATTCCAATTTATTACTGGGTATATAACATGGCTACCCCATGTGCCAAAAACGAAACAGCAATCAAAGCACAATGGCTTTGTAACCGTTGGTTCAGTTCAAAAAAAAAAAAAAAAAAAAAAGGGATCAGTCGATTTTAAGCGCCACAAAGTAAGTTAATAAGCCGGAGGTTATCTAGGAATTGTTACTGGGCGAACATACGCAAGTTTTCTAGGACCAACTTGGATGGATTAAATTTCAGAGAAGAAGCCTGGGTTACAATAAAAGGGTAAAAAGAGAGAACAAAATCTTTCCTCAGCGCAGATCACTTGCTCACAAAGGTTTTTTTTTAAAGTGGGGAAAAATTTAAAGATTTGAAGTAAAAATTGTCAGAACATCTACTTACTTCACTAAATTTGGAGGAAAAAAAATGAAACATAAGTTCCAATTTGATCACAATTAAACTGGAAAGACTGGGACAACGGAAAGACAAGGCAGAGAAATACTTATTATACACAATATAACAAGTTCTTTCAACCTCAGGAGAATGTAAAAACACTTCCTCACGCCTTGAATGAGGTCTAATTAAATATAATTAGCTATAGAAGTGATTGTAATTGACTTTCTTCACTAGGTTTAGTTTAATGATTAGGCCCATTACTTAGCTACTGAAGTAAAAAACAAAAATGGATTAAGCACAAAAAGGAGTGAAAGAGAAGGCAAGCGGAAATAGGCCGGTAATTAGGACAACAGATATCTCCTCTGCAAAGCTTCACAAAAAGCCCATACTTTAAAAGAAAAAATCAACACCAGGCATACAGCCTATCCTTCCAGCAGACTCTGAACTGTACAGACTTCTAGACCAATCTAAGCTCGTTGTTAAGAGAGTTGTTGAGCCAATTGTTAAGAAAAAAAAAAGGTAGTAAAGAAAAACAAACAATGGCCGACACACAAACCACAGCTACAACAACTAAAACTATTGAGGCTTAACAAATACTCTCATCTCTTTAGATTGATTTATATTATCTACAACACAGTTCGTTACATCTCTCACGACGAGGTAAGGAAGCTGAGAGTTTTGTAACATTCTATCTTACCAGTTCCCCTTGGGAAATTTTCTTCTTTTCCAAGAAACTGTAACACCAATCTTCACCTCATTCCAGGTGTTAAAATGCTCCCTTTTCAACACATAGAAAGTATTTTCCCAAAATTTATTAATATTTTGTAGAGATGTGCAAAGAAATGGAAAAAAGTGGTACGCAAATTTGCACTTAAGAGAATTGCCCCTATCCCCCCCAAAGTGCTCTATAGCTGGAAAATTCTCCAAATAAATGTTACAGAAATAAACAATGCCTCCATCCCAAAACAATTACCCAGAAGAAGAAATAAGTTATAGGCCTAAAATTTTCGGTTTATTTATGCTTATGCTGTACTACGTAGTAAATAATTTCATTTGGTGGAGTTGGATGGTAGAGCTTGGTACAGATATTAAATTTTTGGGAAGGTTTCATTCAAATAAATAATCAGACATTCAAGAATTTTCTGTACTCAAGTACACTGAACTTCCAGCCTTTATGAAGAAGTGCCAGAAGTTAGGGTTGAACGCCGCTAACCGACCTTGAATTGGAAACAATTCCAAGATTACAGATACCAACTTCTAAGAAGTCTCACTCTTTTGAAACAAAACTAATCTTCTGTACTTCCGTTCTGGTGTTTCTAGTCTGAGAAAGGCATGCAACACCGTCTTACTGACGGATAAATGACTAAAGAGAGAATGTTCCAGGAACAGTTTACCGTCATTTAATCTACACATTCCTATCGGCGATTATGTAGACTGGCACTTGACGTGTAACTTTGTCGGGCAGGTTGCAGGGCTCCTGTGATGTTAATAAAGACTGATCATCAAGGCAGCCAAGAATAATTAACAAGTAGGTCAAATCACTATAGTCTTCAGTGAAGAGTTCTTTGTAATCGAAATGATCGCGGATCAACGGTGAGAACTTTCCGAAGTGAATGGCATAATTTTGAGTTGGCTGTGCCAGATGATAACGGCGAAGGTTATGGGGTTTAGATCAGCTCACAGTCACACAATTTTGAGTAGATTCTTTGGCTCACTGACGATAATCCCAGCATAAATTTCATCCAAAACATATTTACAAAAAAAATTATTTGTATTTATAAAGATGTACTTCCGGTAAACAGACCTGAATCTAGCAAAGCTTTATAAATTTCTAAAATTAAACGCGATCACCAATTTCGCTACTTCCTCTTAAGAACTGTAAAAAAGAAAACTGCTTAAGAAAATTAAAAACTCTCAAAAAAATAAACAAATACAAGTTGTACTGGAAAAATTCCAATTTCGTTTTCCCATTCGATTGGAGAATTTCCAAATAGGAAATAACTAGTTAGTGAGCAGTGAACCCTGATTTCAACCTCTTGAAAACATGGAAAATCCATTTTCCCACTGAGTACTCTTCGTCCTAATATATAAAGTAAGGCGAAGAATTTAAATTGCATTTTTGTATTCAAAATATAAAAATAAATATTTTATTGATTTGTTAAAATATAAGCTTTTGCTCTAGTTAATTAAAAAGAGGTATTTGCAAGAAACGAATGAATGAACTCTATGCAACCATTTTAGGGTTATGTTTTACTGGAGAGAAGTAGCCATTTAATTAATGGATGGACCAAATCGTTCTTGGAAGGAGTAATCTCTAAATTCTGCCTCTAATTCCTCTAAAATTGTACACGTAACCATTTTCTTAAGAGCTAGAGTAAGAGCGCGTAACTTCTACTTCTATAAAGATAGTTCAACACTCTTTTCTAACCTGATCAAATGAAACAGTGTCGAAGGTTTTATGCTTACCGCGACAGCCTTCAAAAGATAGTAATATTCTTTGGTTATAGAAAGCGTGAAGCGGCATAGGAAAAAGCTCTATTGAAAAAAAAAGTATTTTTATGCAAATTGTGACGCCAATATACAAGAATAGAAGCTTATCTAAAGAGAGTTTTCTCTAAAGTAGAGAGAAGAATAGAATATATACCTTATCGACGACCACCACACAGAAAGACTGTGTGATAAGATAATGCTCACTCGTGGAGAGACAGATGGGCGAAGAGTGTAAGTCTAAATCAATAAGAAATGATATATACACAACGTGTGTGTTGGGAGAGAAGAGCGAGAGGTTTTTGGAGAGAAGGCACATCACAGCCGAGAGAATAGAGAACAGGAAGTCTGCTCTAGGAATCTAGTAGTAACTCGTTCACAGTTACTCTGGTCTACTCCAAAGAGTAAGCGTGCAAAGAGAAACCTTGGAAGAAAGATGAATATCCTACTTCAGTTGGAAGGAAATAAGGAACTGAATCTACTAAATTTGTGGCAGTGTAAGCGTATCTTCCTTGCTAGCAACTACCGAGGACCTACAGAGAAGCAGAGAGAGGCCAAACTGACTTTACTGAATAAAATATTTCTCCCAGTATCGTCTACAAACACTCATGGAACGACCCTCTACTGGAAATTCTTGCTTACCCTGTGACGTACAGCTGGAGGCTGCTAAGCGACACATGGAAACTAGGTTCTACCATTGCTAAGACTAGTTATTGTTTAAAACATGGAAACAACCAAAAAATAAAAATGATTCTAAACCCTTTCTGAGGTTTTTATTGATTATTGCTGTTAAAAGATGGATTTTTTCACGATTACCAAATAACATCAAGAGTGTCTCAAAAGATCATCATTTAATTTTATATAATGAAACAAATATGATTGAGAAAATTTTGGTTTTGACACTCTACTGAACTTGTACTTCATCAAAACTTCTTTCTCAACAAATGTAGAACTACTTTTATGCAACTTCCAAAAAAAAGTAGTGTTCACATTCATTTCTTTTCATAATTTTGTTTAAGATGTTAATTTTATCTACATCATTGTCTACGCAATCACTATCTTACACGGAAGATAAGAATGTTTTTAGAGACAAAACATTAACTAGGCGCCACATATATTTATTATAAATAAATATCTTACCAAGGCGTAATTTCGTCTTATTTATATTCAGGTAAACTATTTACAATAGTCAGGGATATCCCCTGTTATACTGTATAGAATTAACATTAAATTGACTCTGGTAAGGACCATAATATTCTTAGCCTACATATCCATAGATGGTTATACTCGTACAATATCCACCACTTAAGGTGCTAGCTGTTGATGGCCCAACTTTACCTCTATCAACATAAAGAGGATATATTGGTAATCAAGTCCAATTTTTGAAATAGGATGGGAAATTCCGCTTTGGGTATCCTAGAATGCTTATTTTTTTAAGAGAAATACACACTCGGTGAGTCAATAAAATGTATTAAAAACGGCAAAGTCACAGAAAACTAAACTTTATATTTTGATTGGATCCCGCCCTAAACTCCTTTAATAGATTATCAAGGCATTGACTAGTTGAAGTTCCTTTTAACTTGGAACTAAGTAATTGCACCACTTACAGTTATAAAACTCTTTTATTTAGAACATTTATCCCGCAGAAAAATTTGGTTAGAGGCACTTCTGGAAGCTGGATGTTGGTAAAAGTTCTCTATTAAGTACCATTTCAGTTACATGAAATGTAAGTTATATCAATTTTATGCACTCTTAAAAGGGGAGCTAAAATTTAAGAGATTTTGAGTACCAATTCTCAACCGAGAATGCTACTTCTTTCACTAAACGGTTTCCCTTTTCTGTGATATTCTCAAAAAGCTGCCCAAACGAGGTCCACTTATCTTGGTAACTCTACACATAGAACTGTAACTTTACGGAAACAATCTTTATTTTATGGGAAGGTTGGAATCTACGTTTCCATCAAAGATCATAGATTAAAGCCAAATGTCGATTAATACCTTTTAGAGAATTCAATTCGAACTAGACTTTAATAAATGAAAATCAAAATTAACTTTTAAAAAGAGAAATCGATAATAGAAAGGAAAAAATATTAAAATAAATTTCTAGAATTGATCATTACCAAAATAATACATAACCAAAAACCAAAATGAGCAAATGTACGACATGCACATATATATTCTGCAGGAATAAATAATACATGGATAGAAATGTAATTTAATGTTGATATTAAATAAGAGGGAATAAACATTCAAGGCATATAAAACAAAATAATCAACAATACTAAAAGTTTGTTCGAACAATACATAAATGTGTGAACTTCTATTTACATTTTACAAGATAAATAAAGTGGTAACAAAAAAAACAAGAAGGAGGAAGTGGTGAGGGGGGTGTCATTGTGAACATCATCACTATCTGCACTTTACTTCACTTGTGTTTAGGAATCGATTTTATGAGCACTAGCAGTTTCAAAGCAAATCATTGCATATGTTGTTTAAAGAGAGTCGCTTCAACAACAAATTCTGTATTTGATCCTTACTTGACTTGTCACATGAATTGGAATATTTTACAAGCATTTCCAATGCACTAAAGTGCAACGATGCAGCTAGGAAAAAAAAATGCATGATCAGCAAGAGCAGCGTGTTTATTTTATCAGGGTACACTGTTGCCTAGATAAATGTCAAATCGTTTGAACAGTAAAACGTTGCTTTTAATGGTAGCTGTTTAAACAGGGTGAACCTAAAGTAACATTTTTCAATGTTTTGATGGAAATTTACTAGAAATTGTCTTTGCACCAAATAGCATCAGCAAATCACATGCTGAAAGAAAATCGCTTTCGATCGAAATCGATTCGGAAAAGTGGCAAATCCAGTAGAATGCTGTATGAGACCATATCCAAATAACTAAATATTAATCTTCCTTGATTTTGCGTTTTAGAATTTTCCGGACAGACTCTCCATCAGAATAGTACATCAGCTAACAGTGATTTAGCAGAAAGCAGAAAAAGAAAAAATAGTTTCGAAACTTCTTTTTGCATAAAAAAACATTCACCCACAAAAAATTCAGGTTTGTAAGTCAGTGCGCAATATTTCCTCAGCAATAAAAACAAAACTATCTCTTCCTATTCAAATTTGAATAGCTTGTTCCTGTATCTTAATAAAAAAGAAAAAGAATACTTGATTTGATTATCTCAAGATAATAAAATAAAAAGAGACTGGGTCGACCGTCAAAGAGAACAATCAGGACAAGATGTTCACCTTCATCAATTTCTTGTACACTCAACGAGGGCTAGCTAATCATGTGACTTCTCACGGGAGTAAAAACCAGTCTTCAAACATTTTTGTTTATTTATTTTAACTGGCACATTTCTAAGCACGCGACATAACTTCACCCGACTTGATCTGTGGCCAGACTAACAGCAGCTCAGTTCAATTTCTTTCCTAATCCTTTTCAATGTCATCAATAAATCTTGAACTATCAACTATCCGAGAACCAAACAGTTGCATACAAATTGATCTACTCCTATAGACATCTATCACAACAGAACAGAAAATTGTGTTATAAATTAATTTAAAATAAATTACAATTGGGTAACGTTTTAGTCTTTTACCCCTTCTCCCACCAGAAATCACTACTTTCTGTTACTGCTCCTCTTTTACTAAAAGGAAGTATTTCTAATTTTGACATGAAGAAGTCCGTTGACTATCTGACTTGAAGGAATTGGGAAATGTCAGAGAGTAGCTATCCAAACCTGCCGGCTTCCTCGTACCTAGGATTTCCCAAGAGATCCTGGTGATTATTAGGTTAGGATGGGTGTTAACCCTTCTTAGAACACTCCTAATTTTGGAATGGCATCTCCAGAATGGTAGAGCGTTGCAAAGCACTCCAGAGGGAGCGATTACAAACTGACTATCGGATCTCCTAACTTAAAAAAAAAGAGAAGTGCAATTTGGACGATAAAGATTTTTTTAAAATTATAATTATAATAATTAAATTATAATTAATTAAATTATAATAATAAATTATAATAATATTAGTATTAGGTGTAAAGCTGGTTTAAGAGACGGACTGAGCGGAAGGATAAGCATAAAAATCTCAGAATAGGAATCTAGGCTACTCCATCCTTTCCGTACTTCTTCCGTTGGCAAGAATCCAGGAACCACAACGTTAGCCACCTTATTAAGACTATAAGAATAGGATTTCTAAAGCCAAATGTCCGAACATTGCGGAGCGATAAACTTACGAGATAAACCGTTACCTTTTCCGTATCTTTAACATCGAAACAGAAATAGCCAATGAAATTAAGATACCTCACACTATATCCAGCCTTTAAACAAATTCATTGTGCAAGATCCCTGCTATTTTAAAGGAGGGGACACAATTGTACCAAAACACTGCACAGAAGTTATTGACACATCATAGTCGTTAAATAAGTTGAATCCATTTGTAAAGATTCCTTATATCCAAGAAAGCACGCTAAAATCATCACCATGGTTACAGCTTTTCCTGATTTTATTTTTTTATTTAATGAAAATCCACTTCAGATGAAATAGAGTGAATGATAGATAGAAACAGGGCAGGAAGTTTAGGGCAATTTTATGAACGAAAAGGAAATTACTTTATTAATCAATCAGGAAGCAAAAGCCAGGTAAGGGGAGGGAAAATCGATTACTAATCGACAAGAAAGATCAGATTGAAATTTTTAAAAATTTAAATTAATTAAAATAAAATTATTCAATTTTTTATTTTAATAATTACTTAATTTTATTTATAGTGGATCAACATCAGAGTACATTGGCGACCGGAGCTTTTTTCAGTGCACTGAAAGTCTCTGAAAAGTGTTCTCTCGTTACAGTGATGGATAAGGAGCTCCTCCAAGAAAGAGGAAAATCTAAGGACCAGCAGTTTCCATTTTTATTGTGATTTCTCTCGAAACTAGTCCAGATGATTTCAAGTCAACTATGTGTAAATACTACACACGGCACAAGTCTATAAACATTCCAACGCGGAGATCATGGGTTCGAATCCAGCTGCTGACCAATGGATTTTTCTTTCTTTTTCTAAGAGCTTCTTACAGCTCACTGTACTGTGATGGAACGATAGAACTCTGTCCGGAGGCTGTCAGAGCACTAGAAAAAGCTTCGGACACCGACAACCTAAGATGATGTCGCGCCTTAAATACAGAAAAAAAAAAAAGTCAGCATTTATTTAGAACAATTTCCACAGAAAATCATCTTTAAGGAAGTAGTTAGGGGGGAATTGAGGATTTAACATTCCCGGAAATGCCATTTTCAGTTAAGGTTAGCCTCAATATCTGTGCAGGAACTGAATGTGCTACGACAATTTCAAACCAGCCGACTGGAAGTGCCAATTCATTATTTAGTTTTCAAAAGCTTATTTTTTCCATGAAAATTTCATTAGTCCCATTGCCGTAGAATGAGGCACTGGCACTTTGTTTTAAAGTGACACAGTTTCAAATAGAGCTCGCCATACATTTCATGAAATAAATTGAAAAGAAACGAATGGAATAATAACTGTAATAGGAGAATGTAACTGAACAGAACGGAGGGCCACATACTAGCCCTGTATATAATACAACTGTGGTCAAGTTACAGAGAGAGTACAAAGTTGTAGGGGGTGTAGGAGTGAGGTAGTTGCCTCCGCCGAGATCAGAGTTGGCGAGCAAAGTTACCGCATAATAACGGCCAGCAAGAACTCACTCACTATACCATGGCTATAACTAGCCCAGATATGGAGCAGCAATGGCTACTACTTTGCAAGTTACTGAAAGCGGCTGAAATCACGGCCAACAACTGCACACTACATGGGCTAGTTAGAGAGCAAAGATGGTGGCGACCACATGGCCCAAACTCCCGGTTGAATTTTTTAACAACTATTTTCCTTTATCTAGCAAGAAAATGAAAACTTCTCTTTTGGCCATTGAATATCCTACTCATGCAAGCATTTGAACTATTATACTCCATTAAAACAATTTGCTGCTATTTCCGAAGAATCTTAGGAGTTCTGAGTCAATTAATAGATAAGAAATTGTTTTATGTAATAAACTGAAATCAAAACTATTGATTCCTCACAAAAAATATCTAATCAACGTCTAGTCAAGAACTGCTACCATATCTAGGAGGATAAGAATTACGAACTAGTCGAAATTTCGGTTTGGAATTTTCCACCGGAACTATCCGTTTCGAAGTCCCCAGCGTTCGAAAAAGAGGTTTCTACAAATTGAAGAGCTTGGTGCAAAAAGGAGTTACCTACAGTTTTTTAAAATTTTTAGTAGGGACAAAAAGCTAAACATGCTTTAAGATGTATTCCTTATGTTGTGTCTGCTGTAAGGATTAGTTAATATATTGTGATGGGGGTCATTTGGGGCTCTCAATTTGAACTTTCTAGGGCACTTTTTAAGCTTGCTATAAGCAAAAATGTTATTTTGCAGCTAACTCTTTTTTTTGCACCAAAATCATAATTTTGAGTACATATTAAGTACTTTAGGCTGGAAACATAGTGGAGCGGCGAGCAAAGCGGCGAAATCAAACACAAGTAAACAAATGGGACCGCGCATAGTGGCGAGCAAAGCGAAGATAGAGCAACGCTATCTATAGAGAGTGGAGCAAAGCTTTATGACATGTTTGATTTCTTCGCTCTCATCGCGCTCAATTTGTAAAGGTTATTTTCCAAAGGTTATGGATATTGATACATTTATTGGTTTAGTTTGTTTAAAGAAACCTCTGTGGGGCCATAGTATTTGTGAAGCTACAACAGTTTTTAACAATTAATAATTAATCGTTAAAATTAATGAACAATTAGTAGTTAATGGAGAATTCAGGTAATTTTTGCTACATTTAATTTGGTTCTCAATCCCTTAATGCTAACTTTCATCTAAATACTAGGCAAAATTAAATTAAATTTTCACGTCCTACTACTTCTGATCAGAACGAATTCTCCAATCCTTCTTCTGTAGCGTCCTACTACTCCAGTTTTTCAGCTGAATAACATTAATTTACGACTGATTTAATAATTATTAGTAATAATAAAGTGATTTAATAAAATTATTGTTTTTTTTTTAATTGACTAATTTCTTTTTATCTGCATATATTTCTATTTTGTTTTTATTTATTCTTTTCTAACCTTAAAGTAACTGCTAGGATTAATGGGGTTACACAGATTTGTATTTAGTTAATTTTTCCATATTGTGCCTAACTTTTGTTGTGAGTTGTATTATTCAAAAACAATAAAATTTGATTTTGATTAATGGGGTTACACTGGGCTAGTATATAATCAAATGTTGATAAGACATTCGAAAATACGCACGAAACTTGCCAGGATGCTCCCGAAGTTGATGGTACAAGTGATGAAATTCACCAAGTTCATTTCTAGACTTATTTATGTCATGTACACTGCAGCTCCTACTACTAAGCTGCTGCAAATACCAAAGTTTCAACGAAGAATTTTCATATAAAAATAGTTCCTCCATCTTGTTTTGTTAAAAGGAGAACGCGACTAAACTCGTCACTATGTGCACGCGACTCTTTGCTCGCTGCTTGTCGCTCTCTTTGATCTGAAGCAGCTATCATCGCCGCTTTGCTCGCCGCTCCACTATGTTTCCAGCCTTAGTCAACAGAATTATTGTTTTTGAGCTTTTAAGTGGCATTTTGTGTCTAGTCGAAGCGAATGTTAGGATATATTATTATGCCTGTCAAAAAGAAAAATAATAATCTCTACCTAATATAAACATTTAATAAACCTAATAAAAAATTTTTTGTTTGATTGATGGCGTCATCTTTTCTGTTTGGAGCAAAAGAAAGTTATATGCAGTAGAAAACTCATTTTTGCTCCAAATCTAACCTAGGTTAGAGAATAAGTAATAATAAACTTATGCAGACTCGTTTATGCACCAAAAGATGTAGAATTGAACATACAATAGGGGACGCCATTAAACATATTTTCTGGAAAAAATGTAGATAACTCCTTTTTGCACCAAGCTCTTCAATTGGTGTGGAAAATGTGTGTACAACAAAATTAACCCCCTCTCTCCAAAACGGAAGAATCGTACCAAAATCAAATTTAATAACCACAAAGCACCTCTAAATTGATATGTATTTCCGGTAAAATCTAGAATTCGAAACTTGGACACGTCCGCGCTACTTTCCTTATCTAGTGAAGAGTAAAAAAAAAAATGCCTTAGATTTCTGTTCATTCACAATGGAGTTCAAAGTGTTTTCCGGTTAAAATACGAATAAGGAAAAATTCGCGCCTAACTCTACTTCATATGTCTGAAAATGAAGGTATTCAATTATAATTGGCAAATTATTGTTAAATAACTGTACATTTTCCAAGGTATAATTGATCTACATTCAATATGCGATATAATTGCTAAAGCGACACCCGTATTTGCTCGTGTGTGTGTGTGTGTGTGTGTGTGTGTGTAAGTGGGTGCACATTTCCGGCTGCTAATACAAAACAACACACACATATATCACACTTTGACGTCATCTGCAGATCAATAATTATTGGAGAAATGGGATGAACAAAACAAAAGGGATAATTTTTTTTGTTTGATTGTTTGTAGAGCCTTTTTGTTTTGCTGCCAGGCACAGGGTAATGTACTCTCGTTTCATGCAAGGCTACTCGAAATTTAATTTCAAAAAATTGGATACGATCAAGAGAATGGACAACTATATCGCTAACATAAAATTTAAAGCCAATAAAAGTCTCAAAATATTGCAGATACCCTAACTATTTAAGAGCCTCCACAAAATGACCAATACTATAACAGCTGAGAACAGCTACACCATCATTATCTACTGAGAAGTGGCTACAATCTCCAAACCAATGAGGTGGGGAAAAAGGAAAAGAAATGTTCATACCACTTTGGAAAATTTCCAAAGAGATGCCCGAACTGTTATGAATATATTTGCCATCAATTTTCAGAATACAAAATACCGAAAACATTTTTTTTAATGCAACTTACAACAAAATTCACAGAATAAGTTTTAGATTAAGTTACAGGCTTTACATAATTTAGGTAGTCTGAATTAAGATCAAATGCAAACTAAACCCTTTACGAACATGTTTAAATTAAACTTTTTAAGTTCAAACACCCTTTAAATCATTTACGATCGAGTTCAAATTAAACCCTTAAAAATCAAATTCAAAATAAACCCTGTAAGATTAAGTTCAAATTAAACTCTTTAAGAACACATTCAAAATAAACCCTGTAAGATTAAGTTCAAATTAAACTCTTTAAGAACACATTCAAATTAAACCCTTTAAGATCAACTAAATATTCTTTAAATTTGTAGACACGTTTGCAAGCTTATTGCTCTTATTGGGAACAATTATCCTTTGTGTTTTTGTGGGATACAGAGGAAGGGATGAAGATAGGAATTCCTCTAAAAAAAAAAAATTTGTAATACGATGATGTTTTTTCATCAGTGCAATATTTAAAAGAATATCGAATTGGGTTGAGAGTATTGTGTTGAAAACCCAAGCGAGCATTTTTTCATGTTTGCAAATTTTACATTTTTTTAAAAAAATTAATATAAAAACAGTAAAAATTAGATGGACTCATTTAAAAACCAAATTTTACGAGATGTGTAAAACAATCTGGGGGTTGGTTATAAAGCTTGTTGAAACATTAACTCCATATCGCGTGGAATTGGATGAAATACAGTTGAAATAGAAGGAGAAAAAACCGGATAAAAACCAATACAATAGAAGAACAGAATATTCATCCATCAAAATGAGCACAATAAACATAGATGAATATGGAAATAACTCGATGAGGAAGGAGAAAAAAGGATTTTGTGGAATGCGACGGGGGGGGGGGAAGAGAGCATCATGACAGGAAGAAAATCTACATGGAAATACATGATCAAACTCTATAAGGCTGTGGTTAAGCCAATAAAGTTACAAAAATTTAATGCTTACTGTGTTTATGGAGTGAGCATGACAAAAAGTTCCAACTAACCGGAACCCCGAAAATGTTGTAAAAAAAGTTGTTGAATATATATTTGTTTGGACTTCCTTTTACAATGGGAACTGTGGCAGTCCAGTATTGTGATTATATCAAACTATCCCATGCCAGGATTTTTCCACCCCGGGAAAATCAGTTTTGGTGTCCCCAGTGACGACGGCTAAAGTGGTTAGGCTAGAAAATGGTGGTCTATGGTGGGCGTGTCTGGGTTCAGGAAAACAAAAATATCTAAAATGAAAAAAAAAAAAACAAATCACTGGGGACCCCCAACTGCAATTTTCAGCATGGTATTGTCCTCATTAATGGCAAAATAAACTCCCAACGGTTTTTTCCCTTTTAACTTCGTTCGCACATTATACTCTCACAGTTCTAAAATTACTAGATCGATTAGTGAGAGAGAGAGTGTGAGAGAGTTTGCTAAAAGCTTGCCCAATAAATCTCTTTTATAAGAACAAAAACACAAATTGATGCTTCTAAAAATCCCTAGCTATATAAAATATTCTTTGAAAAATGATACTAAAGGAAAATTAATTAAAATGGTTTACTAAGTCAAAGAGATGATTAAAAGGATGCTATAATAAGGTTACCATAGTAATAGAAGGAGTAAGGATGCGGGCATTTCTGTTTACAATCGATACGTACATCATACTTTACGAGAGTTTGTATTTATTTGCACATTTATTTAAACCAGATTTAGAGGGATAACTATACTGTTTGGAAATGCAAACTAAATCAACAGGGCTTTCCCCTCAAACGTCACTGCTCTTAGTCCATGCTTGGGTTGTTCTCTCCCACACCGGCAATGAACAAAACTGCTCCTCCGGTGACTCTAAAAGTTCATAGATATTTAAAGAATTACATTTGTTAAAAACTACGACTAACTTCACCATTAATCCGGTAAGAATGTGTAAGGCATGAAAGAAGGTCGTTTAAGATTGAGAATTAAAACAAGCAAAAGTGGGTCCAGGCCGCTTAAAACTCACTATATTTGTTTTTTGAAACGCTTTTCTGAAAGATGGTTTGGTTTTCGGGCGTTCTTAATAGGAATATCCTAGAGAATTTTGAGGTGCGGTCCAATAAAATAAAACAAATTTATAATACCCAGAAGAAGACGATAAATTTGCCGAAACGACGGTATGAAAAAAGAAATTTTGTGTACAAACATTTGTTGACCGCACCTCCAAATTCTCCAGGATAGGTAACCTATAAACAGTTTCGCCGTTACCAGTAGACATGGCCTAGACTGGGAATAGAACCAAATACAACAATATATATTAGCTTTGCGGGTCTAGCCTCTAACCGCTCGGCTACCGTGGTGCCTCAAACAGTAACAGCAAAAAGACGAGCTCAGTGGTTCGTACCAATGACTCACTCAAATTCATGATCGACCTCCCCTTAGATTAGCCCCTTGCTAGTAGCTATTTCCAGCTCGATGATGATGGCTATTGCTGTCTTTAACGAGAGAACACTATTCAGTAGTGCACCAATAAAAGTTCCTGGTTTTGATGTTGAAGCACTAATATGTAATATAAGGCAAGTATTTGAACGCAGAAGAAAATTAAAATAAGGGAAAAATAAATAAAATAAAAACGCCTGAAAGCAGCGAACGCCTGCTCAGAATTAAAATTTTTAGCGGAAACAGGCAAGCGGGTAAAAAGGAAAAAAAAAGTTACGCCGGTTTGTACTTTTATATTTTAATAAAAAAGACCGGAGGTGATGGTGGAGGGAGAAAATAAGGCGGGACTGTCCCAGTGAATGCTCTCCTTCCGTTTCCTACCAAATAATCAACATACACCACGTAAAGCAGAGTGGGAGTAATATTGTGGAGCCGAACCTAGAACAAGGATGTTCCCGTTCCCTTGGAAATATAAACTAGATCAACATTAACTCGAGAGTTACAAGAGGAAAAATAGGAAGTGGGACGAAGTGGTAAAGTTGAAAGAAGAAGTCTGTTGCGGGGTCCCAAGTGAACCGATTACTCTCATCCGCGCAATGGAGAGGGTGGTTTATTCCAGGAGGGTGCAAGGGAGGGGAGCCAAAGGAAGCACGGGCACGTCTATCCTTCTCTCCTTCTAAGGCCGACACTTCCTTCTCTCCTTAATTCTTTCCCTAAATAAGATTATTCTTTTTCGCCAGAGTTCCCCCCTCCACCCACCAGCAAAGTGGTAGAAAAAGGAGGAAAAAAGAAAAACCTAACCACAGTCGCCAAAGTGAGCGCGTGCTCTGCAAAGAAAAAGTTCCATTTCTTTGCTGCTCTAAATGTATACCAGAGTTCTCCTTCTCCGCGCTCTCTTCTCCTTAAATTGGGGGCCACAACCCCCCCCCCGTTCACTTTAATTCTCTGCTCCGAGTGGACACACCAAGAGAAATGCCAACACTAAACTGCAAACCAGCTCTCTACACTACTGCTAAACCAAACAATGGCTGTATGTAGTAACAAAGACCCTTGGATCCAATGCTTACCAAATATAAAAAACATTTCTAAAATAGAAAAACCTAAAACATACACCAGAAACGTTTACAGAATACATCTCCTTCACCTAGTTACCACAGTCCTTTTCAAAAAAAAATCTTAATTAACTTTGATCTAATGGGGTAATTATGAAAATATATATTACAGTGACAAAGAATTCATCTACTTCTCTCTTATTACGAACGTAAAAAAAACTCCAGGTGCCTTAAATCATTAAAAAAAATAAAGCAGAACTTCCAGTTCAAGTATTTTTTCAAGGCCAGGTTCCACGGAAGTACCAGAACAAAGTATAAAGTTAGGGCTTCATATGAGTTCCCATTTTTGAGCTACCTTGTTCATACCCAACCATAAATGCACCCACATAGTGAAAATTTACTAAAAAAAATACCCATTTTCTAACAGCAGGGACCTAAAAAATGGATCATGTCAATTAAAATTTGAAAGTAAAGTAAAAGTAATGCCTATTTTTTCAGGCAGGCTTTACACCTAACTACCAAATTAGGTGTCGTGGACGGAGGCGACTAGCAAACAATACTTTACTATAAATTCCTCATATTAACTGTGAAATAAAATGCAAAGCCTAGACTAGTACCGCAATACATCTTAGCTTTGCGGGTCTAGCCTATAACCGCCAAACATACTTTACTATAAATTTCTCATATTAACTATTAAATAAAATGCAAGGCCTAGACTAGTATCTTAGCTTTGCGGGTCTAGCCTATAACCGCCAGTCTATCGTGGCGCCAACTCGCAACTTTTCTTATCTACGATAAGCGTAAATATAAAATATTTGTAGTAAATAATAGAAATACAATAAAAAAAAAGTGATAAAATTGGATACAAACTACTCACTAACCCAATTTGTAAAAACCACTATTTAGAACTCGGTGCTATTCTCAATACGGATATTTCTGCTAAGAACACAGAATCTGTCCGATCGCGATCTCTTCACTTGGAGTAAAAGAAAGAATAAATTTATACATTTCATTGTAATTTTTTTAATTCTTAAAATTGAAAATGGAAAATCAAAGTATTACTATGATTGCTATTTTTAATTATTCAAAAGAAAACTTAAGTGTTAATAATTGAAAACTTTCGGGTCAAACTGGGTGGAAAATTTAATTTAAACATTCTTAAAATTGAAAATGGAAAATCAAAGTATTACTATGATTGCTATTTTTAATTATTCAAAAGAAAACTTAAGTGTTAATAATTGAAAACTTTCGGGTCAAACTGGGTGGAAAATTTAATTTAAACATTCTTAAAATTGAAAATGGAAAATCAAAGTATTACTATGATTGCTATTTTTAATTATTCAAAAGAAAACTTAAGTGTTAATAATTGAAAACTTTCGGGTCAAACTGGGTGGAAAATTTAATTTAAACATTCTTAAAATTGAAAATGGAAAATCAAAGTATTACTATGATTGCTATTTTTAATTATTCAAAAGAAAACTTAAGTGTTAATAATTGAAAACTTTCGGGTCAAACTGGGTGGAAAATTTAATTTAAACATTCTTAAAATTGAAAATGGAAAATCAAAGTATTACTATGATTGCTATTTTTAATTATTCAAAAGAAAACTTAAGTGTTAATAATTGAAAACTTTCGGGTCAAACTGGGTGGAAAATTTAATTTAAACATTCTTTAGTCTCAATTTAATCTGATCTCGCTCCCAGCAACGCCCTCAGACTCCTCTGTCTCTCTCTCATGCTCTTTCACACGCACGCACGCGCGCATTCAACTTCTTGTGCAACAAAACAGCTTCATTCTTTTATGATGATTTAGGGATTACATTTTACACATCTTAAGGAAACAGCATCTATTTTTTTTTATATTCTTTGTTTTAAATAAGTAGAGCTTACAAAATTTAGAAAACAATAACATAAAAAAACTGCCTCGACTTCTTTCTTATTAACCAGAGTGAGAAAGCCGTGTGTAAGTAAACCTTTTTTGCATATTTTATGCAGAATAGAATTTTGCATTGAGTATAGAAACAGTCAATGGATAATTTTGTATACACAAAGTGGAACAATTTTTTTATTGTTTACGGGCGCATAACTTACCAGGTTATCAACGCTTCACGTTTTTTTCGCCCCCCACTTGAACTGATTCCACTCTAGATCTGGAATGGTGCTTGTCTCACAATTGCCCGGCATCCGAATGAACGCCTTAAAAGAAGTTGGCGGAGGGAGACATAATACCAATACTATGCCCATTTTATATTTTTTTAAACCCATAAAACACAGGGATATATAAAAACAAAATTGACAAAACATTAAAAAAAATTACCCTTAAATAAATAAAACTCACCTTTCAAAATCTCTTAATTGACAACACTTCGATGAGTAGAAAATTGAAAACGCTGAATCTGTAAAAAAAATAATAATAATATTAAAACTATACATAGACCAACAAAACACTTATTCCTCTTTTATAGTTACTAAACAAATAATTATTATTCTTATATAATAATTGTTAGTTTGTAAATAATTGTAAAAAACATTCAATAAATCTAAATATTATAATAAATATAAAAGAGCAAGCAATTAAAATCCACACAGCAACTGATTATTATAAAACAAAGATAATTATGTTTGCCCTTTGGACGTATTAGCAATAATATTTACGATATGTAAAGAACTGATTAAATGATAAGAAGAGTCGTAAATTTTATAATCTATTTTTATTTTAGTAAATATTTAATTATTTATTATTATTAATAACTTTAATCAAAAAGTATATAATTTTTATTATTAATAAACACCAAGAATGCAAATATTTTGTAGAAATAAATTTAGCTAAGGTTATACTAACCTACCATGCTTATAGGTAATGCATGGTGTCTTTCTCGCTTATCTTTTTAACATTCACAAGAACATATTTCTGTCAATTACTGCAAATCTTAAAGCTCTTCCCAAAATTTTCTTCGCTAAGGTTTGGAGAACCGTCATAAGGAGTTACGTTATCTTTGTGCCGACTTCCTTCTGAATTCAAGCTTGACAATGCATATCTATACCCAAAACTGATTAGCATCCTACTCAGATTCAGAACTAACTTAGGCAAGATCCCTTTTATAGACCTTTAATCTAATAGCATTCCTCCCACGACCTACCAACGCTTCTAAACTCCTCTATCGTTCTTTTAACTCCTAATTCTAAAATACTACTTTGCTGTACTAGTTACCAAAGATTGGTGTCAAGAATACAGCCGGATCAAAAATTCACTGCCTTCTAGTTCGACATGATGGAGGCTGGAGACGTCTGTTCTGCTATCATGTCATCGCTTGCAAATACGGTGCATTTTTTTTCTTTATTTATCGTGGTTATAGGGGAGAAGTAGATTAAGTTTCCCTCGTAAGCATTGAACAGCCTCATAAACAATATTAGGAGAAATGCAGTAAGTCGTAAAATTCCAAAACTGAGGAAAAATTGGATGGGCGGAAACGCGCCAACTTTGTGGAATAAATTTTAATGGACTTACGTTTTTTTGTTCTTAATAATACCAGAGAATATGATGAGGGCCCCCCCTGGAATAATTTCCCAGACGGAGCACACCTCACGTACAGGTCTTACTTAAACCTACCCAGGCGACTTATTACGGTTTTTTTTTCTTTCGTTCTAGAACACTTTGCTTCGTGATAGAAGAACAAAACCGTTTAAACTATCAGGATATCCCGTTACAATCAATACTCACTGTCAGACAGGATGACCCTGCAGGTCTAACAACTCACCGTCTAACACAAACACACAACAGTACTTATATAGAAAGAAGACTAGTCCGGCCTAACAACAATAGCAATTGTTGTTCACCGTTTTGGTTTTCTTTTCTGCTAAGTATTTAAAATACACATAAAAAAAAAAAAGAACTCTACGGAGAAAAGAGAGGAATGTAGAGTTAAAAATACACTGAAACATTTACAAAAAGGAATGTCGGCTTCAAAAAGTTTTATAACTTGAATTTAGGATGCCGAAGATCACTATTGTAAAAATTTAAATTTTTAGTTTCTCTTACTACGTGAATATTATGATTATAATATGTTGCCCCGGAATAGCAGTTTTATGTGGTACTTTCGGTTGACCAATTTTGCCACAAAAACCTTATTGTGGCGACCAATGAAGGGAAGACCTAAGCAAATTATAAAATTAAAAATTTGTTGCGATTTTTCTTTTAGCTTTTAGTGGATTAAAAAATATACATTATAGAATAATTTTTCGAACTCCACTGCCCTAAAAAAAAGGGATATTATCCCTAGAGACGGCACACAATATAAAATCTGCCTAATTGCAATATAGTCTACTCTTAAGAGAGAGAGAGAGTATATAAAATTGGAGGAAACCCTTACAAGACAAAGTTGTCGGAAAATTATAGATGGCAATATTTCCTAGCCCACTCAGCGCCCAAAGGCTACAGATTCTTCCATTCCCTACAGATACAAAAGAAGTAAACTACTCTCCTCGACATTCTCCAACTAGCTGCCGGGTTTTTCCTCTCTGTTTTTCCAGCACATAATCTCCTTGACCTATTCTATACGGCCCTTATAGTGAGTGATAAAAAAGTTTCAATGTTTATACATAGGATACTTCTTTGTTTGTGTAAGCTAAGTACTTTCAAATAAAAGTTTTTATGTATATCTAAATGCGGAGATGTAAAGTAATGAGATAAAATACAATCAAAAAGAGATCAGCGTTTTATGAAAATTATCGAACTAAAACTATAAATATAACTTATCGATTAGGTTTTTTTTGTAATTATAAAACAAAGAACACAATTAATTCTTTGTAAAAACAATATTATCTAGATTTATCCGATTTTAATGTGTGGCAAAAATACAGATCTTTTATTGTATTTTTTATTTTATTTAATGATTTAAGGCGCGTCAAGATCTGAGGTTATTGGCGCCCGCAGCTTTTTTCAGTGTACTGGCGGCCACCAAAAAGTGTTCTCTCGTTACAGACAACCCTGTCATCAAAGTGAGCTCCTAGGAAGAGAAAATCTAAGGGCCAGCAGCTGGATTCGAACCTGGGACCTCCGCGTAGGAATCTAATACGCTAACCGCGTAGCTAATACCTTCCCTATCCTTTAATATTATTATTATTTTACACTATATGAATATTTTAAATAATTTTGCAGTGAGGAGAATCAGATGGAACAGAGAGGGCCGATAGAGAGAATCCGATAAGAGTATATTAAAAGGAACTGCTGGGTCCTGGCTACCGGAGGAAAGCTATCCCAACATAAATAAGAGGAAGTAGCTTTGAACAGAGCAGGGTTTTCGCCCAACTTTGTGGGTGTGTGAGTGTGCAGCATTCAGCGAAGGGTCTGAGAGAGTGTGAGATAGTTGGGCATGGCAAAGGGCCTAAAAGCGTTTAACCTTTCCATAGCTATCAGCCGCAAAAGCAAAGTAAGGTCGCGGGGGTGGGGGGTGGAAGGCCGATGTTCCCAGGTCATCCTTTCAGATGTAGACTACCAGGGAGCAGCTCGCCCCATATTCCATCGCTCCTTATCCACTAGTTTTTCACACATAAGAGCGCTCTGATTCTTTTCTTCCCCTCTTTTTTTAGAACCTTTTTATTCCCCTACCTTTTTCCCCTCCTGCTTACGCCATTCTGATGAATATATCACTGCATCCCGTACTACTTTCAACGGGAAACTGCTCGAGGAAATTTAAAAAAAGTGCTTGCTCAACGCGTTAAGTTTATTTTATCTCGGCTTCAATTAAATCAATTAAAAAAAAAAAAGAAGAAAATCTAAGGTATATAATTTAGATAAAGCTTACACTCTCGTTTTAAATATTTTATTATGGAGTTTAATTCACAAAAATTGAGTTTTTCACAGAATATATATACATTATTCGAATGAGGCGAATGAAGCACGGATTTTAAGTTAGGGAGACCCTAGTTCGAATCCCGCTTCTAGTTACTTTTTATTTGTTTGGAAAAATATTAATAATATTTCGTCAAAACAAAATTGTTCAAACTTAGTTCGAATGTAAAACGATATTGATTAGTAAACAGTCATTAATATTGTCAATAAGATGGGCCGACAGTCAGACAAACCCATGATGGGCTAGACACCACATAGCACCTAGTTGACATGTTACAGCCACAGGGACGACCTAATTAATGGCGTGCAACATTCCCATTCCTTAACTCCACATCGCCGCCATTCAGCAGCATGTTTTACTAGTCCTATTTTCTCTAATTATTTTGAGATAAAATGTCACGTAGGGAGATAAAAATTGTTATACTCATATTTAAACGACAACAAACGTCGTACAAAAAGGAAACCTATTATTAATTCTTGGTCTTTGCCAAATCTTTGGTACGTATATCTTAAGTTTTCATTTGAAGGTTTTGGAGCCTGGATTAATAGTCTAAAGAGGAGGTTGCTAGTTGGGTTCAGTTCTTCATGTCTCTTCACTCTAGTCTTGGGATTCCAGGAGGGCCGTTTTTTTACAATAAAAACCTAGAAGCTTGAAGGTACCAAGATAGCGAACTCTCTTTCTCTCAACTATTAGGATTATGGTACCAAAATGGCATCCAGGGTTGCACGATTAAGGGTGTAGGTTAAGCAGTAAACGGAAGTGACTTTGACCTTTCATTATGTGAGCCAGGTTTGCAAGAAATTTTATGTGGGTAATGGTGAGCGCCGGAAATGCAATAACACGAAAATGACAAAAGGTATTATCAACCCTATAGGAATCTTCATTGTTCTCTGGAGAAGAGATGGCAAAACTGCCATCTACACAGAGAAGTGGTACAAGGATACTTCCTTGAAAAACTCGGGTCATGATTTGGGAAAATAGGAGCAGGAACAGCAATCTTATGTGAGCCTAGAAGGAGCGTTTGTTCAGAAAGGATTTAAGGTTTAGGTAATAAATGAAGGTAAGTATTTTCTGGTGGTTCCACACAAGCCAGGAAGCGATAAAATATTAAATGCGTTAAGGGCTACAGTTCTGCCAATAGTATTTTCACTCTTAAGGACGGATGAGATGACAACAACACACTATGGCATTGGTAGATGAAAGAAAAATCAAACTGTGATTTAGCGTTTTGGGTTGTGCTGACCACACATTCACACACACACGGCGATTGCTTTGGGATTTCCTTAAAAAAAATCAAAAGTTAAAAATCTATTCGATTGCACCACCAGGAATAAGAAAGATTAAAAAGAAAGATGTAATAAAACACTGAAAATAACAAAATGCATACATAAATTATTGCGGGGAAACCCATATAAAATGGAATATAAAAACAATAGGAAAAAATTATTTTATAACAAAGAAAAAGAGAAGGAAAAATAGAGATTTTTTTGTCAGAGAGAGAGATAAAGAGAGAGAGAGAGATAAAATTGTAGAGAATATTTAAAGTAAGGCCGACCGGAGAACATGAATGAAACTAGAGCGAGTGTAAAATGGACAGGAACTGTGCGGGGGAGGTTGGTGGCTATTGATCTGGAAGTAACGAGACAAACCGCAGCATCCACCACCTCGCACTGCCTACTTGCTCCACATTAGCTGCTGTGTACGAGGGTGTCTATCATATTACATTCTAGTGAGAATATATGTAAAAATAAATACCAATCAACAAGAATTCGGCACGAATAACTCGCATGACTTCCTATTACTGTACTGAAGAAAATTTCTGTAACTTCAGAACTAATTGCGGAAGCATCTCTGAAAAACGAGAAACTTTAGTTCAGCAAAGTGGTACTACATTTCGCTAAATAGATTTGATTTTTACTTATGTTATCTAACAGTAGACGCCATTACACTTAACTACTAACCCCACCCTGTGATAATAGCCATCCTAGTTATATGATAGCCAACATAGGGGAAGTTGACGTTAAGCAGTTACAAAATCACAAGGACACTTTGGTGCCTAAATCTTGGATGAAGATTGGATAGATGTGATCTAGAAGAAACGGAACGGATAAATGGAATAAAATGGGCAGATAATTTGTTATGGAATTTAGTACAGTGGAATTAGGCTAGATTGGATATGAAAGGAAATTTTAGATCGGTGTGTTGGGTGACGGAATGGAACATTTACTGTTGCCCTCAGGATTCTGGAATAGAGAGTTTGAATTCGTGGGAGATAGGATGGTTTGGCTGCCCCGTTTAGTTCGAATCCGTATGACCATATGGGTGATAGTAAAGCATCCTACATGGTTCTTTTATTCATTATTGTTAGCTCAGAACGTCTGTCGAGTAGTCGTTTTAACGTTTTACATCTAAAACTAAAGTCACTCCGTTTTAGAAAGTGTGTATGTGTAAGTGCAAGTGAGTCGTTCGTCCAGATATTACGCTTAACCCAAAACGGTTTTCATTAATCTTCTCTGCGTAGTAAACCTGTGGAGGTAGCCTAACCATCGCTTTGTTTCATATATTTTTCTCTCGAGAATCTAATCTAGTTTTGGGAGGACGGTGGCGATTAGCAAACATTATTCACCATAAATTCGTTGTATTAACCATTAAATAAAATCAAACGCCTAGACCGGGTATCGAACCCACTATACCGCAATATACTATTTGCGGGCCTCGCTTATAACGCCTGGAAGCCGAGATTTCTTTTCGTTTCAGCAAGACTTCAGTGGAAAATTTTTGAGTTTTCAAGAAAATTTAATTGTATAAGTTGATGTTAGAGACAGACATTAGTATTATAATAGTGAAATAACTGAATAAAAAAATCGCCTAATAAATAGTAAAATAGTCTACCAATATAAATGTAAAATAGCCAAATAGAATATGCAAGGTTCATTAGAAGGCGACATATTCAAGCAGACATACGGACAAAAACAAGAACGATCCGTGAATGAGTCTGGAATATTGAACTTCATTGACCTCTCTCAGCAGCACTGCTCTAACTTCAGTTACACCAACTACAAGGCTACCAAGGTACAATAATCTTAACTAATGTTAGCTCACCATAATGGGATAAATTGGGATTTTGGCTGGCTAGTTTGACCCCAGACATGGCTAGACATCCACAACTACCAACACAATCTGACAGAAATCAGTTTCTGGACTGACAGCCCAAACAATGACCAGTGTTATTCAATAAATAAAGGCAGAATGTATTTCTATTTTGCCATCTCTGGATCCAATGAATTTGCAAATATTTTATCAATTTTTGCCGGCATAGATAGAGGTAGTGGTGATTTCTCTACTTTTAGGTTTCAGTAAATACAAGTTTTAGGGGTCCCCTGAGAAAATTTGGAGTTTCAAATTTTACGTTAACTCGTTTTATAATCCTTCGAACAAAGGCTTTGATTTAGTCTTCGAAATTCTGTTTCAGCCATGAGACATTTGAGAAAAAATTTTGTACTTAAGTACATATTGTATAACAAATTAGACCACACCTTTACCTTTCATGAATGACACGGCCAGCTACTCCAGGACCTCGACCTACCACCACACCTGAACACTCCTACTAACGCCCTCATTCATAAAGCTCAACATAGATATTAATGTATAAATAAAATCAGGGTCCCTCCACTCATGGCCTCACAAGAACAAGGACACCATTCTAAGCCTGTTTTTTTTATTCATGATATTAATTGCTCTTACTTTTCGATAAGAATGGAAATGATACGATCGATACGAATTTGGGTTTTCTCCGGAACTTGTCGTTTTAAGGTCCTCTA
Organism: Rhodnius prolixus; assembly: GCF_049639745.1. NCBI lineage: Eukaryota > Metazoa > Arthropoda > Insecta > Hemiptera > Reduviidae > Rhodnius > Rhodnius prolixus. The sequence continues at coordinate 9,206,179 of NW_027411603.1, read as the reverse complement.
ACTTCCTGTAAAGGGATGTAAAACAAAAACAATTCAACTTACAGAAATTACGTTTATATTGTTTAATTCAGTACAGAATCTAGTTTTTTACATTAAGTTTGAAAGATGATATCATGTAGGTGGCGGCCGTCAGCCGCGATGCACTCTTGAAGGCGAATTCTGAAGTTTTCAACCGCTCTTCTGCACATTTCTATGGGTATTGCCGTAGCTTCCTCTCTGATTCTGTCCTTAAGTTCTTCCTGGGTATGTGGACGATGTTTAAAAACTTTTTTCCTTTATGTATCCCCAAATTCAACATTTTTCAGCAGTGACGAGGCCTACTTCCACCTGTGTGGAGTTGTTAATAAACAAAATTTTCGCTATTGGGCATCGCGGCTGACGGCCGCCACCTACGTGATATCATCTTTCAAACTTAATGTAAAAAACTAGATTCTGTACTGAATTAAACAATATAAACATAATTTCTGTAAGTTGAATTGTTTTTGTTTTACATCCCTTTAAAACCTTCTGCCCCATCCTGTAGTAGTAAGTAGCATGAATATATCAACCCAATTTCATAAAATATTTCTTTATTTCGTTTTTCAATATTGTAGAGTTAATGGTGAATGGTAAAGTGTTGTACTATCTCTGTTATTCAGTACACTCTCGAGTTATTCTGTTATTCTGTTTTCTATATGCTACCAAATCTGTCCAGTAAATATTTGCTTGTCGGTCGATTCATTAAAGTTAGTCTGATGTTGGATCCGGTAAAAACTTATAGAACGTTTGGTTACCGTAGCAACATTTTCTAACTCTTATATCAGAAGAAGGACGCAGAAAAAAGGGAAAGATAATATTTTAAAGAGCTATTATAAATAACTATATATATCACACTAATCGTTAATTTATTTTGCGATTTTAATTTAAATTAACGACTAAGAACTTAAAATTAAAGAAAAAAGAGAAGCGGTAAATAGAGGATCCAAGTAGTGAAAAGCAAAGTAGGAGCGAGTTCTGCTTAGTAAAAAGCAAACATCAAACAAAGTAGGTGGACTCACTACGTAGTTTTTTATTTTCCTTCTTTGTATCTTCGTAATGGATGTTTTATGAACGTCTGCAGGGAGTTTTTATTTCAAACTTTACTTTTATTTAACAAAAGAAAAAGAAAAAGCTTAAGCACACTATAATTAAGAAAAAGTTTTATAAAAAAAAAGTAATGCTCATCTGTTAATATGTAATATGGCCTCCTTTTCCGGAATTGTGAATTCTATTCACACGATAATTTAAAAAGCAACTTGACCGTATTTGCTTTTAAATTCGTTTGAATTGCAATCAAATAAAACATACTTTTCGTTCTAAATTAACGTATAATTAATGCGATAATAGTATGAATTAATGGAAGACAGTTATTACGATGATATCATGGAAATATTTACGTAATTAATTATATAGTAAAAGGTAATGTAAATACTGTAGAAATTACGAGTATGTTAGTCTATTAAGTCCAGTAATATAGAACTGAATTGAATATATATTTATTACAATAAATATATACATAAAATAAATATAGAAGTGTAAATGTATTATACATTTTAACCTTCTTATCTAGTGAAGAAAGAGAAAAGTTAGGTGAAGAGGATTGGAATGCAGGGAAAAAAGGAGAGGAAAAACCTGCAGCTAGTGTACAGAGTTAGAGTAGGATACGTTTTAGGTCTTCTGTGTCTGTATGTTGTAGAAGGATCTGAAGGAGGCTATGTCGCGGCACAGAGGATTAGGACGGCAATCTAGGATGGAAAGGAGTTTGAGCAGACGATTTTGGATATAGAAGTGTACCGGGGGATAATGGACGCAGTTTCCGTGGAGTGAGTCAATTCTAGTGCGTAGTGGAGAGTCTGTTGCGAGTCTCTCAGAAATTGGTTTTGCGTTATCCTGGAGTTTCTTGATGTTGCTAGCTACTACAAGTCCAGGCTCCAGGCGGAGCAGGCCAGTAATATAGTCATCACATACGGGGGTCGTTTGAAAAGTCCGTGCAAAGTCAGAAAGATAGCACCACTGGCGCGTATCGAGGTTATGTTTAGTTAGTAGCATCTCTTGGAAGAACACACACCAAGTTTCAGCCAGATCGGTCTATTTCTTTGTGTTTGGCATTCGTTTGAATCGAGGAAATCGAGTGATTTTCAAAAAATGGACGAAAAAGAATTTCGTGTGTTGATTAAACACTACTTTATGAAAGGCAAAACGCCTCAGGAGACTAAAGAGAAGCTTGATAAACATTATGGTGACTCTGCACCTTCGATTAGAACAGTTTATAAGTGGTTTCAAAATTTTCGGAGTGGCCATATGGGCACAAGTGACGCTGAACGTTCTGGACGCCCTGTTGAGGTTACTACTCCAGAAATCATTGATAAAATCCATGATATGGTGATGGATGACAGAAGAGTGAAGGTGCGTGAGATTGCTAGTGCTGTGGGCATCTCGAATGAACGGGTACATAATATTTTGCATCAACATTTGGACATGACAAAGCTATCCGCAAGATGGGTGCCGCGATTGCTCACGCTTGACCAAAAACGAAATCGTGTGAAGTGTTGCAAGGACGGTTTGCAGCTGTTCCAGAAGAATCCGCAGGACATTAAGCGTCGTTTTGTCACTGTGGATGAAACATGGATACATCACTACACTCCTGAGACCAAAGAACAATCTAAACAATGGGTTACCAAGGGGAAATCTGCGCCAAAAAAGGTGAAGACCGTTCCTTCGGCCGGAAAGATTATGGCGACTGTCTTTTGGGATTCGCAAGGAATAATCCTCATCGACTATCTGGAAAAGGGTAAAACTATTACAGGTGCATATTATTCATCGTTATTGGACCGTTTGAAAACCGAGCTGCAAGAAAAACGCCCACGATTGGCCCACAAAAAAGTCCTTTTCCATCACGACAACGCACCAGCTCACACCTCAGCAGTTGTGGTCGCAAAATTAATGGAAATAGGGTTCCAACTCGTTTCACATCCCCCCTATTCTCCAGACTTGGCTCCCTCGGACTACTATTTGTTCCCCAATATGAAGAAATGGCTGGCGGGAAAAAGATTTTATTCAAACGAGGAGGTGATTGCAGAAACGAATGGCTATTTTTCAGACTTGGACAAATCCTATTATTCGGAAGGGATCAACAAACTAGAGCAGCGTTGGACGAAGTGTATAAGCCTAAAAGGATACTATGTTGAAAAATAAAAATTAAGTAGTTTTTATTTTTGCACGGACTTTTCAAACGACCCTCGTAGTTCTTTGGGGATGGTGACGTACGTAGATTTGGTTATAAGTTCAGGCCAGTAATTTGAAAGCGTTTACTTCCCCAAGTTCGATCCCAGCTTATAGCTACTTTTTATTTAATTGGTAAAATGCCAATTAGTCAAGTACGAGCTTTCGCCCAGGTTGTTTGGGGGGATGTTAAAAAAGTTTCGGTGAACTTTATGACTGGAATCTCAGTTCAACAAATGATGAGGTCCTATCCGGACTTCTCCTTCATGACCGAAACGTCTGTAGTATACATAAAAGAATTAACAATAGACTGAAAAAATAAAAATTGACTTTAAATTTTTCAGTAAAACACATTTTGTCGTTAACATTAGTTGGATTGTTAAACCGGTGCGGGTGCACTGAAAGAACACATTTAGAGGTACAGGCAATTCCAACAGAAAAATTGTCCAGTAAAGGAAATTTATACGATAAAATCTTTAAGTAAGAACTTAGAAATTAGAAACACTATGCTTTAACTATTTTGTAAAATCACTAGTTACTACTGGAAAACAATAATATTACTGTTTGGCTTCAAAACAGCTACAATAATCCTCCCCCTTTCCCTGTCATTTCTAGCACGGCAATTTAATCCTAAATTTGTCGACATTTCCTCTGGGGAATATGTCCAGATTGTTTAGTAAATTTCCCTAGATACTATACCGTTCTAATCAATAGATAAATTGTCATACAGTTAAACTTGCGAAATATTCTCTCTTTAATAATTTAAATGGATCAAATGTTACTAGCTTTTTGAATATCCATTTCGTAATTAAATTTGATTGGGTAATGGATATTTAAAAAAAATATTTTTCAAATCAGGAGCTCTTAGGTAGAGGTAATGCATTAAACGGCCATTTATCTATCAACTTATTACGATTTTGTTTTTACTCATTTTCTTTAACGGTGGTGAAAAGTCAGGTGATAAAAAATTGAGAAAATTTAAATCATTTGTTTCAACAACTATTAGAAGCAAAAGTGTACGTATTTTCCTTCTTACCACACAAACGCCATCCGGCGCGAACCGTTCGCATAAATTAATTTTACTGAAATTAACGTGATTAGATTTTCTTGAAATAATTTATTTAAAGAAATCCAGTTATGTGGGTAGCACTTCCGTTAGGCTGAATTTGAATAAAAGCTCATTTATTATCGATCTCACTGCTGCACCAATCAGAAACATCAAATTTGAAACTTTAGCGGGGGGGGGGAATAAATAAATATTCTAAAAAGATTTACTTCACATCTATAAAAAGAAATCAATTTAAAGTTTTTTTTCTTCTTTAAATTCACAAGCGAGTGGTTGGAAAATAGCGGAAAATTTATGGAAAATATGTTTTCTTGTTGCTTTATGTTAAACAGCCTTTTACCACCTTAACAACGAACGAACACACATGTAACTTCCCTTACAATTTTCTGCCTCGCTTAAGAATTTATTTAAAAAAAAACACCCTAAACCCAACTGATAAAAATATTAAACAAGGATGTTTTAAGATTTCATTATTTACGTAGATACAGTAACAGAATAAAATAAAAAATAATCTAGCAATAAACAGATGCAAGAAAATCAGCCGTACTGACAGTACACTTTAACATAAATAAATACAAAATATCATTTAGTTCAAAACTGAAATGTACAAACAATTATGACTGATCTGGAATCCTCATAATATAAGACTAAAAAGACAAGTTACAAACAGACAATATCAACTTCCCCTAAGACTACTGGACAGACTATCCAAACCAAACAATTAATATAAAACAAAATACAAATATACAAGACCTAATACGACCTTTCTGAACGTTATGTTTCTGAGGGGTTTAACCATGCGCTCCAATGGTAAAAGAATTCTTCAGTCAAAATTCTCTTCAACGTATCCAAAAATTTAGCCCCCCACAATGACGTAAATATTCCTTAGATCGTAGACCAAGTCCTTCCTTTCCGGTTACCAATATTTCCATAAATCAGTATCGCTACACACAAATCCCGTTATCGTGCAGCTGAACACCCATCATATCCTAGGAAATTCTACATCACAAATGACATCCTCTAATGACATTTTTCAAATTATAAGAGAAAGCCATCAATGGATTGGGTACTTCTTCTTGTTGTACCTGTCGATGATGCCATATCATCAAATTTACTAGTGGTATGTATTGACAGGTGTCATTTTTTTTTTTTTTTTTTTTAAAAAAAGGTTAAACTAAAAAAAACGTTGACTGAAAAAAATCGCTAAAATCTCTTCCGGTTCGCCATTGTAATCCTTACTAGGAGATGTAAAAAAAAGGTAAAGTAATCGACTATTTTTTCAGGCGGGGCTTAACGTCCAACTACCAATTAGGTGTCGAGGACGGAGGCGACTAGCAAACATACTTTACTATAAATTTCTATTATTAACCATTAAATAAAATCCAAGGCCTAAGAACGGGAATCGAACCCAGTACCACAACAGATATTAGCTTCGCAGGTCTCGCCTCTAACCGCTCGGATACCGTGGCGCCTTCTAGGAGATGTCCTTACATTAATTAATCTTCACTGAAATGGCAACAAAATCACCAAATCGAAATATTTCCCAGCTAAATGTTACAATAAAACTGTTTGCGTGCTTTCAGAATCTGTAAGTTTAAAGGAGATCTCGAGAGCCATTTTTAGAAAGCAAATAATGGAAAATCTATCGAATGAAGCGGTACTTCCTGTGCTACGATTTCGACCAAAACGTTTCCTCTCACACACTGGTCTACAACGCGAACAACTTTTCCTACTTATATAACCTCAATACTGATATTTCCCGAGATAATTGAAAATGGAAAATAAAAAATCTGCCTAATTAAGAAGAAAAAAAATAAATAAAACTTGCAAGTGACGTAGTTACTTCCAAGAGTGCTATGACAAGCTTGCGTCCATATTGAACGGTAAAGCAATTAACATCGGAAATTAATACGGAATGAAACGATGTGTGAGAGATTCAGCTACATTTTGCTCACTTTCACAGCCCGCTTCTTCCACTCGGCTTTAAATTACACTTCTAGCTACATCGTCCTGATCAATATGCTCATCACAAGCTAGAGGGATATACAGCAAAAATTAATGTCAAAAATCAAAGTTAACTACAAGGGAATTTTAACGACGTTCACAAATACCCGGATTTACCAAAAGTCTCAGCATATTTTGTCTTACAATTTAAAAATGTTTTGTATAAAATTAATTGGTATCGTTTCCAGAAAGACCTTTACACAGCCTTATTCATTTTTGTCAGGTTTTTCCGTGTGAAAATTCCAGATGAAAAAGTTCATTCGGTTTACATCCAGGTTTTCCGCATCCACTAACTGCTTCATTTTCGCCCACATAGATACCTTAGACAGCTGTTTTTTTGGCACTTTTGTATTGGTCATGGATAGAACAGTTTGGATTCATCTATGTAATAGAAAACTAGAGCTTTATTCATTATTATTTGTGAGCTAAAGCTAGAGGCAAAGTTTTTCAATTACTTTACGAATGCGAATTACATTCTTTTCATGAAATCCAAGCTAAGATACGCAAAATTTCGCAGAGGATACAAACTAGCGTTACATAGAATTGCACCCAAAACGGAAGTGTTTGTTGTCAGTCATTGGAAAAAAGAAGTAACGTTTTTAAACATAATTATCACGATTTTTTTAACAAACAACTTCGATATTTTCACTGATTCTTAGCAAGAGATCAGATTATCGATTTTTTAGATTTCACACCGGAATTATCCTTGAGACGAAAAAAAGTGGTTTTACAAATTGATGTGCGACCTCCTCGTTTATTTACTTGGTTTTCTCTTTAAACGTGGATAAGTTTTTACGTGGAAAAACATTCTATTTCACGGACGGATGATACAAATGATGATCGACTTCAATATGATCATCAAATCAATATTTCCCCTAAAACGGAAAACTTTGACAAGCTCACATTATTTTCTTCTGCAGGCAATAAGGAAAAAGGAAAAGTTATAAATAGGCTTTCCATTTGCTTCTTTCTTGAGTTAAAAACCACGCAAAGAAAGTCAGTCATCTAATGCCTTTTAGATCCATCTTCAGATCCTTACTGGAAGTAAGCACTATTAGATCCAATTTTAACTAACTCTTCTCCTAAGGGTATCTTCAATTACTTCCTTCAAGTTCTAGAACGTACGGAATCATCATCTTAGAAAAGCTTTTTACAGAAGTAATTTTCCATTGTCTAACTTCCTTCTGTCGGCTTCGTCCCCCCTCCGGAAGACTGTATAGCGGTATAGTTGGCTATAAATATTATTCTTCACTGTAAGAGTTTATAATACTCTGTTGACTCAGCAGAAGCTTTACCAGTAACTGTTTTCCATGTCTGACTTCTACAAGGCAATAAAATAACTGTTTTATTCATTTGTCACAAACTTTTGTTGTGAAATAAACATCGCCTCTTAAAACTAGAATGTAACCCGGACCAGCAACAAAGCATACCGTGCGCATGCGTACTAAAAGAAAAGAAAATAACATTCTTTTAACACGTTTCAATTTCAAAGATAGATTTTCAATGTTTAGACTCCCAAACCCATGGCAAGAGGGAGTAAAAGTAAAGTAAAGTAATCGCCAATTTTTTTTGGGGGCGGGGCTTAACGTCCAACTACCAATTAGATGTCTGGACGGAGACGAAAGCTCATATTTTCTTATAAAATTTTTTTCCTAACAAATAAAAAGTAGTAGGGATTCGAACTGGCGATCTCCCACTTACAAAGCCACGCTCTTGACCACTGACCAACATCTGCCCCACAAGAGAAGAGTATAAAATCTAAGAAACTGATAATAAAGAAAACTTGGTACTTGAAAAATACTTATAACAAGAAGTATACCTGGCCATTAAATAGCTATAAAAGTTAGCTATATCCAAAGCCAGATGGTCTGTATTTCTGTAGGTAGGCTAGTAGGAGGCTATCAAGCCACCAGCTTTCTTTTAACTTGGCACTCTTCTATATAAACATGGCGCCCCTCTCCGTCCTCCCAACAATTACAGCCGGCATCTATAATAGAACTTCTATTGGGTTTTTACGATCTTGCAGTTGTGCTCCACTCCAGGCACTGCGGTCTTTTTTCCAGCTACTATGATTATATTTCCACTTTAAGCTTGATAATCCCAACAGTTGTAAAGTTAGTATAACTAGCTTTGGAAAACTCCTTCATTTTATACAAACAACTTTAAGGTTAATTTTGTGTTCATGAGAGAAGTTGCATGCTATAAAGGCTGGCAACACTTAATTGCCGGCCAGTTAATTCGATGCTCATTAACATAGTAATTAGTTAAGGCATCGTTCACTTAAATTGGGATTGTACAGTGCTTGGAACACAGATCTTGACGATTATAGCCGCCACCTTCATAATATATTAATATTTAGACCGGTCGTCTCGTCGTTAAAGTGAGACCAAGGTGTTGCGATACTGCGCAGGTTTTCTGTTTTGGGATTTTCACGAGAAATATCCGTTTTGAGTTTCCCAGCATCCGGAAAAGTGGTTTTTACGTATTGATCTGTATATCTGGTGTATATCCACAGATATAAACAACAGTGAATAAACTTAAAGTAATGTCTATTTTTTCAGGCAGGCTTCAAGTCAACTATCACAAATTAAGTATCGTGGACAGAGGCGATTATCAAACATTTCTTACTACAAAATTCCTCATATTAACCATTAAATAAAATGCAAGGCCTAGACTAGTACCGCAATACACCTTAGCATTGCGTGTCTAGCCTATAACCGTCTAACATACTTTACTATAAATTCTCTCATATTTACCATTAAATAAAATGCAAGGCCTAGACTAGTACCGCAATACATCTTAGCTTTGCGGGTCTAGCCTATAACCGCTCGAGTATCGTGGCGCCTTAGAACTAACTATCCTTCTCTAATAAACTCATCAGTACTTATATTATAGCTTAAAGAGATCATGTAAAGAGATCATACGATAATAAGCTAAAAGCAATCAATTAACTTCGAAACCAACCACCTCTCACCGAAAACAATGTGAATAATAACTTCATAGATTTCATCTGTTTTTAAGAGTAAAAACCAAAAAAACTAGGTGAAGTGAGGGAGTCAAGAAAAAAAAAAGATTCAATGAATAAGAAAAAAGAAGAAAATATGAGGCCAGAGATCGTTCAAGGAAAACTCAAGAAATAGGTCAACCGAAATAAATGAAAAAGGAAAAGCTCTTAGATAAACACCGATGGAAAAACTACGAATTTTAGTAGCAACATCTCAGACGACCAAATTATTATGAAGGTTGGAAAATTCAAGATATTATTAGTGAATCTACTATAACTCGAAGAAAATTGTAAATCAATAATAAGAAATGATTATTTTTTTATTATGATCAAATTTAGGATCTAATCTAAACTGGAAGGCAAAAATCTGATGTAAAAACTAACACAGCTAGAATTGCACAAAGTACCCTGGAATCGTATTTCGGAGAAGCATCTTAGGTGTTACCATTAAAATGAATTCTACAGCAGAAATGCTACTAAAAGGTAGCCAATGAGTGAGAAGTGTGGAGAAAATGAAAGAGAAAATGACTGAGGAATCGACTTGAAGAGGAATTCAGATAAATTTTTAGCATTTTAAGCGATCCGTGGTACTGAAAAAACGCTTAAAAAGAAATAAAATAAGTTTTTAAAAACATATTGCGTGAACTCACACGATTATCACTAGCTCAAATTTTGGAGGTTTTGAGTTGACTCCAAAAATTTGTTTACAACTCCAAATTTTAGTGATACTTCTATAATACATAACAGCAGGAACTCTGAGTAAAGGGATTAACTCAGGAGTTAGTGAATGAGTGTTCCTGAATTCCTTCGACAAGATCCCGGATTCGAATCCAGCTACAAGCTCTTCTCCTAACAGCTTCTTTTGAAATTTTGATCGCTAGTTACACGTGAATTGCCACGTTGCGCCTAAAGTATGCAAGTTTTATAATCCTGCCACTTTTTTAGTATTTTAAACATTTCGAGAATTATTTTTTCAGACTCAAAGGGCTTCGAAACAGATATTTTAGTGAACACATAATTTCGAAAAATTGCCGCAATACTTTCCTTACTTTTAGTAAGAGTAGTAAAAAAGAAGGTGAGATAAGAAGGCAGCAGAAGAATATATCTTGAAAGAAGATTTACCGGGAACAATCAATACAGGGGTACCACTCCTCTCTGGGGTATATGACCACCTTCTTCGTACTCAATTACAATTCTCTCAACGATCTTTGATTTATTTCCTTTCTTTCCTGTTTCCCACAATCAAAGAATAAGATTTCCTTTTTTTAAAAGTCATTTAAACAAAGCAAATAAAATTACAAACTTATTAATATTTTACGAAGAATTTTCTAATAAATAGATCGTTCGTTTGAGTTCGAAAAAACAAAAATAAGGCATTAGAGTTTTTTTTTTCTAAGAGTTCATTCATTGTTTGTGTGATGGACAGTTGCTGTTACGGGGAGAACATTGACTGGAGGCCGGTAGGGCACTGCAAAAAATGCTTTGGGCGCCAATGACCTCAGCCTTAAATAAAAAAATAAATAAATAAAATGAAGAAATAAAATAAAATTTCTCCAAGAGGAACGGGACACAAAAAGTAGGAGAGGGAAACGTGGCTCACAATTTGTAAATATTTCAATTCCCTAAGGAATCGTAAAAAGAGAATATAACTTCAACTGAGTGGCTGCTTTTATGTTCACATATACAAAATTCGTTGTCACTTTTCCTTGAATATTAGTGCACTTATTACGCACACATAGTTTGCATTTGGAGGGGGGGGGTTAAATGCAGCAGCAAGTAATGAGATCTCTTGGCAGGACATTCTGTGGACCTGCTCCTAATGATGGATATTTCATTTTGGGTCTAACAGTCATCATAATGCTTTGTGACGTTACACATCTAGAGTTACCTAATCTAGAATGTACGTAATTGGTATAGAGATTTAGTTGAGGGGTTTGTGGAAAAACTTTCCCATCGTTTTATGAGGAAACAAAGAGCATATTAAATGAGACGGGTTTCCCTGGAAAGTTCATAAAAAGGAGATTTTTTGGGAAGAGTGACGAGGCAAACCTCCCTCTAAAGTGCCACTTCAATCTAATGGATGCTCTAACACCTTTAAAATATTTATAAGAATTAAATATGTAAAAGAAATTTCAAATTAGAATAAGATCTCTCAACAGGTAAGTACCACAACTTTACTGAGTAGATTCAGATTCTTCACTGTTCTTGAGATTTCTAGAAAATGGTATTTACGATTCTCTATTAACTTAGCACTTGATTTCACGCACGTAGATCTATCTATAATTTTTATTGGAGTATCTTTGATTTTATCAATCGGCATTTTTATGGTTTCCAGTTTCGAACTTTCACCCACCATCAGAGGTATAATTCAGTTTTTGTGTAGAGATTTCGATTTCAATTAACTTTCCTCCTCGCACCACACTTGCTGAGGTAAGGGCTAAAGAAGTTAACATGGTATGTGTGATATTCAAAATTTCAATAATGAGACGGAAACTGAAGTAAAGTGGAAATCTACACCCAACTAAATAAATACACACCTCTGATGATGGATAAAAGACCAGAAACGGTAAGAGATACAATAAACTGCCTGCTATTACGAATAAAACAAAATATATTATCCAGCACTAAGGTCATACCATATTTACCTGAAAGTTTTTTTGGTAGGAGTTTATTCGTTTTGGTGCCGTTTTAGCGAAGGATGGAGCCTTGATTTTTAATCTCCAATACTACTTTATGGTCATGTACGGCTTTACTTACACTATATTGCTAGTTTGAGTAGAACATGTTTTGAAATTCCAAGTGTTCAATACCAATGGTCAGAACTTTTAGAAGCAAGAGAAACAGGAAGTGATTTGTGAGCGAACTCACTAGAGTTTTCTCAGATTTTTCTACGAACACCAACTGATGCAACAATGCAATACGAGTATACAAATTATACTCTTAATTTTATTATTATTATTTTTATTTAAAGCTCATAAACATCTGAGCTAATTTGGCACCTGCAGCTATTTTTCAGTGCACTTCCAGTTTCCAGATAGTTTTTTTCTCGTTACAAACCACATTGTCTATCATTGGACAGTGAACTACAAGATTCTGTCTTTGTTTCTTTACAAAACGATGGAAATGTTGTCACAAACCTCTAGCTAAATCTCTATACCTTTTCCATACAAGGCAGGCCCCCATAAAATCTATTTACTCACTATTACTAACAAAAATCAGCAACCAAGAAAAGAAAAATTTCAAGGGCCAGCAGCTGGATTCGAACCCAGACTCTCCGCTAGGTAATCCACCAGTAATACTAACTAAAGTAAAAGTAAAGTAAAGTAAACGACTATTTTTTCAGGCGAGGCTTTACGTCCAACTACCAAATTAGGTGTCGTGGACGGAGGCGACTAGCAAACATACTTTACTGTCAATTTCTGTTATTAACCATTAAATAAAATCCAAGGCCTAAGACCGAGGGAATCGAACCCAGTACCACACAATACATATTAGCTTTGCAGGTCTCGCCTCTAACCACTCGGCTACCGTGTGGCGCCCGTAATACTAACTACTTAGCTTATTAGCTTATTAGTGAAAATTGATTTGAGGAAGCTTTTCTGGGTTAAACTTAAATTTTTGGGAGCCCTTAAAAAGTGCCATTTCTGGCTATTTTACAGTTTTATCACCCATATTTTGTAACTGAAAATTATGTCGTGACAATTTTGAGTTTATTAACAGTCAACTACTGTTCCAAAATACTGTCAATCTATCAGAACAGTAGTAGGAAAAAGCCGTGTGAATGTTTCACATTAGATTTCCATCAAAAAGCATAATGAGCAATAAAAATCATTATAGGGTTGCCACTAATCGTCATAAAACATAATTAAAGAAAACAATAACAGTGAGGCTATTCACTAAACAAGCAACTCCACATTCCCGAGAGTCTATCTTATCAGGAGCCGTTATCAGTTCGCAGTGTTTATATTAATACTATAAATCTTAAACTTGCGATGTTTACACGTCCCCCATAATTTATCGCACTTGATGCAAAACTAGAGCTGAAAATAAAGCTACTATTGTTGGCAGGCTTGAAAATTAATAAAATAATAAATATAGAGGCAGTTTACTCCCCCAACTATAGTCAGGGCAAGGTAGGCTTTACTTTCTAAATAGATGGCGCTCTTTTACAGGTAAAACATTTAATACCTTCAAAGCCATTTACATCAATTAACTTACAGGAAAGTTCTCTTTTTCCCTATAAGAAAGGCTCCAAGGTTGGTTGCGTTGGCTGCTGGAAATCTCAGGGATTCGATGACAATGGGCGTTAAATAGTGAAGAAGTTGAGTCACAGACAGAAATGGTTGGGACCGTCTGCTAAAGGAGGACAGCAGAGAAAGAAAGAAGAATTAATAGATACGAAAGGATTAACTCAGTGATAATAGTGGAGAAGTTGAGTCACAGACAGAAATGGTTGGGACCGTCCGCTAAAGGAGGACAGCAGAGAAAGAAAGAAGAATTAATAGATACGAAAGGATTAACTCAGTGATAATAGTGGAGAAGTTGAGTCACAGACAGAAATGGTTGGGACCGTCCGCTAAAGGAGGACAGCAGAGAAAGAAAGAAGAATTAATAGATACGAAAGGATTAACTCAGTGATAATAGTGGAATTCCAACGCAGAAATCCCGTGTACAAATCCTAGGTTGGCAATCTTTAGATTCTTTTCTCTTGTTAGCAAAGGCTTCTTACAGTTTACTGTCCGAGTGATGGACATTGAGAACACTATCGGAAAGCTGGCAGTGCACTAAAAAGCTAAGGGCACCCAAATACCACCGCCTCTTCTTGTTAATTAATGCGGTAGAAAAAGTTGCGTATTCCATAAAAGCAATAAAAGATAGAGAATGTAAAAAAGAGCGGAAAAGAAGAAAACATTGCTAACTGAAGAGTGGAAAGAGAAATGAGAGAAGTAATTCTTTGGTTGTGCCATTCGTACTGAAATCTCTGTGTGAGGCTGTGTGGACCACAGATGAGATGAGAGATCTGCCTTTGTCTCTCTCTCTCCATCTACCTTCTTTTCCACCAGTCCAAACAACACTAGTTACAAGATAACGGCCTACTGAGGCAGGGCGAGGTACTGAATGTATTCCAGACACACACACAAACCATCGCTACAACCACAGAAATACTATAGTACGATGTATGTAGTTACACATTAGGTCTTCTAGAACTACCCGCCGGCCGCTCTAGACATTTCTCCTTGCACTAAAGCAGAGGTATTTCTTCTTATTAAGAACTATCTATAACTGTATCCCCGTCCCCCAACTTGGTATGTTTTAAATTACCAAGCTATCGCTCAAACGTTCTCCCACAAGACTATGGTTAAAAGAAGAAAATGAAATAAAATGAAGTGAGCTACCTCAAGAATTTTCGCTTACTAAAACACTCAAGCTTCTATCTACAAAATTTCCAACCAACTCCGAAAGTTTGAATAATTATTAAATTTTATTAAGCTTACAGTTTGAAAGAAACCTGTTCCCTTAAACAGAAACCGGAACCTTACAGGTAACCCTCTCCCCCCCAAAAAACTGACCTATTTTCCTAGAAGGAAGATTACAGCAAAATTACGTAATCTCAGCACTCAGCGCTCTTTCTAGAACTATCCCAGGGTACCTGGACGTGTTGATTCACACTTCAAGAGGATCGCTGAACAGTGAACGTTCTCACCTGTAGATCTATTTTGGCCATAATACTGTACACCATGTTAACAAAATATTAGTAACCTTCCTTTAAAGAGTGAAGTAAGAAAGGAGCGAAAAATTACCTACAGACATTGCTACATCTGTTAGCCCAAGATTAAATTCCCGTCGATCGAGTAGTATTTTGGAACACTTAAATAAAACAAGAGGAGATAAGAAAACAAAGTCTGTAATATCAATATCTAGGAACAAAGTACGTCAAAAACTTTTTTTCTTACAAGTTTCAAAGTACAAAGGAAAACAAAAAATAAAACTAGTAAGAACAAAGTTTAGTGTAGTCACAAACACACGGACACAATATATATAATAAAAAAGTGAACTTATCCGGATGGAATATCAGCGAAATGGGTTGGGCTTTGTCAAAGTTACAACGCTCAGCTTAAAAAAAACTAAACTTTCAAGAAAAAAAAGAAAAAGAAATTGAGTACATTAACTTGAGAACTTAAGCTTGTGTAGGAATACTTGCCGAACTAGAGGACAGGGTAGGTAGTAATATTGGGAAACTAATTATAGTGCTTCTGCTCCACTTGGTCGAAGTTTTTCATTTCAATTCTGCGACTGTAGTAGACGTAACTGGGATTAATTTCTAATCTAGGTTGATGAGGGAGGCCTCTGAATCCTCCAATATCGTAGAGAAAGCATTACAGCTTTCTAGGAGGATGGACAACCTACCATTTATTGTTTTTGGAGTTTTACACATCTCTGTAGTAGTCTCTGCTAGCCAAGACTTTTCGCTGGTAGTACCACCGATAATCAGGCCAAGAAGTTTTGCCCCAGACCATGCTGACCTAAACTTTCCAAAACACTTTCTTTAAAGATACGAGATGGACTCTGAAAATAACTTCGGAGAATGTCCCTACGTTCAGACTGTGAACTGGAAGAGCGAAAACTGTTCCATAAATCCAGAGTATATAACACTAGTATGGAATATGAAACCTCTAGCACTTAGAAACCATAAGAGACGTAACACAAAATCGATAAAAGGAAACCCTAGACCTTGTAAATCGATGTGGCGGTTACTACTACGAGCATCCCGCCTCAAGTTCACGTATATATGTACGAGTATACAACATATATATTTCTTGATCGCGCGAACTGTTGGCCACCAGAGTATGCCTCAGGAAATAAAGATTAAGTTTGGCAGCTTTCTCGTGCTGCTTAGTTACTTGTCTGGCACAATGCAAGGTGTTACATATTTCTTTTCCGGCGCTTGTACTTGTACTGCCAATAGCGTTTCTAAAAGTTGAGTAATCTTCTATTTTTTTTAGGCAGGACTTAACATCCAACTACTAATTACTATTTTACTACCCGAACTAGAGTGCAGTATCTAGGGTAGCCATACTAGTTTGTGTTTTTTTTTAATTTAAGACGTGTCAACAGCTGAAGTTAATGGTAGCCGAAGTTTTTTTTTAAATAAAATTTCGGCCTCTGGATAGTGTTTTCTCGTTACAGACAACCTTGCTAAAAATCCGGACTGTGAGCTGTAAAAAGCTTCTAGAATGATCTAGAAATCTATAAACCAGCTACTGGATTCGAACCATAGATTTCCAACTAATGCCTTCCCTTAGCCAAACTAGTTATTGCTTGCCCTAAGTTTACTAGACTATTTTCAATTGAAAAAAATTTAAATTAAGTCCCAATCTTTGAATTCAGTGATTAATTAGCATTTTGAATAAAAACTTTCTGTATTTTTTCTGAAAATGAACCCACAAAAAAACTGATTGCGGTTATATCATCTGTTCAGGAGAGCTGGAAGCAAACATTCACTGTAGGTATGTAGACCTTAGTTTCCAGTCGAATCCCGTACTCGTTCCCTTGATATCAACCTGATTCATTACCTTTAAATCACTTCTAAAACCCTAAATAATTACTTTAATTTAAAATATGCTTAGGTTTATTCAGAGGGTAGCTAAGGCTGGCGAAATTCTCACAAGATGGAAGATTCATAGAGCCACTGGAAAGTGCACTGCTCCGTTCGACAAGTTGGCTCTATTGGGCAGAAGACCAAGAAATAATCAAATGAAAGATATCATAGACCTCCCCCGGGTACAGTTTGACACAATTACCGTCTGATTGGCAAGAGTTATTCAGCCTAGGCTGAATTATTTTTAAAGTCTAACCTCAGCTTCTAGAGCTTTCGCAGTAATGGTAGAGGAGATTAGTCAGCTTGTGAAATTACAATTTGGTTTTAAGAACGTACAACTTTTACTGCAATTATCATTCTCTGACAGCGCACTTTCTTTTAACTGCTTTATTTCTACCGTATTCAATTCGTACTAGCATTATAATTTAGTTAATCTTAAAGGAAAATCGAACGTCACAATCAACAATCAACCATGGGAATTGAAAACGCACCTACGTACTCCAATTGAATCCTCCTCCATCATAACCATAAGGATCATGAATTGCCAATAAAACAATTTACACCCAATTCCTAAATTTCCAGCTCAATGTAGCCCGAACTCCTCTTTCTTCCTATCTTTAGCCACACATTTCCCATTCCAGATAATCCTTCACATCGTTTAAAACGATGTTGACACGGCGATTTCCCTTCAACTTACGACAGTGCCAGCGCGCTGGCTGGTTTCTCTTATCCCGTATGCAGTTTACAATACATTTATTGGAAAAAGAGAAATGCTGTATATTCAGCGAAGGTCAATTTTACTGTTCTAAGATGCCAAAGATGATCAATAGTGTAGATCTCAAGTTCATTTTTCTATATCGACATTTCAAATCAACGTAATGTACTTCCTAGTATATACTAAAACTAGCGCCATCAATTTAAAGCTAAGATAAATTACACAATTCTCAGTCAACAAATCAACCTATAATGCTAGTTCTATTGATCTCTGGAATGAAGACATTAATCTACAAATAGCCGACCAAAATAAAGTATCAAAAATTTGTAATAATAATAAACGTAAATCAATCATCGTAGCCAAAGCCTTGAAAAAGTTTATTTGGAATAATATTTTACTTGTGAGAGAGAAATCAAGAAAAAAAAAGAAAGAGAAATAACAGATCTGATTTTTGTTTTGGTAGGAGAAAGGAGGGAATAGGAATTTGATGAAAAATATGAAGAGAGGCTCGTGGCAATGAAGTTACATCTTGGAGATAGAGAGCTTTAGTTTGGGTTTTAGCGAGTATAATGGGCATTGGACGAAAGGGAATGTGAAGAGAAGCAAAGAACTTGGAAAGAGAAAGAGAAATTTGGGGAGAAGAGGAACTGCAACTAGGCGTTAGCATATGTGTTCTGGCGAGAGAGCTGGCTACAATAATCGCACATCTTGATCGATGTTCATTGGCGGCTACACGCTTTAGCCTCTGACTTTTATTTAGCTACAATTAACGCACATTTAGTTACAATATCCATAACATACTCAGAGTGGAGAAGTTACCCAGTGGTAACACTCAAAACATTATTTCACTGTCTATGGAGAACTCTCGTCGTTAGAGAGAAGATCGCGAGGTCACTGTCTTTCAATACGTCTAGAAGAGTTAATTGGAAATGTCCTGGAAGAAAGGAATCGTATCGGTGGATTGTGATGAGATTGTATGTTAAGATGGAATCTCCTGTAAGGCGTTTTAGCCATTTCTGGGCTGAAAGGAATATTTAAGTTTGTGTGAATGGTTTGATTGGTGAGATAGAAAGGAGCGTCAACTATAGAGCGAAGGATTATAGACTGCAAGGTCCGGGATCCTTCAAGGTTTGAGCGTTTGGGTGTACCCCACAGTTTCGATGCCATATGCTCAAACATATAGATATAAATAAATCTTTTTGTTGTCGACAGTGAGTATTGTCAAATAGTTTTTTCAGTTGTCTCAAGCGTCAGTTGAGTTCTGCTTCACTAAGTCTTGTATGAGGATTCTGTCGAGCTAAAGCCCACAATCCCCTAAGCTTACCTATGCTTTTTGATCAAAAAACCATCTTCTTCATTTAGAGAAACTGTACGAGCATGTAAGAGCATGTTTGCTGGCTTACAGCTACAAACACACAAACATACTGATCTGTGTAGATCTTGCGCGCACAATGTGTGTACTGCACCACCAAAACATGGTCTCCAACAACCTGAAGCCTCTGAACAACCATGGCAATGTGTCGTAATGCTCATTAATTACTACTGTACTGTGCAAACCCGCCGCACACGAACAACATGGAGTTTCAGCTTTAGAAGAGGGATTACTCTAAATTACGATCTAAACCTACAACACTACTATGTATACAGATAAGTAAATTGAATTTAACAATGTAATGTAAGAGCAATATCTATTATTTACATAGGCTGGGCTTATTCAGTGTTACCAACATTTGGTAGCGTTATTTTATTGCAAAAAGGTCTGTTCAAAATTAGTTAATTAATTCTTATTGCAGTACATCCAATGAACTCTCCTCACACCAGACTCACCTATACAGATAAAGTGGTCACATCAAATCGAGAGAATTAGTTAAGACATGCCTGACAGTGGAGGAACTCCCCGTCAATTTTTATTCCACCAGACCAATGAAAATAAAGTTTTCCATTTTCCAGACGAAAATACGTGCGAAACTGTTTTTAGAAATGGCATATAAATTTCCAATTAGGTGTGCTTAAAGGGAGAGTTTACAAACAGAGTTTATTGCTTTGGAGTCAAGAAGGGCAGAGAGATTTCCAAGACCATGCTACATGGAAATCCAGAAAGGCCTAGAAAATAAAGAAGACTATATCCTGAGTGGTGTACGAACAACGTAGAGGAGGATTTGAGACGGATGAGAGTGAGGATATAAAGGACAAAGGCAGGAGAATAGAGGTGATGGGCATCGGATAGTTAGAAAAGATCATTCTGGTCCTTGGTGCTAACGAAGGGCGAAGTTTCTATTAGTAACATTTTCGTTTATAATTAAGTATTAGGTTATAGCTATGTTTACGTCCAACTATTAGATATCGTGGACGGAGGCGACTAGCAAACATACTTTACTATAAATTCCTCATATAAACCATTAAATGAAATGCAAGGCCTAGACTAGTACCGCAATACATCCCAGCTTTACGGTTCTAGCATCTAACCGCTCGCCTATCGAGACGTCTACCTTCTCTTGTCTACCTAAACGGAATATCCACTCCACTTGCTAACCATGATCGCTAACTTGGACTACACATGGAATCTTGCAACCTGAGTTACATCATATCATCCATGTTATGAATCACATACTAACAAAATAACAAACAAAAGATAACAAAATTTCCTAGTCACCATACATGACCCAAATCTTCTTCTTTCACTTCAGGCTAAAAGCTCACTCACCCTATAATCTATTAGCGCTAGCACTCCTTTCTTAAGACTGTCCCAGGAAGCCCACAATGACGATAGTCCTGCGTTCTGTTCATTCATTCAACTAACTGCCTAATGGCCACCATAAAATTTTTTGTTTCTGTTGGTAATTCAATTAGCGGAGATTGTGCGAGGGGATGCCAACTGTCTTGCTACAAATTTAGAATTTTAGACACAGGGAACTCCGATTAGTATTAGTATCTACTTAAGGTGATGTGATGAGGCATACGTGCACACACGAAGTTTGTTTGAGACCAATTAGTAAAAAAAAATATTTTTTTTTGCACTTAGAGTCACAAAATTTGTATTTCCGAGGAAAAAATCAAAATAGAAAACCTATACGATAGCCGTAAACCCTTTTACAACCAGTGAGAGAAAATAACAAGGGATTTGGGTAGTCAAGAAGCAGTAGAGGGATTCGCAAGGCCATTTCCAGGATGGAAGATTTATAAAAGACGAGGAGATAAAAACCTTCACTTGCTGAAAGGGTTTGGATGTTGCGCAGACTTAGGATGAAAGGTTGTCCTAAAATGAATGGCGAAATTTGGGGTGACGGTCTATTTCTCCCTCACGGCTCAATATCCCCACGTTTCGCCAATACTAGGTTTAGCGAGTTTAGAGGGTAGAGTATACTCTGAAGAGAATATTTTTAGGATTTATAGGTGAAAGATGACACGGCAAGCTGCTACCGTCAAAAGAGCCCTTAGAGGGATGTTTTTGCACTTTCAAGTACTGACAACTATTTCACAATTACGTGCAGATTTCTTAATTAAATATTTTAGAAAGACAAAAGATCCCTGTGGATTGCATTATTCGCCAGTTGAATAGTAATGGCATTTTTTAACTACCACTTCCTAGAAGCACTTTGCTAAATGACTGGCAGCATTCAATTCTCCCCAGGGGATTATAATCAAAGCGAACAATTGAACATAGAAGATACCCACAAAGTGATCAATAAAAGGAACAATTGATAGGAACGTTGTTCTTTGAAGAACACAATTTAATTAAAATTGGAACAATAAAATTGCGCCAAATTTGGAACTTTAATTAATACGAAGACTGTGCACCATTTTATCTTTAGTAAAGTCTCATTAATCTTCTGTAAGATCAAAAATTCGGTAAAAAACAAAAATAAATAAGTACTACCTAAATAAAGAATAAGTATAAATATAAATAATTTCTGCATGTTGGCTAGTTTAACTGAGTTTAATTCCAAACATTATGGTCTGCCGTTTTGCTTTCATCTTTAAACCTTATCATGTATATTCACGATACTCACTTCTAAAATGAATGAAATAACTGGAAGGTGTAATCGCCGAAGTTTTGGTGGTTTGCTTGAATATTTGAAAGGGGAATTTCAAGCCAGTTCAATGTGACCCAACACCTGTAAAAGAAATAAAAACATTTTAAACAATTTTAAGAAACACTTGCTATTCAAGCACTTTTAAGTACTTATACCAAGTACTGATAATATAAAATATCCGAAATATTTTCTCATTTCTTGAATTAAGCCAATAAACTTTTTAATCCAACCACTTATCACTTTTTTTTGTTCATCTTCCCTTACTAAACTTTAAGGGGCCGTGCCAAATATTAGATATCGAGTCACCACTCCACATCCGTTTTCAAGTCCTCAGAGTGGATAAAAAGGTTTAAACTAATCAGACTGTGGAAAGTAAATTTGATATTTAGGCTGGATCCACTGTCATATCCCAGAATAACCTTTTAAATATATCTCTCAATTCATTTGACTCGTCACAGAAAATAACTCTCATTAAGAATCCGAAGATTCAGCAAAACGTGTGATATAATTAATTTAAATTAGATCGTGCTAATGGTGAAAATTAAACGATTTTTATTTCCAATTCCATTTTCACACTAGAATATTATAAATTATTAGAAAGTCTATAACAGCACAGTTAACAAAACAATAAGCAACACCATTTTAGGACAGCAATGAATTGCCATTCTAAAAACAATAACTTTAGAATACTACCAATACTATAAAGACTACTAAGACTACTTCAATTACAATACCATGTTGTTGTTACTATTGAAATACATGCTAGCCATACAAACTGTAGTAGAGTGTAATTTCTATAAATCAACAAGTTGTGCAAACAAACATTAAACTCAAATTAAAGTTCTAGTCAGACTATGAGTGTGTGGAGGGGCAACTTTGTTACTATCATTCTGTTGCTCTGAACTTAAGTACAAAGGGCAAAAAAAAAGATTGAATCAGAGCTGTAATGGCTTTTTCTTTTTTACGGCCTACTGTAAATTGGAAAAAGAAAAATACTATATTTTTGTATTTTAAATTATTACTACACCAAGGAATTTTCAATTGTTTCAATAATTCAATTAAACAAACTGTAAACTTTTACCAAAAAGGCTACCCTGTTGAAGGTTTAGATAAGTTATTTATATGTAGAATGTTGGGTTAACTTGAGCAATTAAAGTGTGTAATTGTTAAATTTTAATTTGACTTTTTACAAATTATTAAAGTTTAATGTAATTTGGAAACATTATTTCTATAACTGACATGGCAGGTAATCTTATTGATGAATAAGTAAGGTTCAGGTAAGATGTCAATTAGTTTTTTTTGTTAATTGATTTAATTATAGGAGCAACACCTTCAGCAAAATTATCTCGAGTAATTGGTCAAAGTAAAGTGATGTTAGACCAGTATTGGTTAAGGTTTCTTTTAGTTTACAGAAAAGGAGAATTTAAAATCGTAAAAGATTCAACTAAATTATAAGTTTAAAATGAAAACTGCATTTCATTAACTATCTATCTAAATTAAATAATTTTGTTTCATATAAAAATAACAAATCACTAATTAAGTACACGTAGCAATTAGTGCAAATAAAGTGATTAAAATTAAAACATCATTAAATTTAGTGTAAATATTGGCTCATTATTTAGCGATTAAAGAAAAATAACTTTATAATTAATTTTCATGTTCCTTGGCAATAACCAAGAAATGCAAATATCATTGTTTAAACATTTCCAAAATAAACCAGCTCAGCCTCACCGAGTTGTTCCCCATATATGTTAAGATACATGTGTAGATCCATTAAGTTTAATCTAGACTATTTCATTAAGGTTGAGTTTCATATGTTAAGAGAAGCTCTGGATGTAGCTTACTAAGTTTACCAAATTGTTGAAGTTGGCTGTTTGAAAACATCACGTTGTCATTAACTAAATTGACTAAATTTTAATTACTCATTTTACGCAACTTAAAATTACAATTTGGGTAAACTAGGCTAATCACCTTAGAGATATACTACACTAATCTATGGGATTTTTTTTTTTTTTTTTTTTTTTTTTTTTTTTTTTTTTTTTTTTTTTTTGGCGCATCAACAGCTGAGGTCATTAGCGCCCGGAGCTTTTTCCAGTGCACTGCCGGCCTCCGGACAGTGTTCTCTCGTTACAGACAACACTGTCCATCACCGGACAGTGAGCTGTAAGAAGCTCCTAGGAAGAGAAAATCTAAGGGTCAGCTGCTGGATTCGAACCCGGGACCTCCGCGTGGGAGTCCAGTATGCTAACCTCATAGCTAATCCCTTCCCTATAAGAATTTAGCAAATAGTTAAAAATAATTAATTTAGACCTTCATGAAATCATTTTTAAGTCAAAATCAATCAACAATCTACAACAGGTAAGAGAACATTAATCATTTCGTTCAACTAAGCAACACTGTATAAACGTAGGCTTAATTTCACTGATTGTGTTGATAATCTGGTCTACATCATTAATCACAGTAAACAATCATTAATAAAATTAATAAAATTATGGCTAATTTCGCTTTAATTAGTTCTCACTCTTCAAATGGTCATAATAATCCTTTAACTACTCCATTACTACCTAAAGTTTCTCTTCGTCGCCGCGAAATATAATACACTGGGTTGTTCATTGTTCGCTCACGAACAGAATTTGATTTTTTTAAATTATTTTATTTCACAAAATTACATTTTAAAAATTAGAAGACAATTAAATTAATAGAATCACTTCTCATAAATAATAATAATCAAAAAATTAAAAAAGTAGTATTTTACATAGTGCATTTAAAGGTACCTTTAAATGTACCTGATATCTTTGTCAATATTTACTATGGATCTTTGTACTAAGTTCAGCACAATGTCAGCTGGCAGCAAGCCCAGCATTTGCAAGGAGGAGCTCTCTTTTGGATGCACATTCTATTAATGCAACTCTTTCTTCACGTCATCAGCATCTCTCTCTCTCTCACTTTCTCTATCATCTCGGAAAACCATTCACCACCATCATCAACAAAACGAGAAAGTGTTCCTTACATTTTCACTTCCTAGAGCAACCCTTTTTTTTTCTTTTTTAAACTCCAAAAATTATTTCTTTTATCTTTCAGTAAAAACTAACATACCTACACCTTAAACTAGCCCAATTGACCAAGGAGGAAATGATAAAAATTGGGTATCCGTAAGTGATCTTTGATTTATTTTTTTAATAAAGCACGTTCTACTCCTTTATCACAAATAAGGGAAAATAAATAACTACACAGCGCTAAGAAGGGAAAGTGATATACGTATAGAAATAGTTGCAGTTTGAAATACACCTGACAGTGTGATCTCATGAAATATGGCAGCTGAAAACTGATGATGATAACAACAAGGGTATTATATGGCGGAAAACAGGACCCATAGAAAAACACAAAACGAGTAGCTACTATTAAGGACAGAATGTTCTACAATTTACAACAATCTCTAATTGTATAAGCTGGCTATAAAAATAAGAATAGAGAGAGAGAGAGAGAGAGACAGTAAACCTCCTATTATCATCAATCGCACTCTGTGAGGTTGTGTGTGAAGACAGATAGCAAGTAATTACGAGTAAATAGAAAGCGAGTGTGCGAGATGACGAAATACACTTAGAAGTGGTGAAGTGAACAAATGCATTGTAATATAAGTGGACAAGTTTTACAACTAATTCATCCCAACTGGAACAAACAAGCTGAATGTAGGAGTACCTGTCAGCTACCTCTATTTCTCTCTGTTTAATTGCCTACTTTAATTACACTCCTCTACTACAGTGTCGCCCTCTTGAGACAGACAGAAAATAACTACTCTACTGTATACTATAGAATATTTTATAAAATACATATTAAATAAAAAAAAATTAACTTACAACCAAACTTTGGACAATTAAAATTTCTGTACTACGATAACTGATAAAAGCAATTATCTTTTACCAAAATCATGTTTTATATTAAACAATTTATTATCCATTAATTTTACGAGTTTCCAACAGCATTTACACAGAGAGGAAATTGAAGTAGCATAATTGAACAAAATAAAAACTGCTGAACTCAGACTTTTTTATTTTTAATTTGAGGCGCGTCAACATCTGAGGTCATTGGCGCACAGAGTTTTCCCTTCTAAACTACCACTACGGGTCTCTGAATCCTGTTCTCCTGTTAGATATAACGTTCTCCATCACTGGACAGTGAGCTGTAAGTAGCTCCTATAGAATGAGAAAAAGGCCAGCAAATAGAATCAAACCCGGGATCTCCACGTGGCAATCCAGTACTAACTAATAAATAATTAAGATTAGAAGTAAAAGTAAAGTAAAGTAATTGCCTATTTTTTCAGGGGGCCTTTCGTCCAACTACCAAATTAGGTGTCGTGGGCGGAGGTGACTAGCAAACCTACTTTACTACAAAATTCCTCATATTAACACATTAAATAAAATACAAGGCCTAGACTAGTACCGCAATACATCTTAGCTTTGCGGGCCTAGCCTATAACCGCTCAGCTACTGGAAATGGCGCCTGGATTAGAAGTATTCAAGTACAATAATTTCGGAAAAGCAAGAACTCTTCATTCAATTGTACTTTGAAGATAATCGCTTTTCATTCCACAGGACTATCCTACGAAAACCAATTTTCCAATTAAAAATAATAATAATATCGTTATCGGGAAAGGATTAGCTATGAGGTTAGCATACTGGACTCCCACGCGGAGGTCCCGGGTTCGAATCCAACAGCTGACCCTTAGATTTTCTCTTCCTGGGAGCTTCTTACAGCTCACCACCTCTTGTCTGTAACGAGAGAACACTGTCCGGAGGCCGGCAGTGCACTGGAAAAAGCTCCGGGCGCTAATAACCTCAGCTGTTGATGCGCAAAAAAAAAAATCGTTATCTAAATGTAGGTATGTAATGTGTACAAGAAATTAAGAGAAAATTATAAGAACAACTTTTTTACGAAAAATATTCTTTCTATATAGTGATATTTCCGTATGGAAATCTTCAGATTTACTTTTCTTTTCTCGAGGAAAAAACAAAGCGCCCACTTCCGGTGAAAACTGGGCATCGAGTACCTGCACAATTGCATAATACTCTTGCGAGGGGTAGGAAAAAAGGATTATTGTCACTTTTATGTGTGAGGGGGCCACGGCAGCCAAGCGGTTATAGCAAAGCTAAGATGTATTGCGGTACTAGTCTAGGCCTTGCATTTTATTTAATGTGTTAATATGAGGAATTTATGGCTGAGTATGTTTGGTGATAGTCGCCTCCGTCCATGGCACCTAATCAGCTAGTTGGACGTAAAGCCCCGCCTGAAAAAATGGGCATTACTCTACCAACTTACTTTCTTATCAATAAATGTGTATGTAAGAGAACAGTAAAATTACAAACTAGAAAACGGAAAATTATGGTGAGAAGAAATGTGTTTCTTACAAGATATTTTGTTTATAGCAGCCACAGAAGTGCTGAAGAAATGGAAGGAAATGAAGAAGTGGAATAAATAAAAAGGGAACATTGGGACGTTAAATCATTGAAAGTACTTTTTAAGCCGGCCGATTAGTCAGATCGAAGTTCTATAGCAGAACATACACGTGAGATACTCTACCATTGGTACTAGGCATCCCCACACCCACACGTGAGCGCCACCCTATGTGAAAAATGGCCCAATATATTAAAGGAAAACTGTCAAAAGTTGTTTTTTTTTTTAACGATTTTGGGATAGGAAAGAAGAAGTCTTTTTTACAAGTGGTCCATAACCCGAACACACAGTTCTTTCTAGAGTATCTGAACATCTGCTTCCAGCATCCTGGTGAGGGGAGCAAAAGGATGTTAAGTTGGAGTACTCTGAGTGAGAGAAAAATGAAAAGGGTTATTAATCACAAAATAAAGTACTTATCTTCCGGTTTGTTTTTAAAGAAAATCTCTTAGGTTTTCACTTATTGCGCCATTATTAATTAAGTGATTGGAATGACTGTAGGTTAGGTGTTTCGGTTTAATGTTAGTGGCTACTGCCGCCTTCTTGATACCTAATTTTATTAATTTCATGTGACACTATATACCCAACTTTGAAGAAAAATGGATGGCCGGAAGTCCCACTCTCTCCAAATAAAATTATCTTTTAATATTTTCTCACGGCTCCTATCAGTTTATTAAAATCCCCTGACTACAAACACCTAAATCAAATTTCTGGGAACCATTTTCCAGGAAATTCGATTGCGGTACTTTTTGTGAGAATGTAGAATGCCTTACTTGAAGTGATAAGAATTAAATATGCTATAAAACTTCAGAGATTCAAGAAAAATTGTGAGTTAGAACTCAGGAGAATAGTAGATTTTGATTAGTTACAATATGGTGGTAATTATTGTAATAAAGTGATAATACAGAAATATGTCCAAGGAAGCAGAGTTTGTCCTGTAGCATGGAGAAGGTAGAGGAGGTCATTAGCACTTCTACAACATCAACTACAACTATGGAGGGCCTAAATAACTATTGTAATACCCAGATCGCCGATAGACCTCACTAATTTATTCATTATGATTACAACTCTGCCATACCTTCCCCGTGATAGTTGGCTTCACAGCCTTTCTAATACGGATTTCTGTAAATATCATCCATTAACTGCAGTAATGAACTCCATGTTTATTGACACTGCCTAAACACGATTATTAATCTGTATTGGTTAGCGTACTGGATACCCCTCACATATGTTTCTAAAAACTACCTTTTCCAGACAAAAAAGGAATTCAAAATGTGTATTTCCGGTAAAAACTATCAAAAATAAGACTCGATCACACGACTGCCACTTGGAAAAGAAAGGAAGAAAGCAATGAAAAAAGCTGATGTTAAACATTAGAAATAATGTACAGTACTTCAGAGATCTTTCAACATGATAGTAAGGGCAGCGTGTTTTAGTAATCAACGCGGCGGCTTCATGGTTGGGTACATAGCGTGGCCTTGCAATCATGATCATTTGTGGCACTGAACCATGGATGACCGCGAGCATGCTTTTTACATACACAGTCCCAATGAATGACTTTGATTGTACTCATTTTCACTGTGTTTACAGTACTTGATGTACTTAATTCTCATCCTGTGCTGGAACTTTACGGCAAACACCCTTGGAACCCACCCACTAAGGAAGAAAGTCTCAAGAGGAACACCAGGAACGGTGGAGATCCCGAGCTGATTGCCTTCAGGCTAAGGAAATTCTTGGACGGCTAAGGAAATTCTTGGACTGTCTAATAAAATGACTGTGGTTGGCTTCAGCAGGTCCCGGTTCCGCCAGGTGTTGTGTTGGACATGCGAATTTAGCGTACCATCTTTTCAGATGCGGCCTTACCCAGTCTCGCCACTCTGCGCCGGCTGTGGTGAGACCAATGAGACTGTGCAGCATTTTGTAGAGGTGTGTCCCGTTTATTCTAAAACTAGATTCCTCGTCTTCGGGTGGTTAAATGTTTTCCTCCAGAAGATTGTAGTATCTGGTAATCTTTAAGAACTCTCTAGGTTTATTCAGTACACTGGGCGATTGGATTGCCATGTTCCCTAGTGTACTGTTGCTACTTTATTGGTTTAAAGTAATTGACATCTGGCAATTTTTTACCCGATTTGTTGGTTTGAAGCCCCGGAGTCAAAGGGTGGGCGGGGATCAATGGGCATTTTGGATTGCCTTTGTTCCTTCCGCCTTGTGGAGGAACCGCTGTTTGTCACAATCTAATCTAAATCAATCTAACACAACAGGATATTCACTCAGGGCAACAAATTAACAATTATGGAATTTTGCTATATTTTCAGTTCTCTTCATCATAAAAGTGAATGTAAACTCTCATAAATTACAGTCAAGATATAAATGAATGAGACTGATGATGATAGATGGTAGATTGAAAGAGGAGTGGCTGCCACATATAGCCACACCTACTGCGAACTTTCAACAACTATTGTGCCGCCTTCAAATATTCATGTTTAATATAAGCGTATGCAAAGTGTATGTGCTTTAGTGTATGAGTTTGCGGTTTAACCCAAGTACTTTTTACGTTCCCTAAATATATCTCTGTAAACCCTATACGTATGGTAAGGTACCAGTCTTAAATACTGTGATAGTTTCTGGGTCTAATAGTCTTTCAATCCCTTGAATCCCTGATCGGTTTCAGAATTTCATCCATTATCAGGATAGATTAGTTAGTTTGGTGTAGAAATTTCGAATTCACTTAGGTTTCCATTTCACATTATAAAAGATATCCGAAATCTCTACACCGAACTGATAATGGATTCAGTCAGGTTTACAATAAGCATGCAGGATGCTATGAAGGATAGAAATCAAGGATATCATCCAGCACTGCGGATCTAATTATATTTTCAGCCTTAAAATATAAAGTCTTCAGTTACAATGTGAGTGGGGGGGGGGGAAACAGAGAAATAACCATTTACAAAAACTACTTTATCGAATCTTAGAGGACGCCAAGATATCCGGTGAAACATCTTCTCTTAGAGAAAGTAAACAAAAGAAAAATTACGTGATTAAAGTAGACGCCAACATGGACACGTCGTTGAAGCCCTCCCAGGGAAGGATACGTCGTTGAAGCCGTGTACGAAGCCCTCTTAAAGTGTTAACAACCTTTACTCTTTCTTTTAACACTCCACTGTCTTTTTTTTTAATACAAAGTACAGTTTGCTACAAGATGTGTAGTAGTCGTAGTTGGCTGTAATATATAGAGCGCAGGCGGCACAAGTGTATGTACACAGAATTATGGAAGAGTTCAAGAGAGAAGATTCAAAGGAAAGGAGAAGGAGGATACAAAATTGTGATAGTAAGCAAGAAAAAAAGTGGAACACAGTGATGTTGGCAAGCAAATGACGGCCTCTAAAAGTGACTGGCCGAGGAGGAAGTAAAGGCAGACGCGCCCTCCGGCTGACTTAGAGCGGCAAGATCCAAGTGTTGGTCTAGTAGGGGGCGGGAGCGGGGCTGCACAAGTGGCCAGATGTAGTTTACTGAGAATGATGAAGTGCTTCTATAGTTCTTTACTGCTGTACCAGCGCGCACATACAGTCTACTCTACCTTATTAAGAACTTCAATACACAGCCTCCACCCTATCTATCAGGAAGCTCTTCAAAATCCAACATCCGTACACCACGTTCTTCTCACTTCTTACCACCTCATTCGAACTTACATTCAATAAATGAAACAATCAAGACACCCAAGCATCTCCGCTAACACACTCTCTTTCTTCAATAAGAGAAAACAGCTTTTAAACAGGAAGATTTTGTTAGGGAGATATTAATGACGATGATTGGATGAGTGGCTGAAATTCTTACTTAGAAGTTATGGGCTTGTCCAAAATTGGAAATTTCCAGCAATTTTATTCTTTCCATGAATTTCCATATCACTTCAGCTGAAATTCCACTATTGTTTTAAGCTCTTCTTTCTTTACAATTAGTAGACACTATTTGAGAAACGAATTTTGTAAATAGGAACATGTTTAGACAAGTACTATGACAATACTCCAAAGGAGTTAAGGGAAGGTTATAAATATTTCCATTTGTTTATACAAGACCTAGTTGTTAAGAAAAACATGGGCGGAGAAGATGGAGAGAACCTAATAAAACATGGAAACCTTCCATGTTAGGATGATACTTGTTTCAGTCCTTTTTCGGCTTGCCACTTAGCTTGTTAGATAGAGATCTATCTGGCAGAGCATACACCGTTCCCTTAGGGCACACACTCTCCCTACCAACCCCGTGCTTCATCTCACTATAACTGTCCTTTTTCACTTCCTAGCAATATTTGCTTAGTTTTTGTTTTGTTTCAATTTATTCTCACTCTTTTTCTACTAAAAAATACAAAATGTCAACTTTATTAAAAAGAATATGTATGCGCATAAAAATAAATAAAAACTGTTGCCGGGAGCTCAAATTCAGAGTTCCGTTTTGATGTTAACTTTTGACAAAAAAAAAAACTCGAGTCAATAGGAAGTCA
Source organism: Rhodnius prolixus (assembly GCF_049639745.1). Taxonomy (NCBI): domain Eukaryota; kingdom Metazoa; phylum Arthropoda; class Insecta; order Hemiptera; family Reduviidae; genus Rhodnius; species Rhodnius prolixus. The sequence goes on along the minus strand of NW_027411603.1, from coordinate 9,174,573 downwards.
AACTTATTTAGAGATAACCTTTTTACTATTGGGAAACATTTTCTAGTTTGGAAAATCTATTTTTTTGACCAAGGCGGATTTCTTAGAGAACTACCAGCATCCAGCATCCAAAATTTTCAGATGTCATGCATTATTAAGAGCTATTAAAAGCTAATTACTTGATTGAATAAATTCGTTCTACCAAAACGTATAAATTTTTTAAGTTGGCTAGACTTTAGTGAGAACTGGACATGTGGTTAGGTTCGAGGACTCCCAAAAAATGATGACGAACCAGCACCTCCATGGTGCGAGGAGAGTTGAGGAGGCTGAGGCTGCGATGGGCGGACGGCGTTGCAGGTGATGCGAGGAGGACATTGAGAATATCGCCTACTGGAGAGCGGCAGCACAGAAAAGAACTGACTGGCGGACACTGGTTGAGGAGACCAAGACTCAGCAATGAGTTGTAGTGCCATTGGATGATAATGAAATGTAAGAACATTCAGAAATACATTTGAGAATTTACCCTGTTATAGTGGCAGTACTTAGGTTTTGAGTTTTCAATGGTATTACTCATTTTCAGGTCACTAAGATCGAGAAAAGTTTCTTTTTAGAGAACAATTGATGTAGATGTCTGATGGCTCTAAAATGCAAGATCACAGGAAGCTGTAGACGCCCGTGCCTTTTTCTATGTAATACCGCCCTCCGGACTGTCCATTAAGGACATCGCAACAGCAAGCAGGATTAGGATTTTCCCGAGGAAGTCCAGACATTATTTAATTTTGTCTAAGATATTTTTTTGGAATACTGAAATTAATACATAACCTTTTGCACTAATGATTACAATACAATAAATAATTGTAAAAATACAATTAATTACAATAAATTTTTTTAAAAAAAGTATGTAATTCATGAATTGTAGAATGTATTACAAGACGGCAAACCTATTAAAACTACATAGACAATGGCGGAAATAGCCGGAAAAACAGATGCTTTACTCAGAATGAAAACTGTGATAAATAGCCACAGTTTTCTCTTTTCTCCTTTCTTTACACCCACACACACACGACTTTCAACACAAAGTCAAAATAGTGTTATTAATGCGACACAACTTTGTGCTAAAGCATAAATTAGCAATACGCTAGCTGTTTTGCAGGAATATTCCTGCACAGTTTATACTTGTTAATATGGGAACAGTTTCATACAGTTAAGTATACGAGTATGTCCAAACTAACGTTAACATTACTACTGCTATTAACAGAGCTGAGTGTGCGCAATGGGGTTACCTTAGTTACTGTGTGTGAGTGTGTGTGTGTAAAGGAAATGCAACACAAACTAAAAGCATTGTTCCAAACTGACGTACAAACTAATTGTGCAGACAGTGAGGAGACATTCTCGGGTAGTTGGAATACCACCAGAGCATTCTCTCTGACACACAAACTACAAGAACTGGTTGTGGAAATCTACCGAAACCTCAAGTCCTGGGCGGCACAACTTTCTGCAACACTAAACTTTACGACTAAGATAGAGTGTAATTAATGCACATGTTCACAGCAACAACTATTCTATAACAAGAACTAAAGTTCCTTATATCAACTTCATTGTTCCATGGATTAAAAAAAAATACTGAAGCAAGGTTAATTGGCCCTAAACATTATAAACCCATAGACTATCCACAGTTCTCCGGCAAAATAAACAAACCTAAACGCTTCAGTATCTGGTCATTTCTGTTTTTGGAGATAGGCGTTTCCTCAAATAATTTTCTAGGATTTAAGTATTTTTTTTTATCTAACTATAAACAGAAAAAGCACCTTAGGGAGCCATGACATTTTTTTTTTTTTTTATCCGGGTAGTTTACAACCTATGCGGTCATATCCCCATACCCAATAGCCAGCGCTCTCTATCTTCCCAGTCTCCCTCTCTCAATCCCCTCGCTGCCATCGCCTGTTCCACACCCTCCATCCACCGCTTCCTAGGTCGGCCCCGTTTCCTCCTTTCCTGTGGAGTGAAGCTGTGGATTCTCCTGGGCCAGCGATCTTCATCCATCCGCATTAGGTGGCTATACCATTTCAGTCTTTTGGTCTCTATTGTATAGAGAATGGTCTTTTCGACTTTGGCTTTCTCCCTAATTTCGGAGTTGGGAACTCGCTGGAGCCTGGATACACCACAACTTCTCCTCCAAAAGTCCATTTCCAGGGCTAACAGGCTACCTTCAGCTCTTCTGGACAACGTCCAGTTTTCTGCTGCGTATGTGGCTACACTTTCCACAAATGAGTGGTAAATTTTCCTTTTTGTTTTTATTCCTATTTCCTTGCTCCAGAGGGTCGCGTTTAATGCATTCATAATTTTCTTGCCATTATTTACTTTGTGTTCAATGTCTGTCTCACTTGTTCCTGTAGATGACAGCCAGTACCCAAGATATTTAAATTCCTTACTTGGATATAGCATCCAGCCGTCTATCTCTACCGGAATGGGAGGAGCATTGAACACCATGTATTCAGTTTTCTTTTTGCTAACGCTTAGTCCCCATCTGGAATACTCGGCTATTAACTTCCTAAACATGTAGCTCACATCCTCTGCCTCTGACGCTATTATTACCTGGTCATCGGCGTATTGGAGGGAGTGGATAAACCTATCACGAACAGGTACACCCATTTTGCAGCAGGATCTTTTCCAGTGTTTGAGCGCTTGTTCTGCATATATGTTGAAAAGAAGAGGGGATAAACAGCAACCCTGCTTCAGTCCCTTATTTACCGGGAAACTTGCGGAGATCCGCCCACCTACTTTTACTGCTCCATTTGCATTCTTATATAGCCCTTGAATTGCTCTAATGAGGTAACTTTTGACTCCTACATTATGAAGAGCTTCCCACAATTTGGCTAGTGGCACAGTATCATAGGCCTTCTGCAAATCCACGAAGATCATGTGGAGTTCCCGATCACAGGCTAATCTTTTTTCGATGAGCATTTTGAGGCTGAAGATCTGATCGATACATGATCTACCAGCTCGAAAACCTGCCTGCTCTTCGCTAATAACAACATAAGCGTTTAAAACGCAGTGGAGCTGGATTTATAGTCGCTTTACAGTCTAACCAACTAAAGCTCATTAAAAAGAAAAAGTAAAGTAACGCCTATTTTTTTCAGGCCCAACTACCAATTAGGTGTCGTGGACGGAGGCGACTAGCAAACATACTTTACTATAAATTCCCTTATATTAACACATTAAATAAAAAGCAAGGCCTAGACTAGTACCGCAATACATCTTAGCTTTGCGGGTCTAGCCTATAACCACCTAACATACTTTACTATAAATTCCTCATATTAACACATTAAATAAAATGCAAGGCCTATACTAGTACCGCAATACATCTTAGCTTTGCGGGTCTAGCCTATAACCACCTAACATACTTTACTATAAATTCCTCATATTAACACATTAAATAAAATGCCTAGACTAGTACCGCAATACATCTTAGCTTTGCGGGTCTAGCCTATAACCACCTAACATACTTTACTATAAATTCCTCATATTAACACATTAAATAAAATGCCTAGACTAGTACCGCAATACATCTTAGCTTTGCGGGTCTAGCCTATAACCGCTCGACGTCTAACTAAAGCTTATTCTACAAATATAAAATTTTAAACAAGACTTTTAATTTTTTTTTTTCTAAAACCACATAAAATTCAATAAATTCGATCGGAGTTTTTTTTTTAAACAAATAATTATTTATAATAAAATGAATCGAATAAAAACGTGGTGAATTTTTTTTCACATTTTTATTAAGAACGTATAGCCGGAAATGGTAGAATCAATAACCAGCAGAAAATAAGGCTTCCTAGATTTGGGTATTCAGCACTTTTATTCAGGTTGGTGACCTCATTTCTGATATTGTGACTAATTATTTATTATATTTTAAAAGGGGGGAAAAAATCAATTAAAAATTGCATTATAAAAATTATTGAGAAAACCTCTACAGAAATTTACAAGACACGGAAAACTGAAGAAAAAATAAAACTATATATTTAAAAAATATTTTCTTATTCTCAAGATTCTGTTTCATACATGGTGAAGAAAGAACTACATGACCAATTGGAATAATACAATTTTTTGAAAAAGAAAATGGAATGAATGAAAATTAGAATTTTCCAAAGTTTTTTTTCCTGCCAATTATTCCCCTACCCCTCAAAATGAAGAAGACGATTTACTACAAGCTTGGAATACTGATTGCAAATTTAAAGATTACTAACTTTAGGAAAGCTTTAACATCCTTTAACGGCTGGGATTAGGTGTTCTATAAACAGGGAAAACATCTTTATTATAGTTGAAACCGTCGGAGGCTTCAGATTCAACTGAAGAGGAAGAGCCCCCAATACGAGGATAGATATAACCACTTATTCTATTCATTGTAGCGCACATGTTATGTATCACTGACTGGTTTTAGATTTTCTACCATCATCAGAGATTGATTTAGTCAATTTTGATCATATTTCCGTCTCATACAATCAAGCTAACACTTAGCTCGACCACTGAAGATGGATTAAAGTCAGTAAATAAGGTGAGGGATACCAAAAACTTGCGTGCTATGACGGATCAAATCAGCGATATTATCCAACTTTGCGGATTTAACCACAGAATAGACATTTTAAGCAGAAAAAGGAAGGTTCCTTCTACAGGATCAAAGATACAATCAGTTTCTGAAATAATGTCTCTAGGGCGAGAATTTCTAATTTAGTTAGACTTATATAGGAGCTGGCCTTCGCAAAACTATGCTACATGAACTCTACATCATCTGTAGAGGCAGCTGTAGACAAAGCAAAAAAAAATGTTTGCCGAGCTAAACTTTAATATAAAAAAATATAAAATAACAAAATAAAACACCTGTAGCAATAACATTTTTTATTATCTAATCTAAGTACACACACTTGATCGCAAATTCTGGTAAAAAATCGTAAACTTTACGAACATTTCAAGGCAACAACTTAACATGGATGGTAATAAACTGGGCTTAACTTAGAAGGTTAGCTGAAATTAGTTAACCTCATTGCAGAACAGAGCTGCAGATAGTAAATCTTAGATGAGAAGATGAAAATATAAAATGTTAAAATACTGTATAACCGCATTTCTTGGTGGGAGGGGGAGGTGTTGAAGCAGGAACTGGATTTATACTTCTTCTTTTTTTGTGGTATACACCGGAAACATGTGTGTTAAGGTCCCCTGAGAGACAGAAAGGGTGATCTGTAAATGGTGTGTGACGTATCTGCTAGAGGCAGTTGGAAAAGTCTTTGAGTTTCCTTTTGAAGGGCTCAATTTCGGTGTATTGTGCTATTTTTCCACAATGTAAGTGATGGAATAGCGAGAAGTGGGCTGGATCATGTATATACACACAGACACAAAAAATCTGTAATATCCACCCACACAGATCCCAACTAAGGGTCCTCAGCACATTTAATATCCGGTCTTATCTAGTTCCCTGTGGCGTAGAAAAGTCAGTTTTATATTATATTCTTGTGTACAACAAGGATGAATGAGTATTAGTACAAAAGTATCCTCGAGGAAAAGTCAAGCATTGTGTGAGTTAGGAAATGAAAAGTGCAGGGAAATGTTAAATTAAGACTCTACGTCTTGGAGGAAAACATTTTAGAATTTTTTTTTTTTTTTTTTTTTTAATTTAAGGCACAGAGAAGTTTTTTTCCGGGCGGTGAGCTGTAAGAAGTTCCTGGAAAAGAGGATAAAATATAAGGGGCCAGAATCTGGATTCGAACCCGGGATTCCGCGTGGGAATCCAAAATAAGCTAACCACTAAGCTAATTATCATTATTTCATTTAGCGCATTGCAAAAACAAAGAGAGACATGAATGACCTGAAAGCGCTTGGTCCCGGAAGGATCTTCTATAGTTTTCATGAATCCTGAACCCTTTTGCAGCATCATCAGAGCTGCCATCAGAGAATGGGAGCATAATAAATCGCAGAAGGGGGCGGCATTCTGCTAGGTAAATGTTTCAAATAGAAGCTATAGATCCTAAATGAGAGCTAAAAGAAATAGCTCTTACCCCTAGGAGATAAAAACATACTGTGGAAACTCGGTACAGATGGAAAATGAGAAATATGGACCAGAGGAGAAAGTTCCTGTAGTAATAAGAGTGAAAGTTTGCAGTGAAAGTATTTAATACTCTAAATGTCAAAGGTCCTATTTGTTACAAGACACAGAGATAACCGCTTCTCAGATAAACTTTTATCTACTGTTCTATTATTTAAGAGCGGGTTCTGTTTTAATTCTATCTAGCAAATTGAACTAAATAATCTCATCAACAAACCAGTGATGGAATAGTATTTTAACCATTAACTATGGGTTTTTAAAAATGACCATGACTGGGTTCTTGAATTAATTAGACGTAACTACTGCCTATTCAATATATTGAAGAACAGATCACCTTCAAATAAAGTTAAAATGAAGTGTAATTATTTATAATATAATAATTTTTATAAACTACAAACCAAAAATAAAAGGAAGAAGTTTTTTCAAAAAAAATGTCTGTGAACACTCAAAAGACTTCCTTTTACTGTTATTCTCAAAGATCTGACCCACAACGTTTTAAGGTTTAACTCCGAACAATTGAGTGATATTTAATTATTATAAATTTAGAAGTATTTATATAGTTAGTTAGGTTAGTAGGTATGACGCGAAACACGAGATACTGCGTTAAAATACATAATACACTGTCTGAGGACTTCGAAGTAGATAGAGGCTAAGGCAAGAGAGTCCACTATCCTGTGTAATCTTCAATCTCTGTTTAGAGCGAGCAGTGCGGGCCATTAGAACGAACCCTGGCGGCACCATTTACTACAGGTTGACACAATACCTGGCCTATGCTGACGATGTGTTGATCATAGCGAGGACTAAAGCGGCCCTAGGGGGAGCTTTCCAAGAAATGGAAGAAGCTTGTAAGAAACGCGGTCTGGAAATCAATGAGGTAAAGACAAAATAAATGCAAACCTCGAGAGCCCAGTCGCGTGGAGAAGGACAAATCCAGTTAAGCAATCACAGCTTATCAACGTGCAGTGATTTTAAATATCTAGAGTCACTTGTTACAATCGCAGAAATAAAGGCGAGAATAGCGGCAGGAAGCAGATGCCTCTTCGCTGTTCAAAAGGTTTTACGGTTTAAGGATTTGTCCCGCAAGGCTAAGATAATAGTCTATAAAACAATAATCAGACCCATCGTCACATACGCCAGCGAAACCTGGGTGCTCAGCAAAATGAAAAAGATACTCGGGGTTTGGGAAAGAAAAATATTAAGAAAGATATTTGGCCCGAAGTGCGACTGAAAATCAGAAAGAACCATGAATTGATGGAATTGTTTGGAGAACCAAACATAGTCGCCCAAATAAAGAAGGGGAGCTTGAGATGGTTGGGACACATGGAGAGGATGCCTGAGGGAAGGGTGCCCCGAAAACTGTTAAAAGAAAACCCAGAAGGCAGAAGAATTCGAGGGCACCCTCGACTTAGATGGCTGGATGATGTAGAGGAAGACCTTCGTCGGGCTGGAGTAAGAAGATGGCGCCTTAAGGCCGCAGACCGGAACGAATGGGGACAACTTGTTGAGGAGGTCCAGGTCCTACTTTAAGAACTGTTGCACCAGATAGTAAGTATGTATATTTAGACGAAATCTACCCACTACCTTTCACCAAATTACCCATAATCGAAGTTCCGGCAAAAAAAAATAATCCAGTAAAAGTTTTACACCTAAATATGTCCAATTGGTACACCGGAGTTCAAAGAAAATCGGAAAAGCCGTGTTCGAAAAAAATTTAAAAAACAAAAACCTTGAAAATCTATTGAGCAAAGTTTCCGAGTGAACATAGTGGCATCCTCCATCAAATTATTTAAATAATTATTATTAAATTATCCTTTATCTAAGCGAAATATCAAATTTGAATGTTCCGCAATATTTAGTTTTTGAGTAACGTTGGACAGACACACCGAAAAACAGAGGCCAATTTTTTCTGACTCAGGAAGGAGTCTTATATTTCCGGTAAAAATTCCATTAAAAGAATTTCTCATGATCGCAATAAGAGAAAGTAAAAAAAAAAAATAAATGAAAATAAATTTTCTCTGTAAAAGTAATGAGAATACTGGAAATTTGAAGCTGGAAAGATAATGAAAAGGAAACTTTGGGATTAGGAAATGCTAGTGAGAGCGTGTAGGTGATGAAGAGAGGGTGTGAGGAAGTGTGTGAGAGAGAGACAGAGAGTTCACCAAATGCTGCAGGTCAGGTACAACAACCTGCTGTAATGCCAGTTCATTGTTTATATAAACAGAATACAGACAATGTAGGAGCAGATTTCTACTGTGGCCCAAGTAGCTGGAGGACTTGCTGGTGTTAATGATGAAGGCAGTACGGGCCCAGAGAAAGAGGGGATCCCAGAGATGTTGTTTTGTAGTTAATTTATAATATTATGCAAGTATAAACCTGCACAAGCACACAGTCAAACAGGGCACCTTGTATATTTGTATTAAGCTTCATTATGGGACTAATTTGACAATCCTATGTCAAGGCCTCCGTCGGCTTCGCATATTTATTTTAATAACCAACAAAGATAATAAATAACCAATATTTTTTTTGTTGAACTAATTAGACAAATTGTATAATTAGTTAATTATATAATAATAATTATTTTTTTACAACAGATAAGAAACGAACCTATGATGTTTATGAATGAAGTAAAAATGCAGTTATTAGGTTACTTTCTCTCTCTCTGCTCTAAAGAAATGCACATTTTCGGTGGTGAAAACTTTCAATTTAGAGTTTTCCGAGGTCTCAAGGGCATCTTGTATGTTCAGTGGGTCTAATTGTTCTGTATAACCTTAAAATAAATAAATAAAATTGAATGCTTAAAAGGGTTACTTCCGGTAAGTGTAGAAAAATTTATCCACAAATAACAGCAAAGAGGAAACAACTTGGAATTTATATCTTTTTCCATCCCAATCCTATAACAAAACTAAAAATAATCCATTCAGGCAGCAGTGGCACTTCATTTAGTTCTGTTACGGTGATACGGATTCACATATCCGCTCTATAATTGCCATTTAATTATAATTATGGCCAATCTAGAATTAGTAAGCATATCCGGTGAGGTGGGGGGTGGCTAAATGAAACTAGCTGACCGCAACACCATTCACCTTGGTCTGGAGCTAATATACACATCGGCTGCTCCTGTAGGAGAGAGGAGAAAATGTGCATAGAATGCTCCATTAAGTGCAGCTAATTTACTAACCTGCATAATAACAGGTTCAACGTATTGTTTTGCATAAAGGAACGACATAAACGAAATACAATGTCACACACACAAAAATATAGACATAATTAAAGTTACAGTTCCAATTACTATACCTTCATATGGGTCCTGCGATTTATCACAGTGAAAAATCGATTCCTAACCAGAGAGTTCAATTAAAATGCCAAGTGAATACTGGAATACTGTAAGGTGGGGGGATAGATAAAATAATTGATGGAATTCCTTGTCTAAGCCATAAGTGAGCTACAGCCAAAAGCTCTTGGATTAAAATTTTTGTAATATTTTCAAGGTTGAAGAATTTTGCTCAATTAAAATAACAGCGAACTAAGGTAAGGTGTGAATATCAACAGTTTGATTCATTAACTTAATAAATACATTAGCTTATTCCAAACAATAGCCATTTGAGAAGATTTAAATTGTTACTACTAGAGTGTACTTAGTTGAATTGGTAATAATACTTACTACACTAATTAAGATAGAGCTTCAATAAGTAGATGACGTCAAAGGTAGAGTAAAGGGAGAGTTGAAAACTTGAATTTACAAACAATTTTGGGTAACCTACGTCACAGGTTTCCAATTTGCATCAACCTTCCCGAGGTTAGCTCATCAAGTTCGTCTGGACCATATATACCCTTCTGTCACAAATACACTCATCAGTTGCCTAATGACAGCCTCCTTCTATTTCAAGATTATCTCCTAGTTTGACGTGTGGCTTTTAGAGGAAATCTCTCTCTCCCTTTGGCGGCACGTCCATCGTGATACTGTGGAACTGATCTTCAGGGACCTTACTAAGTGTTCTCTTCTTCCAAGTTTTTTGATGTTCCTTCACTTACTATAGGTTAAAACTTAGGCTACATTACACCACTATCGGCTGTAATAATGTTTAATAAATTTTATTTTTGCCTTACAAGGCTTCTTCAACGCTAACAAACATCTTTTGGGAAGGTAATTCTAGCCTAGTACAGCGTATAAACTTTCTTACCTTGAAGTCACCTTCAACTACAGCTTCTAGAAACTGTCTCATACTAGGAATCTAACGGGAGTCCATGGATCAGAGGATTCTAGGGGCGAATGGCCGTCGGCCGTACAAGGTGCAACACTTTTGGAGCAGAAATGGCCACAAAATTAAACTCTCTGGTCATCCAGAATGGGATTAGATGTAGTGAGCTAACTCACCATTAGGCCAAAGAAGAACATACTCTAGGGCAACAAGCAAGCACCCTGTCATTCTGGGCGCTTCAAGATAGGAGAGAGAGAGAGAGAGGAAAGAGACTGTCCTCTCAAAGCAGCAAAGTAGGAACCACTTTTCTGCTGAGACTTGAGAATTATTCTAATTCAAGAAAGCAAAATTCCCAGAGCAAATTTGCAAAGTGCAAGCTAGATAATTAGTAGACAAATAGACAAACATTACTGGCCCTGGACACCCTCTTCTACTAAATAGGCCAAACTGACAACTACCCTTAACCATCTGATTTGGGGTAAGGACGATTCAAGACGATTTCATTTCTTCAAAACAAAACAAATCACAATTCTTTCTCTTATTAATGAAAATAACAATTGTTGTAATATAGTTGAAAAAATTATTTTTAGTTAGTAAATGTTTATCCAAAATGTTCAAGGTTCGATTTTGACCTTAACAGTAGAAGATAGGATAAATTACGTTGACTAATGGAGCTTAATCGCAAAATGAAAAGATAAAATAAAATAACTACAATTAAGAAAATATCGGCGGCATTCATTAATTCAAAAAAGAAAAGAAAAAAATCCCTATCATTATGCAACAAAGACTAATCGACCAAATGTCCATTATACAATATGTTTTATCAAGAAAAAAAATGCGATAAAGAAAGTTTTTTACTTAATAATAAAACAATAAAAATCATTTAATAAAAAAAAATTAACCTACTGAAATTCTCACTCGACTTGAAATTTCAGAAAATATAAGTTTTTTTATAGTAAATTTCAAGTTTCAAGTAAATTTAATTACGAAAACTGTATTAAAGACGTATAAATGTTCACACATCGTAAATTAAAACTTAAGAGAAAAATTTATGAAAAATTATTAGCATTTCTGCACATTAAATATATTATGTACACGTACAGCAGTGACTAGAGAGTGTCCCCGTAGTTAAGGAGAGATGTCTGATGCTTGATGTTTACGTTGATAGTTTGAAGCGAAGCAAATGAAAATAGCGGAAAAGGCGATGTATGGAGGAAAAAGGGGCTGTGAAATGAGATGGTTGGTAGAAATAGGCAGATGGTGGTACAGAAGCTCATCTAGCTGTGGTGGGGGGGGGGATGACAGTTGACAAGGCGGCAATGAACAGGAAGGAAGTTCCTCCTCCTGTGTGAGGAGTAGTAGCCGATGGTGACGGGAGATTCCCAAACTATACACAACAACACAGAGCCGGACTACAGCCTCTCTCCCCCGGGGCATAGCAGAGCTACTCAAGCTGAATGCACCAATAGCAGGCAGGAGCTTACTATTCCCCCTATTAGTTCCCAGTCGCTTGCACAGTCGAGTATTCCCCGTAGCAAAACGACGCCCACTATCCACCAAAACGATGCTACTCCCACACCCGATGTCAAACTGAATGGGAAAGCTATCTGCATTTCACGGTGTTGCCAACCGTTCTCTGCAAGCTTTCAGTCTCTCCCCCACCCCCGTCACCATCCAGACGTCTATATACCATCTAACAGTATCACCCTTATCAGCGCCAAAACAACCCAACTTCCACTTCGATATCTCCCACCACCCACCTAGCCAAGGTACCAAGCAACACTAAACTACAACGTACACCAACTGACCAGCGCAACGGCGGTAATTTTATTTTCTGCACGAGGAGACGTTGTCAGGTTATTCTTATATTCCTATCTCCTACTGTGTCTCTTTCAGTTATCGTTATCTCATTGGCGGAAAAAGTCAAAGAAAATAAAAGAAAAGGTAATTTTATAAAAATGGTCCTTCAAATAAAATAAATAAATAAATGGCCATTAAACAAATTATAGTTATTTACTGAACAATTAAAATGTTTCCTCTTTCACTACAAGTCAGATGTTATCCAATCGCGCTTCACGAGAGAACATCTGGACGAGAGAAATATAATAATTAAAAAACAAAGTCAAAGTAAAATCAATTACAGATTAATAAGACCAAATTGTAATAGAAATAGAAATAGTGAAAAACAAAATGCAAGTCAAAAATTATCTTCTTTTTTTTAATCTTTTATTGGAATTTGCCACTGCAACAGTTGTTGCAACAAGCAAATGTGATATAAGAAAAAAAATAAATAAAAGAAAATCATGAGTGGAGAAGGCACCCAGTAATGAGGTTTGCTCTAACGATAAGAGAAGATCACGAGGCCATCTTCTCTTCAATTTCCTTGGAGGATTACCTGGTAATGTGGAGGATGATAGGTGTTCTATGAGAGGGTTAGGGTGAGCTGCTGCAGAGGAATGAAATTTGAAGAAACGAGTGTTAGCAATGCTCTGTAATGAAAGGGATTTTGAGGTCATTATGGCTCTAGTGAGGTTAGATACATAGAACGGAGCTTTAAGAAGTTTTCGAAGTATTTTGGACTGTAATGCCTGGAAGGCGTAGTGAGTTGGAACGCTTAGTCGATTCCCCATACTTCGATGCCGTATGACCAAATAGGTCGCAGTAACAGTAGATATAAGTTTCGAACGTTTGTCAAGTAGTCTGGCTGAGAAGTTTGTAGCGTTGGTTAGTTTCTCTTGTCTTTTCAGTCTAGTATGGGGATTCCATGTCAACCGTTTTGTCTAGGTGCAGTCCAAGGTAGCGTACTTTGTCCACAGTTGGTATAGGAGTTTGGTTCATGATGATAGGAGGTAAGATTTTCCGTCTGAGAGTAAATACTATAAACTTTGATTTCGTAACGTTAGTTTTGATTCTCCATTTGAAAAGCCAGTCCTGAAAGTGGTTGGCAAAGGGTAACTTCACTTCCAATAGGAGTGGATATTTCTCAATTTTTTAGTGCACATGCAAATTAAGTCAATATGTTCAGAATCTGGTTGCATTGCATTATTTTATTTTAATTACAACAATTTTAATGTGCATTTCATTAAGAATACCAACTCTTTCATTCATTAAAAATTAACTCAAATAAACATGTTTTTAGACTTAAGATTAGACCAACTAATGTATATAATGTCTTCTGACCACAAAGAGTGTTGTAAAAAATGAAAAAAATAAACATTCAAAGAAATACCATTCAATACTACTAAACAATTTTTTAAATTTGTCTTTGACATTATCTGACCTCAAAGGAGGGAATGAAGACGCAAAAATGTCAAAAGGAAAACATGAAATAGGCCCCCTTCCTCCCCCCCCCCACACACACTTTGAAATGTTTTATAAATAAATTAAAACCACAGACCATGTAGAAATATAAAAATAAAGGAATTCCAGTAATTATTTTGGTTCGAATGGAATGGAATTCTTATAAATTAAAAGCAATACATTTATTTATTTATTCAATAAAAAGGAAGAAATTGTTTTTCAAGGACTTTTTCTTATTTTTAAAAATAATTATTATTCTAAGGACTCCTTTTATGTAATATGATCTCATTGAATACAAAGAGCATTTACTTGAAGCGAGGTTTAACAAAAATGTACACTATTTATACTAAGAAAATAATGAGAAAAGGTGACTCTGTTATCACCAGAACAAAGTGATAAGAAATATTCAAATTATTTAACAAAAAATATTTTAAGATTCAAAGTGAGTTATCTTTAAATATACGAATATTATGTTTTAACCATAAATTACGTACTAATTTCTATAAAATCACTAATAGCTATTTGTTAGTTGTTCTGTTTGACAAACATCCACAACACTTTTTAGTACTATTATTTATTAATAGTTCTAACTTACAAATTTTCTTTTTATCAACGAACGTTAGGAGTCATTATTAATTCTTATTACTTCAAGAGGAATCTAGACGTCCTGTTCGCAAAGAAAGTATCCTTTTGTCGAATTTCCGGGGGAAAATGTTTCCAGCAGAAGTTATAGATTTATGAGTTTGTAATCACTAGACAAATCGACATACATTATGTACAATTAGCACACTAAGTTTAGAGATAATCGATGGAGCCTGTTTTCGAGAAAAACTTTTTAAAAAAACTGGGAATTCGATTCAGTGAAGAGGTGCTTACTGTTGATAGATTCTGGTCGAAAACTTATAAAGACATGCTTCCTTTACACCTTAGCTAAATATAAAATTTTAACTTACTGCGATATTTTATTTATTAATTACTATCGATAAACTACACACATACTCAAACCAATTTGGGAAAACTATATTTCTATTCTCAGTTGACCTCAATAAGGATATTTCCGGGTGATAAATACCGAACACGAAATCTGCACGATAGCTATACCATCCCTAAATCAGCAGCAAGAGAAGGTAAAAAAAATGGATGGGAATCCTTAGCGAGAAAATATTTGGGCTTCTATCTAACGTGCCTTTTGGTACATACATTGTACGATGTTACCACCAATAGTCCTCATCCTCATACCATTAACAGCAAGAGGAAGGTATAATAAAGTTTCATAAATAAAGGCAAAAGAATTTTATAGTCTGAATCATTAAAAATCCTACCTAAATGTACTCGGTAAAACTATCTCAGCTAGTTTTAATTATAGCATCAATGCAAAGTTTAGTGGTAAAGTTAGCTGATCCATGAAGAACGACGCTCATTTAAAACGGCTCTTAGCACAATTATACATGCAAAAGTTTACTGCAGCGAAATAAGTTCAGAACTATGAATATTTACTGTGGTAGGCAAGAAAAACTTCTCAGGAAAATACGAGATGAATAGCAGGATGTTTATCCAAAAACCTTCTTAACAGAAACTATAAACTATTTAAAAGGAAAATCTGCGATGAACAGGTCACGTTGTAAAGAAGATGGAAGAAACTGCCATTCTCGAAAGTGTGCCGCTCGGTGAGTCAGGAAGAAAAAGGAAGGTTAGCCGACAGAAAATCAGATGGCTGGATAGTGTCGCGAATGATATAAGGCAACTTGAACATCCGGAATTGGTGGAGACAATAAATCTCAGCCCGAAGTGCCCCACTTTGTTACATTGAACATTGATGTAATTTTTATTTTTTCCTTTAAACTACTATGCTCATTGTTTACATGATGCTTTCCCAAGAAATAGTTATAGTTTAAACTGTTAAGGTTCAGCAAAAAATAGAAGCTACAAAGATGCCATAAGATTCGATATTTTTAATTAAAGCTGATCGATAGGATAGACAGCGCTCCAATTTCCCTTCCTTAACGTTCTAGCACTTTGAGAAAAGTATTGAAAAAGTAAGTTAAGTAAACGATAAGAGGAATTCATCAACAGAAACTACAATAGCAGGCTAAGGAAGTAAGATTAGCAGAATATAAGTAAGAATGGAAAGCACCTGGAAAAAAGAAAACTAGAGTTATCTAATTGTGAAATCAACGGCTGTCAAAACAGAAAACAGAATTGACAATTGGAAAGTTTACAATTCTACCATCAAGAGACTAAAGAACTGTCACTATTATTATCAAGGCGAGCGGTAAACCGCCACGTGGTATTGTCAACTTCTCCTTAAATAAACCATTTTTATTATCAAAGTTATCTTCAGAGATAAAAAATAATATCAAATATTTACTGTTCAACAAAAACAGTAGAATCTTGTCATGAAGACAGGAAGAGATGAGAAAATCTAGCATTCAAAACCATCCCACAAGTAAGTAATAAAAGATAAACTTGGAATTGTTACTAAAAGTTAGTTGGATTCATTATTATTTTCACAGATTTGAGATTTCATCAGAAAACTGTCAGATCCAGTTAAGCGGTGAACCTGTCTCAGAAGCGGAGCATTACGCCGAAGGCTTGTTTATTATTTAGGTTTAGAAAAACCCTGTTCGTTCTCCTCGAATTAAAAGAAAACAATTCCTAGACTATTTGTTTAAAAATTTCCAAACAGAGCAGAATGTTGTAAGCCCACCCCTGTTTATCTAAAAAAAAAAAAAAGTTTCGAGATTTGTGGAGCCCGGCTCGTGCTTTTGGTGGGAGGTTTACACATGGTCTGTAATCATGAACACCTAAAGGTAGTTAGCTATAAATAAGTTACTGGCACTGTGGTTGTTGGTAAGTTAATGTAGACAGTACTCTTTGGAATGGTTTCCTTCTACAAAGTCACTATTTGTCTTGGAAACTGATGAGAATAGTTAGAAAAAATTTCAAAAAGAAAAAAAGATTGCATAACTGGAACTCAATAAGAAACTATATTCTATGTAGACCAGTGTGATAGTGAAAATTCTAGGCATACGAGTAGGAGGACATACTTGACGTAAGATGATCAGGACTCTGTAATTAAACGCTCTTCTACCTATACTAGCGAAAACAATTTTTAAAAAAATAAAATATAAGACAAATTAATGTTGAGAAAAAAATGCATTTCTCAAGAAATAAAAAACAATTATTTCATTGCACAAAAAAACTTATTGCCCTGATTAACACATACGGTTTAAGAGTTCAATGCAAACAGAACAAATGCATGAGCTGGTCATTCAATATTAGCAAAGATTGCCTTGCAGTAATAAAGCAACTTCAATAATAATAATTAAAAATAACCACAACTAAATCCTAAACAGTTCTTCAAAAGCCATCAAGTTACAATGAAATTACCTATTCTAAACCTACTCTAATTTTTAATAGTTCAAAAAAAAGCTAAAACCCCTCTCTCTCTCTAAAAAAAAAAAAGTCCACAAATGAAGACGAGCTGAAAAACTTTACCATTTTAAGAGGCGGAAGTTGTTTTCACAAAATAAAATAAGATGCATCAGAAAAGCTGAGCCATTTTTATTAATTTATGTTTACATTTTGTTGCAAGTTTCTACTTTTTCAATGAGTACAAAAGAATTACAAGAAACTAAACCACATGTCCCAGGTTAAAAACCGATAAGGGTAAATGTGGCTTGTCCCGACATTCAGATATTTCTCGGCGGTCAATTCCTTTGAAAATAGCTTATCATTTACTTCAATAACCTCCTTTTTCGATAATTCTGGGAAAATATCTCAACCATATAAAAACGACTATCTTACTCTAACTCAGTGTAACAATTCCTGTGACCACATCACGGTATTTCCTTTCTACACGGTTGCATTATAATTTTACAAATAAAGCACAATTAAAAATTATAAACCCTTAGGTCAGGAGTAGGCTAAAATTTACCGGATAGATGACCCAATAAATGTTATAAGCCAGCGTTGACATCATTCCAATAGTCAAAAATCTAAAGTCAAAAAAGCACGAAAAAAAGTAGCGTCAAAGGCATAACGACCCGCTAACTAAATGGGTTCTTTTTACGTGATTCACTCATACTTAAAAAATACAACTTTTTCATCAATTGGAATCTAATAAATTTATGTTCATAAAAGTGATCAGTTTACTAATAAAAATAATTGAAAATAAAACTAAAGTTAAAATATGAAACACATTCACCATTCTTTTAAAACTATAACTTTTCAAAAACGCCAACTAGTCACCCACCTTTACCAAACAACTACTATTGTTAGTATTAAAGTAAAAATATAGAAGATGAAAGAACAAGAAAGAATACAAAAAAAGGATGCAATTGAACGAAACGAATCCTAGTGCTGGAAGATTGCCAGCGTCATGGAAACTTAGTGTAGGCCCTTCACTGTGGGGCACAATAAATACACAAAGACAGTTATAAAGATGTTTTTCATTGTAAACTTGGAAAAATCTCTTAATTAAAATGAAAAATCAGTAATGGATACCACAAGATAGAAAAGCTAAATTGAACCAAAAAATTGTACTTGTTTTCTTCATCATAAAACACAATATTCGCTTAAATATATGATAAACGCTTAAAATAAACCGAATAAAATCGACACAGACAACAATAAAAGTAAAATTTTAAGAAAAACATGAATTGGGAGATTCCACAAAATGTTTTACATAAAACCATAAATGAGAACAGAAATTCTACGTAGTTCTACAAAATTTGAATTAAATCAAAATGTGGCCAACATGAATAACAGATACTGCCTACACTTTAATTTTTTTTTTTTCATGTAAACTTTTTAATGATAGAAGTATGAAATTAAAAACAGAAAGCGACTGTTTTTGAAACATCAACTATTTTTCGATGTTTATTTTATAAACATGATGAAGTAATTGTTAGTAAAAGAATAAGTGAATTTTCTTTCAACACTATCTAAAAAACATTAATTCCTTAAAAAAAAGTTCATTAAGAAACAAAAAAGGTCATGAGAAATAACGCAAGCAACATATGATTTGGATGATGAATGAACATCAAAATAATCTATGAGCTTTCAAACAATGTTACTGCAATCTTAAAAACGTGAACAAAATATATTAAATAATAAAAAGAAAATTAACTCTTACTAAGAACAATAAATAAATAAATGATATCGTTTTTAAGATTTGGTTCGTAAATGGAAATTTTTGTCAATGAACATGTATAAAATGAAATAAAACAAAACATGGATCTTTACTTTCTACAATACCGCCCACTAGGTTGGTTTTCAAGTTTGTGTTTTAGCCTATACCATTTCTAGTCTAAACATTTTCTTTACGCTACAAATAAATTAATTAAAAACTTTACTAACCTCTTTATTTAAAAAAAAAAAATGTATCTTCAAAATAATACTGGAGGCAGCTATTAAATCCCAAAATGAAAATCCAATGGTCGTTTTTACAAGCAACACCTTTGTCTACACACCCAACAACTAGTCTCAACTGCTGCAACACTGTTGGTCCAGTAGTGACAAGGTCCTTTGCTCTCTGCAGCCATCTCCCCACTCCTATGTATACAAATATTTGAATTTCAATTTTAAATAAATAATATTTTAAATGAGCAAATTTCCTACATTAAGCTAGAATTTGAAAACTATAAAATTTCTTTTTAAAGAAATATAATTATTACATCGAATAATCTTACATCATTATTTTGCCCAACTTGAGTTGTATTAGGTTCTTGACAAACGACGTCTAAACTTTTAGGTTATATTCTTGTTTCCCAAAATTAAAAAAGATACCTCCCCATACTTAAAATTATTATTTATTTAAAAGAAATCTATAATTTTAATTTCTAAAAAAAAAAGAAAACACATTCATCTTTACACTATTACTTTAAACAATATAATGGCAATGCACACCTACACTACCTACCTAAACCAAGAATCAATACAATATGGCGGTAAAATTTCAATTCAAAGAAAGGTTAAAAGTAAAGACTGTTACATTAAAAGCTTAAAACGAAAACAAAATCATGTTATTTTAAAAATGAACATGGTAGAACATTTTGAGTACAAACTTGTTTTCTGTTTTTAATAAGTTGGTCAATCTTTTTACAAGACCACTTTTTTGTCAGGCTATTTTTGAAGCATCTAATTAATTTTATCTCATTTAAATTACAAAGTTAAGTTTAATTATGGAAATGATAGTTAAAAGAAATATTTTATTTTCATTACTTAATATTTGCTGCTAATAAAATAGATTAATATCTAGTAGTTATAATTAAAACTCATAAATACATAAATAAAGATGCATTCTTCATAATCAACTTCTATGTAATTAGTATTCAAGCCCATATATGTATCTTAAAAGCAATATTTTTAGATGCAATTTCCGCATGTACTTTAATAAAGAGATTTAGTTGATACGTTACCTGAGCATGAGCAGAACTTAAATGACTCTTCTTTTTTAAATGAAGTAATGATAATTGAGACTTTTGAAGATTTCGCCATATCAGCGGTTTCTTCTGCATCTTCCACATTTACGGATGCTAATTTATTTTCAGATTAGAACCTGTAATCGTTAATATTTTCTTTATTGATCCTTGTACTCGTTTAAATCAAGAATACATTAAAAATAAAAGCAGGGTAACATTCTGTACTATATTATGAACGTTTTGTTCATCATATACATTCCTGTATATTGTGTATTATTGTAAAGAAAATAAACAAGTGCCTAAAATGATTCTAAAACATCTCTTACAAATACAGAAGATATAAACAAGATAAGGCAAAATTCAATAACAAATTGAAAGGGTAATTAAAAAACATAAACTAAAAAATTTATTAGAAAATATTTTCCGATCTAATGACACTTTTAGAAATTAGTGAATAGAATACAGAATGCATTATTTACTTGGGCAGATTTTGGAAAAATTTCCTTATTCCCATAATTTATTTTTTTCTACATAAAATTACTACCCAAATACTATGTTCTTTCCATTAAATCTACTTTATTCAATGTTGAGGGATGTAAAAACTAAAATAATTACTTACTAGATTTTTACCATAAAAATAAGAGTTGATTTAACACAGAATTATAAATAGCTCTATTTTATTTCCATTTATTACATTTATATTTATTGTAACTGAGAATACATAAATTATATTATTCGTTAATTATTTAAACGTTTAAGGCAGGGATTTCTGTTTGTTTTAGTTTAAAGTTACAAATATAAAAGCTAATCCACCAATGGAGAGTTCTGGTAACCCTTTCTACCATCATGATTTCTTTATTATAATGATTCAAGAATTATGTAATATTTGCTAAAGAATGATTTTAAAAAGGAAACTTGTTTAAAGGAATAAAAGAAGTTAATTTACCTTTCAACATGGAAGTATAGTTTTAAGGAATAAATAAAGTTAATTTACCTTTATTTATGTTGATTCCCTCTCTGTGAGCCATGTATGAAATGAACTTAGTGTTTCAGCTGGTAAAAGTGAGAGCTTGCGCTTTCTATCGGGAAAACAATTAACTATCCGCACACTCCTTACCTAACCTATTGCAGTAAGTTATATTAGATCGTTCATCTTTTAAAACTATAAAACATAGCAAAATATTTATTAAAAACTGAATAAAATACAATACTTTACTAAAATATTTCAGACCGAAAAGAAACAACAAAGTTCTTTTGATGAATTTACTATAATATATTCGTAGTTAACATTTTCTACAATAGAATGCGCTGCAGTTTACTTTAGAGCAACTATTAGTTGACGTCATAAGAATTTTAGGGTACAATTAGCCTTAGGTGAAATTCAATTATTTGCTATTAGCTAATTTAGTTTTATGATCTTATCCAAACTTTGATTGCTCCAACATACCGTACAGTACAGTCTATTTAAAAAATATATCTGAATAAATTTTGAATATCTAATATTTAAAATCTGTTCCAACACACACGTATTTGGTGCTATAATTAACTTTCTGGTTTATTTTCTACCATTAATGAATCTTACTGAATTGATTAAGCAAACTTACTTTTGAGCGAATTCCTTTTATTAACCATTAATTTACATGCAAGGTCTAGACCGGGAATCGAACCCAGCGGGCCTCGTCTCTAATTGCTCAGCTTCCAATATTTAATCATTATTTTAGCTACCAATGAATATATAGTTTTCGTGACCGCAAATTGTTAAACTTAGGATGGAAGATTTGCGGGGAATCGGCCAAATAAAACAACTCGTCTTTTTGCCAACGTTTCGACAAATATATTGTCCTCTTCAGGGCGTGGCTATGCGGGTTTATATATTTGTCGAAACGTTGGCAAAAAGACGAGTTGTTTTATTTGACCGATTCCTCCCAAATCTTCCATCCTAAGTATAGCTACCAATGTTTAATTATTATCATCTTGGAAACAAAATGCTGATGATGAAACAAAACAACACCCAAACTATTCCTTGCTCATAAATGTGGAGTATGTTTGTGCAAGTCCTCCACTTTAAAATTGTACAAAACTGTGGGATTTGAAAATCTGGGAAGGAAATTAAAAGAAAATGAATGTATACAACATTGTATTATTCACTTGAAAAAACATTTTTGTGTACAGATATAAAGTATGAAAAAAATGATGTTAACAAAGTATACAATTTGTAAGGCTGATAGCTGTCCAAGAACGAATTAAAAAAAGAAATAATGAAATCGTTAATAAAAACTAAACCTAACATTAGTAAAAAATGATCTCTCTAAGCACTAATTAAAACCAAAGTTAGGCAATTTTTGACTTAATGATGTGAACAATGATGATAGAAGTTCAAAATGAATTTTTTATCTATTTTCACTTGTTTTGAATTATCTATAATTATTGATGATAAATACACAAAATGTATTCTATTTTTCCATAATTTAATACTTGCTATTTCAAAACTGTACCAATACAATTTTTTACTTCTAACATCTCCAACTATATTATCAATTATATTTACAAATTTGGATCATTTCAAAAATGTAATGTTACAGTTTCAAAAAATAGTAATTCCTCTCAATAAAAAAGTAAAATAAAATAAATAAATAAATAAATAAATAACCTGTCTACTCTTCAATAAATTAAGTTCAATTCAATCGATTCTATCACAGTACTCAAACAAAAAACAAAAAAGAAGCAAACAAATGTATATGATTCCTTTGAATCGTTTATAAAATTTTCATCATAGAAATTTATGAACAAAGTCGATACCTTGATTCAAAAAGGTACGTTTTCTTCAGGGATAACTTAAAAGATAATAAACAATTTAATACAGCTAGAGATTAAATCTCTAAGCTGAAAGATCAATGTCCTCGTGTTCTGTCTCTGAAGACATTTCAGAATCTGATGTGCAAAAAACTAACTTCTGAGTCTCCATTAGTCTTGTCCATTGTTCACAACAAAGTGTCAATATCTATACGATCACCGCCATAAAGAAACTCATAGATTGCGGTTGCCATGTTATCTTCTGGGAACTCCTTACCAGATCGGCGCTCATCACTGCTTGTCAGATTATCTTCGGATAGATCATCATTCTGATTGTACCTTTCTCGAACATCTTTCATGATACATGCTTCTAGCTTTTTATGCTGTTAAATGAGAAAAATGAGAGTAAATTTTGACGACAGCTAGGAAAACAAGTGGGTTTTCTTATTTCTATTTATTATGAATATTATTGTAATACGTTCGTGCGGTGGGTCCTCTAAAAGCTAGCCCAAAGAAAAACTACACAGCAACACAAGTCGAGTTTAGGACAAAAATCCAGAAATATACTTGAGTCAAATAAGATTCTTAACTGTACAAACAAAGCGAATAGGAGGATAGACAGTTTCTTCAATAAGAACCTGTTTGGAACAACCCCCAGATAAATACAATACAAGGAGTCAGAAATGAGCTTATTTTACTTAGTGTGATGTTTAAAGAGACATAATTCCCATTATGGGATCTAATGAGGAGTACGACAATGTTCGTGAAAAAAAGAGCTACACAATGCATCCTCGGAACAACTCCTCTGAATTCCCTAAAAAAAATAGTTCTGGGGTTAGTAGTAGTAATGAGTGAGAATAGAAGTCTTCAAATCCCAAACTCCTTGACCTGGTGGCGAAAGACAGGGCCCGCCTTTCGTGGGAAATTGCGTTCGGATCTTCTCCCTCTAAAAGACATGATAAACATAAAATACGCCTTTGTCTAGGGTGGGAAACTCTTCTTTCAAGACCTTGTGTAGTAGATAGTAACAGGAGAGGAAGAAACGGCTTCCAAAGCTCTTTTTTATGGCGTTTGCAATCGTAAGTGTTCAATATGTGACCTTTGACAATTTGAGACCAATAGAAAGCAAATACACCAGGAGAGACACTCCTGGAATTGTAAGTAGCAGGTTTCTTCTACTAAACCTACAAGGGAGTGGGCAAAATAAGCCTCTTTTCGCAATAATGTACGAGGAACAGGACCCTAATGATACTTATCTAATCTAAACTAATAGCACAATAATTGGGTAATTTAATTTCAACATAGTTTAAATAATTAAATAAAATAAGGTTACCTTATAACACCTGAAGAAAAACATAGGTCGAACCATTTCTCGGATCAGTTTATCTTTTCGATCGTCTGGTACGCATTGCTACAAAAATTAAGCCAAAAAAGAAACTTAATTAGACTTAAATTTTATTATTTAAACAGTAGGCCTTAAACTAGTTAAACAAAATATGTAATTCTAACCGAAAATTGTCTACAAAAATCGACTCCTTCTACCATATCTTTTTTGAGATCTTCAGAAACTGGTAATCGACCAATCCTTTCTATCATTCGTCCATAGTCTGGTTCAAGATTTCCGGTTAACTGTTACAAATAAGATCGATAAATAGAGTCTTCTTATTAATCTGACCAGTAATTCCATCTTATATAAATACAAACTAGAGGAGAGGACCTTATAGGAATGGTTTATTAACAAGAAATAACTGTTTGTGACTAGGAGAACCTTTAATTTTAACTTAAGAACACTCACATATCCTAATTCTTGCATAACGCAGGTAACATTTCGAATCTTGCCAGTCATACTATTTGATAAAGTCTCCAACTGTCCTCTTATATCCAGATCTCTCTGAAATATTAATAAATTTATTTTATTTACATTAATTTATTTTAAATTAATAAATTTATTTAAGGAAAAAATTATGAATAGCTAAAATGATGAAAACAGGGACCACAGCTACCTCTATAAAATGCCAAAAAATGAATTTGAGGCAATGAATTTATAGGTTAAAGAAAAGGAGGTTAGGTCGTGAGAAACTAACAAAAACTTGATTAATAAACTCAGTAAAGTTGGGCAATTCGAGCAGTTTATCAGCGAACGAAACACATGGAGCTAATTCTGAAAAAAGAGAGCAATATAGTCGGTTTTCACGAAACTCTGGCACGATGAAGAAAACATTTTTAACTACTTTAAAGAGTAAAAAAAGTCCTTCAAAAGCTTCTTCTGCAAATTGGCTTATATACGATATATACATGAATATCGTATATACATGAATATCGTATATACATGAATATCGTATATACATGAATATCGTATATACATGAATATCGTATATACATGAATATCGTATATACATGAATATCGTATATACATGAATATCGTATATACATGAATATGATAATGCGCTAGTATAGCTAAGCGGTTCGATTCTCGGTCTAGGCCTTAGATTTTATTTACTGGTTAATAAAAGAAAATAGCCAATCTACTGTACCACAATACTTTTTCTAATAAGAGATAAAAGAAATTACGAAATAGGGAGGAGTTTCAAGAAAAAAAGATCAACTTACTGATGATCTGCCAGAATAATACGATGGCATTGGATGAAATGGTGGTTGATATACTGGAGAATGATAATAGGGCGTTGGTACATACGGTTGTGGAAGTTGAGGTGGATATACATTCGGTGAATAATACATGCCACTGTGGCTTGGCTGTTGGTAATATGGTCTGTACGGTTGTTGAGGAGGTTGTGGTTGCGGCATGAATACTGGTTGATGTTGTGGGGATGCAAAGCTTTGTGGCTGCTGTTGCTGAAAAAAATAAAGGAGGAATTAGTTACATGTGGTAAAGATAACTGCATTTTTATGAACAATTTATATTTATTAATCGTTAGATTCAATATTTCTAGCTTTCATCGAATTCAAGCGATCAAATTTATTGTCAGAAGTTAAACGACCCTTCTCTTTCTCTCTCTCTCTCTCTCTCGAAAAGAAAGAAACAAACAAATAACAATAAACATAAGAAAAAACAAAAAACGATAAAATCAAAGTACTCTGAAGTAAGATTTAAACAAATGTGAACAACGATGGCTTTCTCAGGTTCGAATAATAAAAGCAATGAATGGTACCAACCGCATTGTGTTTTGTATAACCAGCTAAAATTGCTTGTTGCAATTTATTTAAATCCAAGGTTGTAGTTTTTGGCGGTTCATGATTGGGGGCATGAGAATGTAAAGCAGCAGCTTGTGGTGCACTCTCCTGGCCTTGGGGAGAACTAAGGCTTTCTTGACTGTGTTGTTGCAACTGCTACGGAAATAAAAACAAACCATTAAAAAAAACCCTTATTCATTATTTTATGGGTTTCATTATTTAATTATTTTCAAATCTAATATGCTTACTGAATTTTTATGCTGAGTAAAGCTGTCAATTGATGAACCGTGAATATTAATGGGATTCTTAGATGGTTGTGGAGCCACCATTCCGGCACATTTTGACGCTGCAGCTTTCATTTCCATCCTTACTTCTTTAACAACGTCTTGGCCAAAGCATGCTTCGTACACCTGGCCGGAAAAAATAATTTTGATAAGTTTTTGTAAATAAATTTATAAAAATTTTCAGTAATAATGGATAGTTTTTTGAAGCGCCTTGATTACAGTTCTTACAAATGGATTGGAAATTTGGAGCCATTTAAAGGGAGATCTCGATTACACATGGATTGCCTCACGAATTACAGATCAACCTTAGAGTTTCAGATGAACTTCATTTTATAACGGATTTGATTTTAAAAAGAAGTTCAACTTTAAAAGAAGCTTGTACTTGATCAGGCCGCTTTGAAACCACTAAATTGTGTTTTCATTTCAAAACTGGCTCTAGAAGACAGAAAAAAATAGCAATATTCAACAAACGATGTTGCTTCTAGCAGGGTTTTCTCGTATCAAGCAAGATTTGCTTTGTCTTTTGCGTACATCTCTAAGTCCCTTTTAGTTCTAACTTTGTTTAAGTAGATTCTCTACAGGGCTTATTTGAGATTTCTTTATTAAATATTTTTAATGGGAAAAAGATAATCCAATTTCATCTGCCCATCGATCTACACTTATTGTCTAGAATGGGAATTGAATGAGTTTAGTTTTTCGTGTTGACCAGGTACTTTTTTTTATTGCAGGATACAGGAACTGGATCGTAATTCCTCTTTATTAGTGTATGTTAAAATACATCTTCATTTTTATGGTTATACATAAGAAATAAAATAATCACTACAGTTTATCATTTACCTTCATCATGGCATATTTTCTTAAAAATTTATCGTCTCCTGTAAATGCAGAGCTCAGTGCTGCAAATGCTCCAATAATCAGTATCAGTGTAGCTGACTTCATTATCTGTAAAAATAATAATAAACATTAATAACTTAAAATATAAGTAACATTTTAAAATAAAATAAATTTAACTAAGTAAAAATGTGTTGAATGATTTTAAACTATAAACTGCTATTTCAATAGATTTTCTCGACCCCGAAATCTTTGAATCAGAAGGATAATAAGTACCAAAATGAAATAGGTACTACTAATCTTAAAGTAGTTTTTAGGTCGCACTGTCACACCCTCGTACGAGGAGGAGTCTAACAAAGCCTTCTATGACCATCATCGACCACACATCCATCCAGTTGGTTCAAATATCTTTAGAAGTCTGCAGTTTCCAGTCAGCAGTTTAAAAACCCGGGCCGTAATAAAGCAATTATTTTCTGTGACTATATTATTGCAGCAAATGAACTCCTTCGCTTGCCTTTGGCCAGTGGTATTACACAACCCTTCCGAGGAGCTGCCGCAAACCCAGCACTTCTGATTTCCTAGGACTTACAACCCAAGACTGATTTTGTCGTAGTCCTAGACTCGCAATAGAAGGTTCATGGCTAAACTAAAGCCAAACCAGGCCAATTCGCAATACATCCGCCTTCCCTTTTATATATACATTATACATTTCCTTTTACGCCTTTAGTAACACAAAAAAGCGCTACACCAACGAGCAGACTCTCACGGATTGAAACAAGCGTTTCGAAAGTTTAATAGAATACAAAGGTCAACATTACCCTGTCATCAAGGGCACTTTGTTACTCTAACAAAACATTTTATTTCAATAGAGATCTTACAATTTTATATTATAACCAGCACTAAAAAGAATTTAGTGTCAAATAAACAAGATACAAAAATATTTTAACATCTTTACATGGTTATTGAACCTGAAATAGTATGTTATTAAGTTATTTTTGGGAAACCAGTTTCAAAAACTTTCACTATAACTAGTAACAATGTACATTTTATTCTAATCATTAGTTTGCAAATACCTATACCTTCCACTGCTATTGTGTAACACTTTGACCAGCTGGAAAGTATGTTTTACTTTCTCTTACTCTAGTCTTTCTCTTACTAAAGTAAGAGATACATATTTTTTACTGCAAACATTTCTGATTTAAAATCCCCTGAATGGTAAAACAGTTTCTAAAAATGGTTCTGTATGTGGTAGTTTTTTGTTCCTTCAATTAAACATTGAAAATGAGATTATCTGTATTGTGTTCCACCTTAACTACCAAACAAAATATCGCATAGAATTCAATTTTATATTTGATAAATTTTATATTCACGACAATAAGTTGATTCTTGAGAATAGAAGTAGGGGAATGTCGGGTAAGTTGTTCTTACCAGATTGTTTCTCTAGGCTGGATGGGCCCATTACGGTTTTGGGCCCTCACCTTTGACAAATTCTAATGCCAATAATAAAAGGCGAAAGATTTACACGTGTCCAAGAGAGAGACCAGATTTATCAATAAAAAATAATTAACCATACAGCTTTCCTGTTATAAATAAATTGTATAATTTTCATTACTTTATGGTATGAGCAATTTAAAATTTCATTGATTCTTAATTTTGACAATTTGCGATGTCTTGTTCTGTTCTTCTTTACACTTGCTTTTGTTTTGTTTAGTTTATGTACATATTCATTTCCTTCTGTAATATAGTTTATACACATAAAAGGTATATGTATAATTTTCATTATCCTTTATTTCTATTCACTATTTGTATGAATGCATTTTATGCTCAATTATGAATCAAACTCTTTTTGAACGGGGTAGAAGCCCGAACAAAATAAATAAATAAATAATAATTAAAATAATAATAGCGAGTTAAAAGATGTTGAAATTGTACTATCATCAAAATATCCATCTTAAAATAGAATACGCATCTGGTGAACAGCATTTCTTAGACACATTGATTTAATGAACATCTACAGTTAACTTTTGATAAATGTAAAATAAATGTTCGTTTGATTATTTTTGGAGCAACTTGATACTGCTTTTTTTTACTTCTTTTTTTTAAAGCACGTACGTCTTCTACTTCTTCTTCTTTTTTGTTCAAAGAAATTCTTGTTGATGACCTTGTGTGGCCTTTGATGAAAGCGTGAAAATTGTTTGTACTATTGAAACAAGGAGAAACTTCTGTTTAAATTTCTACTTCTGGAGTACCCAAATCGGACAAGAGAAAATATTGTACCTTATCACCTAACGAGTTAGCATGTTTTAAATTATTAAAATAAAGCTGTAATGACTTTTTTTTTACGTCAGTTCATTAATTTCTAACGAGATCAGAACTATGGTAAATTCTCTTTTACCAAAATTTGGTCAAGAGTAAGATTTTGCAATTCTACAGCTGATTTTGAGTTTCAGCCCAACTTTTTCAGTTTTGATAGCTCCAGTGAGGAAAAAGTGACTTTTATTCATTTGTTTCAGCGTTAATTAGTCAAAAACTTGTCGACCAACTTAGCGGAAAGTACAGCCGTGGGACCCAGATATAAGCCTACAGACAAATTCATCCACTTTAAACAATAGATATTTTAACTTTTTACGCAGGATTTTTTTGAAAACGGACAGAAATTAAGCAAGCGATAACTTTTATTATAATGCATTTAAGGCAGCAACAGATGATTGCGAAGTATAACAAAACATGTATAAGAACAAACGGCTACTAGGATTACTTCTGGAGGTAGAGTCTTAAATTATTAATATTTCTCTTTTTCTTTAATTTAAGGCTCGACAATAATATCTGAAAGGTCATTGACGCTCAGAGTCTTCTTTTTTTTCTAATCTCTAATGAGAACACCATCCACCACTGGGCAATTAGCTGTGAGAAGCTACTACTACAAAGAGAAAAATCTAAGAGCCAACAGTTGGATTCGAGTCCGGGATCTCAGAGAGGCGGTTCAGTACGCTAACCTCAGGCCTTACAAGTTTTATTCGTTATATTTTTGGAGGAATATGCTTCTAAAGGCAGTTCTGGATGAAGAGAGATGTGAGTTATGTTTTCATTTATGTATGACATCATTACAACAAATTGTATTAGTAAATAAATCATAAAGTAGACCTAAAAAACTGATTGAGCGGAAGAGACATTTTACCGAAAAAAGTTGCTTTTTTTTATAGCGATTGTTTTCATCGAAATTCTAAGTCAAGAACATTTTATTCCATAAATTACTTCAAGAGAAAAGCTTAAAAGAATTTTCACCAGATTTTCCTCAAAACCTGTCCATCCAGAGAAAAACTCAACATCGTCAACAACAAAGGAAAATACTCTTGGGAAATCCAATAGAAAATCGCGCTATTTTCGACCAGATGGCCAAAAAGATACGACACAACAGATGTACAAACATTAAATATAAATGTTTTACGCGAATTTAACATTCCTAAGTTTTATTTGTATATTTCATTCAAAACCATTGGTAATAAAAGGATGGAGGCGTTTTATTAGTTTATTTAATTACAGTAATTATTAAAATCATTATACCGATTTAATAGATCCATAAAGAATAACACTTTAAGATAAGCTGACGGTTGATTAGTCTCGCAGCATCCTTTATAAGTCTTTCAATTTAATCTTCGCCATTATTTTAAAACAATAAACCAATTTTTTCTTGAGTCTAATGACCCTTAATGTGAGTAATCTTTAATGACTAAGTGGTTTGGAGTTTAGAAGCTTTTTTTATTAATACTGAGATTATTAAGGTTTTATGAGGGGTTATGAAACTGTTAATAGATAGAAATGAACATCAACTAGATTTATAGAGAAGTTAGCTAGATTTTTTTATCTCTTTTTAAATTGTATTTAAACTGTATTACAATTTAGCTAGACCCGAACACAAAAGTGGACTAGCCACTTCCATTCGGACAGCCTAGCTCTTCAAAAGCTGGCCATTCTCTTCACTCATTTACTCCATTTCCTACAAAGATAATTGGCAAATGCAATTAAATTCACTTATACAAATTTACGGACAATCAAGGGTGTTGATTCACCCAGAGATATAAGAGGTCGAACGTAATGTTTTATGCAGAAAATTTCTTTTCTATATGCTTTGAATTTAGCGAACGTAGATTCTCCAGAATCTCAAATTTACTTTAAAACGACTTCTTTATTTTCAGGGTAATTTTTTTGATTATAATAAATGTTACTAATAATTATAATAATAAGTTAAAATCAATACAGAAGTTTTCCAGAAAATACAATTTAAAAA
The DNA here is from genome assembly GCF_049639745.1 of Rhodnius prolixus. Lineage (NCBI taxonomy): Eukaryota > Metazoa > Arthropoda > Insecta > Hemiptera > Reduviidae > Rhodnius > Rhodnius prolixus. The sequence continues at coordinate 9,143,185 of NW_027411603.1, read as the reverse complement.
ACTGAAAATTCAAGTATTTTGAGATTATTTAATATTGTTTAAGTGCCATCCGGATTTTAAGAAAGCATTTAATTAAATCAAGTTATGTGAAGCATCATGCAATTATGGGCATTTTAATTATTAGAATATAATCAAAATTTTGACGAAAGATTTCTAATCAAAGTATCTTTTTGGAATCCTTTGAGTACAAAAAAGAAGTGGTTATAAAAGTTATAGTCTGCAAGTATGTCCGTGTGTAGCCGGAAGAAGCTAAAACTATGTATTACATTTCCTTCCGCCCTTCTAAAAAAAGTCTAAATTGGAAGTACCACTTGACAGTGTTTTCCAAAATCACTTTTTTTGAGATATTCAAAATCGGCTCCAAAGCTTAAGATAGTCAGATCAGATTTAATTTTGAACATCTATAAAGTAGCAGTCGGCATATAAAAGATAACATCCGCCAAATTATGAACTTAACTATCAAGGTATCTACCTGCGTAGGCTCTGACCGCAAAGTTAAGATAGATTTGCTATATCACAGACCCAATTTGCTTTCTTAATAAAAGAAATTTATTGAAAAGAAATGGGCCTTTCTAATCGCTAGGTTGGACAATCCGTTACATCAATAAAATGACATCTTGAAAGCAAGCGTCTTTCCTTCCGCATCTTTGTAGAGCAGCCTTAAAATCAATTACCTCCAAGGAACTGTCCATACAAAAGCCTATAGTGCTTCAACTTGTTCAATTACTATACCAAGTTTTGACCATTTCTTTTAGCATCTTCAGTTTAATCAATCTGCCAATTTTATTCAGTTCTTATTATTAGATAAATTAAATAAATAAAATTTCCCTTTTCAAAAAGAAAGTATAACGTTATCAGGGAAAATTCCTAAAATTTCACTTTTCAGGTCAAATGATGGAAAAGCTACAAATTACTCACGACTTTCCCTGCAATTCATCAAAAGTTATAAAATTACAAAATATTTTTGTTTTTCATGTCCTACAAATTCAATATTTTTGCTAGACCAGGGGTCGGCAACCTATTTTAAGGTGAGAGCCATTTCTCCTTAAATAATTTTAATAAATCATACCAAGAGCCACGAGGATGATAGTGTAAAAAACTCTGAAGATCATTTGTATGCAAAAATTATTATTTTATGATATTCAATAACATTTAAATGTTTTATATATTTATTTTCACATATTGCAAAGTAAATAAACAAATAAATAATAACGAATGAAAAGGCGGCAGTCTTACAATATAAATCAAGTACTTTATTTTGGTATTGTATAATTCTATTCAATTTCGAACCTATCACTTTAAAATTCTTTTTGAAAAAATATCTTTAATAAATGAAATTTTCATTTATTTTTAATAAAATTGAAATATACAATTTATTTTGGACAGGCTGAAGAGCCACACAATTTGGATAAAAGAGCCGCATGCGGCTCGCGAGCCGCGGGTTGCCGACCCCTGTCTTAGACCAAGTTATTTGGAGGTAACACTGTACATACGAAGAAATGGTACTTTACAGAGTGAAAAAAAAAAAACCTCTCATTCTAAGTGAATACTTCGTTAAAATTAAATTACTAAGGAAAAAGTTACTTTGTAATGAGGTTATCAATAATTAATCAGGTTTTAAAAAATCCAAAATGGTGCAGGTTTCTGAGAAAATAGTGGAAAACTCTCAAATAAAAGCGATCTAGGATGTAGGATTCCCCCGAACTTATTCCATATTAAACTATGACAAAACTTACATAGTAGTTTGTATAACTTAATAAAAGAAAAATGTAAGATAGATTTATAAAGAAGTCTACAATATCTATAAGAATAAGTAGATAAAGACTATAAGTCAGCTAAGAATAATAACAAATATATCTCAAGTAAGCTGACCGCAACATGAACGCATAAAACACAAGAACGTCATACACACGCACAACAAACGCAATAGAACACCAAGTTGCATGGCAAAAGTTCAGGAAGTCAAAAAAAAAAAAAACAAAAACAAAAAAATCATCTTAAATGCAATTTTCGTAAAAAACCTTTAAATCTGTCCTGTATAGCATCACTTCCGATTCAAAGACTTAAAGCGGCAAAAACCCAAAATGGTGCCTTTAAAGTTTCAACTTCCTATGAACTTTCGTCTTTTTGATAATCGTACATGCACACCACCAGGGAACAGGTTTGGTGAAGTGGTTATGAATACGAACTAAGATTACTGGTTCAATCCCGCAAGTAACTACTTTTTTTTTGTATTTATTGGAAAAATGTGAATAGTAAAAAGTCTGAAACAATAGTGGCTTCCGCTAACTTTACTCCATACAAAAGGACGCTTATTTTCGTAAAATAAAAACAACATTACATCCGGTTGCTCGAATTTAACCAGAAACCTTATTGTCTGGCTTCCGCAAAATAGAATACCAATTTTTGAAAAAAAAAACTTCTTATTAAACTATCTGTAAAAACAAATAAGAAAAGTATGAGACTGTCAGATTAATGATATCGGGGTTTTTAAAAGGTCAATTATCGGTTATTACCGGTACCTGGAGTCAGAATAAGGTGTTTTTAGAAAAATGATCTGTGCGCGGGAATGTGTAAACAAAAATACTGGTATTTCTATAAATAAAATGCAAGAACATGGAAACTGGGGCCTCTCAACTATAACACAGTGATCCAAAACTCTTCCTTCGGAAGATCCAGATTTTTTATTGATTTTTTTTGAAAAATGGATCAAAAATTTTCCGTTACTATTGGTCTAAATATTATCCTCTTGCCGGTCTTTAACATAGATTTTAAATACTTGGCCAATAAAATCGATTAAAGACATTTGTCTTTGTTATTTTCATAATTCTAATCCTAAATATTTTTCACATAACAACACCAAGAAAAAAAGTTAATTTAACTTAATTTTAATCTAAATGTGGTACAACGCCATTCGCGGATTGGTCACTAACCGGAGTAACTAAATTTGCATATAAATAAATTAATAAATAACACAATATCTATCAACTAAAGAAAAATAATACCTCACTTATTGTTCTCTACAAGTTGTATAGATCCAAAATATTTATGTTAAAGTTGACGTATTTTGTTCCTAAAATTGTTATTCGCAAATTCTGTACGTAAACTTAAAAAAAATCACAAATATTTATTTATCTAACAAAAAAAAATAATAGTAAATATCCTAAACGGCACTACATATAGACTCTCGTAATGTGCTTTGCCGCAGAATCGTTCTGAGGTATATATAACTGCGGTATATGAAGTAGGGGAACACCGGTTTTATCCACAGGGTGGGGACAAGATTTACGTCTACACTTATATTTTTTATTGCTTCAATATGCACACACGTACATACTGTGGGCGTTTGTCACAACAATAAAAGAAGACGGATCTTCTAAATAGAAAAAAAAATATTGTTAAATTACAAAAAAAAAAAAATTAAGTTGAGTAAATAATTAAAAATATTAATTTTTAATTGTTGAACTTGACTTTAAACTTGAAGACTTTCATTGCTCTCTGGCTAAAGTTCACTCCATTTGGCTAGAGAATTCTTTTGAAGGCCGGTTAGAAAGTTGCAACTGTTCCGATCTCAAAATGTCACCAGTTTTAAAGATTAACTCGTTTTCTGTTTTGTCTCGTACTTGTTTTTCTTTGTTTATTTATTTAGCTTATTTATTTTTTTTAAACTTGGGGGGAAACAAATATTTTAGAAAGTTAATATATATTTATATTTATCAATGAAAGTAGAATTTATTTTTTTACCTCAAACCTTTCTTCTGCTTTTACAGTTATATTTTTAAAGCTGATTCACATTAGAAATTTAAATTCTTCAATTTAGATTGGCTTTTCTGAATCACTTTCTCTTATTGTGAAAGAGAAAGTCAGGTAGGTGGCTGTGTCAAGTTTTGGAATTTAAAATGGCAAATATACAAGATATTTGTTTGATTTCTTTGTTTTTTAAATCTCTAGCTCCAACTGTAATAAGTTTTTGTTGGATAAGCCAGTGTCAGAATTTTTATCATCTTCTTAAGAAGGATTTTTATGGTAGAGAAACGTTTTGGTATCCTTCCATTACAATATACAGTGATTCCCAAAGTGTGCGCCGCGGCTTCCCGTCATAAAGCGCCGCGAAATATTCAATTAAACAATTCGGCAATTTGGTAGCATGGTTCTGATTTTTGGATATCAGTAAAAACAGGAATATCCACTGCTTAGTGGTAAAGTTCTGCGAATATTAATTCCATTTGCAACATCCTATTGGTGCGAAGCTGGGTTTTCGGCGGTCGCGGTAATAAAAAGTAAATATCGCTCGAATATTAACGTTGAACAAGAAATGAGGGTAGCCATATCCAATTTTATCCCGAGATTTGAGAAGCTGTGTAGTGAACATCAAGCCCATCCATCCCATTAATAATTTTAATAATGTTAACCATCAATGGACGTTCAATAAATTGTTAGTGAATTTAAAATTCGCGTTTAATTTATTTTCCAACCAACCTAACCACATGGTGGTTGTGGATATACTCGATATGGATATTACCGAAACAAGTGAAATTAGATATTTTATATTATCCCAAGGAAAATAGTAAGTATCTGTTTTTAATTTTCCGCTGTTAAATGGGTAATCGCTTGTGAAAAGGAATGTTTTCCAATTTTTCAAGAAAGTCAAAAATTTAGGGCGCCGTGGAAAAAAAATACGATTATTTAGGGAACCGCAAACCGAAAAAGATTGGGGAACCTCTTACAATATACGATCATGTATTATTACGGCAGAAATAAATGTGTTTCCCAGTTTAATGAGAATCCCTTTTAGAGCACTATAGAGACATGATCAGGGAAGGCTTGTCATCAATGTTAAGACTTTACAAACTGCATAATTTATGCAGGAAATAAATAAGTTTAGAAAATTCTGAATTAAAAGGAAATGTATGCGTTAGAAGTTTGAAAAACTGGAAGAGATGGTCATGTGAGTGTGTTCTCAAACCTTTTGGGGGGGGGGGATAATATTTTTAGGTGGGGTTAGCCTGGAAGCCTAATAGGAACCTTCACTTCTAAATGTAAGGTTCGTTTTCTTTTGTGGGTAGAGGGAAGAATGCCTCCTTTGTCCCCTTTTAAAGCGGTGTGTATTCGTAGTGAGGAATTGGCTCTCAGGTACTCATTTTGAGGAAAACCTTAAAATGAGTTAACAAATTTTTGGAATTGCAAAAAAAAAAAAATGAAAAACAAAAAGCCTCAGACTTTTGTTAAATCTGATTTATCTTGGGTTTTATCCAGTAAAAACTTACTTCCAGGTGGCTAATATTTGGCATAATTATGTTTTCTTTATAACAAATAGTGGTAATTATAAAGAGAGCTGGTATTTAATTAGTACTTAGGTACCGTGAAATATCTGCTGCAGCGCTAGATTCTTCTAAATAGATAAGCTAGATTGTTTCTAGTAAATAGATTCAAGATAATTAGCTATTGTTACAATCTGATTCAAATGGCATAGGAAAACATTATTTAACCATTTGCATGGGTAAAATATAAAAAAAAGGTTTACGACTTCTAGATGAAAGGATGTTGCCCTTTTTCTCAAGGATAGAACCCACGGGATATTATACTTACTTACATGAAATAAGTAATAGAATATTTCGTCTTCTATAAAAATTACTATAACTCTAATTAAATCGGGAATCTAGATAAATTATTTTTCAAATATGTGAATTGAATCTCTCTCAATGGCACTACAACCCAGTTAGTTGGGTCCTGGCCTCCTCGATCTTACTCCTCCAGTCGTCGTCCCTCTCTCTTGCAGCCGCCATCCAGTTTCCAGTTCGTAACTGCCTGGCATCCTACGTCACACTGTCGAACCATCTTAGCTTTGGTCTCCCAACTCTCCTTTTGCGGTCAGGGACTTCCTGTAGAAGCCTGTACGGGATCTCTTCGTGGGCCATTCTTGCGACATGTCCAGCCCTAATCTAAGCCAGATTAGCTTAATTAACGCTATAATATTCGTTAGAGCATACAGCTCTCTGTTTGTTCTGGGTCGCCAAGCCGTGTTCTCACGTATTGTGGGCCGAAGATCTTACGGCAGTATTTTCCTTTCTAATATTAAAAGTCGTTGTTCATCAGCTTTCGTAATTGTCCTGATTTCGGAGGCATATACCAGGACAGGGCGAATAAAAGTTTTATAAATTCTTAGCTTGGTTGCCCTGTCCAACAACTTACTTCTCATGTGCCTAGAAAAGACCAAAGTAGCACTTATTCGCGGATATGATCCTCCTGCTGATCTCGCTCTAGACGTCACTACTAGCAGTTACTAGAGATCCCAGGTACACAAAACTGTCGACCTTCTCAAATGAGTAGCCGCCGACTCTGAAGGGGACCTTCAAACCTTTGATCATTTGTAAAAAATTTGGTCTTACTTTCGTTTACACGAAGGCCCATACTTCTGCCAGCCTTTTTTATCTCCATGTGAAATGAATACGTACCATATCACCATCTTATATCAATATGAGAATACAAAGGATCTATCATAGGGAAAGCTAACATTGAGAATCCCATGACGTCCTGGTGACCTCACACTTGCATAAATGAAGTCCTGAGATAAGTTATTTCTAAAGGAGCATCCTTTCTATAACTCGGAGGTTTTGCCGACAATCTTAGTGTTTCTCTGGAATGCCTTGGAGGTAATTAGGGTTAGATGGTATGTAGATCACCCTCTGAATCCTCTGAACTTTTCAATTTAGGATACCTTCTTTAGAATATTTGTGGAGAACATTTGTGGGTAAACTGGGAACCAAGGAGTGAGAGGGAAGCATATACCTATCCTCTACTTCTGGCCCCTTTGGAAGACTCTCACGTCTAGAAGAACAAAACCTACAGATCTTCAGGAGGACGTACAATAAAAACGTCACTTTACTTTAATAGATTAGAACGCAGCACTGATTGAGCTCAGTTTCTGACAACCCCTAATCTAATTTGACTTAAGAGTTTTGAAGCACATAACATATTTTTTTTGGAAAAATCCAAATTAGAAAACTAGACACGTTCGAAATTAAGGTGAAAGTAACAATTACTGGTCTATCCAAGCCAATGAAACTTACAACTTCAATTACCGTCTGTTATTCAATGAAAGCTTTGTGATAAAATCTGAACGGACAGCTTTAGGCTATGAAAAAAAAGCTAAGAACGGATAACAGCGTTTCTAGCCACGAAGTTTGGATAGCTCTACTATTACTCTATTACTCTGTACTTTCTTCTACGGGCAGAAGAAAATAAATAAAAAAAATAGATTTGTTGTAATTTAGATCGCTTGAAGATACGTGTTGAAACACAGCATGTCATCTATTACACCGTGTCATCTGTCCAGTTGAGCATCCAAAATTGTTCATGTAACCGGATGTAGCAGCTTTAGCTTGGACAATTACTTAGCAAAAACAAAACAAACTGAGCTATTTTCTGAGCGAAACAAGTAAACCATCAATCTATAGGAAAATCTTTAAAACAAAAGTATTTAAAATAACAATAGGAAGTTAACGCAGAGGTCATGGGTTCGAATCCCAGCTGCTGGCCATTAGTTATTCTCTTCCTAGGAGCTTCTTATAGTTCACTGTCCGGTAATGTTTGTCTGAAACGAGAGAACACAGCAGTACTAGGCTTTAAAAGACTTAGGGCTTTAATGTACTCAGTTGTTGTCGTGCCTTAAATTAAAAATAAAAATAAATAAAATCCAACCGTCTGAAGAATTTCGCTTAACCGTTTATTCTTCTACACTTTTAAGTGTTCCTATAGACTTGGCAATTATCTACTGCAGCCATAAATTGCACCTAGCCATTTTTAGGTTTGAATTATACTGAAACATCATCATCCACAGACCTCAGAATATGATTTCCGGGTAGAAATTCGTTAAGTCTAAAATCTGAACGATTGCCATCATTCCACTTAGAAGAACAAGAGAAAGTAAAATCCAAAAAGTGAAAAGAAAGAAAAATAAAATTAAAAACAAAAACTACCATTAATGTTAGTTTCACTTTACGTCAAGTCCTCTGTAACTAATAATTTGTAATAAAAATATGTAACACTAACAAAGATTACATGTAATAAACTAGTGCATTGCAGCAAACAATGTAATAATTAGAAGAAAACAAAAGTTTTTTATTCTTTCTTTCTTAATTAACTGCTTAGGACATCCATATTACTTTTACAATTCATTGCTATTTGAAAGAAAGAATTATTTACTTGTAAATTTAAGGATCGACAACCTTTAGGTCGTATATCTTTTAAGTTATAATTAATGGACGATTAATTAAAGAATAAATACATAAAATTCGAATAATTTAAAAACCATTAATAGTAACCGACATGCAGTATTAATATTATTATTATTATTATTATTTTACGGTCTTATTCCATCTTTAATTATTTAATATGCTCTTCGACAATAAATAAATTAGTAACGGTCATAAAAGTGCCTTTTTATTAAAGTAATATAAATATGCACTGGATTTTTTTATTATTTTTTTAATTTAAGGCGCATCAACGCCAAAGGTCATTAGCGCCCGGAGCGTTTTTTTCCGCGTATTTCCAGCCTCTGGTCAGTGCTCTCTCGTTACAGACAGTGAGCTTTAAGGAGCACGTTACAAAGATAAACATCCAAGAGCTAGAAGCTAGATTTGAAACCCAGCATCTCCGCAATGGAATCCAGTATACGCTGAATCATAGAGTTGATTCTTAGAGATTAGTAGAAACTAGCCAACGTATGTTATGGTTACCAGGCGTTCCCGTTTCCCGAGGACAGTCCCCGAATTCGTACTTCTGTCCCCGATTGAAAAGTGTCCCCGGAATGTCCCCGGTTAACTATCATTACTAACTTGTGCAAGAATTTGCTACAAAACTTAGTTCAAGAGATGACATATTACAAAAAATACATTCATCACAAAAATACTTGTGACTTTAATTGTATGAGAACAAGAATATTATGTTTTATCAAGTATTAATAATTATATTTATAGTGTATAGTAATAGTAGTATTGAATTTACTTTGAGAAACTGAACTCTTTATCAGTGGACGAAAACAGTAACGATACAATCATCCTGTATACATGGAGGGCCAGGTGTCACCGGATTTCAGGTAAAAAATCTGGTAACCTTACCATAGGTTGATCTTCCCAATGAAACTAATCAAATAAAGAGAAAGTAAAAAATGAATTCTGGAAACACAATATATTACAGAATCACGCAGATGAGGTAACCGGAACAGGGTCAGCACTTACCGTAACACTTCAAAAAACCGGATGTTCGTACAGATTAATGAAATTAGACCACGACGACTTGGGGCAACCAGAGGAGAAACAGTTTCAAGCCTCTTCAAGAATGAGATTAAAAAGTTGGTGTCGAAAATCCATAACTAATGGAAGAGATTCAAAGTGTTACTAAGTAATGCTAGAAAGACAAACTCTGATAAAGGAAGTCGAAGAGGAGCTTTTTGTGCGGGGAAAAGGAAAAAATGCCGCGGGATTTCTATAAAGCTTCCTCTTCCGGTAATCTGTGACCATATATGGCCAAAGAATAGGTCAAGGTCAAGAGAAATGGAAGACTTAGCAGGAAGCTGAGGATTACCAACGATAAGGGTTTAAGATAATGACGTAAAATGGTGCAAGCTTGCTCCAGATTATTGGCGAGGTCTAGAACGTACAGGGCCAATTAGTAAGTACAGAATAGATTAAAAAATAAATTATATTGAAGATATGGTGCTTTTGTAAATCAGTATGTTTCACGCTTCATTTCACCAACTACCGCACTGACTTGAGTATAAAACCTATTGAAGCGTAGAACTAGTCCATATTTACTATATCATTTATTAACCATACACTAAATGGTTGTTAAACAAGAAACCCACTTTGAAGAGGGTAACACCCACTCCGTACTAGACAGATCGAGAGCCTGTGGTCTACTCGATGTATTTTCATTCAACACGGGTTTAGTAAAGGAAGTATTGTTCCCACCGACTGTGAAATTACTGTGATTACCTATCTTCAATTTGACGTATTTTTATTCTTTCAACATCTTTATGAGGGCCAAAAGGAGAGTACCCCCTTCCAGAAATGACACTTGGTGGATGAAGAAGAAGTGGAAGTCACGTTTGAATGGACACTTTTGAGGTTTTCACTTTCTGGCCAACTTCTCTCTGAAACGCCTCGTCTGACCTCTCTTTTATTGCTTTGCCGCGGTAAAGATGTCAAAATTTCACTATTTATGTAAACGTGCAGATCCGAAAAACTAATGAAAATGCAATTAGAATATAATAGTTGAGTGGGAAAACAATTCTGTTCAATTTATTTATCGATTTTTTCAACTCCAAACTCCAAAACATGTTTACAGCGGAAGATTCTATAGAAGTACCAGGATTTCGGAATGTATTAACAACCTCGTTAATCAAAATTCTTCAACTGATAAGTTCTATCTTGGAAAACTTAACAATACTTTAGCCAAAAACAACTTCCTTTGTAATGGGGCTTCAAAACAATACTATGACAAAAGGAACAAAGAAAATAGTGTACATTGAACTCGTTCATACAAAAAAAAAAAATCATACTTCCGCTTCCTTGATACGTATCATATTTATAAAAGATAATTTTTAAAAAAAATCAAAAATATACAAACGTCACAGAATTAAAATACAGTACCGCCCTCTAGATCTGCGCCTTATTGGCATTATCATATAAACTTCCTGCCTTGGACTTAAATAAATAAATATAAATAAAAATAATAATAATAAAATTAAATTAAGGTTACAACTACCCTGTAAACTAGCATTTTAGTAACATGGTAAAGTTTTTGAAAATGTGGGTAATGTTAATATGAAGTGAAATATAAATAAATCACAAATTCGGCGCTAGAAGAAAATTATTGATTTATAATCTAGAAGTTACCAGTGAACAAGCATGGGCCTGGCAACGGATAGCCTGTGTAGGTTTTGTCAGGAAGAAGAGGAGACGGCACTGCATGTGGTATGTCAGTGCGAGGGGCTGGTCTGGCTAAGGTACCGCCTCTTTGGCAAAGAGAAGCTGGTGCCAACAAGCCTCAGCCAGGGCCCTCTCTCGGACCTATTAAGGCTTTTAAGGCAAGAAGAACTCGAGAGGGTGCTCTGATGGCAGGTGCTCTGATTGACCACCTGGGAGCCCCCCCCAATTCCACAGTTCGGTTAAGGACAGGATAGGGGGAGGGTCTCCAACTAGGGGGGTGCCACAATAGATCCTTGGGGTGTCGCGGTGGCGTAGGCTGAATAGCCAATTCCCCCGGTAGAATCTATCTATCTATCTACCAGTGAACAAAATCATATGGCAGTTTTTTGAGCAAGACGCAATCATAAATTTGTGTCCTAAACTTGCAACTAACTATGAACTTCAACAATGTTCGATTCATTTTTTACTTTTATTACAGAGATAGGGAGACAACAAAAATAATATCATAAAAGACTATTGAAAGAGGAAGTATATCCGGTTCAAACAGGAAATAGGAACTATCAGTGTTCCATTTACCTTTTAGGAAATTATATTTTTAACAAAAATAGAATTATTAATTTATAGTTTTATTATTTATAAAAATTAATTATTTTTTAAATCTTTATATACGAGTATATTTATAAATTGAATATTCGTTCGCCTTTCATAACCAGTTGAAGCAGTAGGCTTGCAATAAATTACGTCAGGTGAAAATAAAATAAAAAAGAGCTGGTGGGGATTAAAGCAGTTTCTGCACAAAAAAAAAAAGAAGACAAAACAAAATGACCGTAAATTACGCTGAAATGCCAGTTTTAAAAGAGAAACAAGCCAAGCTCCACTGCTCTTCCAAAAGTGACCATTTTACTGTAAGTGTGGTGGCGGTGGGGGGGGGGAATGTTCTAAACGGAAGTTGTGAATAATAAGTGTCAAAACTATTTTTCGAAATAAATCTCAAAAAAAAAGTACGATCAGTTAAAGTGGTACATCCGGTTGAAAATGTTTCTTTGAAATTATAATTTTAACGAAAAGTTTAAACACTACTAAAGTATTTAGTAAGAACATTGGCTATGAACAATATCCTTAGTAATACCCAAAGGACAATTCAAAGTAAAGTGGAAACCATTTCTGATTCTAGGGACCCCAAAATCGGATATAGATATAGGGTGCTCGGAAAACTATAGCTGTATTTTTGTACTAACTAGAGTAAGCACCAAAAAATTAAAATAAAAATAAAACTTTTTTTCCCGAACTCAGAAGATCCTAAGACGAGTATTTAAGGATAAAAATTCCAAAACTGAAAAGTAAAAGAAAAGTAAAGAAGCTAAAAACAAAAAGATAATCACAGAAATTCCATGTACCAAAACGTTTCTATTTCTGTTTTAATATTCTATGTTGGTAACGTTCGCAGTGCAGCCATCATTATCTTTGGTAATGCCCTAGATTCGTAATGTTCTCTGAATTTTAAAGGAAGTTCAGATTTAACATGGTATATACACACACTATACAGAGTGGAATTGTGAAATCTAAACAAGTCAATACTCCGCTACAGTAGAATTGCAACTGTGTGCATTTTTATTATTTTTTGGTATATCATGTCGTGCAAAAATATAACATTATAGTCTGCTTATTTGAATTTATGGTAATTCTGAACTCATTCATCTTTTTGAAAATGAATGTCTTTTTATTAAAAAATACAAAATAAATACAAAATAAAAGATGCAAATGTATTTAGAATAAATAAATGGTAAAAAGGAAACTAATAGATACAAAACTGATAATCAATCTACTACAGACATACTGACCTATATCAATTTTCTATACATTGTAGATAATCCTTTATTTATGGAGGGGTGCGGTCAGAGAGGTAAATAATTTGTGTTTACTTTCATGTATGGAGTCACACAAGTCATTCATTAACATTCTCGTTTAGGAGAGAAAGAGTGTGTGTGTGTGTGTGTGTGTGAGAGAGAGAGGGCACGCATTCGTTCTGGTTACTGTGGTAACCGTCCAAAGCTGTTTAATCATGCGCGTCTATACATGTGTCTGTCAAGTTCATAATATTTCCTTGAACAAATAGAACGTGCTCACAAAAGACGTTTTCACCAACCATGTTCTAGTCTAATTTTCTCAATTCTCTCAAAATGTTATTCTTTTATTATTATTATTATTATCAAGTCAAAATTTGTAAGTTTACCCTTGGATATTCTTCTTACGTCCTTTTTAAATAATTAGAATCACATATTCATCAATATTGTATTCAACAATAATCATTTCCTGGAATAAATATTATAGAACCGCGTTTTCTGCTTAAATTAACGAACGGGCTTCCTTCCATATAATAATTATAATAATATGGTTTTATTAATTATTCATTTTCAACTCTACCTAACTTAGATTCAAACAAAAAACGAAGTGCATTGACACAGTCCATCTGCAAAGTTGCACTCAATAACTATCAAATTGAATAATACAAAAAAATAATAAAACATAAAATTAAATACAGTTTTTTTTAAAAAAAATCTTTTATTGTATTTACCACTGCAACAGTTGTTGCAACAAGCAAATACGGTGAAAGAGAAAAGAAATAAAAGGAAATCATGAGTGGAGAAGGCACCCAGTGGTGCCACTCCAGTAACGTGCTTTACTCTCACGATAAGAGAAGATCACGAGAGGCTATCTTCTCTTCAATCTCCTTAGAGGATTGCCTGATAATGTGGGAGGAAGATAGATAGGTGTTCTATGAGAGGGTTAGGATGAGCTGCTGAAGAGGAATGAAATGTGAAGAAACGATTGCTAGCAAGATCTGTAATGAAAGGGATTTTGAGGTCATTATGGCTCTAGTAAGGTTAGATACATAGAACGAAGCGTTAAGAAGTTTTCGAAGTATTTTTGACTGTAATGTCTGGAAGGCGTAGTGAGTTGGTGCGCTTAGTCGATCCCCCATACTTCGATGCCGTATAACCAAATAGCTAGCAGTAACAGTAGATATAAGAGTCTTTTGTTATGTAGGTTAAGTTTCGAACGTTTGTCAAGTAGTCTGGCGAGAAGTTTGTAGCGTTGGTTAGTTTCTTGTCTTTTCAGTCTAGTATGGGGATACAGTTAAAATTATTTAAGGAATTAAGCATTTAGGTACATAGAAGAGATATTTAAAAATAACAGAAAATGTTCTACAAAACAAAAGAATAAACCTTTTTACACTCACACACTCACACAATAAATAATTAAATTAAATAACAAATATTTAGAAGGTCATTAATCTCCTTTAATTTATTAGTAACTGTTCAATAAAATTCTTTTCTTTTTTGATGCGCACAAACTGTTTGCATTTCTTATTACTTTCAACATCGTACTTCTCACCAGATTCAAACCTGTTTTATACGAAAAAGATTTATAAGTTTTATTTTTAGCTTGAAATTGGTTGACCTTCGAACGTCCATGTTATCTTTACGTTTTACTGAAACTAGGAAGTAATTGAACTATCATGGCTACAAACATATGAACATCTTTCTGTACATTAGTTTAGAACCTCATTTATTTAATTTAAACTTTTTTCAAATTTATTATTACAATTAATACTATCCACGATAATTTGGGAACTATCCCTTGTAGGTCTTTTTCTTCCATAAATATCTCAAAAAAAGGGGAAAAAATACCAAAATTAAAAAAAGTTAAATTATAAAATTAATTAAAATTAATATATATTCGAGTAACTTATTTGTTACTGATTCCAGCCGCATTATAACTTAAAATAGAGCAACTATTTCCATAATTTACACATTCAATATCCTGCTCATTCACACCTACCTCACTTCGTGATTGTACTTTCTTTTTTGAGCTCGCAGTCTATTTTTTCTTCTCCAAAATAATGTACTAGACGTTCGAGATGGCTCTTCCTTCGCTGTAAGGCCCTCCTCATTATCCCAAAAAGTACTTCCGGCTGATATAAAGCAAACAATGACTCCTCAGTGATATTCTTAACTTCCACCAACTTTCTACTTCTTTTTTGCCTATCCTGAAGCGACATGTCTCTCTGTTAATCCAGACCCGTAAAGTTACGGTGTATTACTTAGGACCAACTACACTTCTGCCCATTTCGGCAATTCCACCAGCAGCATTTGACTCTGTCCATTGGAGAATACTCTATCTATCGACCATTCACCGATTACAAGACATTTCTCAAAAAAATTCCTTAACCAGAGATACCAAAATTATCACCTTCTTTGAAACCAGACAGGACTCGCTTTCGACTTTCACAGCTTTTCTTAATACTTCTAATTTCCTCTTTGAGGCATACAACTTCTTTCTTCAAATTTGTTTGTCAAGTGCTATAAAATGTTCTTTTGACGGGAACATTGCATGCTTAGCATCTAGCATATCATTTACTTTAACTCAACACAGTATCATCTCTATCACTTGATTCTCCTAGACTCTTTTGACCCATAATTTCCTCTGGTGAAGGAGAATCTATCTGAACTAAGAATAATACCTGCTTCTATTTCCGTAATGTATGCTCCTCTATAGAGATGAGTTACGCCAGAGATGAGCCCAGCAGCACAGTAGCGGCAATAGTGACAGTGGGCGTGGCCAACCATCCCTCAACTCCCCACCTCATTCAATCACATTACTTCCACTAGTTATTGCAACAAAACAAATCATCCAATGGTAATAATTACTCTTGTTCACTAATTAACTTTAGCTCGAATTAGCCTATCTCAGCTAGCTTTATGGGATGGTAATATTGATGTAAAAACTTTTTTTTTTGTAAATAACGGTATATAAATTAAAATCGGCCATAAAATTATTTAACTGTTTATAATAACTTGGTAAAAAAGTTCAAATAACTCTTTTTAGAAAAGTTTATCAAAAGCAGTAATTTACCTTTACAATTCACCTCACTAATTGAAAGAAAAAACATTTGAAGACCAAACAGGTTAACATTAAATAATTGATTAAAAAACAATACGCCAGTCTAATGAACATTTTCTGACTTGTACTTCTATAATTACCTATACACTTAAAACTTAAGTTAATTGCAGAAGAAGAAGAAGAAGACAAATCCAAGACAGTTATTGTGAGAATCACCAATTAATAAAGTTCACACACATAAACTCGTAAACTTTAAAAACTTAAATTTATATTTTATATATAATACTAACGATCTCTCTTTGTCCGCCTTTCAGCACGATTAAGATACTGGGATTTAGCTGGATCCCGGCTAAGGTTCAAGTTCTGTGAAGCCAGTATATGCAGAAAGTTGAAATTTAATATTTCCCTTAGAAGTCTCCAAGAAATATGACAATAACATTCAGATCACCCTTGAACCGGAAATACTACAATTAATAGAAGTTATTTGTTTTTGTTTTATCTATTCTTTATTTATTATTTTTTAAAAATAGTTCCATCAATGTGACATTTATAATATTAAAGACAATTCAAAAGAAAACTAAGTAAATCTTATTTTTTTTAAAAAAAAGACGAAATTTATAACTGTAATTTAAGTGAAAGGAAATTTAGAAATGAAGAACCGTTTCCTTTTTAAAAAATAATAAACCCTGTCCCAGTTCAATCTTGATGTATAACAAGTTCATTTAGTCAAACATTCATCGTGAATTTTAATTATTTATTATTATATTAACCTATATTGTGGTTCCTAGTTTCTATTAGCTTAAATTTAAAACTGGGTCATCGTCAAATAACTTTTGTATTAATTTAAAATATTATGGCTGTCAAAAACGGCCATCTTTTAATTTTCACTCAAATAAATCAGCAAGTTATTTTTATTCAGCCTGTTATAGCTTTAATTTTTAAAAGAAATATTCTCTTTTTTCATTATTAATTTTTGAAGAGCATCCTTCCAGCCACCTATTTCCTCATTTTGAAATCATACTTGACTGACAAGACATTTTAGAGTGAAGGTAGGAACTATTCTTTCTCCATTCAGCCATGCTGACGCTGGAGTTCCGCAAGGCAGCATACTAGAGCCCTATTCTGTACACAATCTACTCCTCAGACATACCTACTCATCCTCAAACTACTCTTCTCATCTATGCTGACGATACTGCCATCTTATCTATTAACAAAGATCCAATAATAGCTCACAGAAACCTTCAGTCTCACCTCACCTCCTTAGAAAAATGGTTCAAAAAATGGGGCTATCAAACTGAACGAAACTAAATCTCAAAATATTACCTTCACTCTTCGACGCATCACACTTCCTCCTGTCTTTTACAATCTTATTCCTTTACCAGTAGTCAACGTAGTCCGCTACCTTGGGCTTTACCTTGACAGAAGACTTACGTGGAATCCTCATTCATTTCTTAAGAGAACAGAACTGAACAGACGCTTCCGACAACTGAAAAGACTACTCGACAACAGATCAAAACTCACTCTGAACAATAAAAGACTTATTAGTGCAAGTTTATTAAAGCCCATCTGGGCTTATGGCATCGAACTGTGGGGTGTTCAACCAAACGCTCAAATCTGCAAAGGATCCAGTCCTTGCAGACTAAAATTCTTCGCTCTATAGTAAAAGCTCCTTTCTACGTCACCAATCAAACCGTTGAACGTTCTTTACGTCATACAAGTTGCAAAAACCACGTTACAGAAAATTCCATCTTAACATTCAAACACATCACCATCCACTTATACAACATCTATCTTCCAGAATATTTCCAAACAACACTTCCAGACGTCTTAAAAGGCAGTGGCCTCGCGATCTCTTCTCTGATGAAGAGAGTCAGTAGAATTTAGAATGTTTTTGGAGAGTTACCTCTGGGTAACTTCTCCACTCTGATATATATTTATTGTTATCATTGTTGCTTACAACGCAAAATGCGTTGATTGTAACTAAATAAATGATTAAAAAAAAAAAAAAAATTGAAGGATATCATTCAAAATATTCTGAACTATTATTCTTTTTTTAAAAAAATGATAATTAATGCAAAATCTGTAGTAAATACAATAATTGTTATTGAATTCAGTCGGCAAGAGCACTCAGCCTGGACTATTGTCCGATAGGAGCGCTAGGTGGTGGGCCGTTTGGGCTTTTCCAGTACAGACTGTGGCGTATGCTGGCCCTAAGTAAAAATATCTCTCCTTTTTTAAAAGCTCCGAGGGCCGCAGAAGGAAGGAGATCCATCCAAACAGCAGCCAAGAGTCTTATGTTTGGACACGGAAGGTTCTTCTAAGTGCCACTTCCCTGACATTCGCTCGCCTAAATTTCTAAAATATTGATCTGTCCGCATTTTAACTTGCGAATCAAAGGCAAGTAGAGTAAGGAAACTGAAAAAATTGTCTACTAACATTGAACCACATTAGGAGAAGCCAATTGAGATGAAATTACAACGCTACGCTACTAATCTATAAAATATCTGCTAGGGAAATTAGTTTTTAGGACAGCGGTAGTTTGATTGCGTAAGCGATTCTGTGTTGCATTTATAAATTCGCTTCAAGTACCAATAAACAAAAATGGTAAAAGAGAATATTTACCTAGAGCATAATATAGGTCACAAGTTTAATTACAAGAGAAAACTTTTTTAATATTGATGCTCCATTATTTAAGTAAGTTACATTTTTTTTTTTAAATAAAACCAATAGGAGTCCACAAATGATAGTTTACAATAACATTTGGAAGGTAATAACAGGTAATTGTCTATGTCAGTGCGTTTAACAGACATCATTTATATACCAAGTATGTGCAAACAACAACAATAACAAAAACATGCTAATTTATGTACTTTCCCATGAAGGCATTAATCAAGTATGCAGTTACAGAAGCTTTACTTTCAAGAACACTTGTTACTTTCTGCAATAACAACAAGTCTCCTACAACCATGTCCACGCATACAAATATATAGGTAGTAACGGGCCACATTACTACACATGAGAGATAAACTATGGCGGTTACCGTTAACTAAATTTTTTTTTCTCTTTAATTTTATGGAAGTTTACCTCATTAAAAGATTAATTATGGAGAAATATTAGGGATTGACTATCGAATATGTTAAAATAATAAATTTACAACATGATTTCTTTATGCTACAAAATTAATTTTAATGACTGGCGTTCATTAATAAAATTAATAATGATTGTTGATTTTATCCATCTTAGTGCGCATGCCCATTAGATCCCAAACTGGTTTATCTTTCGTCTATAATCAGAGATGGATTTATCTTTTAGGTGTAGAGATTTAGACTTCACATGTTTCCATCTCGAACTGCTTGAGAATTTAAATTCCTTAGGATATAACAAGGCCCATTCTTAAAAAACATCTGCAGAGTATTAGGGGCCGATAGACCAAGGGAAGATAGCCCCACATTTCCTGGAAATCGTAAATAGTACCCAGAGTGAGAAAGAAATCTACCCTACCTAAAATCCTCTTACAGACAACACTGTCCATCACCGGCCAGTGAGCTGTAAGAAGCTCCTGGGAAAAGAAAATCTAAGGGTCAGCAGCTGGATTCGAATCCGGGACCTCCGCGTGGGACACCAGTACGCTAACCGCATAGCTAATCCCTTCCCTTGTTTATAGGTCTAATTAAAATAAAAATCTAATCAATGTCACGGCGAAAAATACCCTGTCCCCCCCAAAATCAAAGTATTTTTAGTATAAATTCCAAGTTTCAAAGACAATTTAATTATATAAATAACTGTTAGCGTGCCTTAATGATTGGTGTTATTATAAATAATAATAATAAAGGTTATTTGCATTGGACTAGGCTGGATACCGACAGAGAATCCAAATTCAATAAGTATATCATTAGTGTACTTCCGTTACGGTCATAATCAATAAAACCTCTTTTCTTAATTATAGTTAATAACACTTGTCAAGAATTGTTAATTATTAAGGAAGGTTTAACGAAATTACTACTCAAGAAAGCAGCACTTAGAAAGGCGGAAGATGGCAAAACTAACTTACACTCGGAATATATTTTTTTAATTTAAAAAAATAATAACAGCGAAATTAGGTTTAAACTAGCCAGTTTAAACTACTAAACTTTTACGAAATACAGGTATATATTTTTTTTATGGCTGCTTAAGATAAATGATTAAAATAAAAGAACAAAAATTTATTACTTTTTTGTATACACACACATACATACATACAACTTCATCCAGATACAGAAATACCGCTAAGTTATAATGTAATATCGCATGGTAACTTGGTACGGGACAGCCTGGGGATACAAAGCGTGCCGAAAGTAAGTCGTGACCAAAGATAAAGTACCTCGGCTTTCAAGTCATCTCTCTTTGATGCTTATTAAAAAAGAAAAAAAATAATAATAATAGCCGACAGATCCAGAGCCAATAAGAAATGATCTAAAACACCAATGGTTATTGGATTCTTTCATTAGAAAACAAAAGATAAAGAATTGTAAGGATATCTCAGAAGTACTTTTTTATTTATTTTTTAATTAAAACTTCATCCTTGTATCTCAATTGTTTGGGAGTACATTTTCATAATTACGATGAATATCTTGCGAAATTGGGTAGTCAAAAACCTATTTGAAAAAAAAGAAGATAAGTTTGTACACTATACCAATCACGAATTTGGTATAATTTGAAATACATGTATTATATCGGAAAAATTTACAAGCGAGGCAATTCACCCAATGGTTCTTAGTTAATTTATAAACTGTCTTACCAAATTAGTCACTTATAAATGAACCTAATATTATACTTAACCTTGGGTAACCAACTCGCAAACGTCTACAGGTTCAGGAGAGAAATGGAACTCCGGTTCTCTGACTACCAGACTACTTTTCGCTATACTCTCACAAAACTCGAAGAAGACTATACAAAACCAACTTCTCCACCACAAAGTGGTCATCAGGCCGACATTACTCTAAGCAGGTCTACGCCTAGAGCCTGACATGCAATAAGCCTGACACAGTACACTCTCAGTACATACGACAAACATTCCTCAACAGTTTAGAATCGACTCACTCCATGAGATATCATTCATAATTCCCGTACACTCTTTCAACCATAACCGTTTGCTGAAACTCCTTTCCACTCTAGATATTGTATCCTAAACCACTCGGCCGCGAAATAACTACCTACGATCCTCCATTCCCTAAAGACAAAAAAGTATTAAACATGTCCTCCTCTTAATTTCTCCTCTAGCTACAGGTTTTTCTATCCATTTTTCCTGCATATTTTATCCCTGTTCAATCCTAAGCGTTCCCTAAACTGTTATGAAGGTCATATTTAATAACATCTTTTATCTCATCTAGTTTTGCTAGGGAAAGTTAATTATTGAAAATCTGTCGTAATTTTTTAATCTCTTTTGCCAAATTTTCGACCTAGAAACCAAGTCATCTTTTTGTACTCTGCAGGTTTTTGTACATGGTTCGTGTGGAGAAATGTATAGATATTTTTAAATAATTAAATAAACTTAAAGATATTAAAGTGCTAACCGAAATGCAGCAAGTGAATCGCTTGTATTAATAAAATAACACATTAAATTAAAACAACAAAAATTCTAAGTAATGTGATAGTTTTATACATATATATTACATGTAAACGAAGCAGGTTTAATGAAATAGTCCTAGGCAAAAAAATTAAAAATGTTCCGAGATATGCAAAATATCATATTCCGTTTAACAATTTCCGAAGCAAGGAATTCTAATATGGATGCAAGTTCATTTTTATAAGGACACTAGATTAAATTCATAAAAAACAAATTTTGTAAAGGAAATAAAGGCATAAATACAAATTTTAGATTCAAGGCAATAAAACGAGTTGTTGTAGAACAATAAATAACTAACTATGTTATTCGGAGGTATAATAATGGAGAAGATACAATTATACAATTCTTAGTTCATTAAATTGCCTTCAGGGATGCCAAACTATTTCATAACTAGTTACAATACTCTTCCAGGTTTAACTAGATAGAATAAAAAGATCAGATAAGAAATAGAAATATATTGTTACTAGTCGGAAATAGGGAAAAAAATCATCTAACGTAAGATACTAATCAAAGATAATTCATTATTATTTACTTTTTGGCAGAGTTACAATCAGGAATGTCATTAAGATTACCTGTCGGACAAAGATGAAGGTAGTCGAGGAGAAAAAATTAGTAGAAGCAAAGAAAATATAAAATATGCAGATCAGTCTTCAAGAAGAGAGAAATTAACTTGACTCTTCCTAGGTCAGAGTAATTAGTGGTTGTCTCGAACAGTAACAATTATTAACAAGAAAAAAACAGTCTAAGACAAGAACGAAATGAACTTCATTCAGAGCTTTACTTTTCAGCATTTAGTTTCAAATTAGACGAATCTATGTGTTAATGAAAAGTGAAAAATATTTTTTACATAAAACCAGATGGTAGTAAATCTAAATTAACATCTTAATGAATTTCTTAAGTTCATTTTGTTAAAAAATAAATATAAAATAAAACTTTAATTTCAATTATAGACTTGTGATTTCATGAATTTTAAGGGCAGTTTTCTCCTCAATTTTCGAATGAAAAATCTGTCTGTTAAAAATTAAAACAAGGAACATTAACCTAATTCATTGCTTTTAAGTATTCACTCTAAATAATTTAAACTTGAGTATTCGTTCAAGATTTATTATAAATTTTAATACACAAAAGATTATAATTTTGAAATCTAACAAAAGCAATGTTAACTTTACGGGTTAATTATACTAGTACTTTATTTAAAAATATGTCTGGTTAGCTTAGTACTAAACTACACTTAGAAATGAGATTAACTTTGTTGTTTAAGTCTGCAAAATGTTTTCTTTTTAACCATTAACAAAAGTACATCAGTAAATAATTCCCGAAAACCCAATTTCGTAAGTTACTTCCACTTGACAGACCAAATTGACTTCATCACTCTTATGCATGAAATGGTCTTTTTATGGCGATAAGGTTGAGAAGCTAGTCTTCAATAAAATCTAACCGTATGTAACATATACATACGAGTTGAAAGGAATAAAATATAAAATCACTACTAGGACGTGTTGACAATGAATTGAATACTGTTCGTCATTTTGGCTTGTCATGTTAAAAATGAATGTTTGTCAAAGAACAGCTTACTCATCTTTTAAGAATGCAAACGGAACATTTGTTAAACTAGTGAATTCAACTTGTCTTTCATTTTCAATTCACTTGTCCGTGATTAGATTTTTTTCTATCAATGGACCAACAACTTGCTGTGGAACAATTCTTTGTAAAACTGTTCGATTATAATTCATTTCGTTTCTTTAGTGTACGTGCTGTAGAATATACTCTATATTTTTTAGATGGTGTTTGCTAGGCAATTGATCTTAAATATTCATAAACTGTTTAATGAAGAATCAGATGCAATATCTTGAAAATTGTAGGAGCTCTTTGTTAAAAGTATTTTTAAAACAAATCACTTACATATATCAGACAATTTTTCTTTAAATTATTAAAAAGTTTGAGATGATTTTACATTAATTGTTCATTGTTTTTGGTGACTCAGTAATCGTGAAGAAAGAAAGAATAATACCAAATCAGTCATCTTTCTTCCTTTCTGGATTAATGAATCAGTAACCAAAAAACCATGAACAATACTTGTTAGGCGAAAGCCAAACGACCCCACATTTTCACTGAATAATGACTGAAATTGGCATTATTCTTTCTGCCATTCAAATTTTCATTATTTTTAGTAATAAGCTCGTTTGTACTTACCTAATTTAATTAAAAATAAGTAGTAAAACATTCCTTAAAAACCAAAATTACACTACATAAACTTGAACTTTGTTCTGTAGCCTTCTAGAAGAGATTACGTTGTACAGGACTAGTGACAAATTATCGAATGTTGGCAACATTGAATTTGTATTTGTGATTATTTTATTTACATTAGGTAAGAAAATTAAACAAAAATTTGTTATAAAAAAAATATATAAAAAAATTAATGATTGAAAATATTAATGTTATTAATTCGTAGTTAGATGGGAACCTTCGCCCCAATTCAATTTTGGGCATCCATCACTATTCTGGGTCCAACTCCGGTATCATTAAATGTTCAATGACTTATTGCTCGTTTTATATTATACTTCAAAAGACGTAAATCATTAAAAAATAAATAAAAAAAACAAAATAATATATTACATTACATTTTTTATCAAAACAGTCGCCACGAAAAAGTAAAAAAAGACCACCACGCACACCCAATCGATAATAAACTCTAAACTTTAGATATTGGTTGTTGGAGACAAAAAGTACACTTTTCAAATGTCAAAAAAGAAGACATTTTCAATTTTTCAACAGTTGTTGAACTTTATTTTCAAATTTGGACTCTAATTATACCATATAGTAAAGATGTAGGAATTGGCTCCCGAAGACAGAAATTACATTTCATTCTGATCAACTAGGAGACTATTTATAAATTCTTTTCTGTTTAACCTTTCACTCCAAAAATTTATCTGACCAAATTTATGCTATTCGGCATTTATTTAGGCATTAGTTGTTAAACAGAACAACTATACTTTTTCTAAAATTTCTTATCCTGCTACCATAAAACATTTTTTAAGCCATGGCATGTTGAACAAAGTCTGCACCTTTTCTAACACTAACAACTATTCTATTTATGCAAGTACTTAACGGTTATCTCCACGCAAATCTAACACATAGTTCCTTACTTTTCCTTCGTTTTTGCAACGAAAGAAAAGGAAAAAGTCCACACCATTTGTATAAAATATTAAAATAAAATTTTAGAAGTAGAAATAAGGAACTTCTAGTAAAACTAGCAAATATTATCCATTTTCCTAATTTTTCTGAACTTCTATTTCCAAATCTACCCAACCTAATGAGTACGATCTAGTCCTGGCATAAGAATGGAATTAGGAATGAAGAAAATAAAGACCTTCTAGTAAAACTAGCAAAGATTATCCATTTTTCTCTATTTTCTATTCATCTACATCTACATCCATAACTAGGCGAAAAATAGTGAATTATCCAACTCTGGTAAAAAAATGGATAGTTAGAAGCAGAATTTTTGTAAAATAGAGCAAATATTTGCTACTCTTACATTCTTTCCCCTAATTCTACAAACAGAACTAGTCAATCTTGAGTATATTTTTTTCAAATAAGGCATAAAAATCGATTGTTAGTACATGAAAATGAGCATATATACTAAAACTACTACAGATTTCAAATTTTTCCTCTTTTATTTACCTTCTTTTCCAAAAGAAGCCGATCTAATGTGTAAGATCAAGCCCTGGCCTGTGTATAGATTTTTGAAAAAAGAAAATGGAAAACTTTAATCAAACTAACCATAATTTATTACTTCATCTATTTTCTGAAGCAATTCATCAAAAACTAGCCTACCAACATTGTATTTTGTAACAGAGGCACAATAATAGAATGTTGCAACAAGAAAATGAAAGATTTCTACTAAGATTTCCACTGATTTCCGATTTTTTCAGAACTTCTTTTTTCAAAACAAGCCGACTAAACGTGTACTCTGATCGACCACCTGGGAGCCCCCCCCCCAATTCCATAGTTTGGTTAAGGACAGGATAGGGAGAGGGTCTTCAACTAGGGGGATGCCACAATAGATCCTTGGGGTGTCGCGGTGGCGTAGGCTGAATAGCCAATTCCCCAGATGGAATCTAATCTAATCTAAACGTGTATAAACAAGAACTGGACAAAAAATTGAATATAGGAAACAGAAAATGAAGAGTTTTTAGTAAAACCAGCAAATATTTATCTCTTTTAACTCTTTTCTAAAACACGACTTCCAAAACTAGGCAACCTACTGTGTATTTTCGAACCAATGGATAAAAGTAAAATGTTAGTAAAGGAAAATTAGGAATACCATCTACATCTAGTTAATATTTTCTAACTTTTCTTATTATTTCGAACTTCTAAACCTAAAACTAGCTGACTTAACTAGTATTATTTAACTAAGTGTAGAAATAGATTTTTAGAAAAGAAAACTGAAAAATTTATAGGATAACAATAAAATATTTACCACATTTAGCTTCTCGCTGAAACCACATATCCAAAAATAGCCAACCTACAATGTAATTTGTAATTGGTGCATAATAATGGAACGTTAGAACACAAAAAATGAAAGATTTATACTAAAACTATCCTCAGTTTCCAACTTTTTCCCTTTTTACTGTACATTCTTTTCGAAAACAAGCCTTCCAAATGTGTATGAACAAAATCTGGCCTAATAATGGATACCAGGAATCAGAACATGAGAAATTTCTAGTAGATCAATCAAATATTTACCTTTTTTCTGAAACAATACATCCAAAGCTAGCCTACCAACAGTGTATTTTACAACCAACGCATAATAATAGAACGTTAGAACAAGAAAATGAACGATTTCTAAAGAAACTATTATAGATTTCCGATATTTTCCCTTTCTTCTAAAAATCCGTTTTCAATACAAGTCGACTTAATGTGTATGATCCAGCCCTGGCCTACAGAGAGAATTTGAGATAAGGGAATGAGGAATTTCTAGTGAAACCAGCAAATCCTTACCTTTTTTATCATATTCAAATACCACTCATTCAGAACTAGCCAATTTACCGGGTAACTCCCAATTAAGGTAGGGTACAGTCGGGTGAGATGGCCAATCGGGAGAAATGGCCAATAGCCGAAATTTAACCGAAAACTGGGCGAACTGTAACCAAATTCCCTACTTTCCCATTGCATTTTCACTTACTTCTTAAAAATGAAGGAAACCTGCGAACTATACTTCCAATTTGATTTCAAAACTAGGTTACAGGGACAAGAAAAGAAGAAAACTGAGCGAACATGAACCTAATTTCCTACTTTTCCATTGCATTTTCACTAACATTTTACAAATAAGGAAACCTACGAACTATACGTCCACATTGATTTCAAAACTAGATTACAGGGACAAGAAAAGAAGATAACTGAGCGAACTTGAACATTATTCCCTAATTTCCCATTGCATTTTCACTTACTTCTTACAAATGAAGGAAACCTACGAACTATACTTCCAATTTGATTTGAAAACTAGATTACAGGAACAAGAAAAGAAGAAAACTGAACGAACATGAACCCAATTTCCTACTTTTCCATTGCATTATCACTAACATTTTACAAATAAGGAAACCTACGAACTATACGTCCACATTGATTTCAAAACTAGATTACAGAGACAAGAAAAGAAGAAAACTGAGCGAACTTGAACATTATTCCCTAATTTCCCATTGCATTTTCACTTACTTCTTACAAATGAAGGAAACCTACGAACTATACTTCCAATTTGATTTGAAAACTAGATTACAGGAACAAGAAAAGAAGAAAACTGAACGAACATGAACCCAATTTCCTACTTTTCCATTGCATTATCACTAACATTTTACAAATAAGGAAACCTACGAACTATACGTCCACATTGATTTCAAAACTAGATTACAGAGACAAGAAAAGAAGAAAACTGAGCGAACTTGAACCTTATTCCCTAATTTTCCAATGCATTTAACTTACCTATTAACAAAGAAGTCTCCCAACGAAGTATACTGCAGCTTTGACTTCAAAACTAAATTATAGAGACAAGAAAAGAAGAAATCAAAGTGAATTTGAACCCAATTACCTACTTTTCCATTGCATTTTAACTTACCTATAAACAAAAAGTCTCCCTACGAAGTATACTGCAGCTTTAACTTCAACACTAAATTACTGGGACAAGAAAAGAAGGAATCAGCGCGAACTTGAACCCAATTACCTACTATTCCATTGCATTTTAACTTACATGTAACAAAAAAAAGCTACCTACGTAGTATACTGCGTCTTCGACTTCAAAACTAGATTACAGGGACAAGAAAAGAAGAAAACTGGGCGAACATGAACCCAATTTCCTACTTTTCCATTGCATTTTCACTAACTTTTTACAAATAAGGAAATCTACGAACTATATGTCCACATTGATTTCAAAACTAGATTACAGAGACAAGAAAAGAAGAAAACTGAGCGAACTTGAACCTTATTCCCTAATTTTCCATTGCATTTTAACTTACCTATTAACAAAGAAGTCTCCCAACGAAGTATACTGCAGCTTTGACTTCAAAACTAAATTATAGAGACAAGAAAAGAAGAAATCAAAGTGAATTTGAACCCAATTACCTACTTTTCCTTTGCATTTTAACTTACCTATTAACAAAAAGTCTCCCTACGAAGTATACTGCAGCTTTGACTTCAACACTAAATTACTGGGACAAGAAAAGAAGGAATCAGCGCGAACTTGAACCCAATTACCTACTTATCCATTACATTTTAACTTATATGTAACAAAAAAAGGCTTCCTACGTAGTATACTGCATCTTCGACTTGAAAACTAGATTATAGGGACAAGAAAAGAAGAAATCAATGCGAATTTGAACCCAATCTCCTACTTTTCCATTGCACTTTAACTTATATTTCACAAATGAAGGTTTCCTACGACGTATACATCCACTTTGACTTCAAATCTAGCTTATAGAGACCAGAAACGACGAAATCTGGGCGAACTTGGACATAATTCCCTAATTTTCCATTGCTTATAAACATACTTATTACAAAAGAAGGCTTCCTATAAAGTATACTGCAGCTTTGACTTCAATACTAGATTATAGAGAAAAGCAAAAAAGAAATCTGAGAAAACTTGAACCCAATTCCCTATTTCTCCATTGCAATTTCACTTACCTATAACAAAAGAAGGCTTCCAACTAAATATACTTCAGTTTTAACTTCAAAACTAGATTATAGAGAAAAGAAAGGAAAAAATCTTGGCGAACTTGAACCCAATTCCCTACTTTTTCATTGCATTTTAACATACGTATTAAAAATGAACGTATTACTTAGTAGGAAACTATACTACCTCTTCGACTTCAAAACTAGATTATAGAGACAGGATAAGACGAAATCTGGGCGAATTTGAGGTCATTTCCCAATATTTCATTCCATTTTAACTTACCATTAACAAAAGAGGTCTCCTAACGAAATATACTGCATCTTTGACTTCCAAACTAGCTTGTAGAGACAAGAAAAGAAGAAATCTTGGCGAAGTTGAACACAATTCCCTAGTTTTCCTTTATAATTTTACTTACATTTCACAAGAGAAGACTACCTTCGATGTATTCTTCAGCGTTGACTCCAAAACTAGTTTATTAAGACATGAAATGAAGAAATGTGGAGGAAATGAAACCAAATGGGTTTTTTTCAGAACCCAGTTCGGTATTTTTCCATTAAATTTTACATTGCACTTTCCAAAAGAAGGTCCTCCTATATATATAATTTAGCTTTAGCCTCAAAACTAAATAACAAAGACGAAATATGTGAATATCAAGACGAATTGGAACCCATTACCCTATATTTCCTTTGCATTTTATCTTACCTATAACAACAGAAATCTGCACTAGGAAGTGTGCTGCAGCTTTGACTTAAAAACCAACTTACACAGAAAAGAAAAGACGAAATGTTGGCGAACTTGGACTCAATTCTCTAATTTTCCTTTCCACTTTAACTTACCTATTACAAACGAAGGCTTGCTAGGAAGTACAATGCATCTTTGACTTCAAAACTAGTTTGTAGAGACAAGAAAAGAAGAAATCTGGGCGAACTAGCACACAATTCCCTAATTTTCCTATCCATTTTAAGTTACCCATTACAAAAGAATTCTTCCTACGAAGTATACTACCGCTTTGACTTCAACACTAGATTGCAAGGTAATGAAAAGGAGAAAACTAGGCGAACATGGAAACAATTCCCTACTTTTCCATTTCATTTTCACTTACTTTTCACAAATGAAGGCAACCTACGAACTATACTTCCACTTTGCCTTTAACACTAGATTACTGAGTCAAGAAAAGAAGAAAACTGGGTGATGTTGAACCCAATTCCCTACTTATTCATTGCATTTTAACTTACCTATTACAAAAGAACGCTTCCTATGCAGTATACTTTCTCTTCGACCTCAAAACTAGATTACCGAGACAAGAAAATAAGGAATCAAAGCGAATTTGAACCTAATTCCCTATTTTTCCTTTGTAATTTTACTTACATTTCACAAGAGAAGTCTACCTGAGAAGTATACTTCAGCTCTGACTTCAAAACTAGATTACTCAGAAAAGAAATGAAGAGAACCGGGCGAACTTACAACCAATACTTTACTTTTCCTTCCTATTTTAACTAACCTATTACAAAAGAACGCTTCCTACTAAGTATAATCCATCTTCAACTTGAAAACTACATTACAGGGACAAGAAAAGAACAAATCAAAGCGAATTCGAACCCAATTTCCCACTTTTCCTTTGCACATTAACTTATATTTCACAAATGAAGGCTTCCTACAAAGTATACATCCGTTCAATCTTCAAAACTAGATTACCTCTACAGGAAATGAAGAAATGTGTAGAAAACGGAACCAATTTCTTTTTTTTCGGATCACAGTTCGGTATTTTTCCATTAAATTTTACATTGCACTACCCAAAAGTAGGTCCTCTTTTATGTATAATTTAACTTTACCCTCAATACTAGATAACAAAGATGAAATATGTGAAAATCAAAACGAATTGGAACCCATTACCCTATATTTCCTTTGTATTTTATCTTACCTATTACAAAAGAAGTCTTCCTACTAAATATACTGCTGCTTTACATCCCAACTAGATTATAGGGATAAGAAAAGAAAATATCAAAGCGAATTCGAACCCAATTTACTACTTTTCCATTGCACTTTAACTTTTATTTCTCAAATGAAGGCTTCCTACTAAATATACCGCAGCTATAACTTTAAAACTAGATTATAGAGAAAAGAAGAGAAGAAATCTGAGAAAACATGAACACAATTTCTTATTTTTCCATTGAAATTTGACGTACATTTCACAAAAGAAGGCTTCATACAAAGTGTACAGCATCTTTGACATCCAAACTAGATTATAGAGAGAAGAAAAGAAGACATCTGGACAATCTTGAACCCTATTCCCTATTTTTCCATTGCATTTTTACCTACCTATAACAAAAGAAGTCTACCTAGGAAGTGTACTGCAGCTTTGAGATAAAAACTAACTTATACAGACCAGAAAAGACGAAATGTTGGCGAACTTGGACACAATTCCCTATTTTTCCTTTCCATTTTTACTTACCTATTACAAACGAAGGCTTCCTACGAAGTATACTGCATCTTTGACTTCAAAACTAGCTTGTAGAGAGAAGAAAAGACGAAATGTTGGCGAACTTGGGCACAATTCCCTATTTTTCCTTTCCATTTTTACTTACCTATTACAAACGAAGGCTTCCTACGAAGTATACTGCATCATTGACTTCAAAACTAGATTACTGAGACAAGAAAAGAAGAAATCTGGGCGATGTTGAACACAATTCCCTAATTTTCCTTTCTAATATTACTTACATTTCACAAGAGAAGTCTACCTTCGATGTATTCTTCAGCGTTGACTCCAAACCTATTTTATTGAGACTAGAAAAGAAGAAAACTGGGCGAAGTTGAACCTAATTCCCTACTTATAATTGTATTTTAACTAACCTATTACAAAAGAACTCTCCCAACGAAGTATAATGCCGCTTTGACTTCAAAACTAGCTTGCAGAGACAAGAAAAGAAGAAATCAGAGCGAACATGGACACAATTCCTTAATTTTGCCTTCCAATTTAAGTTACCCATTACAAACGATGTCTCCCTCCGAAGTATACTGCAGCTTTGACTTCAACACTAGATTACAGGGTAAAAAAAAGAAGAAATTTGGGTGAACATGGACACAATTCCCTACTTTTCCATTGCATTTTAACTTATCTATTACGAAAGAAGGCTTCCTACTAAGTACATTGCATCTTAGACTTCAAAACTAGCTTGTAGAGACAAGAAAAGGAGAAATCTGGACGAATTTGAGACCATTTTCCTGTATTTCCATTGCATTTTATCTTACGTATTACAATTGAAGGCAACCTGCCATGTATACTTTCGCTTTTACTGCAAAACTAGATTACTGAGCAAGAAAACAAGAAATCTGCTCCAACTTCTAACCAATTCCCCACTTTTGAATTGCATTTTGACTTATATTTCACAAGAGAAGTCCACTTATGAAGTGGACTTCCACTATGACTTCAAAACTAGATTACTGAGACAGGATTAGACGAAATCTGGGCAAATTTGAGGCCATTTCCCTACATTTCATTCCATTTTAACTTACCTTCAACAAAAGAAGTCTTCCAACGAAGTTTACTGCATCTTCGACTTCAAAACTAGATCACTGAGACAGGATAAGACGAAATCTGGGCGAATTTGAACCCTATTGTCTATTTTACCCTTGTATTTATACCTACCTATGACAATAGAACTATCCCAACGAAGTATACTGCAGCTTTGACTTCAACACTAGATTACTAAGCCAAGAAAAGAAGAGAACTGGGCGAACTAATAACCAATTCCCTAATTTTCCATTGCATTTTAACTTATCTATTACGAAAGAAGGCTTCCTACTAAGTAGACTGTATCTTAGACTTCTAAACCAGCTTGTAGAGACAAGAAAAGAAGAAATCTGGGCGAATTTGAGACCATTTCCCTGTATTTCCATTGCATTTTATCTTACGTATTACAAATGAAGGCAACCTGCCAGGTATACTTTCGCTTTGACTGCAAAACTAGATTACTGAGCAAGAAAACAAGAAATCTGAAAGAACTTCTAACCAATTCCCCACTTTTTAATTGCATTTTGACTTATATTTCACAAGAGAAGTCCACTTATGAAGTATACTTCCACTATGACTTCAAAACTAGATCACTGAGACAGGATAAGACGAAATCTGGGAGAATTTGAGGCCATTTCCCTATATTTCATTCCATTTTAACTTACCTTTAACAAAAGAAGTCTCCCAACGAAGAATACTGCAGCTTTGTCTTCAACACTAGAATACTGAGGGATGAAAACAAGAAAACTGTGCGAACTTGAACCCAATTCCCAACTTTTCCATTCCATTTTGACTTACTTTTCACAAATGAAGGTAATCTACGATATATACTTCCACTTTGACTTCAGCACTAGATTACTAAGCCAAGAAAAGAAGAGAACTGGGCGAACTTATAACCAATTCCCTAATTTTCATTTCCATTTTAACTTACCTATTACAAACGAAGGCTTCCTACGAAGTATACTGCATCTTTGACTTCAAAACTAGCTTGTAGAGAGAAGAAAAGGAAAATGTTGGCGAACCTGGACACAATTCCCTAATTGTCCTTTCCATTTTAACTTACCTATTACAAACGAAGGCAACCTACGAACTATACTTCCAATTTGACTTCAAAACTAGATTACTGAGACAAGAAAAGAAGAAAACTGGGCGAAGTTGAACACAATTCCCTAATTTTCCTTTCTAATATTACTTACATTTCACAAGAGAAGTCTACCATCGATGTATTCTTCAGCGTTGACTCCAAAACTATTTTATTGAGACAAGAAAAGAAGAAAACTGGGCGAAGTTGAACCTAATTCCCTACTTTTAATAGCATTTTAACTTACCTATTACAAAAGAACTCTCCCAACGAAGTATACTGCCGCTTTGACTTCAAAACTACCATGCAGAGACAAGAAAAGATAAAATCAGAGCGAACTTGAACACAATTCCTTAATTTTGCTTTCCAATTTAAGTTACCTATTACAAAAGATGTCTCCCTCCGAAGTATACTGCAGCTTTGACTTCAACACTAGATTACAGGGTAAAGAAAAGAAGAAAACTGGGCGATGTTGAACCCAATTCCCTACTTATTCATTGCATTTTAATTTACCTATTGCAAAAGAACGCTTCCTATGCAGTATACTTTCTCTTCTATTTCAAAACTAGATTACCGAGACAAGAAAAGAACAAATCAAAGCGAATTCGAACCCAATTTCCTACTTTTCCTTTGAACATTAACTTATATTTCTCAAATGAAGGCTTCCTACAAAGTATACATCCGTTCAATCTTCAAAACTAGATTACCTCTACAGGAAATGAAGAAATGTGTAGAAAACAGAACAAATTTCTTTTTTTCGGATCACAGTTCGGTATTTTTCCATTAAATTTTACATTGCACTACCCAAAAGTAGGTCCTCTTTTATGTATAATTTAGCTTTACCCTCAAAACTAGATTACAAAGATGAAATATGTGAAAATCAAAACGAATTGGAACCCATTACCCTATATTTCCTTTGTATTTTATCTTACCTATTACAAAAAAAGGCTTCCTACGGAGTATACTGCATCGGTGACTTCGAAACTAGCTTGTAGTGACAAGAAAAGAAGAAATCTGGGCGAACTTGGACCCAATTCCCTAATTTTCCTTTCCATTATAACTTATATATCACAAATGAAAGTTTCCTATGAAGTATACTGCATCTTTGACTTGAAAACTAGCTTGTAGAGAGTAGAAAAGAAGAAATCTGTGAAAACTTGAACCCAATTCCCTATTTCTCCAATGCAATTTCACTTACCTATAACAAAAGAAGTCTTCCTATTAAATATACTACAGTTTTAACTTCAAAACTAGATTATAGAGAAAAGAAAAGAGAAAATCTGGGCGAACATGAACCCGATTTACTACTTTTCCATTTCACTTTAAGTTTTATTTCTCAAATGAAGGCTTCCTACTAAATATACCGCAGCTTTAACTTTAAAACTAGATTATAGAGGATAGAAGAGAAGAAATCTGAGAAAACTTGAACCCTATTTCCTATTTTTCCATTGCAATTTGACGTACATTTCACAAAGGAAGTGTACAGCATCTTGGACATCCAAACTAGATTATTGAGAGAAGAAAAGAAGAAATCTGGACGAACATGAACCCTATTCCCTATTTTTCCATTACATTTTTACCAACCTATAACAAAAGAATTCTACCTAGGAAGTGTACTGCAGCTTTGATATATAAACTAACTTATACAGACAAGAAAAGACGAAATGTTGGCGAACTTGGACACAATTCCCTATTTTTCCTTTCCATTTTTACTTACTTATTACAAACGAAGGCAACCTACGAACTATACTTCCACTTTGACTTCAAAACGAGATTACTGAGGCAAGAAAAGAAGAAAACTGGGCGAAGTTGAACCCAATTCCCTACTTTTAATTGCATTTTAGCTTACCTATTACAATAGAACGCTTCCTACGAAGTATACTACCTCTACGTCTTCAAAACTAGATTATAGAGACAGGATAAGACGAAATCTGGGCGAATTTGAGGCCATTTCCCTATATCTCATTCCATTTTAACTTACCTTCAACAAAAGAAGTCTCCCAACGAAGTTTACTGCATCTTCGACATCAAAACTAGATTATAGAGAAAAGAAGAGAAGCAATTACTTACATTTCACAAGAGAAGGCTTCCAACTAAATATACTTCAGTTGTAACTTCAAACCTAGATTATAGAGAAAAGAAAGGAAAAAATCTTGGCGAACTTGAACCCAATTCCCTACTTTTTCATTGCATTTTAACATACGTATTACAAATGAACGTATTACTTAGTAGGAAACTATACTACCTCTTCGACTTCAAAACTAGATTATAGAGACAGGATAAGACGAAATCTGGGCGAATTTGAGGCCATTTCCCTATATTTCATTCCATTTTAACTTACCATTAACAAAAGAGGTCTCCTAACGAAATATACTGCATCTTTGACTTCAAAACTAGCTTGTAGAGACAAGAAAAGAAGAAATCTTGGCGAAGTTGAACACAATTCCCTAGTTTTCCTTTATAATTTTACTTACATTTCACAAGAGAAGTCTACCTTCGATGTATTCTTCAGCGTTGACTCCAAAACTAGTTTATTAAGACATGAAATGAAGAAATGTGGAGGAAATGAAACCAAATGGTTTTTTTTCGGAACCCAGTTCGGTATTTTTCCATTAAATTTTACATTGCACTTTCCAAAAGAAGGTCCTCCTATATATATAATTTAGCTTTAGCCTCAAAACTAAATAA
This sequence comes from Rhodnius prolixus, assembly GCF_049639745.1. NCBI lineage: Eukaryota > Metazoa > Arthropoda > Insecta > Hemiptera > Reduviidae > Rhodnius > Rhodnius prolixus. The sequence goes on along the minus strand of NW_027411603.1, from coordinate 9,107,302 downwards.
CAAAGACGAAATATGTGAATATCAAGACGAATTGGAACCCATTACCCTATATTTCCTTTGCATTTTATCTTACCTATAACAACAGAAATCTGCACTAGCAAGTGTGCTGCAGCTTTGACTTAAAAACCAACTTACACAGAAAAGAAAAGACGAAATGTTGGCGAACTAGGACACAATTCCCTAATTTTCCTTTCCATTATAACTTATATATCACAAATGAAAGCTTCCTACTAAATATACTGCTGCTTTAACTTCAAAACTAGATTGTAGAGAGTAGAAAAGAAGAAATCTGTGAAAACTTGAACCCTACTCCCTATTTCACCAATGCAATTTCACTTACCTATAACAAAAGAAGGCTTCCTATTAAATATACTACAGTTTTAACTTCAAAACTAGATTACAGGGACAAGAAAAGAAGAAATCTAGGCGATCTTGAACCCAATTCCCTATTTTTTCCTTAATAATTTTACTTACATTTCACAAGAGAAGTCTACCTACAAAGTATACTTCAGATTTGACTTCAAAACTAGATTACTCATGTAATGGTTTTTGAGGAGTTGTTGGTTGTAGATGTTGATTGATAAATAACACTTTTAGTATCGGTATAAGATATTATATTTGTATGTGACTGACTGCCAAGGACTGTATACTTTACACAAGAACCGAACAGACTGACTGACGTGGCTAAACGATGTGTACAACTGAAGTGTAAGACTTTGAGCAGAAACTTCGAACTGAATATGTAACGCAATATAAATATGATCTATCACTGAATTGAATCCCAGTTGAATCTTTTTGAATTTCCTCTTGTTCTTATATATCTTCGTCGAGCCTCCCTTCTCTGTGTGCCCAGGGGGCTGAACCTCTCCCTCTGGCTAGAGTGGATGAGTGGTGGGGTTTCACTACCCCTACGCTAGAGTGGATGAGTTGTGGGGGGTTCACTACCCCTACACTCAGAAAAGAAACGAAGAGAACTGGGCGAACTTACAACCAATGCTTTAATTTTCCTTCCCATTTTAACTAACCTATTACAAAAGAACGCTTCCTACTAAGTATAATCCATCTTCAACTAGAAAACTACATTGACAATAAAAGAACAAATCAAAGCGAATTCGAACCCAATTTCCTACTTTTCCTTTGCATATTAACTTATATTACTCAAATGAAGGCTTCCTACAAAGTATACATCCGTTCAATCTTCAAAACTAGATGACCTCTAGAAGAAATGAAGAAATGTGTAAAAAACGGAACCAATTTCTTTTTTTTCGGATCACAGTTCGGTATTTTTCCATTAAATTTTACATTGCACTACCCAAAAGTAAGTCCTCTTTTATGTATAATTTAGCTTTACCCTCAAAACTAGATTACAAAGATGAAATATGTCAAAATCAAGACGAATTGTAACCCATTACCCTATATTTCCATTGTATTTTATCTTACCTATTACAAAAAAAGGCTTCCTACGAAGTATACTGCATCGGTGACTTCGAAACTAGCTTGTAGTGACAAGAAAAGAAGAAATCTGGGCGAACTTGGACTCAATTCCCTAATTTTCCTTTCCATTATAACTTATATATCACAAATGAAAGCTTCCTATGAAGTATACTGCATCTTTGACTTGAAAACTAGCTTGTAGAGAGTAGAAAAGAAGAAATCTGTGAAAACTTGAACCCAATTCCCTATTTCTCCAATGCAATTTCACTTACCTATAACAAAAGAAGTCTTCCTATTAAATATACTACAGTTTTAACTTCAAAACTAGATTATAGAGAGAAGAAAAAAAGAAATCTGAGAAAACTTGAACCCTATTTCCTATTTTTCCATTGCAATTTGACGTACATTTCACAAAAGAAGGCTTCATACGAAGTGTACAGCGTCTTTGACATCCAAACTAGATTATAGAGAAAAGAAGAGAAGAAATCTGAGAAAACTTGAACACTATTCCCTATTTTTCCATTGCAATTACACGTACATTTCTCAAAAGAAGGCTTCATACGATGTGTACAGCGTCTTTGACATCCAAACTAGCTTGTAGAGAGAAAAGAAGAAATCTGAGAAAACTTGAACCCAATTCCCTATTTCTCCAATGCAATTTCACTTACCTATAACAAAAGAAGTCTTCCTATTAAATATACTACAGTTTTAACTTCAAAACAAGATTATAGAGAAAAGAAAAGAGAAAATCTGGGCGAACATAAACCCAATTTCCTACTTTTCCATTTCACTTTAACTTTTATTTCTCAAATGAAGGCTTCCTACTAAATATACCGCAGCTATATCTTCAAAACCAGATTAAAGGTAGAAGAAAAAAAATATCAAAGAGAATTCGAACCCAATTTACTACTTTTCCATTTCACTTTAACTTTTATTTCTCAAATGAAGGCTTCCTACTAAATATACCGCAGCTTTAACTTTAAAACTAGATTATAGAGGAAAGAAGAGAAGAAATCTGAGAAAACTTGAACCCTATTTCCTATTTTTCCATTGCAATTTGACGTACATTTCACAAAAGAAGGCTTCATACCAAGTGTACAGCGTCTTTGACATCCAAACTAGATTATAGAGAGAAGAAAAGAAGAAATCTGGACCAACTTGAACCCTATTCCCTATTTTTCCATTGCATTTTTACCTACCTATAACAAAAGAAGTCTACCTAGGAAGTGAACTGCAGCTTTGACATAAAAACTAACTTATACAGACAAGAAAAGACGAAATGTTGGCGAACTTGGACACAATTCCCTATTTTTCCTTTCCATTTTTACTTTCCTATTACAAACAAAGGCTTCCTACGAACTATACCTCCACTTTGACTTCAAAACGAGATTACTGAGACAAGAAAAGAAGAAAACTGGGCGAAATTGAACCCAATTCCCTAATTTTCCTTTCTAATATTACTTACATTTCACAAGAGAAGTCTACCTTCGATGTATTCTTCAGCGTTGACTCTAAAACTATTTTATTGAGACAAGAAAAGAAGAAAACTGGGCGAAGTTGAACCTAATTCCCTACTTTTAATTGCATTTTAACTTACCTATTACAAAAGAACTCTCCCAACGAAGTATACTGCCGCATTGACTTCAAAACTAGCTTGCAGAGACAAGAAAAGAAGAAGTCAGAGCGAACTTGGACACAATTCCTTAATTTTGCTTTCCAATTTAAGTTATCCATTACAAAGGATGTATCCCTCCGAAGTATAATGCAGCTTTCACTTCAACACTAGATTACAGGGTAAAGAAAAGAAGAAATCTGGGTGAACATGGACACAATTCCCTACTTTTCCATTGCATTTTAACTTACCTATTACGAAAGAAGGCTTCCTACTAAGTACACTGCATCTTAGACTTCAAAACTAGCTTGTAGAGACAAGAAAAGAAGAAATCTGGGCGAATTTGAGACCATTTCCCTGTATTTCCATTGCATTTTATCTTACGTATTACAAATGAAGGCAACCTGCCATGTATACTTTCGCTTTGACTGCAAAACTAGATTAGTGAGCAAGAAAACAAGAAATCTGCACGAACTTCAAACCAATTCCCCACTTTTTAATTGCATTTTGACTTATATTTCACAAGAGAAGTCCACTTATGAAGTATACTTCCACTGTGACTTCAAAACTAGATTACTGAGACAGGATAAGACGAAATCTGGGCGAATGTGAGGCCGTTTCCCTACATTTCATTCCATTTTTACTTACCTTTAACAAAAGAAGTCTCCCAACGAAGTTTACTGCATCTTCGACATCAAAACTAGATTATAGAGACAAGAAGAGAAGAAAGCTGTGCGAACTTGAACCCAATTCCCAACTTTTCCGTTCCATTTTCACTTACTTTTCACAAATGAAGGTAATCTACGAAATATACTTCCACTTTGACTTCAACACTAGATTACTAAGAAAAGAAAAGAAGAGAAGTGGGTGAACTTATAACCAATTCCCTAATTTTCCTTTCCATTTTAACTTACCTATTAAAAACGAAGGCTTCCTACGAAGTATACTACATCTTAGACATTAAAACTAGCTTGTAGAGACAAGAAAAGAAGAAATCTGGGCGAACTTGGAGTCAATTCCGTAATTTTCCTTTCCATTTTAAGTTACCTATTACAAAAGAAGTCTCCCTACGAAGTATACTGCCGCTTTGACTTCAAAACTAGAATACTGAGGGATGAAAAGAAGAAAACTGTGCGAACTATAACCCAATTCCATAAATTTCCTTTCTATTTTAAGTTACCTATTACAAAAGAAGTCTCCCTACGAAGTATACTGCAGCTATGACTTCAAAACTAGAATACTGAGGGATGAAAAGAAGAAAACTGGGCGAACTTAAACACAATTCCCTACTTTTTCATTTCATTTTCACTTACTTTTCACAAATGAAGGCAACCTACGAACTATACTTCCACTTTGCCTTTAACACTAGATTACTGAGTAAAGAAAAGAAGAAAACTGGGAACTTACAACAAATACTTTAATACTTTAATTTTCTTTCCCATTTTAACTAACTTATGACAAAAGAACGCTTCCTACTAAGTATAATCCATCTTCAACTTGAAAACTACATTACAGGGACAAGAAAAGAACAAATCAAAGCGAATTCGAACCCAATTTCCAACTTTTCCTTTGCACATTAACTTATATTTCCCAAATGAAGGCTTCCTACAAAGAATACATCCGTTCAATTTTTAAAACTAGATTACCTCTAGAAGAAATGAAGAAATGTGTAGAAAACAGAACCAATTTCTTTTTTTTCGGATCACAGTTCGGTATTTTTCCATTAAATTTTACATTGCACTACCCAAAAGTAGGTCCTCTTTTATGTGTAATTTAGCTTTACCCTCAAAACTAGATTACAAAGATGAAATATGTGAAAATCAAAACGAATTGGAACCCATTACCCTATATTTCCTTTGTATTTTATCTTACCTATTACAAAAAAAGGCTTCCTACGGAGTATACTGCATCGGTGACTTCGAAACTAGCTTGTAGTGACAAGAAAAGAAGAAATCTGGGCGAACTTGGACCCAATTCCCTAATTTTCCTTTCCATTATAACTTATATATCACAAATGAAAGCTTCCTATGAAGTATACTGCATCTTTGACTTGAAAACTAGCTTGTAGAGAGTAGAAAAGAAGAAATCTGTGAAAACTTGAACCCAATTCCCTATTTCTCCAATGCAATTTCACTTACCTATAACAAAAGAAGTCTTCCTATTAAATATACTACAGTTTTAACTTCAAAACTAGATTATAGAGAAAAGAAAAGAGAAAATCTGGGCGAACATGAACCCGATTTACTACTTTTCCATTTCACTTTAAGTTTTATTTCTCAAATGAAGGCTTCCTACTAAATATACCGCAGCTTTAACTTTAAAACTAGATTATAGAGAAAAGAAGAGAAGAAATCTGAGAAAACTTGAACCCAATTTCCTATTTTTCCATTGCAATTTGACGTACATTTCACAAAGGAAGTGTACAGCATCTTGGACATCCAAACTAGATTATTGAGAGAAGAAAAGAAGAAATCTGGACGAACATGAACCCTATTCCCTATTTTTCCATTACATTTTTACCAACCTATAACAAAAGAATTCTACCTAGGAAGTGAACTGCAGCTTTGACATAAAAACTAACTTATACAGACAAGAAAAGACGAAATGTTGGCGAACTTGGACACAATTCCCTATTTTTCCTTTCCATTTTTACTTTCCTATTACAAACAAAGGCTTCCTACGAACTATACCTCCACTTTGACTTCAAAACGAGATTACTGAGACAAGAAAAGAAGAAAACTGGGCGAAATTGAACCCAATTCCCTAATTTTCCTTTCTAATATTACTTACATTTCACAAGAGAAGTCTACCTTCGATGTATTCTTCAGCGTTGACTCTAAAACTATTTTATTGAGACAAGAAAAGAAGAAAACTGGGCGAAGTTGAACCTAATTCCCTACTTTTAATTGCATTTTAACTTACCTATTACAAAAGAACTCTCTCAACGAAGTATACTGCCGCATTGACTTCAAAACTAGCTTGCAGAGACAAGAAAAGAAGAAGTCAGAGCGAACTTGGACACAATTCCTTAATTTTGCTTTCCAATTTAAGTTATCCATTACAAAGGATGTATCCCTCCGAAGTATAATGCATCTTAGACTTCAAAACTAGCTTGTAGAGACAAGAAAAGAAGAAATCTGGGCGAATTTGAGACCATTTCCCTGTATTTCCATTGCATTTTATCTTACGTATTACAAATGAAGGCAACCTGCCATGTATACTTTCGCTTTGACTGCAAAACTAGATTAGTGAGCAAGAAAACAAGAAATCTGCACGAACTTCAAACCAATTCCCCACTTTTTAATTGCATTTTGACTTATATTTCACAAGAGAAGTCCACTTATGAAGTATACTTCCACTGTGACTTCAAAACTAGATTACTGAGACAGGATAAGACGAAATCTGGGCGAATGTGAGGCCGTTTCCCTACATTTCATTCCATTTTTACTTACCTTTAACAAAAGAAGTCTCCCAACGAAGTTTACTGCATCTTCGACATCAAAACTAGATTATAGAGACAAGAAGAGAAGAAAGCTGTGCGAACTTGAACCCAATTCCCAACTTTTCCGTTCCATTTTCACTTACTTTTCACAAATGAAGGTAATCTACGAAATATACTTCCACTTTGACTTCAACACTAGATTACTAAGAAAAGAAAAGAAGAGAAGTGGGTGAACTTATAACCAATTCCCTAATTTTCCTTTCCATTTTAACTTACCTATTAAAAACGAAGGCTTCCTACGAAGTATACTACATCTTAGACATTAAAACTAGCTTGTAGAGACAAGAAAAGAAGAAATCTGGGCGAACTTGGAGTCAATTCCGTAATTTTCCTTTCCATTTTAAGTTACCTATTACAAAAGAAGTCTCCCTACGAAGTATACTGCCGCTTTGACTTCAAAACTAGAATACTGAGGGATGAAAAGAAGAAAACTGTGCGAACTATAACCCAATTCCATAAATTTCCTTTCTATTTTAAGTTACCTATTACAAAAGAAGTCTCCCTACGAAGTATACTGCAGCTATGACTTCAAAACTAGAATACTGAGGGATGAAAAGAAGAAAACTGGGCGAACTTAAACACAATTCCCTACTTTTTCATTTCATTTTCACTTACTTTTCACAAATGAAGGCAACCTACGAACTATACTTCCACTTTGCCTTTAACACTAGATTACTGAGTAAAGAAAAGAAGAAAACTGGGAACTTACAACAAATACTTTAATACTTTAATTTTCTTTCCCATTTTAACTAACTTATTACAAAAGAACGCTTCCTACTAAGTATAATCCATCTTCAACTTGAAAACTACATTACAGGGACAAGAAAAGAACAAATCAAAGCGAATTCGAACCCAATTTCCAACTTTTCCTTTGCACATTAACTTATATTTCCCAAATGAAGGCTTCCTACAAAGAATACATCCGTTCAATTTTTAAAACTAGATTACCTCTAGAAGAAATGAAGAAATGTGTAGAAAACAGAACCAATTTCTTTTTTTTCGGATCACAGTTCGGTATTTTTCCATTAAATTTTACATTGCACTACCCAAAAGTAGGTCCTCTTTTATGTGTAATTTAGCTTTACCCTCAAAACTAGATTACAAAGATGAAATATGTGAAAATCAAAACGAATTGGAACCCATTACCCTATATTTCCTTTGTATTTTATCTTACCTATTACAAAAAAAGGCTTCCTACGGAGTATACTGCATCGGTGACTTCGAAACTAGCTTGTAGTGACAAGAAAAGAAGAAATCTGGGCGAACTTGGACCCAATTCCCTAATTTTCCTTTCCATTATAACTTATATATCACAAATGAAAGCTTCCTATGAAGTATACTGCATCTTTGACTTGAAAACTAGCTTGTAGAGAGTAGAAAAGAAGAAATCTGTGAAAACTTGAACCCAATTCCCTATTTCTCCAATGCAATTTCACTTACCTATAACAAAAGAAGTCTTCCTATTAAATATACTACAGTTTTAACTTCAAAACTAGATTATAGAGAAAAGAAAAGAGAAAATCTGGGCGAACATGAACCCGATTTACTACTTTTCCATTTCACTTTAAGTTTTATTTCTCAAATGAAGGCTTCCTACTAAATATACCGCAGCTTTAACTTTAAAACTAGATTATAGAGAAAAGAAGAGAAGAAATCTGAGAAAACTTGAACCCAATTTCCTATTTTTCCATTGCAATTTGACGTACATTTCACAAAGGAAGTGTACAGCATCTTGGACATCCAAACTAGATTATTGAGAGAAGAAAAGAAGAAATCTGGACGAACATGAACCCTATTCCCTATTTTTCCATTACATTTTTACCAACCTATAACAAAAGAATTCTACCTAGGAAGTGAACTGCAGCTTTGACATAAAAACTAACTTATACAGACAAGAAAAGACGAAATGTTGGCGAACTTGGACACAATTCCCTATTTTTCCTTTCCATTTTTACTTTCCTATTACAAACAAAGGCTTCCTACGAACTATACCTCCACTTTGACTTCAAAACGAGATTACTGAGACAAGAAAAGAAGAAAACTGGGCGAAATTGAACCCAATTCCCTAATTTTCCTTTCTAATATTACTTACATTTCACAAGAGAAGTCTACCTTCGATGTATTCTTCAGCGTTGACTCTAAAACTATTTTATTGAGACAAGAAAAGAAGAAAACTGGGCGAAGTTGAACCTAATTCCCTACTTTTAATTGCATTTTAACTTACCTATTACAAAAGAACTCTCTCAACGAAGTATACTGCCGCATTGACTTCAAAACTAGCTTGCAGAGACAAGAAAAGAAGAAGTCAGAGCGAACTTGGACACAATTCCTTAATTTTGCTTTCCAATTTAAGTTATCCATTACAAAGGATGTATCCCTCCGAAGTATAATGCATCTTAGACTTCAAAACTAGCTTGTAGAGACAAGAAAAGAAGAAATCTGGGCGAATTTGAGACCATTTCCCTGTATTTCCATTGCATTTTATCTTACGTATTACAAATGAAGGCAACCTGCCATGTATACTTTCGCTTTGACTGCAAAACTAGATTAGTGAGCAAGAAAACAAGAAATCTGCACGAACTTCAAACCAATTCCCCACTTTTTAATTGCATTTTGACTTATATTTCACAAGAGAAGTCCACTTATGAAGTATACTTCCACTGTGACTTCAAAACTAGATTACTGAGACAGGATAAGACGAAATCTGGGCGAATGTGAGGCCGTTTCCCTACATTTCATTCCATGTTTACTTACCTTTAACAAAAGAAGTCTCCCAACGAAGTTTACTGCATCTTCGACATCAAAACTAGATTATAGAGACAAGAAGAGAAGAAAGCTGTGCGAACTTGAACCCAATTCCCAACTTTTCCGTTCCATTTTCACTTACTTTTCACAAATGAAGGTAATCTACGAAATATACTTCCACTTTGACTTCAACACTAGATTACTAAGAAAGGAAAAGAAGAGAAGTGGGTGAACTTATAACCAATTCCCTAATTTTCCTTTCCATTTTAACTTACCTATTAAAAACGAAGGCTTCCTACAAAGTATACTACATCTTAGACATTAAAACTAGCTTGTAGAGACAAGAAAAGAAAAAATCTGGGCGAACTTGGAGTCAATTCCGTAATTTTCCTTTCCATTTTAAGTTACCTATTACAAAAGAAGTCTCCCTACGAAGTATACTGCCGCTTTGACTTCAAAACTAGAATACTGAGGGATGAAAAGAAGAAAACTGTGCGAACTATAACCCAATTCCATAAATTTCCTTTCTATTTTAAGTTACCTATTACAAAAGAAGTCTCCCTACGAAGTATACTGCAGCTATGACTTCAAAACTAGAATACTGAGGGATGAAAAGAAGAAAACTGGGCGAACTTAAACACAATTCCCTACTTTTTCATTTCATTTTCACTTACTTTTCACAAATGAAGGCAACCTACGAACTATACTTCCACTTTGCCTTTAACACTAGATTACTGAGTCAAGAAAAGAAGAAAACTGGGAACTTACAACAAATACTTTAATACTTTAATTTTCTTTCCCATTTTAACTAACTTATTACAAAAGAACGCTTCCTACTAAGTATAATCCATCTTCAACTTGAAAACTACATTACAGGGACAAGAAAAGAACAAATCAAAGCGAATTCGAACCCAATTTCCAACTTTTCCTTTGCACATTAACTTATATTTCCCAAATGAAGGCTTCCTACAAAGGATACATCCGTTCAATTTTTAAAACTAGATTACCTCTAGAAAAAATGAAGAAATGTGTAGAAAACAGAACCAATTTCTTTTTTTTCGGATCACAGTTCGGTATTTTTCCATTAAATTTTACATTGCACTACCCAAAAGTAGGTCCTCTTTTATGTATAATTTAGCTTTACCCTCAAAACTAGATTACAAAGATGAAATATGTGAAAATCAAAACGAATTGGAACCCATTACCCTATATTTCCTTTGTATTTTATCTTACCTATTACAAAAAAAGGCTTCCTACGGAGTATACTGCATCGGTGACTTCGAAACTAGCTTGTAGTGACAAGAAAAGAAGAAATCTGGGCGAACTTGGACCCAATTCCCTAATTTTCCTTTCCATTATAACTTATATATCACAAATGAAAGCTTCCTATGAAGTATACTGCATCTTTGACTTGAAAACTAGCTTGTAGAAAAGAAGAAATCTGTGAAAACTTGAACCCAATTCCCTATTTCTCCAATGCAATTTCACTTACCTATAACAAAAGAAGTCTTCCTATTAAATATACTACAGTTTTAACTTCAAAACTAGATTATAGAGAAAAGAAAAGAGAAAATCTGGGCGAACATGAACCCGATTTACTACTTTTCCATTTCACTTTAACTTTTATTTCTCAAATGAAGGCTTCCTACTATATATACCGCAGCTTTAACTTTAAAACTAGATTATAGAGAAAAGAAGAGAAGAAATCTGAGAAAACTTGAACCCTATTTCCTATTTTTCCATTGCAATTTGACGTACATTTCACAAAGGAAGTGTACAGCATCTTGGACATCCAAACTAGATTATTGAGAGAAGAAAAGAAGAAATCTGGACGAACATGAACCCTATTCCCTATTTTTCCATTACATTTTTACCAACCTATAACAAAAGAATTCTACCTAGGAAGTGAACTGCAGCTTTGACATAAAAACTAACTTATACAGACAAGAAAAGACGAAATGTTGGCGAACTTGGACCCAATTCCCTAATTTTCCTTTCCATTATAACTTATATATCACAAATGAAAGCTTCCTATGAAGTATACTGCTTCTTTGACTTGAAAACTAGCTTGTAGAAAAGAAGAAATCTGTGAAAACTTGAACCCAATTCCCTATTTCTCCAATGCAATTTCACTTACCTATAACAAAAGAAGTCTTCCTATTAAATATACAACAGTTTTAACTTCAAAACTAGATTATAGAGAAAAGAAAAGAGAAAATCTGGGCGAAAATGAACCCGATTTACTACTTTTCCATTTCACTTTAACTTTTATTTCTCAAATGAAGGCTTCCTACTAAATATACCGCAGCGTTAACTTTAAAACTAGATTATAGAGAAAATAAGAGAAGAAATCTGAGAAAACTTGAACCCAATTTCCTATTTTTCCATTGCAATTTGACGTACATTTCACAAAGGAAGTGTACAGCATCTTGGACATCCAAACTAGATTATTGAGAGAAGAAAAGAAGAAATCTGGACGAACATGAACCCTATTCCCTATTTTTCCATTACATTTTTACCAACCTATAACAAAAGAATTCTACCTAGGAAGTGAACTGCAGCTTTGACATAAAAACTAACTTATACAGACAAGAAAAGACGAAATGTTGGCGAACTTGGACACAATTCCCTATTTTTCCTTTCCATTTTACTTTCCTATTACAAACAAAGGCTTCCTACGAACTATACCTCCACTTTGACTTCAAAACGAGATTACTGAGACAAGAAAAGAAGAAAACTGGGCGAAATTGAACCCAATTCCCTAATTTTCCTTTCTAATATTACTTACATTTCACAAGAGAAGTCTACCTTCGATGTATTCTTCAGCGTTGACTCTAAAACTATTTTATTGAGACAAGAAAAGAAGAAAACTGGGCGAAGTTGAACCTAATTCCCTACTTTTAATTGCATTTTAACTTACCTATTACAAAAGAACTCTCCCAACGAAGTATACTGCCGCATTGACTTCAAAACTAGCTTGCAGAGACAAGAAAAGAAGAAGTCAGAGCGAACTTGGACACAATTCCTTAATTTTGCTTTCCAATTTAAGTTATCCATTACAAAGGATGTATCCCTCCGAAGTATAATGCAGCTTTCACTTCAACACTAGATTACAGGGTAAAGAAAAGAAGAAATCTGGGTGAACATGGACACAATTCCCTACTTTTCCATTGCATTTTAACTTACCTATTACGAAAGAAGGCTTCCTACTAAGTACACTGCATCTTAGACTTCAAAACTAGCTTGTAGAGACAAGAAAAGAAGAAATCTGGGCGAATTTGAGACCATTTCCCTGTATTTCCATTGCATTTTATCTTACGTATTACAAATGAAGGCAACCTGCCATGTATACTTTCGCTTTGACTGCAAAACTAGATTAGTGAGCAAGAAAACAAGAAATCTGCACGAACTTCAAACCAATTCCCCACTTTTTAATTGCATTTTGACTTATATTTCACAAGAGAAGTCCACTTATGAAGTATACTTCCACTGTGACTTCAAAACTAGATTACTGAGACAGGATAAGACGAAATCTGGGCGAATGTGAGGCCGTTTCCCTACATTTCATTCCATTTTTACTTACCTTTAACAAAAGAAGTCTCCCAACGAAGTTTACTGCATCTTCGACATTAAAACTAGCTTGTAGAGACAAGAAAAGAAGAAATCTGGGCGAACTAGGAGTCAATTCCGTAATTTTCCTTTCCATTTTAAGTTACCTATTACAAAAGAAGTCTCCCTACGAAGTATACTGCCGCTTTGACTTCAAAACTAGAATACTGAGGGATGAAAAGAAGAAAACTGTGCGAACTATAACCCAATTCCATAAATTTCCTTTCTATTTTAAGTTACCTATTACAAAAGAAGTCTCCCTACGAAGTATACTGCAGCTATGACTTCAAAACTAGAATACTGAGGGATGAAAAGAAGAAAACTGGGCGAACTTAAACACAATTCCCTACTTTTTCATTTCATTTTCACTTACTTTTCACAAATGAAGGCAACCTACGAACTATACTTCCACTTTGCCTTTAACACTAGATTACTGAGTCAAGAAAAGAAGAAAACTGGGAACTTACAACAAATACTTTAATACTTTAATTTTCTTTCCCATTTTAACTAACTTATTACAAAAGAACGCTTCCTACTAAGTATAATCCATCTTCAACTTGAAAACTACATTACAGGGACAAGAAAAGAACAAATCAAAGCGAATTCGAACCCAATTTCCAACTTTTCCTTTGCACATTAACTTATATTTCCCAAATGAAGGCTTCCTACAAAGGATACATCCGTTCAATTTTTAAAACTAGATTACCTCTAGAAGAAATGAAGAAATGTGTAGAAAACAGAACCAATTTCTTTTTTTTCGGATCACAGTTCGGTATTTTTCCATTAAATTTTACATTGCACTACCCAAAATTAGGTCCTCTTTTATGTATAATTTAGCTTTACCCTCAAAACTAGATTACAAAGATGAAATATGTGAAAATCAAAACGAATTGGAACCCATTACCCTATATTTCCTTTCTATTTTATCTTACCTATTACAAAAAAAGGCTTCCTACGGAGTATACTGCATCGGTGACTTCGAAACTAGCTTGTAGTGACAAGAAAAGAAGAAATCTGGGCGAACTTGGACCCAATTCCCTAATTTTCCTTTCCATTATAACTTATATATCACAAATGAAAGCTTCCTATGAAGTATACTGCATCTTTGACTTGAAAACTAGCTTGTAGAAAAGAAGAAATCTGTGAAAACTTGAACCCAATTCCCTATTTCTCCAATGCAATTTCACTTACCTATAACAAAAGAAGTCTTCCTATTAAATATACTACAGTTTTAACTTCAAAACTAGATTATAGAGAAAAGAAAAGAGAAAATCTGGGCGAAAATGAACCCGATTTACTACTTTTCCATTTCACTTTAACTTTTATTTCTCAAATGAAGGCTTCCTACTAAATATACCGCAGCTTTAACTTTAAAACTAGATTATAGAGAAAAGAAGAGAAGAAATCTGAGAAAACTTGAACCCAATTTCCTATTTTTCCATTGCAATTTGACGTACATTTCACAAAGGAAGTGTACAGCATCTTGGACATCCGAACTAGATTATTGAGAGAAGAAAAGAAGAAATCTGGACGAACATGAACCCTATTCCCTATTTTTCCATTACATTTTTACCAACCTATAACAAAAGAATTCTACCTAGGAAGTGAACTGCAGCTTTGACATAAAAACTAACTTATACAGACAAGAAAAGACGAAATGTTGGCGAACTTGGACACAATTCCCTATTTTTCCTTTCCATTTTACTTTCCTATTACAAACAAAGGCTTCCTACGAACTATACCTCCACTTTGACTTCAAAACGAGATTACTGAGACAAGAAAAGAAGAAAACTGGGCGAAATTGAACCCAATTCCCTAATTTTCCTTTCTAATATTACTTACATTTCACAAGAGAAGTCTACCTTCGATGTATTCTTCAGCGTTGACTCTAAAACTATTTTATTGAGACAAGAAAAGAAGAAAACTGGGCGAAGTTGAACCTAATTCCCTACTTTTAATTGCATTTTAACTTACCTATTACAAAAGAACTCTCCCAACGAAGTATACTGCCGCATTGACTTCAAAACTAGCTTGCAGAGACAAGAAAAGAAGAAGTCAGAGCGAACTTGGACACAATTCCTTAATTTTGCTTTCCAATTTAAGTTATCCATTACAAAGGATGTATCCCTCCGAAGTATAATGCAGCTTTCACTTCAACACTAGATTACAGGGTAAAGAAAAGAAGAAATCTGGGTGAACATGGACACAATTCCCTACTTTTCCATTGCATTTTAACTTACCTATTACGAAAGAAGGCTTCCTACTAAGTACACTGCATCTTAGACTTCAAAACTAGCTTGTAGAGACAAGAAAAGAAGAAATCTGTGCGAATTTGAGACCATTTCCCTGTATTTCCATTGCATTTTATCTTACGTATTACAAATGAAGGCAACCTGCCATGTATACTTTCGCTTTGACTGCAAAACTAGATTAGTGAGCAAGAAAACAAGAAATCTGCACGAACTTCAAACCAATTCCCCACTTTTTAATTGCATTTTGACTTATATTTCACAAGAGAAGTCCACTTATGAAGTATACTTCCACTGTGACTTCAAAACTAGATTACTGAGACAGGATAAGACGAAATCTGGGCGAATGTGAGGCCGTTTCCCTACATTTCATTCCATTTTTACTTACCTTTAACAAAAGAAGTCTCCCAACGAAGTTTACTGCATCTTCGACATCAAAACTAGATTATAGAGATAAGAAGAGAAGAAAGCTGTGCGAACTTGAACCCAATTCCCAACTTTTCCGTTCCATTTTCACTTACTTTTCACAAATGAAGGTAATCTACGAAATATACTTCCACTTTGACTTCAACACTAGATTACTAAGAAAAGAAAAGAAGAGAAGTGGGTGAACTTATAACCAATTCCCTAATTTTCCTTTCCATTTTAACTTACCTATTAAAAACGAAGGCTTCCTACGAAGTATACTACATCTTAGACATTAAAACTAGCTTGTAGAGACAAGAAAAGAAGAAATCTGGGCGAACTTGGAGTCAATTCCGTAATTTTCCTTTCCATTCTAAGTTACCTATTACAAAAGAAGTCTCCCTACGAAGTATACTGCCGCTTTGACTTCAAAACTAGAATACTGAGGGATGAAAAGAAGAAAACTGTGCGAACTATAACCCAATTCCATAAATTTCCTTTCTATTTTAAGTTACCTATTACAAAAGAAGTCTCCCTACGAAGTATACTGCAGCTATGACTTCAAAACTAGAATACTGAGGGATGAAAAGAAGAAAACTGGGCGAACTTAAACACAATTCCCTACTTTTTCATTTCATTTTCACTTACTTTTCACAAATGAAGGCAACCTACGAACTATACTTCCACTTTGCCTTTAACACTAGATTACTGAGTCAAGAAAAGAAGAAAACTGGGAACTTACAACAAATACTTTAATACTTTAATTTTCTTTCCCATTTTAACTAACTTATTACAAAAGAACGCTTCCTACTAAGTATAATCCATCTTCAACTTGAAAACTACATTACAGGGACCAGAAAAGAACAAATCAAAGCGAATTCGAACCCAATTTCCAACTTTTCCTTTGCACATTAACTTATATTTCCCAAATGAAGGCTTCCTACAAAGGATACATCCGTTCAATTTTTAAAACAAGATTACCTCTAGAAGAAATGAAGAAATGTGTAGAAAACAGAACCAATTTCTTTTTTATCGGATCACAGTTCGGTATTTTTCCATTAAATTTTACATTGCACTACACAAAAGTAGGTCCTCTTTTATGTATAATTTAGCTTTACCCTCAAAACTAGATTACAAAGATGAAATATGTGAAAATCAAAACGAATTGGAACCCATTACCCTATATTTCCTTTGTATTTTATCTTACCTATTACAAAAAAAGGCTTCCTACGGAGTATACTGCATCGGTGACTTCGAAACTAGCTTGTAGTGACAAGAAAAGAAGAAATCTGGGCGAAATTGAACCCAATTCCCTAATTTTCCTTTCCATTATAACTTATATATCACAAATGAAAGCTTCCTATGAAGTATACTGCATCTTTGACTTGAAAACTAGCTTGTAGAAAAGAAGAAATCTGTGAAAACTTGAACCCAATTCCCTATTTCTCCAATGCAATTTCACTTACCTATAACAAAAGAAGTCTTCCTATTAAATATACTACAGTTTTAACTTCAAAACTAGATTATAGAGAAAAGAAAAGAGAAAATCTGGGCGAACATGAACCCGATTTACTACTTTTCCATTTCACTTTAACTTTTATTTCACAAATGAAGGCTTCCTACTAAATATACCGCAGCTTTAACTTTAAAACTAGATTATAGAGAAAAGAAGAGAAGAAATCTGAGAAAACTTGAACCCAATTTCCTATTTTTCCATTGCAATTTGACGTACATTTCACAAAGGAAGTGTACAGCGTCTTTGACATCCAAACTAGATTATAGAGAGAAGAAAAGAAGAAATCTGGACCAACTTGAACCCTATTCCCTATTTTTCCATTACATTTTTACCAACCTATAACAAAAGAATTCTACCTAGGAAGTGAACTGCAGCTTTGACATAAAAACTAACTTATACAGACAAGAAAAGACAAAATGTTGGCGAACTTGGACACAATTCCCTATTTTTCCTTTCCATTTTTACTTTCCTATTACAAACAAAGGCTTCCTACGAACTATACCTCCACTTTGACTTCAAAACGAGATTACTGAGACAAGAAAAGAAGAAAACTGGGCGAAATTGAACCCAATTCCCTAATTTTCCTTTCTAATATTACTTACATTTCACAAGAGAAGTCTACCTTCGATGTATTCTTCAGCGCTGACACTAAAACTATTTTATTGAGACAAGAAAAGAAGAAAACTGGGCGAAGTTGAACCTAATTCCCTACTTTTAATTGCATTTTAACTTACCTATTACAAAAGAACTCTCCCAACGAAGTATACTGCCGCATTGACTTCAAAACTAGCTTGCAGAGACAAGAAAAGAAGAAGTCAGAGGGAACTTGGACACAATTCCTTAATTTTGCTTTCCAATTTAAGTTATCCATTACAAAGGATGTATCCCTCCGAAGTATAATGCAGTTTTCACTTCAACACTAGATTACAGGGTAAAGAAAAGAAGAAATCTGGGTGAACATGGACACAATTCCCTACTTTTCCATTGCATTTTAACTTACCTATTACGAAAGAAGGCTTCCTACTAAGTACACTGCATCTTAGACTTCAAAACTAGCTTGTAGAGACAAGAAAAGAAGAAATCTGGGCGAATTTGAGACCATTTCCCTGTATTTCCATTGCATTTTATCTTACGTATTACAAATGAAGGCAACCTGCCATGTATACTTTCGCTTTGACTGCAAAACTAGATTAGTGAGCAAGAAAACAAGAAATCTGCACGAACTTCAAACCAATTCCCCACTTTTTAATTGCATTTTGACTTATATTTCACAAGAGAAGTCCACTTATGAAGTATACTTCCACTGTGACTTCAAAACTAGATTACTGAGACAGGATAAGACGAAATCTGGGCGAATGTGAGGCCGTTTCCCTACATTTCATTCCCTTTTTACTTATCTTTAACAAAAGAAGTCTCCCAACGAAGTTTACTGCATCTTCGACATCAAAACTAGATTATAGAGATAAGAAGAGAAGAAAGCTGTGCGAACTTGAACCCAATTCCCAACTTTTCCGTTCCATTTTCACTTACTTTTCACAAATGAAGGTAATCTACGAAATATACTTCCACTTTGACTTCAACACTAGATTACTAAGAAAAGAAAAGAAGAGAAGTGGGTGAACTTATAACCAATTCCCTAATTTTCCTTTCCATTTTAACTAACCTATTAAAAACGAAGGCTTCCTACGAAGTATACTACATCTTAGACATTAAAACTAGCTTGTAGAGACAAGAAAAGAAGAAATCTGGGCGAACTAGGAGTCAATTCCGTAATTTTCCTTTCCATTTTAAGTTACCTATTACAAAAGAAGTCTCTCTACGAAGTATACTGCCGCTTTGACTTCAAAACTAGAATACTGAGGGATGAAAAGAAGAAAACTGTGCGAACTATAACCCAATTCCATAAATTTCCTTTCTATTTTAAGTTACCTATTACAAAAGAAGTCTCCCTACGAAGTATACTGCAGCTATGACTTCAAAACTAGAATACTGAGGGATGAAAAGAAGAAAACTGGGCGAACTTAAACACAATTCCCTACTTTTTCATTTCATTTTCACTTACTTTTCACAAATGAAGGCAACCTACGAACTATACTTCCACTTTGCCTTTAACACTAGATTACTGAGTCAAGAAAAGAAGAAAACTGGGAACTTACAACAAATACTTTAATACTTTAATTTTCTTTCCCATTTTAACTAACTTATTACAAAAGAACGCTTCCTACTAAGTATAATCCATCTTCAACTTGAAAACTACATTACAGGGACAAGAAAAGAACAAATCAAAGCGAATTCGAACCCAATTTCCAACTTTTCCTTTGCACATTAACTTATATTTCCCAAATGAAGGCTTCCTACAAAGGATACATCCGTTCAATTTTTAAAACTAGATTACCTCTAAAAGAAATGAAGAAATGTGTAGAAAACAGAACCAATTTCTTTTTTTTCGGATCACAGTTCGGTATTTTTCCATTAAATTTTACATTGCACTACCCAAAAGTAGGTCCTCATTTATGTATAATTTAGCTTTACCCTCAAAACTAGATTACAAAGATGAAATATGTGAAAATCAAAACGAATTGGAACCCATTACCCTATATTTCCTTTGTATTTTATCTTACCTATTACAAAAAAAGGCTTCCTACGGAGTATACTGCATCGGTGACTTCGAAACTAGCTTGTAGTGACAAGAAAAGAAGAAATCTGGGCGAACTTGGACCCAATTCCCTAATTTTCCTTTCCATTATAACTTATATATCACAAATGAAAGCTTCCTATGAAGTATACTGCATCTATGACTTGAAAACTAGCTTGTAGAAAAGAAGAAATCTGTGAAAACTTGAACCCAATTCCCTATTTCTCCAATGCAATTTCACTTACCTATAACAAAAGAAGTCTTCCTATTAAATATACTACAGTTTTAACTTCAAAACTAGATTATAGAGAAAAGAAAAGAGAAAATCTGGGCGAACATGAACCCGATTTACTACTTTTCCATTTCACTTTAACTTTTATTTCTCAAATGAAGGCTTCCTACTAAATATACCGCAGCTTTAACTTTAAAACTAGATTATAGAGAAAAGAAGAGAAGAAATCTGAGAAAACTTGAACCCTATTTCCTATTTTTCCATTGCAATTTGACGTACATTTCACAAAGGAAGTGTACAGCATCTTGGACATCCAAACTAGATTATTGAGAGAAGAAAAGAAGAAATCTGGACGAACATGAACCCTATTCCCTATTTTTCCATTACATTTTTACCAACCTATAACAAAAGAATTCTACCTAGGAAGTGAACTGCATCTTGGACATCCAAACTAGATTATTGAGAGAAGAAAAGAAGAAATCTGGACGAACATGAACCCTATTCCCTATTTTTCCATTACATTTTTACCAACCTATAACAAAAGAATTCTACCTAGGAAGTGAGTTGCAGCTTTGACATAAAAACTAACTTATACAGACAAGAAAAGACGAAATGTTGGCGAACTTGGACACAATTCCCTATTTTTCCTTTCCATTTTTACTTTCCTATTACAAACAAAGGCTTCCTACGAACTATACCACCACTTTGACTTCAAAACGAGATTACTGAGACAAGAAAAGAAGAAAACTGGGCGAAATTGAACCCAATTCCCTATTTTTCCTTTCTAATATTACTTACATTTCACAAGAGAAGTCTACCTTCGATGTATTCTTCAGCGTTGACTCTAAAACTATTTTATTGAGACAAGAAAAGAAGAAAACTGGGCGAAGTTGAACCTAATTCCCTACTTTTAATTGCATTTTAACTTACCTATTACGAAAGAAGGCTTCCTACTAAGTACACTGCATCTTAGACTTCAAAACTAGCTTGTAGAGACAAGAAAAGAAGAAATCTGGGCGAATTTGAGACCATTTCCCTGTATTTCCATTGCATTTTATCTTACGTATTACAAATGAAGGCAACCTGCCATGTATACTTTCGCTTTGACTGCAAAACTAGATTAGTGAGCAAGAAAACAAGAAATCTGCACGAACTTCAAACCAATTCCCCACTTTTTAATTGCATTTTGACTTATATTTCACAAGAGAAGTCCACTTATGAAGTATACTTCCACTGTGACTTCAAAACTAGATTACTGAGACAGGATAAGACGAAATCTGGGCGAATGTGAGGCCGTTTCCCTACATTTCATTCCATTTTTACTTACCTTTAACAAAAGAAGTCTCCCAACGAAGTTTACTGCATCTTCGACATCAAAACTAGATTATAGAGATAAGAAGAGAAGAAAGCTGTGCGAACTTGAACCCAATTCCCAACTTTTCAGTTCCATTTTCACTTACTTTTCACAAATGAAGGTAATCTACGAAATATACTTCCACTTTGACTTCAACACTAGATTACTAAGAAAAGAAAAGAAGAGAAGTGGGTGAACTTATAACCAATTCCCTAATTTTCCTTTCCATTTTAACTTACCTATTAAAAACGAAGGCTTCCTACGAAGTATACTACATCTTAGACATTAAAACTAGCTTGTAGAGACAAGAAAAGAAGAAATCTGGGCGAACTTGGAGTCAATTCCGTAATTTTCCTTTCCATTTTAAGTTACCTATTACAAAAGAAGTCTCCCTACGAAGTATACTGCAGCTATGACTTCAAAACTAGAATACTGAGGGATGAAAAGAAGAAAACTGGGCGAACTTAAACACAATTCCCTACTTTTTCATTTCATTTTCACTTACTTTTCACAAATGAAGGCAATCTACGAACTATACTTCCACTTTGCCTTTAACACTAGATTACTGAGTCAAGAAAAGAAGAAAACTGGGAACTTACAACAAATACTTTAATACTTTAATTTTCTTTCCCATTTTAACTAACTTATTACAAAAGAACGCTTCCTACTAAGTATAATCCATCTTCAACTTGAAAACTACATTACAGGGACAAGAAAAGAACAAATCAAAGCGAATTCGAACCCAATTTCCAACTTTTCCTTTGCACATTAACTTATATTTCCCAAATGAAGGCTTCCTACAAAGGATACATCCGTTCAATTTTTAAAACTAGATTACCTCTAGAAGAAATGAAGAAATGTGTAGAAAACAGAACCAATTTCTTTTTTTTCGGATCACAGTTCGGTATTTTTCCATTAAATTTTACATTGCACTACCCAAAAGTAGGTCCTCTTTTATGTATAATTTAGCTTTACCCTCAAAACTAGATTACAAAGATGAAATATGTGAAAATCAAAACGAATTGGAACCCATTACCCTATATTTCCTTTGTATTTTATCTTACCTATTACAAAAAAAGGCTTCCTACGGAGTATACTGCATCGGTGACTTCGAAACTAGCTTGTAGTGACAAGAAAAGAAGAAATCTGGGCGAACTTGGACCCAATTCCCTAATTTTCCTTTCCATTATAACTTATATATCACAAATGAAAGCTTCCTATGAAGTATACTGCATCTTTGACTTGAAAACTAGCTTGTAGAAAAGAAGAAATCTGTGAAAACTTGAACCCAATTCCCTATTTCTCCAATGCAATTTCACTTACCTATAACAAAAGAAGTCTTCCTATTAAATATACTACAGTTTTAACTTCAAAACTAGATTACAGAGAAAAGAAAAGAGAAAATCTGGGCGAAAATGAACCCGATTTACTACTTTTCCATTTCACTTTAACTTTTATTTCTCAAATGAAGGCTTCCTACTAAATATACCGCAGCTTTAACATTAAAACTAGATTATAGAGAAAAGAAGAGAAGAAATCTGAGAAAACTTGAACCCAATTTCCTATTTTTCCATTCCAATTTGACGTACATTTCACAAAGGAAGTGTACAGCATCTTGGACATCCAAACTAGATTATTGAGAGAAGAAAAGAAGAAATCTGGACGAACATGAACCCTAATCCCTATTTTTCCATTACATTTTTACCAACCTATAACAAAAGAATTCTATCTAGGAAGTGAACTGCAGCTTTGATATAAAAACTAACTTATACAGACAAGAAAAGACGAAATGTTGGCGAACTTGGACACAATTCCCTATTTTTCCTTTCCATTTTTACTTTCCTATTACAAACAAAGGCTTCCTACGAACTATACCTCCACTTTGACTTCAAAACGAGATTATTGAGACAAGAAAAGAAGAAAACTGGGCGAAGTTGAACCTAATTCCCTACTTTTAATTGCATTTTAACTTACCTATTACAAAAGAACTCTCCCAACGAAGTATACTGCCGCATTGACTTCAAAACTAGCTTGCAGAGACAAGAAAAGAAGAAGTCAGAGCGAACTTGGACACAATTCCTTAATTTTGCTTTCCAATTTAAGTTATCCATTACAAAGGATGTATCCCTCCGAAGTATAATGCAGCTTTCACTTCAACACTAGATTACAGGGTAAAGAAAAGAAGAAATCTGGGTGAACATGGACACAATTCCCTACTTTTCCATTGCATTTTAACTTACCTATTACGAAAGAAGGCTTCCTACTAAGTACACTGCATCTTAGACTTCAAAACTAGCTTGTAGAGACAAGAAAAGAAAAAATCTGGGCGAATTTGAGACCATTTCCCTGTATTTCCATTGCATTTTATCTTACGTATTACAAATGAAGGCAACCTGCCATGTATACTTTCTCTTTGACTGCAAAACTAGATTAGTGAGCAAGAAAACAAGAAATCTGCACGAACTTCAAACCAATTCCCCACTTTTTAATTGCATTTTGACTTATATTTCACAAGAGAAGTCCACTTATGAAGTATACTTCCACTGTGACTTCAAAACTAGATTACTGAGACAGGATAAGACGAAATCTGGGCGAATGTGAGGCCGTTTCCCTACATTTCATTCCATTTTTACTTACCTTTAACAAAAGAAGTCTCCCTACGAAGTATACTGCAGCTATGACTTCAAAACTAGAATACTGAGGGATGAAAAGAAGAAAACTGGGCGAACTTAAACACAATTCCCTACTTTTTCATTTCATTTTCACTTACTTTTCACAAATGAAGGCAACCTACGAACTATACTTCCACTTTGCCTTTAACACTAGATTACTGAGTCAAGAAAAGAAGAAAACTGGGAACTTACAACAAATACTTTAATACTTTAATTTTCTTTCCCATTTTAACTAACTTATTACAAAAGAACGCTTCCTACTAAGTATAATCCATCTTCAACTTGAAAACTACATTACAGGGACAAGAAAAGAACAAAGATGAAATATATGAAAATCAAGACGAATTGGAACTTGGACTCAATTCCCTAATTTTCCTTTCCATTATAACTTATATATCACAAATGAAGGCTTCCTACGACGTATACATCCACTGTGATTTCAAAACTAGCTTATAGAGGCAGAAAAAGACGTGATCAGGGTAAATTTGAGACCAATTCCCTACTTTTTCCATTGTATTTTAACTAACCTATTACAACAGAACGCTTCCTACTAAGTATAATCCATCTTCAACTTGAAAACTAGATTACCGAGACAAGAAAAAAAACAAATCAAAGCGAATTCGAACCCAATTTCCAACTTTTCCTTTGCATATTAACTTATATTTCTCAAATGATGGCTTCCTACAAAGTATACATCCGTTCAATCTTCAAAACTAGATTACCTCTACAGGAAATGAAGAAATGTGTAGAAAACAGAACCAATTTCTTTTTTTTCGGATCACAGTTCGGTATTTTTCCATTAAATTTTACATTGCTCTACCGAAAAGTAGGTCCTCTTTTATGTATAATTTAGCTTTACCCTCAAAACTAGATTACAAAGATGAAATATATGAAAATCAAGACGAATTGGAACTTGGACTCAATTCCCTAATTTTCCTTTCCATTATAACTTATATATCACAAATGAAAGCTTCCTACGACGTAAACATCCACTGTGATTTCAAAACTAGTTTATAGAGGCAGGAAAAGATAAGATCAGGGTAAATTTAAGACCAATTCCCTACTTTTTCCATTGTATTTTAACTTACCTATTACAAAAGAAGGCTTCCTACTACATATTCTGCAGCTTTAACTTCAAAACCAGATTACAGGGACAAGAAAAAAAATATCAAAGCGAATTCGAACCCAATTTACTATTTTTCTATTTCACTTTAACTTTTATTTCTCAAATGAAGGCTTCCTACTTAATATACCGCCGCTTTAACTTTAAAACTAGATTATAGAGAAAAGAAGAGAAGAAATCTGAGAAAACTTGAACTCAATTTCCTATTTTTCCATTGCAATTTGACGTACATTTCACAAAAAAAGGCTTCCTACGAAGTATACTGCATCGGTGACTTCGAAACTAGCTTGTAGTGACAAGAAAAGAAGAAATCTGGGCGAACATGGACTCAATTCCCTAATTTTCCTATCCATTATAACTTATATATCACAAATGAAAGCTTCCTATGAAGTATACTGCATTATTGACGCCAAAACTAACTTGTAGAGACAAGAAAAGAAGAAATGTGGATAAACTTGGACTCAATTCCCTAATTTTCCTTTCCATTTTAACTTACTTATTGCAAACGAAGGCAACCTACGAACTTTACTTTTACTTTTACTTCAAAACGAGATTACTGAGACAAGAAAAGAAGAAAACTGGGCGAACTTGAACCCAATTCCCAACTTTCCCGTTCCATTTTCACTTACTTTTCACAAATGAACGTAATCTACGAAACATACTTCCACTTTGACTTCAACACTAGATTACTAAGACAAGAAAAGAAGAGAACTGGGCGAACTTATAACCAATTCCCTAATTTTCCTATCCATTTTAACTTACCTATTACAAACGAAGGCTTCCTAGGAAGTATACTGCATCGTTGACTTCAAAACTAGCTTGTAGAAAGAAGAAAAGAAGAAATCTGAGCGGACTTGGACTCAATTCCCTAATGTACCTTTCCATTTTAACTTACCTATTACAAACGAAGGCTTCCTACGAAGTATACTGCATGTTTGACTTCAAAACTAGCTTGTAGAGACCAGAAAAGAAAAAATCTGGGCGAACTTGGATTAAATTCCCTAATTTTCCTTTCCATTTTAACTTACCTATTACAAACGAAGGCTTCCTACGAAGTATACTGCATGTTTGACTTCAAAACTAGCTTGTAGAGTCCAGAAAAGAAGAAATCTGGGCGAACTTGGACTAAATTCCCTAATTTTCCTTTCCATTTTAACTTACCTATTACAAACGAAGGCTTCCTACGAAGTATACTGCATCTTTGACTTAAAAACTAGCTTGTAGAAAGAAGAAAAGATGAAATCTGAGCGGACTTGGACTCAATTCCCTAATTTACCTTTCCATATTAACTTACCTATTACAAACGAATGCTTCCTACGAAGTATACTACATCATTGACATTAAAACTAGCTTGCAGAGAAAAAAAAAGAAGAAATCTGGGCGAACTTGGACACAAATCCCTAATTTTCCTTTTCATTTTAACTTACCTACTACAAACGAAGGCTTCCTACGAAGTACAATGCATCTTTGACTTCAAAACTAGCTTGTAGAGACAAGAAAAGAAGAAATTTGGGCGAACTTGGAGTCAATTCCCTAATTTTCCTTTCCATTTTAAGTTACCTATTACAAAAGAAGTCTCCCTACGATGTACTATACTGCAGCTTTGACTTCAAAACTAGAATATTGAGGGATGAAAAGAAGAAAACTGGGCGACCTTAAACACAATTCCCTACATTTCCATTCCATTTTCACTTACTTTTCACAAATGAAGGCAACCTACGAACTATACTTCCACTTTGCCTTTGACACTAGATTACTGAGACAAGAAAAGAAGAAAACTGGGCGAACTTACAACAAATACTTTAATTTTCTTTCCCATTTTAACTAACTTATTACAAATGAAAGCTTCCTATGAAGTATACTGCATCTTTGACTTCAAAACTAGCTTGTAGAGAGAAGAACAGAAGAAATCTGGGCGAACTTGGACTAAATTCTCTAATTTTCCTTTCCATTTTAACTTACCTATAACAAAAGAAGGCTTCCTACTAAAAATACTGCAGCTTTAACTTCAAAACTAGATTATAGAGAAAAGAAGAGAAGAAATCTGAGAAAACTTGAACCATATTTCCTATTTTTCCATTGCAATTTGACGTACATTTCACAAAGGAAGGCTTCCTACGAAGTTTACAGCATCTTTGACATCCAAACTAGATTATAATAATGAGAAGAAAAGAAGAAATCTGGATAAACTTGGACTCAATTCCCTAATTTTCCTTTCCATTTTAACTTACTTATTGCAAACGAAGGCAACCTACGAACTTTACTTTTACTTTGACTTCAAAACGAGATTACTGAGACAAGAAAAGAAGAAAACTGGGCGAACTTGAACCCAATTCCCAACTTTTCCGTTCCATTATCACTTACTTTTCACAAATGAACGTAATCTACGAAACATACTTCCACTTTGACTTCAACACTAGATTACTAAGACAAGAAAAGAAGAGAACTGGGCGAACTTATAACCAATTCCCTAATTTTCCTATCCATTTTAACTTACCTATTACAAACGAAGGCTTCCTACGAAATATACTGCAGCTTTGACTTCAAAAATAGCTTGTAGAGAGAAGAAAAGAAGAAAACTGGGCGAACTTGAACACAATTCCCTAATTAACCTTTCCATTTTAACTTACCTATTACAAACGAAGGCTTCCTACGAAGTATACTGCATCT
Organism: Rhodnius prolixus; assembly: GCF_049639745.1. Taxonomy (NCBI): domain Eukaryota; kingdom Metazoa; phylum Arthropoda; class Insecta; order Hemiptera; family Reduviidae; genus Rhodnius; species Rhodnius prolixus. The sequence goes on along the minus strand of NW_027411603.1, from coordinate 9,079,544 downwards.
TTGACTTCAAAACTAGCTTGTAGAGACAAGAAAAGAAGAAATCTGGGCGAACATGGACTTAATTCCCCCAATTTTCCTTTCCATTTTAACTTATTTATTACAAACGAAGACTTCCTACGAACTATACTTCCACTTTGACTACAAAACGAGATTACTGAGACAAGAAAAGAAGAAAACTGGGCGAAGTTGAACACAATTCCCTAATTTTCCTTTCTAATATTACTTACATTTCACAAGAGAAATCTACCTTCGATGTATTCTTCAGCGTTGACTCCAAAACTATTTGATTGAGACAAGAAAAGAAGAAAACTGGGCGAAGTTGAACCTAATTCCCTACTTTTAATTGCATTTTAACTTACCTATTACAAAAGAACTCTCCCAACGAAGTATACTGCCGCTTTGACTTCAAAACTAGCTTGCAGAGACAAGAAAAGAAGAAATCAGAGCGAACTTGGACACAATTCCTTAATTTTGCTTTCTAATTTAAGTTACCCATTACAAAAGATTTCTCCCTCCGAAGTATACTGCAGCTTTGACTTTAACACTAGATACAGGGTAAAGAAAAGAAGAAATCTGGGTGAACATGGACACAATTCCCTACATTTCCATTGCATTTTAATTTACCTATTACGAAAGAAGGATTCCTATAATGTACACTGCATCTTAGACTTCAAAACTAGCTTGTAGAGACAAGAAAAGAAGAAATCTGGGCGAATTTGAGACCATTTTCCTGTATTTCCATTGCATTTTATCTTACCTTTAACAAAAGAAGTCTCCCAATTAAATATACTGCATCTTCGACTCCAAAACTGGCTTGTAGAGACAAGAAAAGAAGAAAACTGGGTGAAGTTGAACCCAATTCCCTACTTTTAGTTGCATTTTAGCTTACCTATTACAAAAGAATGCTTCCTACGAAGTATACTAGCTCTTCGTCTTCAAAACTAGATTATAGAGACAGGATAAGACGAAATCTGGGCGAATTTGAGGCCATTTCCCTATATTTCATTCCATTTTAACATACCATGAACAAAAGAAGTCTCCCAATGAAATATACTGCATCTTTGACTTCAAAACTAGCTTGTAGAGACAAGAAAAGAAGAAAACTGGGCGAAGTTGAATCTAATTACCTACTTTTAATTGCATTTTAACTTACCTATTACAAAAGAACTCTCCCAACGAAGTATACTGCCGCTTTGACTTCAAAACTACCTTGCGGAGACAAGAAAAGAAGAAATCAGAACGAACATGGACACGATTCCTTAATTTTGCTTTCCAAATTAAGTTACCCATTACAAAAGATTTCTCCCTCCGAAGTACACTGCATCTTAGACTTCAAAACTACCTTGTAGAGACAAGAAAAGGAGAAATCTGGGCGAATTTGAGACCATTTTTCTGTATTTCCATTGCATTTTATCTTACATATTACAAATGAAGGCAACCTGCAATGTATACTTTCGCTTTGACTGCAAAACTAGATTACTGAGCAAGAAAACAAGAAATCTGCACAAACTTCTAACCAATTCCCCACTTTTTAATTGCATTTTGACTTATATTTCACAAGAGAAGTCCACTTATGAAGTATACTTCCACTATGACTTCAAAACTAGATTACTGAGACCGGATAAGACGAAATCTGGGCGAATTTGAGGCCATTTCCCTATATTTCATTCCATTTTTACTTACCTTTAACAAAAGAAGTCTCCCAATGAAATATACTGCATCATTGACTCCAAAATTAGCTCGTAGAGACAAGAAAAGAAGAGATCTGGACAAACTTGAACCCTATTCCCTATTTTTCCATTCCATTTTTACCTACCTATAACAAAAGACGTCTACCTAGGAAGTGTACTTCAGCTTTGACTTAAAAACTAACTTACACAGACAAGAAAAGACGAAATGTTGGCGAACATGGGCACAATTCCCTAATTTTCCTTTCCATTTTAACTTACCAATTACAAACGAAGGCTTCCTACGAAGTATACTGCATCTTTGACTTCAAAACTAGATTATAGAGACAGGATAAGACGAAATCTGGGCAAATTTCAGGGCATTTCCCTATATCTCATTCCATTTTAACTAACCTTTAACAAAAGAAGTCTCCTAATGGAATATACTGCATCTTTGACGCCAAAACTAGCTTGTAGAGACAAGAAAAGCAGAAATGTGGAGGAAATAAAACCAAATATGTTTTTTTTGGAACCCAGTTCGGTATTTTTCCATTAAACTTTACATTGCACTTTCCAAAAGAAGGGCCGGCATTACATATAATTTTTCCATTGCATTTTATCTTAGGCATTTCAAAAGGAGGCAACCAGTGATGTGTACCTTCGCTTTGACAACAGGACTAGATTACTCAGAAAAGAAACGAAGAAATCTGGACGAACTTCAAACCAATTAGCCACTTTTTAAGTGCATTTTGATTTACATTTTACAAAAGAAGGCTTCCTACGAAGTGTGCAGCATCTTTGACATCCAAACTAGATTATAGAGAGAAGAAAAGAAGAGATCTGGACAAACTTGAACCCTATTCCCTATTTTTCCATTCCATTTTTACCTACCTGTAACAAAAGAAGTCTACCTAGGAAGTGTACTGCAGCTTTGATATAAAAACTAACATATACAGACAAGAAAAGACGAAATGTTGGCGAACTTGGACACAATTCCCTATTTTTCCTTTCCATTTTGACTTACTTAATACAAACGAAGGCTTCCTACGAAGTATACTGCATGTTTGACTTTAAAACTAGCTTGTAGAGACCAGAAAAGAAGAAATCTGGGCGAACTTGAACCCTATTCCCTATTTTTCCTTTCCATTTTAACTTACCTATTACAAACGAAGGCTTCCTACGAAGTATACTACATCTTTGACATTAAAACTAGCTTGTAGAGAAAAGAAAAGAAGAAATCTGGGCGAACTTGGACACAATTCCCTAATTTTCCTTTTCATTTTAACTTACCTATTACAAACGAAGGCTTCCTACGAAGTATACTACATCTTTGACATTAAAACTAGCTTGTAGAGAAAAGAAAAGAAGAAATCTGGGCGAACTTGGACTCAATTCCCCAATTTTCCTTTCCATTTTAACTTACTTATTACAAACGAAGGCTTCCTACGAAGTATACTACATCTTTGACATTAAAACTAGCTTGTAGAGAAAAGAAAAGAAGAAATCTGGGCGAACTTGGACACAATTACCTAATTTTCCTTTTCATTTTAACTTACCTATTACAAACGAAGGCTTCCTACGAAGTATACTACATCTTTGACATTAAAACTAGCTTGTAGAGAAAAGAAAAGAAGAAATCTGGGCGAACTTGGACTCAATTCCCCAATTTTCCTTTCCATTTTAACTTACTTATTACAAACGAAGGCTTCCTACGAAGTATACTACATCTTTGACATTAAAACTAGCTTGTAGAGAAAAGAAAAGAAGAAATCTGGGCGAACTTGGACACAATTCCCTAATTTTCCTTTTCATTTTAACTTACCTATTACAAACGAAGGCTTCCTACGAAGTATACTACATCATTGACATTAAAACTAGCTTGTAGAGACAAGAAAAGAAGAAATTTGGGCGAACTTGGACACAATTCCCTAATTTTCCTTTCCAATTTAAGTTACCTATTACAAAAGAAGTCTCCCTACGAAGTATACTGCCGCTTTGACTTCAATACTAGAATACTGAGGGATGAAAAGAAGAAAACTGTGCGAACTATAACCCAATTCCATAAATTTCCTTTCCATTTTAAGTTACCTATTACAAAAGAAGTCTCCCTACGAAGTATACTGCCGCTTTGACTTCAAAACTAGAATACTGAGAGATGAAAAGAAGAAAACTGTGCGAACTATAACCCAATTCCATAAATTTCCTTTCCATTTTAAGTTACCTATTACAAAAGAAGTCTCCCTACGAAGTATACTGCAGCTTTGACTTCAAAACTAGAATATTGAGGGATGAAAAGAAGAAAACTGGGCGACCTTAAACACAATTCCCTACTTTTCCATTGCATTTTCACTTACTTTTCACAAACGAAGGCTTCCTTACGAAATATACTGCCGCTTTGACTTCAAATCTAGAATACTGAGGGATAAAAAGAAGAAAACTGTGCGAACTATAACCCAGTTCCATAAATTTCCTTTCCATTTTAAGTTACCTATTACATAAGAAGTCTCCCTACGAAGTATACTGCAGCTTTGACTTCCAAACTAGATTATAGAGAAAGGAAAGACGAAATCTGGGCGAATTTGAGGCCATTTCCCTATATTTCATTCCATTTTAACTTACCTTTAACAAAAGAAGTCTCCCAATGAAATATACTGCATCTTTGACTCCAAAACTAGCTTGTAGAGACAAGAAAAGCAGAAATGTGGAGGAAATAAAACCAAATGTGTTTTTTTTGGAACCCAGTTCGGTATTTTTTCATGAAACTTTACATTGCACTTTCCAAAAGAAGGGCCGGCTTTACATATAATTTTTCCATTGCATTTTATCTTAGGCATTTCAAAAGGAGGCAACCAGTGATGTGTACTTTCGCTTTGACAACAGGACTAGATTACTCAGAAAAGAAACGAAGAAATCTGGACGAACTTCAAACCAATTAGCCACTTTTTAAAAAAAAGAGATCTGGACAAACTTGAACCCTATTCCTTATTTTTCCATTCCATTTTTACCTACCTATAACAAAAGACGTCTACCTAGGATGTGTACTTCAGCTTTGACTTAAAAACTAAATTACACAGACAAGAAAAGACGAAATGTTGGCGAACATGGACTTAATTCCCCCAATTTTCCTTTCCATTTTAACTTATTTATTACAAACGAAGACTTCCTACGAACTATACTTCCACTTTGACTACAAAACGAGATTACTGAGACAAGAAAAGAAGAAAACTGGGCGAAGTTGAACACAATTCCCTAATTTTCCTTTCTAATATTACTTACATTTCACAAGAGAAATCTACCTTCGATGTATTCTTCAGCGTTGACTCCAAAACTATTTGATTGAGACAAGAAAAGAAGAAAACTGGGCGAAGTTGAACCTAATTCCCTACTTTTAATTGCATTTTAACTTACCTATTACAAAAGAACTCTCCCAACGAAGTATACTGCCGCTTTGACTTCAAAACTAGCTTGCAGAGACAAGAAAAGAAGAAATCAGAGCGAACTTGGACACAATTCCTTAATTTTGCTTTCTAATTTAAGTTACCCATTACAAAAGATTTCTCCCTCCGAAGTATACTGCAGCTTTGACTTTAACACTAGATACAGGGTAAAGAAAAGAAGAAATCTGGGTGAACATGGACACAATTCCCTACATTTCCATTGCATTTTAATTTACCTATTACGAAAGAAGGATTCCTATAATGTACACTGCATCTTAGACTTCAAAACTAGCTTGTAGAGACAAGAAAAGAAGAAATCTGGGCGAATTTGAGACCATTTTCCTGTATTTCCATTGCATTTTATCTTACCTTTAACAAAAGAAGTCTCCCAATTAAATATACTGCATCTTCGACTCCAAAACTGGCTTGTAGAGACAAGAAAAGAAGAAAACTGGGTGAAGTTGAACCCAATTCCCTACTTTTAGTTGCATTTTAGCTTACCTATTACAAAAGAATGCTTCCTACGAAGTATACTAGCTCTTCGTCTTCAAAACTAGATTATAGAGACAGGATAAGACGAAATCTGGGCGAATTTGAGGCCATTTCCCTATATTTCATTCCATTTTAACATACCATGAACAAAAGAAGTCTCCCAATGAAATATACTGCATCTTTGACTTCAAAACTAGCTTGTAGAGACAAGAAAAGAAGAAAACTGGGCGAAGTTGAATCTAATTACCTACTTTTAATTGCATTTTAACTTACCTATTACAAAAGAACTCTCCCAACGAAGTATACTGCCGCTTTGACTTCAAAACTACCTTGCGGAGACAAGAAAAGAAGAAATCAGAACGAACATGGACACGATTCCTTAATTTTGCTTTCCAAATTAAGTTACCCATTACAAAAGATTTCTCCCTCCGAAGTACACTGCATCTTAGACTTCAAAACTACCTTGTAGAGACAAGAAAAGGAGAAATCTGGGCGAATTTGAGACCATTTTTCTGTATTTCCATTGCATTTTATCTTACATATTACAAATGAAGGCAACCTGCAATGTATACTTTCGCTTTGACTGCAAAACTAGATTACTGAGCAAGAAAACAAGAAATCTGCACAAACTTCTAACCAATTCCCCACTTTTTAATTGCATTTTGACTTATATTTCACAAGAGAAGTCCACTTATGAAGTATACTTCCACTATGACTTCAAAACTAGATTACTGAGACCGGATAAGACGAAATCTGGGCGAATTTGAGGCCATTTCCCTATATTTCATTCCATTTTTACTTACCTTTAACAAAAGAAGTCTCCCAATGAAATATACTGCATCATTGACTCCAAAATTAGCTCGTAGAGACAAGAAAAGAAGAGATCTGGACAAACTTGAACCCTATTCCCTATTTTTCCATTCCATTTTTACCTACCTATAACAAAAGACGTCTACCTAGGAAGTGTACTTCAGCTTTGACTTAAAAACTAACTTACACAGACAAGAAAAGACGAAATGTTGGCGAACATGGGCACAATTCCCTAATTTTCCTTTCCATTTTAACTTACCAATTACAAACGAAGGCTTCCTACGAAGTATACTGCATCTTTGACTTCAAAACTAGATTATAGAGACAGGATAAGACGAAATCTGGGCAAATTTCAGGGCATTTCCCTATATCTCATTCCATTTTAACTAACCTTTAACAAAAGAAGTCTCCTAATGGAATATACTGCATCTTTGACGCCAAAACTAGCTTGTAGAGACAAGAAAAGCAGAAATGTGGAGGAAATAAAACCAAATATGTTTTTTTTGGAACCCAGTTCGGTATTTTTCCATTAAACTTTACATTGCACTTTCCAAAAGAAGGGCCGGCATTACATATAATTTTTCCATTGCATTTTATCTTAGGCATTTCAAAAGGAGGCAACCAGTGATGTGTACCTTCGCTTTGACAACAGGACTAGATTACTCAGAAAAGAAACGAAGAAATCTGGACGAACTTCAAACCAATTAGCCACTTTTTAAGTGCATTTTGATTTACATTTTACAAAAGAAGGCTTCCTACGAAGTGTGCAGCATCTTTGACATCCAAACTAGATTATAGAGAGAAGAAAAGAAGAGATCTGGACAAACTTGAACCCTATTCCCTATTTTTCCATTCCATTTTTACCTACCTGTAACAAAAGAAGTCTACCTAGGAAGTGTACTGCAGCTTTGATATAAAAACTAACATATACAGACAAGAAAAGACGAAATGTTGGCGAACTTGGACACAATTCCCTATTTTTCCTTTCCATTTTGACTTACTTAATACAAACGAAGGCTTCCTACGAAGTATACTGCATGTTTGACTTTAAAACTAGCTTGTAGAGACCAGAAAAGAAGAAATCTGGGCGAACTTGAACCCTATTCCCTATTTTTCCTTTCCATTTTAACTTACCTATTACAAACGAAGGCTTCCTACGAAGTATACTACATCTTTGACATTAAAACTAGCTTGTAGAGAAAAGAAAAGAAGAAATCTGGGCGAACTTGGACACAATTCCCTAATTTTCCTTTTCATTTTAACTTACCTATTACAAACGAAGGCTTCCTACGAAGTATACTACATCTTTGACATTAAAACTAGCTTGTAGAGAAAAGAAAAGAAGAAATCTGGGCGAACTTGGACTCAATTCCCCAATTTTCCTTTCCATTTTAACTTACTTATTACAAACGAAGGCTTCCTACGAAGTATACTACATCTTTGACATTAAAACTAGCTTGTAGAGAAAAGAAAAGAAGAAATCTGGGCGAACTTGGACACAATTACCTAATTTTCCTTTTCATTTTAACTTACCTATTACAAACGAAGGCTTCCTACGAAGTATACTACATCTTTGACATTAAAACTAGCTTGTAGAGAAAAGAAAAGAAGAAATCTGGGCGAACTTGGACTCAATTCCCCAATTTTCCTTTCCATTTTAACTTACTTATTACAAACGAAGGCTTCCTACGAAGTATACTACATCTTTGACATTAAAACTAGCTTGTAGAGAAAAGAAAAGAAGAAATCTGGGCGAACTTGGACACAATTCCCTAATTTTCCTTTTCATTTTAACTTACCTATTACAAACGAAGGCTTCCTACGAAGTATACTACATCATTGACATTAAAACTAGCTTGTAGAGACAAGAAAAGAAGAAATTTGGGCGAACTTGGACACAATTCCCTAATTTTCCTTTCCAATTTAAGTTACCTATTACAAAAGAAGTCTCCCTACGAAGTATACTGCCGCTTTGACTTCAATACTAGAATACTGAGGGATGAAAAGAAGAAAACTGTGCGAACTATAACCCAATTCCATAAATTTCCTTTCCATTTTAAGTTACCTATTACAAAAGAAGTCTCCCTACGAAGTATACTGCCGCTTTGACTTCAAAACTAGAATACTGAGAGATGAAAAGAAGAAAACTGTGCGAACTATAACCCAATTCCATAAATTTCCTTTCCATTTTAAGTTACCTATTACAAAAGAAGTCTCCCTACGAAGTATACTGCAGCTTTGACTTCAAAACTAGAATATTGAGGGATGAAAAGAAGAAAACTGGGCGACCTTAAACACAATTCCCTACTTTTCCATTGCATTTTCACTTACTTTTCACAAACGAAGGCTTCCTTACGAAATATACTGCCGCTTTGACTTCAAATCTAGAATACTGAGGGATAAAAAGAAGAAAACTGTGCGAACTATAACCCAGTTCCATAAATTTCCTTTCCATTTTAAGTTACCTATTACATAAGAAGTCTCCCTACGAAGTATACTGCAGCTTTGACTTCCAAACTAGATTATAGAGAAAGGAAAGACGAAATCTGGGCGAATTTGAGGCCATTTCCCTATATTTCATTCCATTTTAACTTACCTTTAACAAAAGAAGTCTCCCAATGAAATATACTGCATCTTTGACTCCAAAACTAGCTTGTAGAGACAAGAAAAGCAGAAATGTGGAGGAAATAAAACCAAATGTGTTTTTTTTGGAACCCAGTTCGGTATTTTTTCATGAAACTTTACATTGCACTTTCCAAAAGAAGGGCCGGCTTTACATATAATTTTTCCATTGCATTTTATCTTAGGCATTTCAAAAGGAGGCAACCAGTGATGTGTACTTTCGCTTTGACAACAGGACTAGATTACTCAGAAAAGAAACGAAGAAATCTGGACGAACTTCAAACCAATTAGCCACTTTTTAAAAAAAAGAGATCTGGACAAACTTGAACCCTATTCCTTATTTTTCCATTCCATTTTTACCTACCTATAACAAAAGACGTCTACCTAGGATGTGTACTTCAGCTTTGACTTAAAAACTAACTTACACAGACAAGAAAAGACGAAATGTTGGCGAACATGGGCACAATTCCCTAATTTTCCTTTCCATTTTAACTTACCTATTACAAACGAAGGCTTCCTACGAAGTATACTGCATGTTTGACTCTAAAACTAGCTTGTAGAGACCAGAAAAGAAGAAATCTGGGCGAACTTGAACCCTATTCCTTATTTTTCCATTCCATTTTTACCTACCTATAACAAAAGACGTCTACCTAGGATGTGTACTTCAGCTTTGACTTAAAAACTAACTTACACAGACAAGAAAAGACGAAATGTTGGCGAACATGGGCACAATTCCCTAATTTTCCTTTCCATTTTAACTTACCTATTACAAACGAAGGCTTCCTACGAAGTATACTGCATGTTTGACTCTAAAACTAGCTTGTAGAGACCAGAAAAGAAGAAATCTGGGCGAACTTGAACCCTATTCCCTATTTTTCCTTTCCATTTTAACTTACCTATTACAAACGAAGGCTTCCTACGAAGTATACTACATCTTTGACATTAAAACTAGCTTGTAGAGAAAAGAAAAGAAGAAATCTGGGCGAACTTGGACACAATTCCCTAATTTTCCTTTTCATTTTAACTTACCTATTACAAACGAAGGCTTCCTACGAAGTATACTACATCTTTGACATTAAAACTAGCTTGTAGAGAAAAGAAAAGAAGAAATCTGGGCGAACTTGGACTCAATTCCCCAATTTTCCTTTCCATTTTAACTTACTTATTACAAACGAAGGCTTCCTACGAAGTATACTACATCTTTGACATTAAAACTAGCTTGTAGAGAAAAGAAAAGAAGAAATCTGGGCGAACTTGGACACAATTACCTAATTTTCCTTTTCATTTTAACTTGCCTATTACAAACGAAGGCTTCCTACGAAGTATACTACATCTTTGACATTAAAACTAGCTTGTAGAGAAAAGAAAAGAAGAAATCTGGGCGAACTTGGACTCAATTCCCCAATTTTCCTTTCCATTTTAACTTACTTATTACAAACGAAGGCTTCCTACGAAGTATACTACATCTTTGACATTAAAACTAGCTTGTAGAGAAAAGAAAAGAAGAAATCTGGGCGAACTTGGACACAATTCCCTAATTTTCCTTTTCATTTTAACTTACCTATTACAAACGAAGGCTTCCTACGAAGTACAATGCATCTTTGACTTCAAAACTAGCTTGTAGAGACAAGAAAAGAAGAAATTTGGGCGAACTTGGACTCAATTCCCTAATTTTCCTTTCCAATTTAAGTTACCTATTACAAAAGAAGTCTCCCTACGAAAACCTATACTGCAGCTTTGACTTCAAAACTAGATTATAGAGAAAAGAAAAGAAGAAATCTGAGAAAACTTGAACCCAATTCCCTATTTCTCCAATGCAATTTCACTTACCTAAAATAAAAGAAGGCTACCTACTAAGTATACTGCACCTTCGACTTGTTAACTAGATTACAGGGACAAGAAAAGAAGAAATCTGGGCGAACTTGAACCCAATTTCCTAGTTTTCCATTGCATTTTAACTTTTATTTCACAAATAAAGGCTTCCTACGACGTATACATCCACTTTGACTTCAAAACTAGCTTATAGAGGCAGGAAAAATGAGATCAGGGCAAATTTGAGACCAATTCCCTAATTTTCCATTGCTTATTAATTTACCTATTACAAAAGAAGGCTTCCTACGAAGTATACTGCATGTTTGACTCTAAAACTAGCTTGTAGAGACCAGAAAAGAAGAAATCTGGGCGAACTTGAACCCTATTCCTTATTTTTCCATTCCATTTTTACCTACCTATAACAAAAGACGTCTACCTAGGATGTGTACTTCAGCTTTGACTTAAAAACTAACTTACACAGACAAGAAAAGACGAAATGTTGGCGAACATGGGCACAATTCCCTAATTTTCCTTTCCATTTTAACTTACCTATTACAAACGAAGGCTTCCTACGAAGTATACTGCATGTTTGACTCTAAAACTAGCTTGTAGAGACCAGAAAAGAAGAAATCTGGGCGAACTTGAACCCTATTCCCTATTTTTCCTTTCCATTTTAACTTACCTATTACAAACGAAGGCTTCCTACGAAGTATACTACATCTTTGACATTAAAACTAGCTTGTAGAGAAAAGAAAAGAAGAAATCTGGGCGAACTTGGACACAATTCCCTAATTTTCCTTTTCATTTTAACTTACCTATTACAAACGAAGGCTTCCTACGAAGTATACTACATCTTTGACATTAAAACTAGCTTGTAGAGAAAAGAAAAGAAGAAATCTGGGCGAACTTGGACTCAATTCCCCAATTTTCCTTTCCATTTTAACTTACTTATTACAAACGAAGGCTTCCTACGAAGTATACTACATCTTTGACATTAAAACTAGCTTGTAGAGAAAAGAAAAGAAGAAATCTGGGCGAACTTGGACACAATTACCTAATTTTCCTTTTCATTTTAACTTGCCTATTACAAACGAAGGCTTCCTACGAAGTATACTACATCTTTGACATTAAAACTAGCTTGTAGAGAAAAGAAAAGAAGAAATCTGGGCGAACTTGGACTCAATTCCCCAATTTTCCTTTCCATTTTAACTTACTTATTACAAACGAAGGCTTCCTACGAAGTATACTACATCTTTGACATTAAAACTAGCTTGTAGAGAAAAGAAAAGAAGAAATCTGGGCGAACTTGGACACAATTCCCTAATTTTCCTTTTCATTTTAACTTACCTATTACAAACGAAGGCTTCCTACGAAGTACAATGCATCTTTGACTTCAAAACTAGCTTGTAGAGACAAGAAAAGAAGAAATTTGGGCGAACTTGGACTCAATTCCCTAATTTTCCTTTCCAATTTAAGTTACCTATTACAAAAGAAGTCTCCCTACGAAAACCTATACTGCAGCTTTGACTTCAAAACTAGATTATAGAGAAAAGAAAAGAAGAAATCTGAGAAAACTTGAACCCAATTCCCTATTTCTCCAATGCAATTTCACTTACCTAAAATAAAAGAAGGCTACCTACTAAGTATACTGCACCTTCGACTTGTTAACTAGATTACAGGGACAAGAAAAGAAGAAATCTGGGCGAACTTGAACCCAATTTCCTAGTTTTCCATTGCATTTTAACTTTTATTTCACAAATAAAGGCTTCCTACGACGTATACATCCACTTTGACTTCAAAACTAGCTTATAGAGGCAGGAAAAATGAGATCAGGGCAAATTTGAGACCAATTCCCTAATTTTCCATTGCTTATTAATTTACCTATTACAAAAGAAGGCTTCCTACTAAATATACTGCAGCTTTAACTTCAAAACCAGATTACAGGGACAAGAAAAAAAATATCAAAGCGAATTCGAACCCAATTTACTACTTTTCCATTTCACTTTAACTTTTATTTCTCAAATGATGGCTTCCTACTAAATATATCGCAGCATTAACTTTAAAACTAGATTATAGTGAAAAGAAGAGAAGAAATCTGAGAAAACTTGAACCATATTTCCTATTTTTCCATTGCAATTTGACGTACATTTCACAAAGGAAGGCTTCCTACGAAGTGTACAGCATATTTGACATCCAAACTAGATTATAATAATGAGAAGAAAAGAAGAAATCTGGATAAACTTGGACTCAATTCCCTAATTTTCCTTTCCATTTTAACTTACTTATTGCAAACGAAGGCAACCTACGAACTTTACTTTTACTTTGACTTCAAAACGAGATTACTGAGACAAGAAAAGAAGAAAACTGGGCGAACTTGAACCCAATTCACAACTTTTCCGTTCCATTTTCACTTACTTTTCACAAATGAACGTAATCTACGAAATATACTTCCACTTTGACTTCAACACTAGATTACTAAGACAAGAAAAGAAGAGAACTGGGCGAACTTATAACCAATTCCCTAATTTTTCTTTCCATTTTAACTTACCTATTACAAACGAAGGCTTCCTACGAAGTATACTGCACCTTTGACTTCAAAACTAGAATACTGAGGAATGAAAAGAAGAAAACTGGGCGAACTTGAACACAATTCCCTACTTTTCCATTCCATTTTCACTTACCTATTACAAACGAAGGCTTTCTACGAAGTATACTGCATCTTTGACTTCAAAACTAGCTTGTAGAGACTAGAAAAGAAGAAATCTGGGCGAACATGGACTCAATTCCCCAATTTTCCTTTCCATTTTAACTTACTTATTACAAACGAAGACTTCCTACGAACTATACTTCCACTTTGACTACAAAACGAGATTACTGAGACAAGAAAAGAAGAAAACTGGGCGAAGTTGAACCTAATTCCCTACTTTTAATTGCATTTTAACTTACCTATTACAAAAGAACTCTCCCAACGAAGTTTACTGCCGCTTTGACTTCAAAACTAGCTTGCAGAGACAAGAAAAGAAGAAATCATAGCGAACTTGGACACAATTCCTTAATTTCGCTTTCCAATTTAAGTTACCCATTACAAAAGATTTCTCCCTCCGAAGTATACTGCAGCTTTGACTTCAACACTAGATTACAGGGTAAAGAAAAGAAGAAATCTGGGTGAACATGGACACAATTCCCTACTTTTCCATTGCATTTTAATTTACCTATTACGAAAGAAGGCTTCCTACAATGTACACTGCATCTTAGACTTCAAAACTAGCTTGTAGAGACAAGAAAAGAAGAAATCTGGGCTAATTTGAGACCATTTCCCTGTATTTCCATTGCATTTTATCTTAGCTTTAACAAAAGAAGTCTCCCAATGAAATATACTGCATCTTTGACTCCAAAACTAGCTTGTAGAGACAAGAAAAGAAGAAAACTGGGTGAAGTTGAACCCAATTCCCTACTTTTCCTTTTCATTTTAACTTACCTATTACAAAAGAACGCTTCCTACGAAGTATACTAGCTCTTCGTCTTCAAAACTAGATTATAGAGACAGGATAAGACGAAATCTGGGCGAATTTGAGGCCATTTCCCTATATTTCATTCCATTTTAACATACCTTTAAGAAGTCTCCCAATGAAATATACTGCATGTTTGACTTCAAAACTAGCTTGTAGAGAAAAGAAATGAAGAAAACTGGGCGAAGTTGAATCTAATTACCTACTTTTAATTGCATTTTAACTTACCTATTACAAAAGAACTCTCCCAACGAAGTATACTGCCGCTTTGACTTCAAAACTTCCTTGCGGAGACAAGAAAAGAAGAAATCAGAACGAACATGGACACGATTCCTTAATTTTGCTTTCCAAATTAAGTTACCCATTACAAAAGATTTCTCCCTCCGAAGTATACTGCAGCTTTGACTTCAACACTAGATTACAGGGTAAAGAAAAGAAGAAATCTGGGTGAACATGGACACAATTCCCTACTTTTCCATTGCATTTTAACTTACCTATTACGAACGTAGGCTTCCTACTACGTACACTGCATCTAAGACTTCAAAACTACCTTGTAGAGACAAGAAATGAAGAAATCTGGGCGAATTTGAGACCATTTTTCTGTATTTCCATTGCATTTTATCTTACATATTACAAATGAAGGCAACCTGCAATGTATACTTTCGTTTTGACTGCAAAACTAGATTACTGAGCAAGAAAACAAGAAATCTGCACGAACTTCTAACCAATTCCCCACTTTTTAATTGCATTTTGACTTATATTTCACAAGAGAAGTCCACTTATGAAGTATACTTCCACTATGACTTCAAAACTAGATTACCGAGACAGGATAAGACGAAATCTGGGCGAATTTGAGGCCATTTCCCTATATTTCATTCCATTTTTACTTACCTTTAACAAAAGAACTCTCCCAATGAAATATACTGCATCATTGACTCCAAAATTAGCTCGTAGAGACAAGAAAAGAAGAAAACTGGGTGAAGTTGAACCCAATTCCCTAGTTTTAATTGCATTTTAGCTTACCTATTACAAAAGAACGCTTCCTACGAAGTATACTACCTCTTCGTCTTCAAAACTAGATTATAGAGACAGGAAAGACGAAATCTGGGCGAATTTGAGGCCATTTCCCTATATTTCATTCCATTTTAACTTACCTTTAACAAAAGAAGTCTCCCAATGAAATATACTGCATCTTTGACATCCAAACTAGATTATAGAGACAAGAAAAGAAGAGAACTGGGCGAACTTATAACCAATTCCCTAATTTTCCTTTCCATTTTAACTTACTTATTACAAACGAAGGCTTCCTACGAAGTATACTACATCTTTGACATTAAAACTAGCTTGTAGAGAAAAGAAAAGAAGAAATCTGGGCGAACTTGGACACAATTACCTAATTTTCCTTTTCATTTTAACTTGCCTATTACAAACGAAGGCTTCCTACGAAGTATACTACATCTTTGACATTAAAACTAGCTTGTAGAGAAAAGAAAAGAAGAAATCTGGGCGAACTTGGACTCAATTCCCCAATTTTCCTTTCCATTTTAACTTACTTATTACAAACGAAGGCTTCCTACGAAGTATACTACATCTTTGACATTAAAACTAGCTTGTAGAGAAAAAAAAAGAAGAAATCTGGGCGAACTTGGACACAATTCCCTAATTTTCCTTTTCATTTTAACTTACCTATTACAAACGAAGGCTTCCTACGAAGTACAATGCATCTTTGACTTCAAAACTAGCTTGTAGAGACAAGAAAAGAAGAAATTTGGGCGAACTTGGACTCAATTCCCTAATTTTCCTTTCCAATTTAAGTTACCTATTACAAAAGAAGTCTCCCTACGAAAACCTATACTGCAGCTTTGACTTCAAAACTAGATTATAGAGAAAAGAAAAGAAGAAATCTGAGAAAACTTGAACCCAATTCCCTATTTCTCCAATGCAATTTCACTTACCTAAAATAAAAGAAGGCTACCTACTAAGTATACTGCACCTTCGACTTGTTAACTAGATTACAGGGACAAGAAAAGAAGAAATCTGGGCGAACTTGAACCATATTTCCTATTTTTCCATTGCAATTTGACGTACATTTCACAAAGGAAGGCTTCCTACGAAGTGTACAGCATATTTGACATCCAAACTAGATTATAATAATGAGAAGAAAAGAAGAAATCTGGATAAACTTGGACTCAATTCCCTAATTTTCCTTTCCATTTTAACTTACTTATTGCAAACGAAGGCAACCTACGAACTTTACTTTTACTTTGACTTCAAAACGAGATTACTGAGACAAGAAAAGAAGAAAACTGGGCGAACTTGAACCCAATTCACAACTTTTCCGTTCCATTTTCACTTACTTTTCACAAATGAACGTAATCTACGAAATATACTTCCACTTTGACTTCAACACTAGATTACTAAGACAAGAAAAGAAGAGAACTGGGCGAACTTATAACCAATTCCCTAATTTTTCTTTCCATTTTAACTTACCTATTACAAACGAAGGCTTCCTACGAAGTATACTGCACCTTTGACTTCAAAACTAGAATACTGAGGAATGAAAAGAAGAAAACTGGGCGAACTTGAACACAATTCCCTACTTTTCCATTCCATTTTCACTTACCTATTACAAACGAAGGCTTTCTACGAAGTATACTGCATCTTTGACTTCAAAACTAGCTTGTAGAGACTAGAAAAGAAGAAATCTGGGCGAACATGGACTCAATTCCCCAATTTTCCTTTCCATTTTAACTTACTTATTACAAACGAAGACTTCCTACGAACTATACTTCCACTTTGATTACAAAACGAGATTACTGAGACAAGAAAAGAAGAAAACTGGGCGAAGTTGAATCTAATTACCTACTTTTAATTGCATTTTAACTTACCTATTACAAAAGAACTCTCCCAACGAAGTATACTGCCGCTTTGACTTCAAAACTTCCTTGCGGAGACAAGAAAAGAAGAAATCAGAACGAACATGGACACGATTCCTTAATTTTGCTTTCCAAATTAAGTTACCCATTACAAAAGATTTCTCCCTCCGAAGTATACTGCAGCTTTGACTTCAACACTAGATTACAGGGTAAAGAAAAGAAGAAATCTGGGTGAACATGGACACAATTCCCTACTTTTCCATTGCATTTTAACTTACCTATTACGAACGTAGGCTTCCTACTACGTACACTGCATCTAAGACTTCAAAACTACCTTGTAGAGACAAGAAATGAAGAAATCTGGGCGAATTTGAGACCATTTTTCTGTATTTCCATTGCATTTTATCTTACATATTACAAATGAAGGCAACCTGCAATGTATACTTTCGTTTTGACTGCAAAACTAGATTACTGAGCAAGAAAACAAGAAATCTGCACGAACTTCTAACCAATTCCCCACTTTTTAATTGCATTTTGACTTATATTTCACAAGAGAAGTCCACTTATGAAGTATACTTCCACTATGACTTCAAAACTAGATTACCGAGACAGGATAAGACGAAATCTGGGCGAATTTGAGGCCATTTCGCTATATTTCATTCCATTTTTACTTACCTTTAACAAAAGAACTCTCCCAATGAAATATACTGCATCATTGACTCCAAAATTAGCTCGTAGAGACAAGAAAAGAAGAAAACTGGGTGAAGTTGAACCCAATTCCCTAGTTTTAATTGCATTTTAGCTTACCTATTACAAAAGAACGCTTCCTACGAAGTATACTACCTCTTCGTCTTCAAAACTAGATTATAGAGACAGGAAAGACGAAATCTGGGCGAATTTGAGGCCATTTCCCTATATTTCATTCCATTTTAACTTACCTTTAACAAAAGAAGTCTCCCAATGAAATATACTGCATCTTTGACATCCAAACTAGATTATAGAGACAAGAAAAGAAGAGAACTGGGCGAACTTATAACCAATTCCCTAATTTTCCTTTCCATTTTAACTTACCTATTACAAACGAAGGCTTCCTACGAAGTATACTGCACCTTTGACTTCAAAACTAGAATACTGAGGAATGAAAAGAAGAAAACTGGGCGAACTTGAACACAATTCCCTACTTTTCCATTCCATTTTCACTTACCTATTACAAACGAAGGCTTCCTACGAAGTATACTGCATCTTTGACTTCAAAACTAGCTTGTAGAGACTAGAAAAGAAGAAATCTGGGCGAACATGGACTCAATTCCCCAATTTTCCTTTCCATTTTAACTTACTTATTACAAACGAAGACTTCCTACGAACTATACTTCCACTTTGACTACAAAACGAGATTACTGAGACAAGAAAAGAAGAAAACTGGGCGAAGTTGAACCTAATTCCCTACTTTTAATTGCATTTTAACTTACCTATTACAAAAGAACTCTCCCAACGAAGTATACTGCCGCTTTGACTTCAAAACTAGCTTGCGGAGACAAGAAAAGAAGAAATCAGAACGAACATGGACACGATTCCTTAATTTTGCTTTCCAAATTAAGTTACCCATTACAAAAGATTTCTCCCTCCGAAGTATACTGCAGCTTTGACTTCAACACTAGATTACAGGGTAAAGAAAAGAAGAAATCTGGGTGAACATGGACACAATTCCCTACTTTTCCATTGCATTTTAACTTACCTATTACGAACGTAGGCTTCCTACTACGTACACTGCATCTAAGACTTCAAAACTACCTTGTAGAGACAAGAAATGAAGAAATCTGGGCGAATTTGAGACCATTTTTCTGTATTTCCATTGCATTTTATCTTACATATTACAAATGAAGGCAACCTGCAATGTATACTTTCGTTTTGACTGCAAAACTAGATTACTGAGCAAGAAAACAAGAAATCTGCACGAACTTCTAACCAATTCCCCACTTTTTAATTGCATTTTGACTTATATTTCACAAGAGAAGTCCACTTATGAAGTATACTTCCACTATGACTTCAAAACTAGATTACCGAGACAGGATAAGACGAAATCTGGGCGAATTTGAGGCCATTTCGCTATATTTCATTCCATTTTTACTTACCTTTAACAAAAGAACTCTCCCAATGAAATATACTGCATCATTGACTCCAAAATTAGCTCGTAGAGACAAGAAAAGAAGAAAACTGGGTGAAGTTGAACCCAATTCCCTAGTTTTAATTGCATTTTAGCTTACCTATTACAAAAGAACGCTTCCTACGAAGTATACTACCTCTTCGTCTTCAAAACTAGATTATAGAGACAGGAAAGACGAAATCTGGGCGAATTTGAGGCCATTTCCCTATATTTCATTCCATTTTAACTTACCTTTAACAAAAGAAGTCTCCCAATGAAATATACTGCATCTTTGACATCCAAACTAGATTATAGAGACAAGAAAAGAAGAGAACTGGGCGAACTTATAACCAATTCCCTAATTTTCCTTTCCATTTTAACTTACCTATTACAAACGAAGGCTTCCTACGAAGTATACTGCACCTTTGACTTCAAAACTAGAATACTGAGGAATGAAAAGAAGAAAACTGGGCGAACTTGAACACAATTCCCTACTTTTCCATTCCATTTTCACTTACTTATTACAAACGAAGACTTCCTACGAACTATACTTCCACTTTGACTACAAAACGAGATTACTGAGACAAGAAAAGAAGAAAACTGGGCGAAGTTGAACCTAATTCCCTACTTTTAATTGCATTTTAACTTACCTATTACAAAAGAACTCTCCCAACGAAGTATACTGCCGCTTTGACTTCAAAACTAGCTTGCGGAGACAAGAAAAGAAGAAATCAGAACGAACATGGACACGATTCCTTAATTTTGCTTTCCAAATTAAGTTACCCATTACAAAAGATTTCTCCCTCCGAAGTATACTGCAGCTTTGACTTCAACACTAGATTACAGGGTAAAGAAAAGAAGAAATCTGGGTGAACATGGACACAATTCCCTACTTTTCCATTGCATTTTAACTTACCTATTACGAACGTAGGCTTCCTACTACGTACACTGCATCTAAGACTTCAAAACTACCTTGTAGAGACAAGAAATGAAGAAATCTGGGCGAATTTGAGACCATTTTTCTGTATTTCCATTGCATTTTATCTTAAATATTACAAAAGAAGTCTCCCAATGGAATATACTGCATCTTTGACTCCAAAACTAGCTTGTAGAGACAAGAAAAGAAGAAAACTGGGTGAAGTTGAACCCAATTCCCTACTTTTAATTGCATTTTAGCTTACCTATTACAAAAGAACGCTTCCTACGAAGTATACTAGCTCTTCGTCTTCAAAACTAGATTATAGAGACAGGATAAGACGAAATCTGGGCGAATTTGAGGCCATTTCCCTATATTTCATTCCATTTTAACATACCTTTAACAAAAGAAGTCTCCCAATGAAATATACTGCATCTTTGACATCCAAACTAGATTATAGAGAGAAGAAAAGAAGAGATCTGGACAAACTTGAACCCTATTCCCTATTTTTCCATTCCATTTTTACCTACCTATAACAAAAGACGTCTACCTAGGAAGTGAACTTCAGCTTTGACTTAAAAACTAACTTACACAGACAAGAAAAGACGAAATGTTGGCGAACATGGGCACAATTCCCTAATTCCCTAAATTAGAGAAATGAGAGAAATGGATAATCTGTGTTAGTTTTACTAGAAGTTCCTTATTTTCTTCATTCCTAATTCCATTCTTATGCCAGGACTAGATCATACTCTTTAGGTTGGCTAGATTTGGTAATAGAGGTTTAGAGAAATGAGAGAAATGGATAATCTGTGTTTGTTTTACTAGAAGTTCCTTATTTTCTTCATTCCTAATTCCATTCTTATGCCAGGACTAGATCATACTCTATAGGTTGGCTAGATTTGGTAATAGAAGTTCAGAGAAATGAGAAAAATGGATGTTCTTTGCTAGTTTATTAGAAGTTCCTTATTTTCTTCATTCCTAATTCCATTCTTATGCCAGGACTAGATCATACTCTATAGGTTGGCTAGATTTGGTAATAGAGGTTTAGAGAAATGAGAGAAATGGATAATCTGTGTTAGTTTTATTAGAAGTTCCTTATTTTCTTCATTCCTAATTCCATTCTTATGCCAGGACTAGATCATACTCTATAGGTTGGCTAGATTTGGTAATAGAAGTTCAGAGAAATGAGAAAAATGGATGTTCTTTGCTAGTTTATTAGAAGTTCCTTATTTTCTTCATTCCTAATTCCATTCTTATGCCAGGACTAGATCATACTCTATAGGTTGGCTAGATTTGGTAATAGAGGTTTAGAGAAATGAGAGAAATGGATAATCTGTGTTAGTTTTATTAGAAGTTCCTTATTTTCTTCATTCCTAATTCCATTCTTATGCCAGGACTAGATCATACTCTATAGGTTGGCTAGATTTGGTAATAGAGGTTTAGAGAAATGAGAGAAATGGATAATCTGTGTTAGTTTTATTAGAAGTTCCTTATTTTCTTCATTCCTAATTCCATTCTTATGCCAGGACTAGATCATACTCTATAGGTTGGCTAGATTTGGTAATAGAGGTTTAGAGAAATGAGAGAAATGGATAATCTGTGTTAGTTTTATTAGAAGTTCCTTATTTTCTTCATTCCTAATTCCATTCTTATGCCAGGACTAGATCATACTCTATAGGTTGGCTAGATTTGGTAATAGAAGTTCAGAGAAATGAGAAAAATGGATGTTCTTTGCTAGTTTATTAGAAGTTCCTTATTTTCTTCATTCCTAATTCCATTCTTATGCTAGGACTAGATCATACTCTTTAGGTTGGCTAGATTTGGTAATAGAAGTTCAGAGAAATGAGAAAAATGGATGTTCTTTGCTAGTTTTATTATAAGTTCCTTATTTTCTTCATTCCTAATTCCATTCTTATGCCAGGACTAAATCGTACACATTAGGTCGGCTAGATTTGGTAATAGAAGTTCAGAGAAATGAGAGAATTGGATAATCTTTGCTATTTTTACTAGAAGGTCCTTATTTTCTACTTCTAATAGTTAATTTTTAAGCCAGGACTTTGTCGAACTCATTAGGTCTCATTAGGAATCTATTTTAAGCTGACATTAAATAAAAGTTTCTAGTTTGAAGAAAGTCTAGAAGAGAAGACAGTGAAATTCATTCAGTTTTTTATACCAGTTTTTTTTGTTCTTTTTCGTTTTCTATAATTTCAACTTTCCTATGATTTTTTTTTATAAAACAGGTTTTTTAGCTAAATTTCATTTTAGATAATGTTCCATAATTTTTATACGTAATAAAGAGCTAATTATTGTTTTAGTTGAATGCAGGTTTATTGTATTTTATTTGTTGTTAAATCAACCCTTTTTAAACTGTAAGTTTTTGTTAAGAAGTTGAACTGTTATAAATAACTCCGTGTTTAATAAATAGAAAGTACCAATTTACATTTATTGCCTTCATGAATCGCCGTGAAGATGGTAAAATTGTGTTTTTTTATGATTTCCAATATTTTCTGAATAATGTTCAAATAAAAGACTTTTCATATTTAATGATTTTCCTGAAAACAGTTATCTTTAGGGGTTTTCTCAGGGAATGCAACATTTATCATTCCTCTAAATGCCAAATAACACCCTTTTTTTGTTTGGAGAGCATTCGCGGCGACCAAAATAAATCTATTGATCTAATGTCAGGTGAGTCTATCCATCAGACCGCTGCTCCATTGATAAAAAAAATTCTTCCAAGTTCCCTAGGGAATTTCTAGGAAGAGCAGGGTTCTGAGAGTTGTGGTTAACCACTCCCAGATGCCTGTGTGCCCTTTCCAATATTCCCCGAATTAAGGGAAGTTTACTTTTCTATTCGAAAAAAAAGCCAGGACATACAGGATATGAAGAGGGAGTGGACTAAATGGTGCTGGAAGGTACCACTAAACCTCTCTTGGGACTCATCTGATGCTTGTCCCTGTGTAATGACAAATCATTCATTTTGTCCTGCTGTGCAACGAATTTTAGTTCTGATGATGTAATGCCGACGTAAGAAATAGTTCATTGGTTGAACCTCGTCAAAGTTAATGAAGATCTTGATATGGGCTACTGTCCGGGCACTGCTGACTTAGTAGACTGCTTGGACAGCTCTATAGTGGTCACTTTGGGTTTGTTTAGACTAAGTAAGATAGCTATACATTCTGTTCTAGTCGTAGAGAAGAGTAGACGTAGCAGAGCAACAAGGGCAGAAGAGATGTTCCTCAGACTGCCCACACGGTGTTCGTAAACTGAATCATTGTGGCTACATTGGATGTGTTAAATTATTTGTAACATTTAAAATTCATAAAAAAAAAAACTTATGCAGAGAAGTTAGAAAGGAGCATTACGTAGATAGCTAATACAAGAGTTGGCAACTCCTTAAGAAGTGTACTGTTTAATAATTAATATAGCTAATGAATATTAATTGATAGTTCGAAAGATAAGTCTTGCATTAAGGGGCGATGTTCTATCTAATAGTGTCTACGATGTATTTCCTTAATAATGATAACGGGATAGACTGTCTGTGTGGGCCAAAAGCTTTCAGTCAAGGCTGGAAAAACTGGCTAAATAAGAAGAAATAGTGAAGCAATAGGAGAGCTTTAAAAGAAGATGAAAGGAAAATCTGTGACAGATTAATGTTGCTAAAACGTTCCTTTAAAAAATACAAAGCTAGCTGCTTACTCAATTGGAACCGTCCACAGTTGTTTTTGGAAATGTTCACTTCTTCAGTACATCATATTTCTTTTGTCTGTCTATGTAGATAGGATACGGATGTTAACATTTCCTGAACTGAATATTTTGCATTCTGGTGCAAAAAAAAAAATCTCTTAAAATTTCTTTATAATATTTTCAGGAAAGAGGAAGTGTTTGCGATCATGTAAGGTACTGGAAAATGAATTTTCACCAAGAATACCTGTTTTCTGCATCCACGAAAAGTGATTTTCAGAAAATTTAATGCGTGTGAAGGTTTATGTATGAAAAGATCTAGGAAACTGAAACTTGTATAGCCAATACATACATTTATTTTTATCACTTTTATTACAATACTAGCTGTACCCGTTCACACGTTGCTGTGTTTAACAAAAAGGCAGTTTTGATACCTCAAACATAATTTATTAATGATCAAATGTATACAATACATCGAAATGTAAATTAACAATAAAATTATCCCTACTTCAGAGTACAGTAGTGTCCTTGCAAAGGTAGCATTTCTACATAATGTGAAAAATTCAGTTAATGTTGTTGGAGGTGGTGACATTGCTCTTGCACGTACATTTTCTGATGTAAAGTACACACGATGTCCATTTTCTGCTAAATGAACAACCATTGGATATCGCTCATGAATGGAAAATGATAAAATACGCCATACGGCCTCATTGCTACTTATGTAGCGTCCCAGTTGATATTGGGTGACTTCATCGTTAGATGCAGTTGTATTTTCCACTCCAAACACTGCCATATCGCTTCCTTTGTTCACATATCTGCAAATATATTTTATCGCTTTCACTGAATTGCAGTACTCAGCATTTATGTGTGCGTTATAAGTTTTTAGTAGTAATGGAGAATATGGTACTACCCAACGATTATCAACATCAATAGTATTGTTGAGTTCTTTTAGTTTATGGATTTTCCACCATCTTCGGTATAATTTATTCTCGTATTAATAATTGCAAAAAACTGTTTTTCATGGTTACACTTTCAACAAATATTACTAATTAAATGTTATTTTGATATTTTTAAAATATTTGTTCGGGAGCACCTAGAGCCCCAACTCTGATTTTAAAAAAACTTTGCAAAAACCTTCCCGGGGATATACCTAATAATTTCCCAAATTTTCACGGCGATTGGATGTATGGTTTTTGAATCTATCGAGTACAAACAAACAAACAGACACACATTCATTTTTGTATATATAGATTTTCATTTAAGGGTGTTCTTTGGAGGGAGTATTAGAATGTTTTTCACAATGACATTTTAATGTAATGTAACTTTCCAAATTAATTGAGTGATGTGTTCTATTGTATTTTCCTTTTGAAACGGGATATCCTAAAGGAAAAATGTAGTCACTAAGCCACGATAAAATAAATTTTAAGAAAACTCAGATCAGCTTTATATCATTCAACAATGCCAGTGTAGAGGCGATTGATTACTTCACACCTACATATATTTAGTCTTCAAGTTGCAGGCTCCAAACAGTCGTTTGCACCCACTTTTTCTTACCAACATTTTTCTCGAAAAATCTTTAAAAATGTATATAGATTAATGCTGGTCATGTAAATGTGCATGGTGCAAATACTTAATTTCGGAGGATAATCTCAATACAGAATACCAAGTAGATTAAAATGAAACTGAGAGTCATCAATTATGTGACAAAATTAGTCTTGGATTCACGGGCTTTACTGTCAGCTAAAGAGTGGCAAGGTAGTTCATTAGTAGAGCACAATTTAAGAGGCTGAGAGCTCCAAGTGTCGTAGTAGACGACAGGGCACTTCTCAAGTCTAAGGAAATATGTGGTCTGGTCGAAAATTGACTGTAGGTTTTGATGACTGAGGAACAGATATCTCTAAACGAATCTTAAGGCAGGTTTAGGACTTCCTTGTGAACTTCGTGCTGGTGTCCAGAATCGTTGGTTGCTATTCAAAGAGTAGCTTTCATTTTCTCGGCTTTTATACTCTACTTCTAACCTTGAAAAAAAATACAAATAAAAAAGTGAAAATATTTTAAGCAACTGCAGTCAGTGGCAAGATTCTAGTTAGTTTAAAAATTTAAATTGATAATTCGCAGACCTAAGTGCCCTAATTACTCAGATTACTGTCTCTTTTACTGGAAATCTTAAGTTCAAAAACTATTATCTTTTAAAAAGCAAGTTAAACAGACTTGTTGGCTATCTGCAGAAAATACATAAGTTAAACATGAAAACTTTTTAAAAATAATTTTGCAATTTAAAATAGGAAAAGAATAAAAAATTGTGTAAAAAAAAATGTCATATTTCAAAAACTTGTCTAGCTTCTGTGTCAAAAATAAAATGCAAATAAAAACAACTAAGTGAAAGGCCATTATAATTGTTTATCAATGTTCAGGTTGAATATAGAAGTAGGTAGGTTTCAATTTAGTTCTACCACCAACCACTGTAGTAGGTACGTGTGCAAGTGAGAGAGTTGTGGAGGCTTGTTATAACCTTAATTTATGTTTTGTCTACTGCTGCATTCAAACTAGCCGTACAACTTTCTCATGTAAATTATGGTCAACATTATCAAATTTAAAGATATATTTATTTTTACTATCTATCTGCTACTAACATAGTAAAAGTTGTGTGTGCACTACGTGAAATATTTACAAGTGAAATGATAGAGCCCCAGATACCCTGAAGCTTACTTTTATATAAAAACAGTTCCGTTTCAGGTTTAGGATTTTGAACTGTATTTAAGGATGAGGAAAGATTTCTCTTTTCATATTTAAGTGCCTTATGAGGAAAAAAATAAGTGTAATGCTTTCTTTAAAAAAAGTAACTGTATTTATTTAAACGGAAGACCTGTTGTGAAAATAATCATAATACTTTATATCAGTTTTCTGAGCATCAGATAAATCGTTTTGGAATACACACTCTTCTACAACTCATTAATTTCTGTTATGATATGCAGATGCAGATATGCACCTTACAATTTTTTCTCGAAACGGGAACTTTAAGAAAACATAAAGAAGCTTCAGTGACAATTACTTCACATTTCAATGGAGTTGGTAAGGTTTCATTATTGTATTTAATTAATCAACCACAACTAATGATATACCATTCTTAAGATTTCCTACAAATTAGGAATTTGCACTAAATTACTACTTCGCTTCAGGTCACCCAAAAAATAGGACTTTTAAGGACCGTGACGTCCTTTTTGAAATCAATTTTTAGAATAGAAGCGACAATAAGGTGGATTACGATTGCTAAAATAAATCGTTCGTGATTCTAAGTTCCGGCGCTGATCAGAATTTTAGTTATTTGCTTTTTAGTGTTACAGTATGATTAAGTGAAATTACACTGTGCAGAAAAGCCTTCTGTTCACCATCCCATTTCTTGTTCTTATTTTCCGGTAAAAATGTATCAAGTGCTATGATTAAGAGCCATCTTCAAGGTAGTTTTAATAAAACAAAATCTCTAGCAATGTGAACCTTCCAGTAGAGGGATTTTGACCCCCCAAGTCCGTAGGTTCAAACGCCAAAGTTCCATGATGGTGTTGAAACTAACAAAGTTTAAGCTACCTGCTATTGTCTTATAGAACTAGTGTTCTCTTGTGTAAGCTCACAAATGCAGGCATTTATCAGAAACCACTATTTAGGGGATCACTTCCGACGAAAATTGTAGTATTTCAATAGCGGCCCTTCCTCTTAACAACAGAAAGAGAAAGTAAAAACAGAAAAAATGAATAAAATCCTAATAGCAGTGTGGCTAAGGAATACCAGCCAGTCAACATACCTCTTCCGCATACACTGAATGCCCACTACCTTCAAACCGGATAGCTTCTGTAGAACGAGCGTGACTAATGTCGTTATAAGAAATACCTTCTCCTTTCTAGTTAGTTATAACTTAAACGGTAATCTTTGACAATGTTATAAACTTATCTTTTTTAAAAATAAGATCTTTGATATTTATTGGTTTTATGAACATAAATTGGTCTTGTTCTATAGCGTACAGAACAAATATTGTGCGAATACTCACGCGGTTTTATTTATCAGTTTTATGGAAAATAAAAATGACAGTTAACCCAAAATTTATACAATAATAAATAATTACGCCCAACTGATTTTCTATAAATTTGAAATTTTCCTACATATTGAATTCCGATTAGTATTATACAAGAAATAAGACAGCACATTACCCTTAAGGAGGAAAATTAACATCGTCTCTTCCCCAGAACTGCTCAAAGAAGTATTTTCGTGGCAAAATTTTTGTATTAGTTGTTTAAAATATCACCCAAAAACTGAAAAATCTTTTAAGTCCAATGATTAGTGGATGATTTTGATCATTGTATTACCAAAAGTTTCTTACCGAGAAGGGGCGGGTGTTAGTGGTGAATTTAAGTAGGAAATCCCTAGTTCGGATCTCGCTGGTAGTTACTTTTTTTATTTTATTTTGAATAGCTAAGTATGTACTTCTGCTCTCGCCTACGGCACCTAATTGTTAATTAGACGTTACGCTCTCCTTTAAAAATAAACGATTACTTTATTACTATTTGCTGGCATCATTTAAATATTAAATAAATTTAAACTTTTTATGATTTTTGCGGCACACTTTTTTGTAAAAACAACTTTTCCAGTCATTTAGGAAAACCGCTAAACGAATATTTTCGACAAAATTTCAAAATAGAAAACTGCACGATCTCCTCCTACCAGGAGTAAAGTAGTTACTTAATTGCTGAAGAATGGTAACTTAATGGAATTATTGTTCTATTTTGATTAGTATTTCTTAAAACTCTGTCTGGTGTATTTAAAAAAGCTCGGGATTTTGAGAATGTAAATTAATATCAATTGAAACATTTTAGATTCTTAAGATGAAATATTGTATTCCGAAACATTAAACGTGTGAGTTTCAGTAAGATGAGTTACAAAAAGCCGTGAAAATCCTTTAGATTGAAAAATGTTTCTCCTATCGTTGCAGAGAATATGACCATTGGGCATGTACGGGATGTGGAGCTGTGAAGGACTAAAGGGATCATCCACAATGAATTTTCAGGATTGTCATGATCACTTACACGATCTTGGAAGATCCAGTGTCTAGATATGGATGAAAATTCGAGATTGGTTAGAATTATAATAATTCTTTGTGTAAATTCTAGACGTTTTGTCGATTAAAACTTTTAAGAAATAGTCGTGAGCCTGGAGAAAACGGAACTTTTACCTCAGGGCAGTGCTTTTTGAAATCGAAAAGAAAGTTTCCATTAATATTTCTTCAATTTCTTCATTCTAAATACAAATCTCTTTTGATAAATCATTGTCTAGCCAAAGAAAACAAACAGTGATCTCTAGGGTCTTTATGTTTATTTTATTCAGGACGGTGGTCAGTGTCACCTCCAAACTCATAGAAATGTAAAAGAAAGTTTTTAATATTTATAACATCAAAATATTTTGGTATACAACGGTTGACTTTTGACCTCACCTCATTTTTTATTTATTTCCCCTTATTTAGGAAGAAAAAGTTTATTAAGTATATAAAGTAAAATTATATTCTTTTTCCCATTCAAATTACTTTACACGTTGACCATAATTTGTTGTAAATATTTGCTGCATTCTTTTCAGCAGCTGAAATAAATTTTATAGTTAACATAAATCTAGACTTGATAGAAATATACTTCTACTTTATAGACACTCATAATAGAATAACACGTTTTCACTTATTTTAATTCTTACGGTTTTATTTAAACTTCTACTTGTTCTCTGTGTAAATGCCTTTTTGAGACAGGCTTAGAATCTCACAACACTTTCTAATAATTCTGTTTCATAATAATAGTAATAGCCAATTTACGAACAATGAAAAGGAGTCGTCTTAAGATTCTCACTTCAAGTCAAGCAATTTTCTTCGAATTTTGAATTTCATCAAAAAGTTTATACTTCACTATTATTATATGAGCAGTGACCTGTGAAATAATAGTTTAGGAGGGAAGCCTACATCTATCTCTCCCCCTAAAATTCATTTTCCTGTAAAAAGGTTTCGAATAAAAGTTATTGCACGCTTCATGAGTGGTTTTTAACAAGGGTTTTTTTCTAAAGAAAAAGCGGAAAACTAGTCGGGAAATTCTTAAAGGCCTCGTCTTCAAACTTAATATTTCAACTACTCATTTATTTTATTTTTTTCATCATTATATTATAAGTAATACTTCTTTATAGTACGCTAAACATCTCTAGGATTTACCGAACTACCGTTCCCTTCCGCAGAACTATTCTAAAGTTCATTTTATAAAAAGATATTTCAAATAAAAGTTTTAGAAAGTTGGAGCTACGTTTTGGATTTAAATTATTCACATACAATCAGTATCGTAAAATTGAAATGATCAATTGGGAAAGTGAAAGTAAATAAAATCAGTTAAATCGCGATAGCGAATTGAATGATAAGCTACTGATACTCTTGCCGGAACGAAAATACGTGAAATTGAATCTATTTCTATTATTATCAATTTATTGTTTTTATAATTCGCGCAAACCAAAAATGTTGCGCAGAGTGCTCATGGTATTAATTGTATCATTTACTTAGAATTTTCCGCATCTCTGGTTACTGTTGGGCGGAATATATCATGCGGTGATTTTCATAGAAGTAAATTGTCTGATTTTCTTATTAAGTGTTCTAAAACGTTTTACAAAGAATAGTAGATACTTCTAGCTAGCTTACTTGCTATTATCGAACATTTTTGTGGCCTATTCCAATGCATTGCTTTGTAAATAATGTCTTACAAATCTAATTCGCTACGGTTTTTTTCGATAAGTAAAAGGAACTATATATAATACATCGGCTAGAGTAATCATTTATTTGCTTAAATAAATTGTGCTTCCCAATTCTAAAAAGTTTTGGACGACTTACCCATTATCCAGTTAATCGTAAGTGAAATTTCACTTTATAGATTATTTATTTATTTTTAAATAAAAGAAAAAACAACATAACTCAGAAACAGAAATGACGAGAAACTTCACAGATAATTCGAAATTGACACCAAAGGAGTCGAAAATAAGCTATAGGTTAAAATCTGCCAACTCACTTTACTGAATCGAGTTTTTCAATATTTGGTTATTTTTTAAAAAGAACTCTCCAGTAGGTTTCCTAACAGAGAACAAGTGGACTAGGTCATTATACACAACTTCTTTTTCTCACCATCGTCTGTAATTTGTAAATGAGCAGAAGGTTACGCTGCGGGAGAATAAGGGCTAATACATAATGTGCAAATTATTGATTAAGGAATCAGATTAATAAAGTTCTGATGAATATATTTCTTTGGGATAGGAGTGGTGGGCTATTAGAAGTCCCTTGGCAACAGATAGGAAAAGATGTGTTGCACATGAACCAAGGTATACAAGTAACGTGGAACTTGCAAAAATGTTCACTAAGATTCTAGAAATTAGGGATTACCAAAACATAAAAGGAACCAAAAAACATCTCGTGTTCTCTTCAATTGGAAGATGGGGGAAAAAAATGAAGCGGAAAAGATTAATTATGAAAATACAAGGCGCTTGAAACAGAGTGGAGTGCGTTAGAGCGGAAAAAGATGAATGAAGAAGTTCATGAGGGAAATGGCAGCAAGTAGACTACGTGAGAATGACTAGCAAGATCGAAGAATGCGGAAGCATTATGTTTTAGCGATCGGTTTTTAACCCTGGGGATTGGATTGATCAGGCAGTCAGTATCTATATAATCTGATTGTTGAAAATCTGCAATTTTCTCAGTTCGAGTAGAATTTTCATAGATGTCACAATGTGTATCTTCTTTACAACAGTTGGGTCTAAGGTTGCGCTGAAGTAGCTTTATCAAATTATGAACTCCAGTCAGAATTTGTTTTTCTTAATGTAATAGTAAATGATCTGAGTTTTAGAGAAGTTAGCATCAAACTCTTGAAGGTTCTTCTAAATTTGCTAATACTCTATATCACGAGTATAGCCACAGAGTCCTTAGTTCCAACAATTTTAGTTAAACTTAATACTCGTAATTGTATAAATGTGGTTCTGTAACTTTTATTTGGAACAAATCTGTGAAATTCATTTTAGATTTGAGAGATGATCATAATTTACTCTAATTTTAATTATTTATTCAAGGCTCGTCAACATCTGAGGTCATTGGTGCCTGAGGCTTTCTTCATTGAAATATTGCCACTATTGGGAAGCCAATATTCTTTCGTTATAGACAACACTTTCCATCGTCGGACAGGGAGCTGTAAGAAGTTCCCATGAGGAGAATACACTCAGAAAAGGTATTGACATTAAATATTTATGAATGTGAAATGTCTAACTACAATTAAGAATATCCAAACATTATGTCAAGTATGTCTGTTCTGAAGGTCTTTTTTTATTTTTCTGTAATTTTGTTGTCTGTCACGAGAAAGTTTCATTTGAACGTTTGAACAAAACGTGCGTTGGGCCGATCACATTGATTTCAAGCGTTTTTTGTAGGTAATGATTTTAATGGGATTTTGAGGAAACATCATGCTTCCTTTAATAGATTCTAAAGGCATTTTAAGTTTTCCGCCTTTCCAAAACATTGACTTTAGATAGTTGCTAAAAATTCATCTTTACTTCAGTTAGTAATAAATTATTAGTTAGGGTTTGATCTTCTGTTATGGAAGAAACTGCTGCAGACTAGTTGAAAGGATAGCGATTTGCGAATTTAATTACCATGTTTCAATCTTAGTAATCATTTCAAATTGAAATTGTAAATTTTTATGTGTTGTTCATAAAAAACAGTAACAACAATTTTTCCAAAAGGCCAAATTCTAGTCATTTTTTCCCTTAAAAAAAAAAATGCATATCCGGTAAATGCAATTTCCCAAGTTTTGATTGCACTGGGTGTAATTAAATATCTCATTAAGGCAAATTTATTCCAACTTACTCTGAAGCAAACGGATAATAAATTATTATCCAGAATTAATTACAGATAATAACGTGAGTAAATCAGTTAATTGACTCTTTAATGCTATAGTTCACGGAACATAATAACTATACTTTACACGAAGTAGCTACTATTTGCAGTTTTTTTATATTCACACGTTGTATATGAATGTTATGTGAGAAAAATCTCTTGCCACTCGTTTATCTTCCTATCTTACACGTTAACAAATTTTTTCCTTTTGTAAAAAAAATATGTTAACATTGTTTAAATAATTTCATTTAAAATATTCGTGAGAAATGAAGCTATTTGAGATTTTTTATGAATGCCACTCGCGAGTCGTGGCAGTTCTGACATGCGACGTTGGCTTTCCGATTAATTTCGATTTTCAACTGAAAATTAGTATTTAACTTTGAATCTTCTAAATGAAGAACCCTCATTAAGCTAGTGTGAGGTAAGATAGGTAGGTTGGATCCATCTCTACACCTCTGCGATGATAAGAATAACTTTATCAGGGGAAAGCAAGGAGCTCCATCCTTCCTGGGCAGATTAGGAGGAATTCGCCCACAGAGATCATTTAGGGGCTTTGCTTCGGTATTTGCCCCTTGCAAACGTTTCACTTTCATGCGGAGGCATGCTGCAGCCAATCAGCCTCTTTGTTACAAATACACAGCAATGTCTCGGTATCCATTACAGGGCTGTGTCTTGATATTTAATATCGTAGCTTCTACTTCTACGGAGTTGGAATATGAGTAATCATACTCATATGATTAACTTCAATTTTTTATGAAATTTTTATGAGTATATTTCGATACAATTGGCAATTCAGCGCGATCTATGCCGATCTATAGCCATCAGCAACTCACAAGTGTACACAAAAATAATTATATGGCGCTAAGGTCCCTTCTCCACTGCGTCGATGGCTAATGATATTCCCATAAGTTCCCCATCGTAATTTGTAGCGATCTGGCCCACAGAGATTGATAACTGATTGCTTTTCATAGTTCACAGCGGCACCCGATTATGAACGCAATGGTGATGATGGGTAGCATGTACTTAAGTGCTGCAAAGTGGGTAGCTGGTGTTCGTCTTTTTTTAAAAGTATGGCCAAGTTTGAAGTTGCATCTCTAGTGCTTTGAGGAGATAATGTTTATTTATAAAGCCAGAAAACTTTACAAAAAATTATATCAAATAGAGATGTTGCATGATTATGTAGTAGCAAATTATATACAAATAATGATGAATGTAGATGGCAGAGAAAATCTAAAGTACATTTTGTTTTAGGAAGGCAAGTGCGAGAGTTCAAAAAAGATAAGCTCATACGTAAATAGGGAATAAACTTCCTGTACGGATATCTCACACGAATTTCGTCCACTACAATGATTGCAGTTTTGTTTTTAGTAAACGTAAGTACAATTTAAAATTGCTTATTATAAAAGCTGTTTGCAAGCCTCAATGAGGTTTATTAGAGCCGTTTTAGAGAAAGTATTAAAAAACTCTAATATTAATATGACTTCCTCTTCCTGCAAATCGCGAGGTAGATTTTACTCCAAATTTTAAAGCATAATTAGTATTTCCTCCTTACACTGTTCGCTAGAAAAAATATGTAAATAAAAGTTACTAATCAAATATATATGTAGTGCAAAGAAAATTATTAGACCCATTTTCAGAAAAACCTTAGAAAAGTAAAAAATCCGTTCATTATAGTGGCGTGGTTGTGGAATTTTCTTCAAACGCGGTAAATTAGCCACATATCGTATTTAACTCCTCTTTAAATCATTTCATTGCTTTATATTCTTTATATCCTTTATTTTTATTTTTATTAAAAAAAAGAAGAAGAAATTAATAACTCCTTTAGGATTAACTTGAGAAGAAGCAAGACATCAAGTCGTTAATTTCTAACAGTTAGTAGTGTCCCAAATTGTTTTGTACAATGAAAAGCTGAAAAAAAACTGTTACACCCAAATTACTGCTTCAACTATTAACACTAATCCTGAGAACTAGAACTTTAATACTTGTTATTACAAAATAGACAATTATTAATCCAGTTAACATTTTTTGTCTTAGGTTGTTTAGGTTACGAGGACAATAAGACTAGAAGGTCCTTTTTGGTCTATTGTTTAAATAAAAAAAAAAGTTTATAAAATAGTTTGTCATACGTGATAAGTATGAGACTCACGTTAAAATTAGTGAATCAGTTATATGCACCGTATAATAAGGAAAGATAACTGAAAATAAAAATCGTGTGAATACTGTCTCTTTTAAAAAGATATAATATGTATGAGAAGTTCAGACGTTACACTCTATATTATCTATAACGGATCTAATTATTCTAGAAGATTATGTAAAATTACAAATGAGTCGTATTATTATTTCTATTTTTATAATTAATCAACACTAATAATGTCTTCATAATGAGAATATGTTCAGCTAAAACTAAGTAATTAAAAAAAATGCATTAATTGGGGCTGAGAATTTCCATTTTTTAAATTTCGTTAATTCTAAATTTTTCGTAATGAGACAATAAAAGTAAAAATTAAGAGGAAGATCTACATTGAAGAATCTCGAGCTTTAATCGTAAAGAGACATATAGACGAAAAGGGCAAGATATGGTGTCAAATTTGAAAAGAGCGCAGTCTGAGCCGATCTGTGTACCTGATGATTAAGGAAGCAAAGCAACGCTAGAAGGGGAAAAAAGCTATCTGAAAGAGGGGGAGAGAAACATGAAACAATATGGCTGAGAGATTTGTAGCGAAATAGAAAAAAATGTTTACGGCATTTGTGATGGCAGTCAGAATAAGGAAATCTTACAGATATAAATTATTTCGGAAAGAAAGGAAACGATACCAGGACATAAAATCCTTGATGATATAAAGCCACAACTGCTGATGGCTAATTGGTGGTTAGGGATAAAAAAAAAAGAAGACTTTAAATTATAATTAAATTAGGGATAACTTGGGATGTGGAACAGCCAATAATCATTTATTAGTTACGCACGAACTACATGCAAATTGTTGTCTAACTTGTCCATCATTACAATACAAGTTATACATTTTTCTGACAAACACAGTTACCAAGGTTAGCAAGAAGTTGCTAGCAGTAGTAGATTTACCAACAAAGAGGTGCCGATCACTTGAAAGAAAGAAAAAGATAAAAAAAAAAAAAAAGGAAATGATAGAATAACCCAACAACAATGACCTCTTAGAAAGAATAAAAAGGAAGGCGACAGCAGGCCTTAAGGAAGAGGATGTTATGGAGACAAGTGACATCTTGGTTAGAGTGGACAACAATGTACGGCCGCCCAGATCATGTGCGACAATGTTCATACCTCGGCGTACTTTCATTCTGACGCAGATTTAATTACTTCTTTGCTCTCTTCCTTTTGTGGTATTCATTTTTATTTTTGCCTTTTATTAGCTGAAGAGTATTGAATTGTATTACATTACAATACAAGTTGTTTCGTAATAATTCTCTGCCGTATTAAAACTGTCCGGTAGGACAGTTGTATAAGAGTTGATCGTCAAAAAATGCACGAAAATGTAAAAGCTTAACGTTGAAAAACATCCAAGTTTGATAATTTTTTTTCTCTTTTTCTATGAAAGGTAAAATTTCCAAATTTTCTTTAAAATATAGGGCAAATCCTCCTTTATAACTGTAATTTTTTTTTTTGCAACAACATAGATTAGATAGATTTCGACAAATACGTTGCTGAAAATGAGCAAAAACGGCATTTTCAGAAAATGTTCTTGTTCTTGTAACTTTCTTGTAACCTTTTTTTGTAAACAACTTAGCACCTAAACGCGCGAACCGATTTTCATGAATGAGGTGTCATTCGATTCGGAATAAACTCTCGATAGAAGAAACGTTACGGTTTTCAAAAAAATTCTTTCAAGATTCACCTGTAATCCTTTATTTGGAATTAATTTTGGCCTAATGTGGTTCTATCATGCCATAATGTGACACTGATGAGGAGAGAATGGAAGTTTTTATGAATTCCAAAGCATGTTTTGTTATTATATTAATGAAAAAATTATTCTGGTAAAATGGAAAAATTAAATCATTTATCAAATAAATACAAACTTTGCATCTTCTAAGGCTTTTCGTTTCAATTAGTTTCGTTTCAGGATTTGTTCCGTTAAACAAAGTGAGATATTGAAAATTAAGGAAACGTATCAGCCTGAGCTCGGAAAAGGTACCCTAAAATAAATGCCTAACATTGGTAATCTAATTCCTCTTTAAGCTTTTACTCCGTTAATAATTCTCTGAGAGAAGAGCCGTGTATGAGCAGCGCCAGCAGGTGCAGTTAACTTCCTTTTTGAATATATAATGTGAGTAGGTTAAGAAAAGAGCATGCATTGTCTTTAAGACACCAGACGATGTTTACTACAGTCAGAGAACTGTGATCTATGCTGGTTTTGGTTGCAGATCGTTCAGAATAATGCATTCATAATTACTTCCAGATTATTTACCAACCAAATATCTCTACCTTCCAGATATAAATGACCGCAGAAATTTTAAAATATAGTAAAAGGTAAAAATTGTTTCTGCAATAAAAATTGAACTCACACACTTGACGTGCTTTTTTTTATCGTTTAATTTATTTCTTAAGGCGTATACTTACAATGAAAAACATCAAAATTTGTTTACATTAAAAAGAAAAAAACACAAAAACAATATTTATAATTTTTTCCTATGCTTAATTTACATACTAGTAATTTTCTAAAATGTTGGTTTTAATGGAAATATCTGCTGTCTATTTTTTATAAAATGTGGCAAAGTAATTTGTAAAGTGTTACGTCTTTTTATTATATAATCTGGATATGGTTCTCTCCAATTACATCTTTTGAATACTTTTTTCACACGTTTTGACTGTGGTAGATCACTTCGAAACATATTTTCATAATATTTAATACCCTCATAGTGCTTATCAGTACGTTTAGCCTGCTTCTTCGTTTCTTCGTCGTGTTCAACAATGTCCTCAAATTTATCTATAATCATGTTAAGAGTTTATTAGTGTTTTTAATATATTTTTGTTTTTTTTTAAATGATACGCATCTTTACTAAATCTTTCTTATGTTATAGGGCGTTAGTTATCTGAGCAGTTGGCGCTGGGCGCTTTCTCTTCTGCATGGCTAATCTGGGAACAGTGTGCCGAAAAGAAAATCTAAGGGAAGCATGTATGGTCTTTAGACTCATCTGAAGCTCCTGCTCTCCACTGCACAGCAGTTAATCTAAAGGTTTGTTTATTTGGTAACTAATAATAAAGTCAGAAAAAAAAATCAATTTATAATTTTGAAGACGAAAAAGTCACGATTCATTTATTTCATATATGAAAACTGTAACTTCTGTAACTCAACTAGCCCGCATAGCCACGCCCAAAAAAGTTGTCAAAAAGACGAGTTGTTTTTATTTGGGCCGTTTCCTCGCCAATTTGAATCCTTAATATAATATTTTTACTGGTCACTAAAACCAATATTCATCTTGGTAAAAATAGTACAGTCTTTTATTTTTGCCTTCCACTTATATGATCCGCATCGAGTTACTTAATAGGCAAAGTTATTTACTTACTTCAAACTACCCATTCTTTACACCAGAGTACATTTTTTATAATTATTTATAAATGGTTTTATCATGAAGAATCACCATTCTAAAACTTTTATTACATATTTGATATGAAGAAGGACAATGTACACATTAATTGTAACACAGCCTGTTTAATGTGTAAGAAATAATTTGATATCTTCTTAGGCATCTTATATAGTTTCTTAATAAAAGCCCTTTTCAATTTTGTCAGCTGTTTCAATTTTAACCATTTGGTAAGAAAGTATTGAGTTAGCCCAGCTTGAAGACTGTAAGTTTTGAGTTAAGAGGAATAAAACTGCTTAAAATGAGGCTAGACGTGACGCACTTCACACCAATAAGAGCTTTGCAACGCATATTTATACGAATCAATCCGAAAAAGTCAGACAAGTCATTCACTAAAACGTATCAATGAATGATTACGCAACGATGACAACATATTGCCCATTTGCTACAAATAGATACGAAATTTTTCATTCACGAAAGCACATGAATCAAAAAAATAAACAGAAAGTGCAAAAGCCACTTCGAAAAACAGACACTATTACAATACTTCCTTCTCTTGTTGAAGAACAGTCAAAAATTAGAATAATAGGTTTTTTGTATTGAAAAAAAAAAAAAAAATGATTGTTTTCTAACATTTCTAGATCTTTGGTTTATTTCGCGTAATAATACATGCCGCTAGCTCCGGACAATTTCTTTGAAGTTAATGATGCCGCTGCATCGATTTATTTTACCGAGCTTCAGCTAAAAAGTGGGAAAAAAATCATTTTATTATTTTATAGCCAATATCAAGGTTCTGCCGAGATTTGACATTTTCAGATCACGCCAACTATAGATTATTTCTTCCACAAAGAAATATTAGTTATATTGGACATCTAATTGAAATGATGGTATTTCTTCTTTTATTTTTTAAATCATTTAGAAAATGATTCACATAAAGGGATAGTGAGGCAGCCCTACTTGGCTAAGGGAGGTAGGTACTCCTTTAGGACTTAGCCTTTTATGGAAAAACAAAATGTCGCAGTGATGCAGTTAGTGTTAATGCAGCAAAACTTGGATCCACAAATACCTGTAGTATAGTAGTGAGTTGAAAACTCAGATGTAATTGTAAGGGCCTGAAAACGGTTGTTTTTGTATGTAGGTTTGTCTGAAAGAACTTATTTAGGGTCTATTTTCTCTTTCGAAGAGTGAAAGTGGTATATGGCTGAGAGTTCGATTCTTTGAAGAAGAAAAACTTTTGCCCTTATAGCTCTGACCAGGAATCCCTTTCCAGACTCTTAAGTTTCTTCAAATAGACAGACGAAGGGATGCTCTAAGTTGAGTGCTTCAACTACTCAGAGCTGGAATTTTCTACATAAATTGTCTAAATTTTTCTTTGTTTCTCAGTTTTTGAGTTATGATTAGCGTAGGCAAACATATGAACCATTTTTTTAAAATCACTTTTTTGTGTACGGGGGACCTTAAAAAATGACTACGGTGCACACCGTGTATACCTACCCAAAAATTTGCCGATAACAGTTGCTCTACTTGTCTGGCAGTTAGAGAAAATACAATATAAATTACGGGAATTATTAGAACTTTAAGGATTGATCTTCAAAACTGCACGAAAAAGCTACTGCTCTATTTTGAGCTAACATGTAGTCTGTTTAGAGCTGTTGGAAGAAGGGATACTGGCTTTTGTTTGAAAAGACTTCTCTAAGAACGCTAAATCCTCAAACTTCCACAGATAGTGCTTAATGTTAGAGCGATTATAAAGCCTAATCCTCTACTAAAACATAATTGTGGCACTTATTCATTTTGTAGATAAGATTTATAAAAATTTATAACTTACCGAAACCATGTTCGAAAAGGAATAAGTTTACTTTTCCAACAAACAAGGGATCTTTAAGTTTTGCCTTTATGTGCCTCTTAATATCTGAAGGTTTAGTTTTCGCCAGAGATTGAATTAGTAAACAAAGTATAGCAATTACCTGTTGAAATACAAGATTTAAATTTCTAAGTTTTCGCTTATATTTGTTCAGTAATAATTTCAAAGTGGTTAGATACCTGTGGATGTAAATATAAATATTTTTCATTTTGTTTTAGAATATCGGTAATTTCCCTTAAAAGAAAATCATTTTGCTTTTGGTTCAACACTTTTTTATCCCAATTCATAAAACCTGGTGGGGGTCTCTGTAAATATTCATCAGTAGCTGATTGTCTGTACACATAAGTTGGCACATCTATTTGCGGCCCTCGGCTGAAAATGATAATGGAATATGAAACTCATCGATTGGCTTGTTCATTAGGTACAATTCTCTCTCTCTCTCTCTCTCTCTCGATTGAGGGTATTCTGATGTCACCACTTTAGAAGACCTGTTGTGCCCACTCACGCTACAGAACCGCAAATGAATCTTCCAGGCTCTCTGGAGAAGTTCTAGAAAGAGTTTAGAGTCGAAAGAGTGAGGAATATCTGGTATATTAATAGTAAAATCTTACCTTTGAACCTCACTAGAGATATTTTTTATATCTATCTACTAAAAATAGGAAATAGGAACGTTATTTTTCATTTTTGATGGTCTGTCTGTTCAGTTCCTGAAAGCAGTTTGACGGAGCTTAACGGACAAGGTTCAAGATTGAATTGCTTCTTACTACTCAGCTGGATGGCTAAGAGCTAAAATTAATAAATTTTCAAATAATTAATCAATTATGACTTACGGTTTTAGATGTTTTCTCAAAATTTTAACCCAACGAGGATCCATTTGTGCAGTCAGTCAGATTGTTATATTAAATGAAAAAATTATAACTTACGAGGTTTTGGATTATTATTAGCTTCTAAGTATATCTCTAAATAATTCTACTTCTAATTTATTTATGTTACCTTGGTAACTTTATGGAATTATTTTTTTTATAACTGACAATTTCAGCTGCACTCTTTTGGACTAACGATTTTCTTTAAACTCGGAGTGAGATAAATTCTCTCTTAAGATTATGTAATGGTATACCCGTAGTATCCAATTCAGTGAAATAGATTTTTCAAAAACGATTTAAAATTTTTAGCATGGTTATATTGGGAAATTTTTGATAAGTACTCATTCATATATGATACACTTTGCAAACGTATATTGTTGCTTCATAAGATTTATTTTCAGAATTTCCAGAGACTCTCGCATTTCGCACTGCTACGATGAGTTGAAGTGGCTTTTTCCTGTCTATCGCCGCCAATATCTTTTGGCTTCTTTCCTTTTTCAAGCCATCCAGTCTCAAAGGCCTTCCTATATTTTTCAACTCCTTAAGTTTAAATCCTCCATCCATTCCCGTAACACTAGATCTCGCTCATCTGATCTCTATATTCCCTCTCACCGTACCTCATCCTTTGACAAGTCCTTCCTAATACGTGCTACCTCTCTCTGGAACTCCTTGCCATAATCTGTCCCCCATGCTCCTACCCTATCCATCTTTAAATCCCGTCTATTCAGTTATCTCCTTTCTATTCAGCTTCCTCCGAAATTCGAATTGTTTTAATTTATTTCCTTAATTTCTGCTGTTATTTTTATTTTCACTTTTTGTAAATACTTATTTATTTATTTATTTTCTGTTTAATCACAGGCCAAACTGATAAGGCCTCTATTTGTATTTATTCTTAGGGGACAATTGTCCCAGAATAATAAATTTCTTTTCTATTTCTATATTTTCTTCTAAAAGCAAGTACTGAAATTTAATTGAGCCGCTGTAGATTTGTTTGTTAGGTCGGAAAGGATTTGGCTTTTAACATTTGACACAGGACGATTAATATATTTTAATAAATATATCCAGAATTATTTACAAACACGATCACCAAATATTCATTATAATATGCAGAGGTCATTAATTTTATTGATTTGGGTAGAGTTGGTGGCTTCAGAGAACCCTTTATATTTTTTGTTGTCTCTTTAAAAGAGCCACTGTGAAGACACTGCAAAATATGTCAGTTGGAATAATTGAAAACATGTTGTTGACCGATTTAAACCTATACCTTTTATCTTATATTATGGAGAATATTCTCGTATTAGAAGAGTAAGAGAACTAATTAATTATATGTTAAAATTTAACTAATATTTTCTAGACAAATTGTTACAGAGTACTGCGTTTTCGAAGTTTAGAGAAAATGGTTTAAGAAAAAACAAACCAACTAAGGAAAAATGTAAAAATGAAAACAAAATAAGGTCATTTTCTTCTATTATTTTTCAAGTTTTTAAGTGGCCGAAAATGTAGGCAGCAACTATTAATTACGATGTGCTGAGGTTTAATTGAAAATGTGTTGATACAAGCAAAATTACCCTCTTTCTTATCATCTATTGCATAACGCTGTGCATTAATATAATGAGTTAAATTCGGACAAATCAAGACAAGCTGTTGCAACGTCTATTATTAAGAAGAAAAAATTCACAGCGTACATATAAAATGTCCATATTCAACTAGGTAATAAATGGTTTTATAAGAGTAAGCGCATAATACGTGACTTCACAGTGGCTCGCATGCATCGCCGTAACGCACATGTACGAACAGTTTCTTAATGAACGCTATAAAAAGTTAATAGCTTAATGGTATACCACTGACCTGAGATTCAAATGGTGTATTTCCGTTGTAAAAGAGATATAAAATTTGACACGATCACTACACTTCCGTTTGCAAGGTGTAAGAGAAAATATTAATTTAAAAACTAATGAATACTTAATCGAAAATTAATGGAGAAGTTAATATTGAAGGAAGCAAAGTACCGTTTTTTTTGTTAAATTATCAATTTTCATGTATGTGCATTAAAAAAATCTCAATTACTACTGGTAAACCTATCATTTTTAATAAAATCGTGCCTATAAGATCTTGAGAATGTGAACTGTATACCGCTAGAGTCATAAAGGTTATAAAGTAGAAGAGAGAATAGAAGTAATAAGTACAGGGAAATGTAATTTGAGCCCCAGAAAAATGTTGATGTAATAACAAAGTGTTGTGTTTGTTTTAAAAACTAAAATATATTCAGATTATTATATCGTTAATATCTTGAATTGAATATTGAAATTCAGACTAGTGGTAGCCCCTGAAATTAGTATCCAGTTTACCTGTTAAAAGCGTATACTATACAATTTTGTTTTATCAGAATTTGATTAGGGATTAATTTACCTCATCTTAAGTGACTCCCGTTTTCGGCTTACGATTCTAAAATTTATTCCATACAAACTAGATTAAAAGTTTATCAGGAAAAGAGTCCAACAAGCAGAATTCACTTTTGGATGATCATGCATGGACCATAATTTTAGAGCTATATGCAGAGTGAGAAGTTGCATTCAAAGGGTCGGGAAATACTCCTAGTATTTGCGGTTTTGGAAGAGACTTACGATATTCTGTCTATTGGAAGCAACGTAACCAGTTGTCATTGAATGTACCTTGATTCGTTCATTGGATGTGCTTTAAAAAACTACACTGCTTTCAAGGTAGGAGATAGGATGGCCATTACTTTTAAAACACCTTAAGGGCTCTAAGTTAAGTCTTGCTGTGTGTCATCTATCCTCTTTAGAACTACAGAGTGGTGAAATAGTTATTTTGGCCTCTACTGCTGGAATCGTTTACTTAAGAATTACCACTTGTTTTTGTAACCTTATTATAACAACTCTCACTATACCAATCTAGGAAGGTTATGTTATATTTTCCATTACGGTTTATGTTTGAAGTTTAAGAATTTCGACAATCAATGAAATAGGTGTTTAATTATTTG
Organism: Rhodnius prolixus; assembly: GCF_049639745.1. Classification (NCBI taxonomy): domain Eukaryota; kingdom Metazoa; phylum Arthropoda; class Insecta; order Hemiptera; family Reduviidae; genus Rhodnius; species Rhodnius prolixus. The sequence continues at coordinate 9,035,360 of NW_027411603.1, read as the reverse complement.
TTATCAGACTGTGTATACTGTGTTTCAAATTTATAGTCGTAAACATATAATTTTTTCCATAATACTTTGATCTTCCCATTTTATCCCTTAAATAGTCGAATTTTGAGAACCCCTTTTTTTAAGAATGTCACTACGGAACCTAAGGTCCAAGTTTTATGTTTCTAGATTCAGCAGTATCGGTTCTGCGTTGATTAATCATCAGACAGGATACTTCAAAAGTTTTTGGAGCGTCATAAGAAATTCGTGAGTTTAATTTTTGTTCGAATTGCCGTTAAGGTTTAGTAATTAGTTTAGGTATTAGGCACAGTAAGCTTGTGTAAACAAAGTAGGCCTAACCCTATAATTTTATGTCAAAAAGAATCATAATCCTTACCACCTAATTGACAAAAATTTTTTTACGTTTATTTCCCAGACAATTTGTATTATTTATTACATAAATTATCTTCAATATCTGCAACAAGGGAAAGTCGTGGGAGTTTTCTACGCTACCTTTTTATTGAGAAGGTGTGAGGTCAAGACCTATTGTTTCCTTTGCAGGCCAAGATCCGCAACAAATTTTAATTTCTCAGTGTTATTCCTGAAAGTGGATCAGCCTATTGATCGTCCTTCATCCGGACGTGTACCGTTTGGGAAGACTGCACTCATGATTGAGGCCTTTTTATTTATAAAAAAAAAAAGTATCAGATTTCTTACTAGTTCAGAAGGTACTTTGAACACACATTTTTCTTTAGTTTTTTTTGTTTGTTTACATAACATGCATCCAACAAAAAATTCTTATTTATGATGAAAAGAAAAATTCAATTTTCTTTTACTCCCCTAAAGATTTTCAATCGTGCAGATTTTCTGTTTTGATTTTTCACCAGGAAACTGGGTCTCTGAGAGTTGAGTCAGCACAACTCAAAACCGGAAAATCGCAGATATTTCAAATTCGATATTTGCGTTGAAATCCTCAGGGAGGGACTTTGCAACAAATTTTAGCCAAAATCAACCTACCGTAAATGACATTTTAATGAGGTAGTTTTCTTTTCTTTTTTTTTCGCCAGGTTGTAATGTGAAGGAGCCCATTGCAAAGATACCTCCTTACCAATCTTAGCGATATCAGCAAGCTCATGGCAGCGAAAATTCTGCGTTTATGTAAGCAGTTTGCCTCAAATCGCAAGATTGGTCGCCATTGTGTTGGATAATACTGCTATTTTGTTAAGGTAATGTAATAATAGTATTTATTAAATTAAAACTTAAAAAAGTGAAAGGTAGTGTTACAGTAACAAGAAGGGGAAAAGTTTAAAAACCATTGGCTTAGGTGGTTGCAGGTTCTCATAACAGGTGTTGGGAATGCATTAAAATAGTATTTCAAGAACTATAACATTTCAATGGGACATCAAAAGTTCAACGGGAACAAGACGAGTGAATGATTGCGTAGAATTAGAAGAAGATGTGGGAGGCTTATAGGCGATGTTGTGATTAGCATTGGACAGTTTAGTTCACGGTCACATGCAAACCTCATTCCCATGAGAGATAGTCGCACTCACTGGGTATTGTAAGACAAATTACCAAGAACGCTCCAGTCTAATACGTGCAAACTATAAAACTGGGACATCAAACTCTCCCCATCTTTGTTTCTTTCTCTTGGTTTATTGCCCTTCACCAATAGTTAATCGTTTTACGTTTTCTTTAAAGAACTATCGATTATTTTTTTTATAAACATATAAACAAAATTAAGAAATACCAAACTATTATCTTGCATAAAAAGTACAAAACGCTTTCTTTATTTATTATTAAATGTTGATGCAATCAACAATTAGCATATTCTTTTATAATTTGAGTCAGCAAGAAGTAAGTTCATATGAGTCACAATAGTTTAAAAACTAAATATTTACTTTAAATATTATTCAAGGCAGACGACAGTTGAAAACGTTTCAACGTTAGGTTTAAGTCCTCTTAAGCATTATAAAAACCGAGAGAACACAAATTAATTTTATCTCTTCGTGACCTTCAAATACTTAAGGCTTGAGGTCACTTGAAGACGGCTTTTAGGAATGCCTAAAAAAAACCATCGAGTCTTTTTGTCTTTAATAGGATAATTTTGGGATCTTTAGAAGATACTGAACTTCTCAGGATTAACAACGGTGGCCAAGACGGGCTTTTAGGAAAGCAGATGAACGAAGTGGCGGAGAAGTTATTCTTCTTATATAAGAATCTAATTGCAGATCAGAGCTTTGGCGTTACCAATACACAAAATACTTAAGCCATTTGAAACGGATGGAAAACTAGAGAGTACAAAAAAATAGTGCAGCTACTAAACGTGAACACGCCAAGAGTCTAGACTCTGAACCATTTGGATGTTCATAAGCCTCTTGACGGGCCACTACTGACGTTTAATCTTGGAAGATTAAAAGGATGTACACCCTACTCTGTTTTTTTCTAGCACAAATCCCCCCAAAAAATTTGGTTAATTCTAATTTTGACAGTGGGTGAGAAGTAGGTCGGTTTATGCCCACACATGTGTTAGTGACTTGGTCTTGTTGACATCTCATGACTTCATGGCTTGTTTACTTTGTATTCCGAAAGTTATGGGGAACAACTGAATTTTATAATCACTTTTTCTTTATCTCGTTGTATTTCAACTTGGACACAGCATTTTGTTATTTAGTGTTAAAGTGTTTCACTATAACACATATACTGACATATATACATGATGATAGTTTTTTGATCCAGTTCGAAATATACATGCAGACTTGTTATCAAGTAGCAATGAATAGTTGCGAAATTGATTTTTATTCCGAATTTCAATTTAAATTTGTATAAGTACTTACGGACTGGATTTTCACTAATTTTATTTATTTATTTGTAATAAAAATTTACTGTTTTTGTTTTATAAATATGTAATACGAATTTCATTATTACTTTTTTGAAAGGTTTTTATTGGGAATATTTAGAGTTTTTTCGTCTTACACGATTTTTTAAAGTTCTGGAATATACCCAAAATTTTCCATATGTCGCATGTATTCTTATATACGATTTTTTGTGCACTATTTTCTAAGGAACGTATCTACCGTGTAAGTAGAGGAAGGAGTTTCTATGAACTTCTAAAGTGTCAGTTTTACATTCGAACAGTATCGTACAGTTTTACTACCATTATTTTACAAGTTAGAATTTGTAAGAAGACAAGACAAGAAAAAAAGATAGGAAATCGTGCAAGTGTTTAGACTAATAAATACTAATTTACATGTATTGTTAATGTTGATCAATTTGTAAATTAAAAAGTTTCAAGGTCATTGATCTAATAATTACAAAATTTGTTTATAGATAGATATTAGGATAGATAGTTCTTGTGAAATGGCTTTTGGTTCTTTTGTGGTATCCGTTCGAATCAGTGACGCTTTTGTATCGTCTTTGTGTCTACCTCTTGAAGCATAACTCAAAAACAAAAACGAATAAACTGACGTGTTAGTTTTATTAAAGAGCAGCTTTGTGTATTCAGATTCTTTGCTACAATCTCAACTTATCAACGGTTACATCACGTTAGTTTAATCTTAATAAAAATCCTTTAAAAGAAATTGATCAGTTATTATTGCAGCGTAATGAAAATAACCTGATTGAAAAATGTTAAATGTTTTTAAATCTTAATTTTTTTTTTTTAAATATAATTTTCGACATGAGTAAAATATTTTGTTTTGCGATACGTTTATATTAACATCTTTGAAGATAACCAACCATATGTCAAGGTTCCTCAACTTATAAAAGAGATAAAGCGTTCAACAGAAGGTAGTAAACTATTTTAGTTGATACTCAGATAGACAGAATGATCTACAACTAGTGCCAGCTACTGTGAACTGGCAATACAGTGGAATTGCTTTGAAAGTAAGCCCGTTATCCGTGGGAAACAACACTATGTTTATAATGCATGCCAACACAGGCACTAGATACCATTCTCCCGTAATAGTAAATATTAAATAAATAACCTGCATGGGACACAATTAGATTCTTCCGTAATTTTGTCTAAGTGGTCTATAAAATAACACGGTATAAATAACTAAAAATTAAGAATTGTAGAAAGGTAATCTCGAATGAACTCACTCACGATTTTCTCTTATCACAGTTTCTTTAAATGTTTTTTAATCTTAGAACTTATGTATGTATATATGTATATATACAGTTTGCTTTAATATTTATAAAAACAAAATCACTTCAATAGAATGTTTCTGCTGAAGGAAACCATGACTTCACAGCTTTTCCAGAACTCCTCTAGAATCATAGTTCACTGAAAATTAGTTTCCAACCAAAGCGATAGGCCTAGCGATATGTCTAAGTTGTAAAGGAATCTTTGGGATGCTTATGCTTACAGATTCCCAGTAAAAGCCATACTGGGCAATCTCCCACATTAGAATTTTGGGGACACATATTTTACATTTGTATTATATAGCGGGTGGGTGATGGACTAGTGGTCAAGAGCGTGGCTTTAAGTGTGAGATCCCCAGTTCAAATCTCGCGTGTGACTACTTTTTATTTGATGGTCCTCAAGGTCCTTGTGACACCGGTTGCGTGCGTGGACTTGCATATAAAGGAGGTAGTTTAAAGCTACGGCCCCTGCATGCCGACCAGACAGGAAATTCTTGCTTCAGTTTGTTATTTAGGCGGAGACAAGGGCTGGTGCGTAGACTAGCGAGAAACGGGCAATGGATGCGCATCAGTTCCTCCATTGGACAGATGAATATTACAGACAAGGTCGACCCTAGATCGGTTATAGGCATGGCTGGGGACAGTGACTGTCCTAGATACAGTTTCGATGCTCCATTTCTGGTGTTCATCAGATCGAGGACTGAATGGAGGGTGAACTGGGCATAATAGTGCTGGAAGGAGTCATGTGGTTCACGGATGGCTCCAAGATGGCCTGTGGGACCGGAGCTGGAGTGTTTAGGGTTAAACCTGAGATACTCATTGAGAGAGCTCTTGGGAGATACACCACCGTCTTTCAAGCCGAGGTCTTTGCTATCAAAACTTGTGCTGAAGAAAATCTCCAAATGGATCTTAGAAATAGGGAGATTTGCATTTTTTCGGATAGTCAAGCTGCACTGAAGGCCCTTACTTCCTTCAGAACTACCTCTTCCCTGGTTTGGGAATGTAAAAAAGCCCTAGAACTATTGGCTCGGCACAATAAAGTTCGACTGGAATTGGTGCCGGGTCATGTGGGGATTAAGGGGAATGAAACATCTGATCAACTGGCCAGGAATGGAGCTAATACTTCTTTCATTGGCTCGGAACCAGTCCGGGGGATCACTAAGGGTGAAGTTCGTGCGGCTGTCAGAGATTGGATCTGGAGAGAGCATGAAAAGAACTGGGTGACACTTCCTGGGGTTAAACACGACAAGAGTACTATGCCCTTACTGTGTAAACAAAGAACCAAAGAGACTCTGGGCTTAGGCAGAAATCAGATTACTCTGATTAGGGCCTATTCACAGGGAACGGCAGGTTCAGAAAGCACCTGTACAAGTTAGGGCTTATTAGCTCGCTACCGTTTTGCAGTTTGTGTCAGGAAGAGGAGGAAACGGTCTTTCACTTGTTAGATTGCGTTGCAATCAAGCGGCTGCGCTGTGATATCCTTGGTATTAGTATTAGGCTCAAAAGGGAAAGGTACAATAAGACTCTTGGGGCTGCAATGTTGAGGGGCATAGGTCCCCGTCCTGCTTTCTTAAACTAATCTAATCTTGATAGAAAAAGTTGTTTATAGTAAAGTATGAGCTTCCGCCCCCTCCAAGACACCTAATTGGTAGTTGGACGTTAAGCCCCGCCTGAAAAAATAGGCGATTACTCTATTGTATATAGGTGCTAGAATAGTTCTATAAATGCCCCTTTAGAGGAAAGTCTAACTTTATCCCTCTTTAAGTTCATTCCTCTAAAAGTACGAGGAATACAACTACATACAGGAATGTACAAAGTTTAAAAAAATCACTGCAAAAATCTTCAAATCAATTACCTAAAATAACATTAAAATCGATTCCTTAAAAAGGTTTTTTTTTATATGGATTGATTTGTCCAAAAGCTTATAATCGGTTCCCGACGTGGTACCTATACTAAAAATCGATTTATAACTTTCTGCTATTTACTTTAACTATATGAGTTTTGCTGAATCCAACAAAAGTCACTTTTTTTCTGGAAAACGATTCAAATAAAAGTGATAGACTTGTAATCAAAAAATATCTATTTCGAAAATTGTACACCATCTTAATAATTCCTCTTACTAAGTAAGAAGCAATAAATATCTATTTAAAATAATAATAATAATAAAAGAAAGTGTAAAATATTATTTAAAAAATTATTTCTACTTTGTTTCCAGGTATGTGAATTCTGTCAATCTGTCGCTGTGTCACCCAATTTGGTTCGCTTTTCTTGGTGAAATCAGCGGAAAGAAATTCCAAGGATCACGGAATACATCTGGTATTTGACCTAATTAGTTTTAGACTTTAGTAAAGAGAAAAACAAATCCTGGTGCACTCACAAACAACTTTCACTGACTGCAATTGTCGTGTCAGTTTTTTTTTTTTTCTTCTTTTTCTTAAAACTTTTAGTTTTCTAAGTTATCCATTGCTATATTACAATATTTATTGCACTATTAGATTACATTATTTCGACTATTCGCGCCGTAAATATTAATCAGGTTTAATAGATTCCGTGAAGAAAGTAGCACTAAGTGTGCAAGTTTAACACGTATATTTTTAGTAAGTAATAAAGGATTTAGAAAAATACTTGGTATGAAAAACTGAAATTACTTTATTTCTCTTTCTTCGACTTATTCGTTTTCTACAAAGTTGAGCGAATTATAAATCATTTTTTATTCCTCCAATCATTATCTAGTTTCCAAAACTGGATTTTACATCGAAAGAGTTCTTTAGAAGGAACCCTATCCCCAACTCACGCCCTCTCTTTTTTTTTTGGTTTCGTTAAGGCACTTAACTGCTACGGCCATTATGCCTACTTATTTCTCTTAATAACGAGTCTAATAACAAATTTTCTTAGAAAAATTGTCAAATAAAACGTGACTGGAATGTCTGTAAATGTAAATGAATGTAATAAAATGAAAAAAAGGCAGTGCTGAATTCCGCCGTAATTAATTCTTGTGTCTTCTCATTGAAGTTGGTCCTGTAATGTTCCAAGAGGCTGAAGGAAGTATCTTCTTCCATAAGACCTAAAAGAACATAGGATAGGTCAGGCTAAAGTAGACGCGTCTCTCATGTACCTGCCGATGTCTCCTTTGAAAATTAGCATGAGCATGTGTCTTAAGTAATGAGTTTGGTGAGTTCTGAGAAGACTATAATGCAAAGTGCGATCTAGACGGGGCTGATAGAAAGATGATTCTTTGTCTGACAAGAACATCTCCCTCACACTTGAGGATTATACCTGAACTTTTTGTAAAATTTGAAAGTTAGAGAAAGAAATATCCATTTATTTGACGAAGTAGTATTGGGGGAAAGGAGGATAGATTCAGAATTGAATGTAAGTAGTTAGTATCAGTAACATGTTGACGGGTAAAGATCTAAAGATATTTTTCCTTTAGATTGTCGTGTTCATTGGAAAGCTCTATAGCTATGATATTAGATAATCCAATCCTAAATTTGGAAATTTTGTTCCTAATCCGGAAATTACGTTAATCGTTTTTTGGATGGGGAGGGTGGTTCGCTTTATGTGTGCCTAAGATGCATTGAATAGCGTAAGGTTTTTTGGTTTCTCCACATGAATGAATAAGTTTCTTTCTTGACATTTCCATCATCACTTTATGAGATTCTGATGAACTCTGAGAAGATGACTGAATGTCTGTAACCGGTCAATATAAATTAAAAGATATACGCTACGATGGATAGATCGTTCACTTAGATATATTTAATTCAAATCAGTTTGTAGGATCATAGTTTATTTAGCGTAGAAACAGTTTTATGTATTGAGATCATCGAATGTATATGTTAAAATAATTCTTCACACATATATTTTTAACTTATTTGTTCAGTGAATAGAAAAATTCTAAGAAATAGAATAAACCAACAACATTAAGGTGATAATGCAAAAAAAACAAAACATAAAAAAGAACTACAAACTAATTATCATTTTGGTAAGAAGGGGGCAAAAAAGGAATGAAGAGCAATCTAAATACATTTATGTAAAGGTATTCTCCTTAAAGAATGTACTACTCTTATAACACATGCGGTAGCGGTACATATAAACTGTTCAAACATAGAAGTCACGCATTTAATCTGATGCGCAGTCGCTATGAATACTGTTATGATCAACCAAGCATTCATTGAATTATTGGTATCTTGACAGATTGATTGTTTTAAACGAATTTGTTTTGATAAGTCGGTTACTTCCCTTATTTACTACTACATTTCTTGTAAATTGGTGACTTTAAAAATAATTAATGAAAAAAAAGCAATTTCCATTAGGATAATTTATTAATACATCTTTAATGTACTTTTTTTCTCACAAATATGCGATTGAACCTCTTCCTCATTTAAATATAGGTATTTGAATGCCTCGTGATTAAACCCACTAAACATTAAGCCCTATAGAGGTTCGCTTCATCAGACTCAACTCTACTGTCATTAATTTCTCTTAAGGGAAATATTAAAATTCTCTTAATCGAGTTTTTGGAAATACATGTTTTAAACTCCCCCTGAGTCAATAGTGAAAAGTAGTTTACAGAAAATCCTCTCTGTGTGCGTCAGTGAAATATCTTAAAACAAACAAAAAGAAAGCTGAAACATAATATTGTGTTTTGGCGCCCACCTGGGGAACAGGCTGTAACTTAGCCCTTCCTTCAACGAGAAGTAAAGGTAGCTCAGAGCAAGCCCTATCCCTATTCTTTAAGTAGGCTACTAATGTTGTTTGAAACTTAGCTCCTAGAAAATTGAAAGATTTTTATGCAGTTCTAGGCGAGAGATGGTGGTGGGGATATACTTCACTTTAAAGTATAAGTACTATTTCAATTAATTAGTATGATTTTCTACCTTCTATTAATTTGAAGAGAATTAAATATGTTGTAAATTTTTGTATGAAAACCCATTTAATTAAATTATTTAATGAAAACCGATTTCATGGCAGGATACTTTCACCTCATGCTCACTTTAAAATTATGATAAAGATAACAATATAGGAGCTAACGAATATTAAGTAAAAATTCAAATAGGATGAAAAAATAATTGCCATTTCAGTCGTGATATATTTATTCTGCAGAGCTATCGACCTAGGGACTTGGTGAATCAGTCACCAAAAATAATGAATAAAAATTCTAAGCTTAAATCCTTTAGTACTCTAATAAAGTCTTGTAGAAGCCAAATCAGCGGTTATTTACATAAGAAAATTAAATTTAAGGGAATTAAGAAGATGCACTTCCTACCTTTTTTCGATACAATTCCTGTTACGCCTATAATATTTCTAAAATTTATTAAATCGGTTTTGGTAACTGCATGACATTAGAAATATTAGTTAATATTTTGCTTAAAAAATTTCTATACAATCAGTTACATTCTCAATTAATTTTTTTATTTTTACTTTCTTTTTTATTTTCTCTTCTCTGCTTTTAATGCGGTCCTCGTACTTTGTATTGAATTGTAGCATTGGACATGTGTAGCAATGTTAAATATGATCTTACTTTCGTTTATATTGTTTTACAATGTCCTAGATAAGTTCTTATCAGAAAATAAAACATTTCTTTTTTATATTTACATAAAAATCGATTAAGTAGGTTATTTTAATAGGTCTTTATTTATTTACTATTTAAACATTCTTGAATTACTTATTCAAATATGCTTAAATGTTTTCAGTGGAATTTCGTTGTTGCTGAAGTAGACACAAGAAAGGTGTACAACTAAGGAGATAAATGTGAGAGCAAAATTATATCTTATTTATGACTAGCCAGTACCGTTTCTCACTCTCTCTCTTACAGAAGTTTTTAAAATTAAATTTAGAGATGCCTTAATATAATATATTAAAATCTAGGTCACTGAAATTTTTACATTAACCAAGAAAGAGAACGTCTTGAACTTTTTAAAACTTGACATTAAATATTTAGTGCCAAATGGATTGCAGTAAGTAAATTTTGAAACCACAGTTAGCTCTCACTGCGGCAGAACTTATTTTATAAAAGAATGTGAATAAAAAGTCTGACATGAAATACTTACACAACTTTCTCTTGCTGCAATTATTTCAGTTTTAAGTAAAAAAACTTCCTAATTTGGATAAGATTTTATTATTGGAATGTACATTATCAGATAGTATGCCATTTAGAATTCCCCCAAAAGTCCTGGGCAAAGTAAATTTTTTATATTACAATTTGACATACATTAAATAATTTTAGTTGGTTTTTCGTCTTTGTATTAAAAAATAAATAGAGAATCAAGTGATACAGATAAAGAAGTAGTATCTGCGTAGATTTCCGCAAAAATTCAATGAAATTATTCTTTTATTAATAATATTGAGTAGAATTGTGTTCATTTAGATGTTTTGTTGGAATTTGCTTTGTACACCTTTGGTCTGATCCAGCGGGTTCCCAACCTGTGCGCATACCACTTGTACTCTGGTATCTGGTTGGTAGTTCGTTTGTATAATCCTTGAAAAATTACCTTATAGGGCTCCAGCCCTACAAGAAGTAAGTCCTTATCTACCCATTTGGGCCATATTCTGCGTGCCTCTTCCTTCGTCTGACTCTCGTCAGTCAAAAAAAGTCTCGACATTTTTTTCACTGCCTCAAACTTGGGAGAGAAATAGGGAATTAATTTTTTTTTTTTAATTATATTTGTCAGCAACAATATATTTGCATATATTTGTCAGCAACAGGCCTATACTGTCCGGGCAGAGCACTGGCTCAGATTAACTCACATGTTTTCTCGTCTTTAATAAAAATAGTTGTATCAATAGTAGATTTTTGTTAGTATTGACCAAACTGCCGTGAGTGTTGTCAGTATCAAAGGATATTGAAGCTTTAAGTTAGTTCGATTACCGTCTATCGGACATCCTGTATGTTCCCTTCACTTCATCGGATTTCTGGTCCACCTTGTTTTTTGCCTTGAATTAATGCGGCTTACAAATTTAAGTGAAATTCTTAAATTCCCCTGAAGTAGTCAAAAACAATTTTAATGGACAGATTTTTCAAATAAAAATGGCAACTTTATTTCCTTGCAGTTAGGATCCCCAGTTTTGCGAAAATAAAATTCAAAACTAATGAAATCTCTTTTGTAAAAACTTACTTTCAATTAACTGTTGTTTTTTTGTTTTGTTTTTTTTCCTAATACTCTTCCAACGCTTTGAAGTACCATAACATTTTGTAGGTGATTGATTCGTATATACATACATTGATTTTGACACATTCAGTGAGTGTTGTTTATGTTTGCAGTTTTGTTCAATGATCAAAACTGCCCTCCAAAATGCAAATAAAAATGTTATAATAAAAGCGAAATGTCTAATGAAATATTTTAATTCAAGTGTTTGTCGAACTTTTGGTCGTTTGAAGTTTTATTATTTAGAACAATAAAGTAATAAAGGAGGAGGTTATCATTTATGATGAAGCTTCAGTTAAACTTTTAAAATGAAAATGCTGTATTTTTTTTTTTTTTTAGCAATTGAAATTTCGGGGATTTATTTGATGTAAAACTATATTTTAAATCTAATTGCCGATCATGCAACATTTTCGAGGGCGAGTCTAGCGACTGATTTGTAATGCCACGTCATTGTCGTTGCAAAAAAAAAACCCACCGAGAGCAGGTATGTCAGGCATCGGAATGCCCATTGTCTAATTGCCAGAAGTGCTGGAGAAAGTGATTAAAAAAAAATCTCTTCTCTCTTACATCAGATACAAAAAAAATAGTACTAAAGACGTGATTATTTTCCCACTACTTTGAAGAAAATTATAAAGTTAATTAAGAGCTCAGGAAAAAGCTCAGGATGAGAGCTTAGGAAAAAGAAATAATTCTTAAATAAACATAGCATTCTTCTAAAGAATAAAAGTTCATTGCACTACACGCTGACCAACAAGATTTATGTTTGATTGATTGGTGATAGACAAACTGCTGATTGAGTGCGACCGTATTGAAAATAAATGCCAGATTTTGAATGTTCATTGACTCTTGAGATAGTCCGGAAAGATCGAGCTTACAGAATAGATTACTTCCGTAGCAAAAGTACAGTTCTTCGTGCACCGAGTGGCGTTGCTATCAATGAAATATTGTATTTGCTTATGCACATAGATACATCAATGTTCAACGTCTTTAGTCCAATAGTTTTATTTAATATGATATTAAGAGAAGTGCTGAGTTTTTGTTGAATAGGAAAATTAGATTAAATTCTTTGTTTCAGATGTTTATCGCCAAAGTAAATTCATCCAAAGTCGATGAAAGTCTACAAAATGTCTGTTCCTTCATTTTCTACAGTTGATTGAATGAATTCGAACAGTTGATAATTTTAAATGTGATCGTATTCTTCTTGTAGATGATCCTTGTGAAGAAACTACAACCACAGTTTTAGTCTATAGCTGCAAACATCATGAAGGTGCTCAGTACGATATCGATGGTGAGCGGTTAACGGTGCTCGAGTTAGCTGTCATCTTACGCGTATCAAAAAAATTAGAGAGGTAAATTTTACATTAAGATTTGAATTATAAGGAAAGTTTTGTGCAAAATGATGACCAAATACTAATGCGTTTAAGAATTTTGGTGCTATGTTCGAACAAGAATTCAATTCTTTGAATTAATTTTTTGCTGTGGATGTGACGTGCACGTAAGAAACAAAGAATCAATCAAAACAATGGGAAGCTGTTGGCTTTACACACAAAAAAAAAGTAAAGTCGATTTCATTTGCCGGAATGGTCATTGCAAATGTTTTTTGGGATGCAAAAGGGATTATTTTTGTTGATCCCTCGTTACCCTTGCAAAGGGTAAATCAGTAACGATGAATAAGTCTAATGGATGAACTATATGAAAAAATTGACCAAGTTACTGTTGAATCTTCATTGTCAAATGTGTTCCTTCAGGTTCGATTGTTATATTTTTTTGTTTTTAAGTTGTTTTCAATCACTATTATTTGTTTTTACATTGGAATGCGAAGATGTTAAAATTGTAAAGATATATGTTTGCAGTTTATTAATAAATGGACCGAACAAGGTCAAAACTGGACAGATTTAAAGTAAAAAAACGCGATTTGCTGCTGGAGAATAACATAGAACACAATTTAAGTCCACAATTAATTGAAAATATTGTTTTTGTTTTTTTTAATAGCTAGGGTTGCTTATTAGTTTGTTACAAACTAATGTAATGATTTAATATTAAAGGCAGAACCAACTAAGCATCAAAGGAGTTTATCCATGTGAGAAAAATTCATTAAAGCTTAATTTAAATGAGTAAAACTGGTGTAATTAGAAAATATACAGGTAGCTAGTAAATGTGCGTCTGTTGAAAGGTAATGAAAATAAATTATATCTGATTTTCCGGTGTTTTAGCTAATTATGTAGTACACTGTTTTAATTCCACAATTATTTGGAACTAACACAAACTCCAGCAATTTATAATAACAATGTTTAAATTGGTTATTAAACAATTAATAATCTAAAAGGGCACCCTATGTTCTCTTACTAAAATTATAAGTTTTAAGTGGCAAATGGTCTACAATATTTGGTTACTTTTTTTCTTAACAGTGGCTTCTCTTAGGTTCCGGGAAAACAGCTCCGACGCCCGCATTTGCTTGAGCTCCGACTTAACTAATTAAATGACTGCAGCAGTTACCATAACTGGTTAATACCGCTAAGTTAAGTTGACCTAACAAAACAATTAGTAAACTGTATTTTTAACGTTCACACGTTACTGAGTTATGCTAACGGAAATTTTCTTAAAAGAGTCTTTAACTTTACATAGCCGCTAACTTTATTAAATATATGCAGTAAAACAATAGATTTGTTTTTTTCTCTCTCTCTCTTTCTAGAAAAACTATTTAGTTTTGCTTTCTACGTCTGATTATCTCTGTTATCTATGTAGAAAATAATAAAGAGGAAATAATAGGTTGACATAATTTTACTTCTATACTGTTATTTGAATCCATTGTTTTAAACTTCTATCGTATGTAGTGATAACGAAAAAGTTAGTCATGAGTTTACTTGTCTACTTGGACAAGATTATTAATGTTTTATGACATCATTAAAGAAAGGTCTGCGTGCGAACTTTTCCGATGTCGTTCCTCAAGGGAATCTGAGTACATCCCCTTTGACTCTTCCTAGGAGATATCTTTGACAACATTTTACTCATCCCAAAACTTTCTTCGCAACATCCAACCCTCTTTTATGAAGTCTGTTTCTTCAACAGTGCCTCCTGAAATATCTTTTAAAAACTTTTACGGAATCTGGCTTTGATGCGTTTTTAATTGGTACGAAAGAGTTCAAACGAAACCAGATCTATCTTCAAGACTTCTTCTCATTATCCTCTTAGATGAAAATATTTACCTGAGTGCTACAATAAATAATAACTCAGGAGTTGTTTTATTACTATTACAATTATGACACATCTATAATAGAGATGATTGATGCCCGCTGTCGTCCTGATAAGATAAATATGAGGGGCATGCCTGGACCTGTACCCTGATCCTCTGTGCTAGCGAAACCACAGAGCTTCGCTCAGAAATCACTTTTCTATTTTTCTAAAATTAAAATATTTTGCTCAAGCCCGTACAATACCTAACTTTCGCAAACATGCGTTTTTCACAATTTAATTTAGAACTTTAGTAAAAAACAATAATTTAAAAAAAAAGATTCCAGAGAGCGAAAAACGCCGGATAACATTCTTCTTTTAATTCTTGAATGAGGGCTTACAATTCCTTACCTGACTTTAGAAATATTTTGTGCAACACTTTCAGGCGCTCCTCAGGAAAGTAAAGACAGTCACTTCGAGGGTACCTATTTCGATTTTATTCATATTTATCTGAAAATATAGGTGAACATTTATCTTCAATATTTCAATTCTGTTTGGACTACAACTATCTGTAGCTAGAAAAAATTATCACTATCATAGATTCCACTTTCGAAAAGATTCTATTTATTTATTTATTATTTATCTAGTAGCGCTGAAAATAAGAGAGAAGGATTAAATTCAACAAGGAAAAAATGTATATATATATATCGCACGGAAATATAATCCTTCGATTCCTCTCTGCGATTATTTCTTTTATAGAAGAAAATGTACCTCAATAAACGTTACAAATTTACCGTTTACAAAGAAAAAATGTAGGTAATTAATTTAAAAATTTTATCAAGATTTACCCTGGCGTAACTCTTTCAAATTAAGCAAAAAACAAAAAATAAATTATTCATGGTACTACTAATTTAGGCAAGAACTAACAGCTCCACTGGTTTGAATCTTCGCTAATAGATAAAGTAGAATAAATTTTAATATTGAGTAGTTGCTATTTATTAATAAAACTATTTGTTAACTGATAGCTTTATTGTTAGAATATCAACTTAGTAAATTTTCCAAATTTGTAAGACTTAATTGATAAAGTACATTGTTGAGAAGCCATTTTTGAGAAATATTTGAGCCTAATGATGAACGCCTAGTATTCACAACCTTTTTTTTCATTATAAAGTTAGAAGAAAAGCAAACTTATAACCATTGACAATCATTAAGTATGTGAATTCATTACACGCCACTAGAGTTCACCACCTCATCGAGAACGACCTTATTTTGCTCTGATTGTTAAAATTCTTATTCGAATGTATCCATACAATATTCAGAAAAATGGTACTACCGTTGATATATTTTAAAATTTTAATTACATAATTATTTCTTATTAATAATATACTGGAAATGGACCGTACATTACATTAAATTAGATTAGGTGGAGGAAGCCTCAACTCCACCTCTCCCATGCTGCTTAAGAAAATTTTGCGCATAAAACTTATAGGTATACTCGTTGCAATGTTTAAAGGTTATTTAAAGAAAATATTTAAAGCAGTTTAACTAAATCGATTCAGTAAGGTGGCACTTCCACATGGCTAGTTTTTCTCAAAAACTTGTGGCCGAGTCTAGTCGCTTGGTAGCATCGAGACAAAATATCAAATTTAAACTTTCTGCGATTTATCGTTCGAGCGAGAGTTGATGGTACTTTCAAACTATCACATGTAAAGCGATCAGTTAATTATAAATCTAATAGTAGCTTTGCCTCTCTATTTCGACCACCTTTGCCAATCCTGTACAATCCAGGGGCTCCTCCCCATGCCATCACAGGGCTTTGCTCCCGACAAAACTTATCTCACCTTTCCTGCCTTTTAAAATTTCCTTGTATCCATTTCACAATTATATAAAATACTGCACTGAGGGTCTAATAACAAATTTTATACCTAACTGGCGAAGATTGATATTACAACTCTCAGATCGATTGGCGTAAGGTTAATACGAAAGGATTCTTCTGAATGTCTTGATATTCAGTCTCTCTTCTGTTAAAATATTTATTGCAAATCATATTTGATAGTTTTGAGGTACTCTCCTCAATCTCCTCGAGCCTTCGATAGATCACACTTTCATTTCAACCGTAACTCTAGTTTATTAGAGATCATTTCAGATTATTTGTTTATAGATTCATTCAGATATTTCCTACGATTAATTTTTAGGTCGTTATTAAGATAGTCGTTTAAAACAGCAAATACCAGTTCAAACGAAGCATTTTTGAATTGCTTTAAATGGGAAGGTACTAATAATTTTGTTTTAATTAGTGAATTGAGACATTCCATCAGATGTCTATTAAGTAATAAATTGATTTTTGTTGCCCTTTTAACTATCAAAAGTTTTGAGCTCCATTAAGATCAAAATTAGCAATATTTAAGTTCCATTCCTTCGTGCAGAAGGAAATTGTAAACTGAACATATAAAACATAGGTTTCCTTGACAACAATAGTTATAGCAACCATCACATGACAGTTGCAGTTTTCTTAAATTCAGCACAACTTAAAGCGGTGAATTTTGAAATTCGCGCAAAAATCTTAAGTGTACACTATGTATCTTAATAGTTAATTAAAGACTGAAAATATTCTCAAACAATGAACTTCGTCAAAAAATTAGCGTTAATTGTTTGTAGAGCAGAAAAAAAATGTATTTGCTTGGAAGAATTAGTTTAAAACACATTTGGTATTGGAGTTAACCTATTTTAATTACAGTACACATGGTTCCTTGAATATCCGTGTTATCAGGAATATGGCGACAGGCTCACCTTACGTAGCTGGTAAGTGCATTCTTTGAATAAATACCATTTTTATATAGATTCAATCCAATGTTTATTTTGTAACAGTAATACATTAGAATGTCAATATTAACATTCTGTAGTTGGGATGAATTAATGAATCCGTGAATCGTAATTTGAGACTTAACCTTAAACTAGTGATATTTTTCCAATTTTGAACACCCTTATATGGAGATATATACTCGTTATTGGTAAAACTTTGTTATGTTTTTAATAATTTATTTCTAACAAAACATACTAAATCAATACTGATGGTATTATTGCCCCATATGTCAACAATGTTGAAAAACTACCACAATGTTCGGGTACAATTGTGCAATTGATTAGTTATTATTGTTGTTTACTCCAGTGCGAGGATCAACTGGGATCTCAATACATTGTGGGCCACCAAGTTATGAACTTGTCAGTGCTTTTAAGAGGGATGACAGCAAATTCTGTAAATGTATGCTATTTAGCCCACAAGGAGATTACTTTGCTTGGGCTAATGGAAAAAAGTAAGTTTGCACAATACTGTTTAGTATTACAGTTTTAAGCATAATTTTTCAAATACCTTTTCGTGTTATAATATCTTTTTATATGGACATTAGTCTCTAAACGTTGCGAGAAACAAATTTAATAGAAAATACGTACATATTCACATAGTTTTACTATAACTAATTAAACTACAATTAAACATTAAAACTCTTCATAACAACAATTTTTTGGAAATCTCGTACTGGTTAAAATAGTTAATTTTTTAAGATGCCTTATTTTAGTTTGAGTTCGTCCTTATTTTCAATATTATTCCTTAATTTCTTATTCCCAATTAACTTCTCACTCTTACTACATACAGTCTCCCTTTAGTAAAAGTTACGAGGCACAGAGATGTACGAATATTGTAAGCTGGAGAAGTTGTAATGCCGTTTTTAACAAAAAAATCTTTTTAAAAATTATTTAAGGACAGCTAATAACCGAACTTTCATCAGGTGCTTACCACTTGTTCTTCATGAAGGTAATTCGTTTTTCGCAGTGTAAGATTATAAAAACATTTATTGATGATTTCAGAATTTAAAACTTTTATCATCTTAATAAATTCTCAGACTTAATTCCAAAAAGACGTAATAACTAAGCAAACCATTGAATTGCATTTATTGATTTTGTTTAAATCGCTGAGAAAGTGTCCTTATAATTATAGTACAAGTACAAATTCTTGCATTTAGAACAAGATTAATCTATAATATTTAAATGGTTTATTATGTCACTTTAAACCTTTAAAGTTATGGTTAATATATAATAATTACAGGGTGACAATTGTTAATACTTCCAATTGGGAAATAATTGCTGAACTCGACAAACCAAGAGTGTGTTCTCTAGATTTCTCACCAAAAGGAACTTACTTGGCGACATGGGAGTTGTTTACAAGTAAGTTTTATAAATTCGATAAAATATAATTAAGTAAAAGAAAGAAGGTTGTTTGGCAATAGCCAGAGAAATTCTTTTCAACAACTTCATAATGGCTCTACGTTTCGGGTATCATTGGAGCCCTCTTTGGTTATTTGGTTTTTAACGAGCTATGTTGTGAGTACGTTATAACAACTACTGATAATCATTATGACCATAGCCCAATAATTTCTACTCCTAATGTAAGATCTGACTAATTATAAACAGTGTGATTAAGAAGCGGAGCATTACACCTATTTTTTCACACAAAGTTTTAGACGAGATGTCTTTCCTTAAAAAAAAAGCTATTGGTATAATAAAAATTTATTGCAGGTTCGCCAGATGTTCCAAATGGAAACTTAAATTTGAATATTTATAAGTCTGCAACTGGAGAACATTTATTTGCTTATGAACAGAAAAGGCAAACAAAATGGTATGTTAAAGATTTCATTTTTTGTAGAGCAGTATAGTTATGGGGTGGATCTTGGGCACTGCCGCGCTGGCAAAATAGGCGTATTGTGCCAATTACTTGTACTTCTAGTAGGAGAAAACTCTCTTATACCTGTATACTAAGTCCAGAAGTATTAGAAGCATTTCGATACCTAGCTATTGAATTAAAGTCAGAATGAATTAAGTTCTTTAGCTGTTGTTAAGTACTGTTAAGTATGATTATTGGAGAATTAAAACCCTTCAATTACTGATCTCACCTAATTCTAGATGTTTATTTTTTTTTTATTGCGCTTTTGGACTTTTTGGCCCTACAGTCTCATCTTCAGCTTGATTCTTGAAAAAATTTTCCTTTACTTTATTGGTATGTTATTAGAGCTTTTCCTTTTGCTTTTGTCTGTTATTGCCTTGTACAATAATTGATTGTACCATTGCATCGTAATTTATTTTACTCTGTGAATGTTTGGGGTATCAGGGAGAATTTTATTCCTGTTTTAGTGTAAACATAGTTATTGTTTTTACTCTGTTGAAGATCATATTCGTAAATACTAATTAAGAGTAAAAATTTCATTTCTCAAGGGAACCTCTTTGGACTGGCGATGAAGAGTACTGTACCAGAAATTACAAAAATGATGTTTTATTTATGAAATCAAATAAACTTGCAGAGGTTGAAAATAAATTAGCAAATCAGAGGATCCATGATTACAGTTTATCACCAGGTGGCCCACCTTACCATTTCCTCTGTTACATACCAGGTAAGTATATGTTGATTAGAGATGTAGTATTTATTTATTGTTTGTGGGTTAATTGTTATGAAGTCTTTTGAACATTTCACAGAAATATTCATTAAGTTATTTTCTTCGAAACATTTTTGTTGGTGTTATCAGTGATTTTATTCTTCTTCTTCTTCTTAACGTTTGCGGACGGCCTGAATTTAGCTAGGGTACTAATATGAGCACCCTCCGTAAATGCAATTTCCAGATTTGTTAGATGAAATTGGACAAGTGGTTTTTGATACATTTTACTATATAGCACCAAAAATATATAAATAAAGAAAAAAATAATAACTGCATTAGCAGTACTGTTTTATATTGCTCAATTTTGCAATCGAAAGAGTCAGCTACTGCAATTGCAATTAGACTCATACAATAATCACTGCAAATGCAGTAGTGACTAGAACAAAGCGAAAGTACTGCATATGCAGTAGCCGTCCGCGAACGTTTAAACAAGCTCTTTCCTTTTATTATTCTGACACTTTTTGAAATTCCAGCTTCACAAATTGAATTAACGAATTGTGAATCGAAATTTGAATTCGAATCATTAAGCATCTACTATAGTCATCAGTCTGCTGAATTTGGTAGTTCTAATGGGTGTAAGTACATGAGTTCGTATGAGTACTAGTGTAAAGATGTGTAAAATAGTAGTATAAAAAAGATGTAATCGTGTAAAGAAATCGAAGAAATTATGAGTAAAAAGTACGTTGTATGTTAACTTTTCTAAAAAGAAGAAAAATTTTAAGAGCAATTTCCGCGTCATGATTTTTTTTTTACGGTATACATTATTTTCCTGAAACATTTTCTTTATATAAAAACACATCTGATCACTATTACATACAAGCACTGTAACCTTCCCACATTCAGTCGTGTAAGTAGTAGTTAACTAGTCATATAATAAGGTTTATAAGGAATTTCAAGTTTCTCTACACAAACTTAATGATTCAATCTCTAGAGTTGGATAAAAATCCGAAATCGGTCAGAATCACCAAAAACAGGCATGCTATAACGTATGAAATGACTAATGCTATTCAGAATTGCGGATCCAACGTTTCGTAATTGTTATTAAATATTTAATTTTATTTGTTTAGGTAAGCAAGCGCAGCCATCATTGGGTAAATTGTACCAGTATCCAAAATTTGACACACCAATCGCCTCTAAAAGTTTTTTTCAGGTAATTTGTTGATTCACATATTATTATTTTTTATTTTATTTTTTTAATTTACTTGATTTTTCTCAATGTTTTTCTGAAGTTGCCCTCCAATACCTTGGAAGGGAAGGTATTGGTCAGTAAGAAAAGTTAGTTTATACCGACATTGGTTATCTCAGAGATATCATTGGTTTGCTTTGACCTATGTTGTTTTAAAGTTTCGGGGTTTTCCATGAGTTTAGTGTTTGTTTTTTATTTCCAAAAGCATGAGTTCCTGATGTGATTTTCCTTTACTTCATTTATCTTCTTAGTACTAAGTCTTCTTCACAGGCACAATTTTTTAGAAGAGTTCCTACGATGGCCTACTCTTTACTGTGGTAACTAAATCAGTCTATTCTTCCTTCGTTGGGCAGTATTCAAAGTTATCCCCGATTTTTCCGGAGCACTAAGTTGAGGGTTGGGCATAGCTTACTAGTCTTCGGTTAGCCACTTGCGGGTATGCTTTTTTTTACGATTCCTCTAGCCAAAGTATTAAACTGTTAACAATTTTTACTATCACTTCAGAAGGTAGATATGAACTACAAAAATAACAAATAAAGCTTCATTTGCTATAAAAATATTTAGATATATTTTTCATTTTACTTTTTAGACTATTTTCCCATTGAGAAGAACTGATTATTATTCTTTTAATAAATTAAAGTTTAAGAGTAGCCTCATGGTAAGGTATTAGGGTGGAGAGAAAAAAATCCTAGTTCAATTAGTTTTCTCTGAGGTATTCTCAATTTACAGAAGTATCCACAGCATCTTAAACGATACGTTAAGCCTTACTGTGAATGGGAAAGGGATAAGTTTTTGGTTTATTGCACTAGCAATATGACTGCCGAAGTGGTTACAGCTTCGGAGACCAGCTGCCTACTTTTAGATTTTTTTGAGAGGTTTTTTATTTACTGAATAATAATGGAAAGTGTTATCTTTATCCAGTGAACAGTATGGAAACCGGCATTGCACTATAAGTTAGTAACTGTAATAACTAAGGCCAAAACATTTTTAGGCGGATACGGTAGATGCTTATTGGAATAAGAAAGGAACTGGTGTGTTGCTGATGACTACTTTGGAAGTTGATAAAACTGGAAGTTCTTATTATGGAAAACAAACTTTACATTTCTTGTCGACAAAAGGAGAAACCTCTATTGTACAATTGAGTAAGTAAATTTTTATCTTTGTTAAATATATATATATACTCATTCAATAAGTAAAATAAATGGTTGGTAACAATTTAGAACGTTTCATAAAATTTATGGATTTTTTAA
Source organism: Rhodnius prolixus (assembly GCF_049639745.1). Lineage (NCBI taxonomy): Eukaryota > Metazoa > Arthropoda > Insecta > Hemiptera > Reduviidae > Rhodnius > Rhodnius prolixus. The sequence continues at coordinate 9,013,006 of NW_027411603.1, read as the reverse complement.
TCTTGACAGGTAAGGAAGGCCCTATCCATAGCGTGGCATGGTCACCTCAGTCTCATGAATTTTGTGTTATCTATGGTTTTATGCCGTCCAAAGCTACAATTTTTAACACCAAGTGTGAACCAGTTTTTGAACTTGGGACCGGACCAAGAAATAGTATTTATTACAACCCACATGGAAATAATATCCTTTAAAAGCAATTTAAAATTATTTAGACTGCTGATTTACTTATGGTAAGGTAAGGTTTAAGAAGGAAGTTGAACTGATTCTGGTTCTTTTATCTTAACCATAAGTAGGGCACTATTGTCCAAAAGTGGCCTTCATCTTGATTTCCTACTTTCTTTGCTGATTCAATTGTCTTTAGGAATTTTCAAGAAGAAACGCTTAATGCTCTGCTATCACCACCTACTAAACTATCTAAAACTTATCCAATATATTCATTACACCAACCTAACATAGCTCTATCTGTTATTGGGTGGACTATAAGAGGTTAATCAAAGGTTGATTGTAGTAATCTTTTTGTCTGTAAAATATGTAACTGGGGTACCAATTAGTTTGAGCACTACATAGCCTCTTCCTCTTCTGCAGTCTACATAAGCACCAGAGGAATTGGAATCCAAATAGTTACATCAAAATGGTTTAGAGGCGAAAATAAGTGCCAGTTTGTTTCTCGCTGCTGGATTATCTTATTAAAAAAATCTCTTATACAATTTTTTTTAATAATCCTTAACAATAAGATCACTTCTTCTTTTGGGCGGATTTGGCAATCTTCCGGGTAACCTAGAAATATGGGAAGTTCCTGCAAGAAAGTTCATCACGAAAATGGTAGCACAAGACACAACATTATTGTCCTGGTCACCTGAAGGAACACATTTTCTGACGGCTACTACTGCGCCTAGATTAAGGATATGCAATGGGTGAAAATTTATGTTTTTTATTACTTTATTTTAATTTTTTTTTTTGTTTAAAAAAAAAGGCAATTTGTTTAACTAAAGCCTTAAAATTTTAGATTCAAGGTGTGGCATTACAGTGGCGCTTTGTTATACGAAAGGCCTTGGAACAAACAAGAAGAATTATGGGAAGTTTTGTGGCAGAGATTTCCAGATGGTACGTTTAAAATTCAACCAGTTTCCTATAAACCTGTGGAAGGAATTGCACCATCACAACCTACAGGTATTGAAAGTCAATTTCACAATACTATTTTCGTTTAATCATTTTCTACTTTACTTGTGGCTCAGCAAGTATTCTTGTACCAAGTAATCTTCCAGAAATACGCGTTTTATAGATTCCTGAATGATGAAAAAAACTTGAACAAAATGTTTCAAAAAATATCGCAAGAAAGATTTTATGTTCAATAATCATTGTATAACAAATCGATCATAGTCCCACAACCAGAAATTCCAATTCACTTAGCGAAAATGAGAATCACATTAAAAGGGTTTTACAACTTTCTCGAAAAATTTTTTTTTATTACTTTTAGCTAGTTTAATCGTTTAAATGGAAAAAAAAATTTGTTAATCTAAAAAGGAAAGGTCTGAGAAAGAATACTTAAAAAATACACTTATTGATTTGTACACTGGTGAAAAGGACCACCATTAGCGAAGTATTTTTTTGGCATGTTTCTTAATCCCGTAATTTAAAATTTTCTTTAGAGATTTAAATTGAATCCAAGACATTCTTGTCAAGAAATTTTATTTCTATGATTAAATTTGTGGAAATTCCTAAAAACCTTTATAAAACCACATAATTTTTGACGTTTTATGAAAGTTTTTGAGTTTTTTTTTTTACTGACATGAGAGTAATTTTTTCATTCAGCTAGAAAGAATGATGGAATTCACGTTCTTATTTTACGAAAAAACAGTTAAAAATTAACAAATATAAGCCAGCTCTTTAAGCACAAAATATTTTGGATTCTGGCTCTATAGTACGGGACACCGTGTCATGGGTAAAACTTTTTTCGATATAAGTTCAATCCCTTCCCGAAATCGGTAAGCCCTCCAACAGTAAGCTCTAGTCAGCTTCTTTTTTTTTATTCTAATCAGGTTTTTAGTTTGATATTAATCATTTTGGGATCCCTTTTCAGCATCAAAAGAAGCGTACAGACCTCCTACGGCTCGAGGTAAACCTGTGACATTTAAGCTAAATGATGAAGAGCCTGTTTCAGCTGGTGGTAAGTTTTTGATTTTATTATGGTTTCATTGTCTTCCAGGTTAAATATAATAACTTTTCGAATATAATAGTGCTGAACAGAATTACTCAGTCAGCCAAACTAAATTATATAAGTAACAGGTGACTAAAAATTTAAATTATTTAAAAAAAAAGAAAAGGAAATTGCTTTATGTAAATCTTAAAATTATTGTCAAAAAAAAAAAAAATGATTAAAAGAGACCAAGTGGAAATATAAAAGCAAGTAACATTTTACATTACAGTACGCAATATTATTATAGGAGGTTAAAGTGGTTTTCATAGAAATAGCATTAAATTAAGGAATTAATTTCCACAGCTTTCTTCATCTTTTTCAAATAAAACGTAAAAGATTGCTTTTAAATACACGTAAGTAACTTTATGTTGTTAATAGGTCCACATCTTTCTAAAAGTGCGTTGAAGATGAAAAAGAAACGTGAGGCGAAGAAAGCTGCTAAAGCACAAGCAAATGAGGTCGTCACTGATGGGGCAGCTTCAGTATCACCACCTCCTTCAAAACCTCAGACGAACGGTCTTAAAACCCATTTAGGTGAATTTACATCTGATGATCCAGTCAAGATGAAGAAGATGGGCAGATTGAAAAGTGTTCGTAAGATTAATTACTATATTTAATATTCTATTTATAAAATTCATTTAATTGATTTTGAGACAAAATTTCCTCAAATCTGTTTTTTATTTTTTTTTTTTTGTTTATAATTTTGTTAAGTGATCGAAATGTGGTCGAAATAATTCTTGAGCTATTTAGCAGTTAATCTTTTCTGCGATAATTTTTCTCTTTGGCGTAATTTGTTAATAGGAATTCCTTTATTATCTGTAGTTTTCCTGAATAGTATAAACATCTGTCTAGCATCCTTAGGTTTCACGTCTTCCAAGTCTATAAGTGTCGGTCTCTTTTTGACCTAACAGCTGCATTGTTTTCGTTTATAACTGTCATTGTCATGATCTTCATTTGCTCTTTTTTGTTAATTTACATTTTTGTTCAAAATGGATTAGAACTAAGAAAAAACAATCGAGCGAATGGAAATTTATAATATAAACTTTGTCCTCGGTATTGTTTCTCTAATTACACGCGTATATTTTCCACTTCTACCACCTTGGTAATGTTACGTTTATTTCGTTTGAAGAAATTTCACATGAATACAGTGATAATGTGAAGTTATATGAGTATCATCTACGTTGGAGGAGTTTTCGAGAAATTCCTCAAAAAATAAACTAAAAAATCTTTTAGAAAAGTGGTATTTCTATTATGATTATGAAGATGGTAAAGTTCACACCAATATTTTAATAATAGGAAACTTGAAAAATATTTACAATTAATCTCATTCATGAAAATCTGTTTACGCTTTAGGTGCTACGTTGTTTATAGAAAAAAAGGTAACGACAAGTATAAGAACAAGAACGTTTTCTGTATTGCCGTTTTTTCCCACTTTCGTGGATAATTTTTCTCGAAATCTATTTCACTTGTGTTGTTGCCAAAAATTACATTTATAAATGATCATATGAGGATATATTTGTGCAGTTTTTGAAGATCAACTCCTCCTATTCAACTGTCCTACCAGAGAGTTTTTTAACAATTTGCAGTTAAAAGAGAGTGGTTTGTGTATTTCAAACCAAATCAATTATATAAATATGTATATATATGAGGGATAAGTTCGCTTACTTTAATAAGTTAAAGTAAAATTTATTATTTGCAACCAGAGAATTTATTTTTTTTACCTGCTTTCTTTTTACAGAAATTGATGGAAATTGAAAGACTAAAAGGACAGCAGAAAGCAGGGAAACACTTAGAGATCAATCAATTAGAGAAAATCAAGAAAGAAGATATACTGTTAAAAGAAATGCGAGATCTTGCTTTGTGATACTGGTTGACCTAATTTTTCACCATAACTTTAGAATGGTAAGTAGGAATTGTATTTCAGTATGCATTATAAAGAACTTCTCATTTTTTTAAGATTGATTTATAATTTCAAAGTTGAAGTTTTAATCGATTGTTGTTCGATGACTAAGTCGAAATCAAGCGTAATTTTTCTCGTTGGTAATCTGAATTAAAGAAAAGATGCGCAGTTATTTGAAAAAAAATTCAGCAGTGTTCATTTTATCTATTATTGGAATGTTCTTAAATACTCCTTCAGAGTGAAAATGGAACCGCATGATGCTGATTTTTTTCGGGCTTAGACGACATTAGGATGTCGTCCAAATTTTATCCAGAGTTATGCATTGATGTTGCTAAACTTTATTTAGCGTGTATAAAAGTATAACATCAGTTGCTACTGAAGATCTTCTTCAACTTTGTCCTATCGTTTATAGTAAACCGGTGTTGTGCAATATTTAGTCCTGTGAACGTTGACTTTATATTCAGCTGTATTTTCTAACATTACCGAGGTTAAATTTCTTAACTGTATTATTATTTTTAATTTAAGGCGCTTTAACAACTGTGGCCATTGGCGCCCGGAGCTTTATTCAATTGAATTTCAGTCGATTCTCTCGTCATTAACAAGACTGATTATTAACGGACATTGAGTTTTAAGAGGCTCTTAAGAAGAAAAAATCTAAGGTTAGGCAGCTGAACTCAAATCGGGGATTTCCGCATGGGAGTTTTATGGTAATAAAACTCTGAAATCCAATTTTCGTATTGAAAGTAGGCTATAGAAAAAAGCTTGCTTTTCTTCAGAAATTAGGCTTGTGATTCAAGAATTCACTGAATCAAAATTAGATTTTTAAGTTATTTGTTGAAATTGTATTATTATTATTATTGTAATTATTGCAGATATTCAAATACGTTCGGGAAAAAAACAACAAAAAAAACAAAAAGCGGGGAGTGAATTTTGCGATTTGTACAGAAAGATGTGCCAGTGAAAGAGAATGTACAAATGTCAATGGAAAACTCGGATGTGCTTCCTTAAATGTACCTTGAAATAACAAAAACAAAAATGTTTACTCCCAGACTATTGTAAGTCGAAAACAAAACATATTCTGTTCATTTACAGAAAATAAAAACCAAAAAAAAAAATAAGATGGGAAATGTATGAAATACAATAATTTGGATCCCCATAAATAAAGGATGAAAAAATCCTCAGTAGTGTCTTAAGTGTGAGTGTACGGTCGTCATTATTTTTGTAATTTGTATTTTTTGTTTTTAAATTTTTTGGACAAATTATACTCTTCTGTTTATTCAATTATTTCATTTTTTAAAATTCTAAATCTTAGTGCTCATTTTTAGATAAGGTTCGTCTCTCTCTGTTTATTATTTTAATAACAAATTTTATTTAGTTTTATGCAATTTATTCTTTTTTACTTTTTATCTTTCTTTCATTTAAAGAATGAGCAAGAGTTAAATTTATTTATATTTATTTCTCCCTCCCCCTTCCGTTACTTTATATGTATTAATCGTACGAAGTTTTAAGTTAAAGTAACAATACAAATTTTTGTGTCCAATTGCACCAATACAGCCTGTAACTAATTATGGAGGAGAAAATCATGTATTTCTCTAAGAAAAATTAGTGGTAAAAAGGTATTCTCCTTAAAAAAATAAATAAAGCAAAAAACCTTGTTTACACTACTGATTAAAGTTTTTTCATGTTGATTTTTTTTGTTTTGTTTTAGTTTTAATTGAAATCTTGTGTATAAATGAATTGTTTAGCCTCATTTTGAAAGCGTTTGTAAATTATCGGATTTTATTATACGACGTATTTTTCTTAAACTTCTTTGTTTAAACTTGTTTATTTTAATTTTTTGTAAAGAAATTTCAAAAGATTTCAGTGAAATATGAGCTGGTTTAAATTTTGTAAAAATTTATTGCTAGTAGATACAAAAGTTTTCTGTATACGTTATTTCATTTTATTTTATTTTTTGCTTTAAGCTGAAATGTAATTTTTTGCACATTTTGTTCACTCTTCTGTGTTAAACCTAAAGGAGCCACAAATTCAGAGGTTAGTGATAAGAATTTGATTTCTGTGAGATGTATATCGATTGTTGGTTTGATCTTTAGTCTTTTGAATTGTATTGAATGTAATTCTCTGGGCCTCCATTCCTGAGGTGACCATTTTTTCTTCAATTCCTTTGAACCATGGATTCAATGATCTCATTTTATTTTTCTATCAGAAGGTAAATAATCAAAAAAACATTTTTGAAAAGATAGAATTGTTGCTATTTATTCGCAGATAGAGGCCGTACAGTATGTTCTTCTGTTTGCCTTTGCTAAACATTCTAAGAATCTAGGAGGGTATGCCCTGCAACACCTTGTAATTTTCCAAGCATCTTTTATAAATCTTCCTTTCAAATGATGGCATCGCAGTCGCTTTAAGCTTGCCTCAATTCCAGGAGGTAGGTTCAGAGCACAGCTCTGCAGCCTTACTTTTCCTTTCTAAGCTCCTCCTGCAGAGGTTTGTCAATTGTCCTTCAATAGGGCTCATTAAATGGGGATTGACGTCTCAGCTTACCTGAACTTCAGTCAACTCATTTTCTAATATGCCAACATGCGGAAAAGTCTTCAAGTTCGAGTCTGGGACTTCTGGGTTCGGTAGCGGAACAGGAATCCGTTCTTCTGACACTAAAGAACATGCAATCGTATGATACACAGGAGCGCCGAGAATTTCTGAGGGAACTGGGTCGGAAGACCGGATTCAATACTCCTCTATCACTTGGTACTTATCTCAGAAATGTTCTCATCAAAGCTTGATCATTCCACCTCTTGTTCTTCCAGAGAGCTAAGCTAGCAGAGGTGAGTAAAACCATTCATTTCAGTGGCAGTTCATTCTTTCTCTACAATTTCTTTTTCTTTCTTTTAGAAGCAGTTCACTAATATGCTTTATGTGTTTGTTTTATGCCTATTCCTTTTTCCGTTTCATTTTAGAATTTTTATCTAAAATGGAAACACAGAAAGTAACTTTAACTTCAAATGTCAAGCAAATGAAAATACAAAAACTTTTGTATCTAACTAGTATTACTGATTTTGTTTTAGAAATCCTATTACTAAAGAAAATTGTTAATGGTTTAGCAGAATATAAAAAAAATTCATTGTAAATAATGGTATATACTAACTAGAAGATTTTAGCATAATTTGAATTTGATTATTTGAAAATAATGTTTGCTTGAAATGAAGACTTATTGGTTTTTTTCTTTTTATATGGGTTTGAAATATGCAAATTATATTATTATCTAATTGTAATTAAATATATTCATATATGTATTTAATCTGTAGTTTATAATAGATTAAATTTAGTGATTAGAAGGTTGTACTAGTAGCAAATGTTAACACCGTAGAAAATTTCTGTTGAAAAATTAGATTTAAAGGATCATGAAAATTACCGGAGTGCTAAATAAATCTTATTAGCATTGGTTTCTTGAACTGTTCAAAGTTAGTAGCCGGTCTAGAGGCAGCTGTCGCCTTCCTAGTCTTCAATAGTCAAAAGCTTTTCTGCAGCCTACTTTTCTTGGCCTTTTGCCTATAGTTTTTGTTACGAACTCCTAGCTAATGCAGGATGTCATTAAAGTCAATTCTATTCAAAGCTTTCTTCAATAGGTTTTACTTTGTTACGAAGTTTTGTGATGCCTCATCACAAATCCCTATCCAAATAACTTTTTTCTCCTCTCCTCGGCGGACCCTGTTAGAACATACCAAAATATTAACATCCTTCAAATCTTCCTTCAGGAAAGAAATAACATCGCATTTCTTTGTAAATCTTTAGCCTGGTAGCTTCGATCGAGTCTCACTAATAGGGCAACTCCTACATCCTCCATGCTTTAATATTGTTGTCTATGGTTTTTCAATTTTGTGTTTTTGCGAATTAATAGCGTTGTTAAATTACCGAAAGTGCAAATCCCAAAGAAATTTTTCTTACTACGATGAGGACTATAATGACGATTGTGACAAGAAAAAAAAAATGTGCATTTCATCATAGAGTTGTCTACTCTATCCAGATCAAAATGCTTAAAAAAACTTGATTTTAACAAAAAAATTGAAAAATTCAAGGAAGTTTTTCTAAGGTGTGCATGCTTTGCCATTCTGGCGAGGAAATGTAAAAACAAATGAATGAAAGTATCAAGTTGGTTCATTGTGCCGAATATTTCATAAATTTTTGTTATTGTCTGATTCACTAAATGTATTTTTTTTAAAAATAATTTTGTAGCCAATATGATTTTTTGTTTTGTTCTTTTTTGTCTTAGAGTTTCATGTTTATCGTTTGAATTGCCTAAAATATTTCAAATAATACGAAAATTATTCGTTCAAATTATTTTTCAATTACCAGAAATAAAATTGATGGACATAGCAAATTTTCTACCATAATTTTTAAATATATATGCCTTAAAAATAATTTTTTTTAGAATTTGCTCAGTTATTTTTTTATATAATATTAATTTCTAGTGTAACAGGAGTTGAGTCTATCCAGTACACATGATTTTTTTTTAAGTATTGTTTTATTATTATTATTTTGTACATATATCTGTAAAAACAACGAATAATTTAATATATTTATCTACTAAATAAAATAAGCAATTAAAAACCTTCTTTCCTTTCTAAAATAGAAGAAGGAAAGATGTTACGCGACCATGCACAAGTTTTTTAAGGTACACTTATGAAATTCTCAATCTGAATTAATAATTTTAAAAAAACATAAACGATACCTATACAAATAGAAAAAACAATTCTTATTAAATATTCTTTCTGTAAATGTAAAATGGTACCGAAATATTAAATATTATATTTACACCTGCATCCTTATTTACACCCACTTTTGTTAGATTTCTACAGAATTGCTTTCAGAATGTTTTCATTTTCAGAGCTATTTAGAAACTCTAAACATAGAGTAACTATAAAGTCAAATTTTCAGTTTAGAATTAGTTCATGTAAAGTATATAAATATACATTAGATGATAACATAAATCGGTACATTTTGCTGTTGTGTATAATGTTTGGCGTTTGGTATCAATATAACAATTTTGACTTTTTTTTTTGTAAACAAATACTATTGTTAAGACCAAAATCTGAATTCTTTTGCACAGTCTAATAGAATAACTGGCGTAGCTACCATTCGATGCCGCCAACAATGAACTCTTTTAGTTCAGAAGTGGAGCATACAATTGTAACACAAAAAATATTTGCTATCATGTCTGCCTCTGCTTTGCACTTGATGTCTAACTAAAAAAAAAGGATTCATTCCTCCAGTCTAGTGATATAGCAACAAGAATGAGCAGGCAATAGAACAGTAGGGTGTATTACCAATATGTTTTCATGTGAGCTAAGAGTAGTAAAATTAAGTACTGCAGTCAGATGTATATTGTGAGGCAGAAACAAGTATTGTATGCACCAGACAGATTAATATGTAGGTATAATCTAATAATCTATTTCTGATGATGGATCAAAGTGCAAAATAGGTCAGGGATACACTAAACATGCGTGCTGCGACTGATAAAATCATCTGTATTATACAGTACTGCGGATTAACCACATTTTAAGTAAGTATTATAGTAATGCGATGTAAAGCCAAGAGGAGGAGGCGTAAGATTTAGTTTGTTAGAGAAAGAATAAGAAACTGTTGATAATCTTAAAATAATCGATTCTCAAGAGGCAGGTGTCTTAATGGAGAATCGATATGTAATAAGACGAGCAATAAAATGTGAGGCGGAGGTAATATAAATGAGTTTGTGTTAAAGTGGAATGATAGCACTTTTATTAAAACAATGGAAAACAAAATTTAATGAGTGAATTAAGGATAATAGTTGAAAATTTTGATAACGAAAAATTGTGAAAAAGTATTGATTGTGAGCCTGAATTATTTGGTAATTGCTCCTACGGGAAAGTACTGACAGCTCAAAGTATGGTAAGTTAATTTCTATTAATTTAGATCTAATATAATAGGAATAAAATTGAATGAAAAGAATTAAATAAATAGAGAGCATGACTAAGAAATCCAAACTAAAAAAGTTCCTAAAATAAACATTTAAAAGTTCTTGTATTTATTTACTAAATAAATTTAAACAAGTTATGGTAGAGTATTAGTAATTCATAATTTAAAACACGATTATATTTTACATAAATATTGATATTGTTTGTCCTAAAGAATTATTTGGTTTAACGTTAAATATAGACTCATTTAACACTATTATTCGATAAATGTGACTTGCTATTTCAAAACCCATTCTAAGATCTTAAATTAGAGTATTGATTAGACTTAAGCCTGTACGCGTTTATTACATGCAAGTGTTATGCTTTACTACTCGTATTTATTCACACTCGAATGGGAACCGTATGCTATACAAAGCCTCTCTTGTTACACAGACATCCTAGCATTGCGAGTATTAAAATTATGCATATTTTTGTAAGAAACATAAACTTAAGAGAAGAGAGTTTTATATATATATAAATTATATATATATAATAGTCCAATCTGTCTGAAACATATATGTGAATCTGTCTGAAATTTTACCTGAAAGATCAAATTCTAAATGTGGTAGTGTTATAAAGGTGAAGTGTTTTCACAACATGGACCATTCTCAGCTCACCATTAGTGCCACTTTACTGAATCGGTTTTCTTGAAAACTGCTATAGCAATTTTCTTTAAATGAATTGCAAAAATATAGATTCATAAATTTGTATCTGTAAAACTTTCTCAAAAAGGGAAATAATTTAATACCACTTTTGGGTAAGAGAGTTGGAGATGATCACTTTTAAAGTACCACTCAGTGCAATGTGCTGTGTCTTCTCTCTTGCATAACATAAATAGAAGTTTAACTAAAATTTCAAGTTGAAGAGAATTGTTTAATCAGAGGTGCCCATTTTATTTAATAAATTTTCATTTTCATTTACATACTCTATCCATAGTGGCTGATAAAACAACCTTTTTTTAAAAAAAATCATGTAAGCGAAAATCTTAGGTAGGAATAAAGTCATACTTCCCTCTGAAGTGCCTTTCCTGTATATTCTATAGTTCTGAAAGTAAATTTTCCAAATTATTAGGAAGAAACGAGTATTTGTATTGAGGATAAAGAAAGACTTTGTGCTTTTTCTTTTTTAAAAAAAAGTTCATTTTTTGAAAATGTTGTTTGGAGAAATAGAAAATGCTGCATTTAGGACGTATATTGCATTGTTGGAATTATGAAGCTTATTACCCATTAGTGCGAGTTCACTAATTTACCTTAAGGTATTTGCCTTTATTGGCAACATTTTTTTTAGGAAATATTTATTTAACTAGTTTCTTGACGACATAGATCATTTTTAAAATTAATGCAGTATTTCTGGTTTGTAAATGTATTTATAAAGCGGTTATTATTTACGTAATGATACTTTAAGTGTCCATAATTAAAGGCGTGGCCAACTTCTTGTAGGCGTGGCCCACGTATTGTAGGCGTGGCCCACGTATTGTAGGCGTGGCCCACGTATTGTAGGCGTGGCCAACGTAATGTAAGCGTAGCCCATCACTTACCAATCCTTCCTTTTCATTGGCCAAACAAACCACTTATTTTTTTTTAATTTGTATAAAAATTCAATTTAATTTTTTTTTACTAATTTTTCATATTTGATAATTTATTTAAAGATAATTTTTTTTATGCACGAATATTTAAAGAAGTTAGAAGGCATGTGCATTTATAACAGTTGTGAGAAATGTGCCATCAGTCAGTCTTGGACACTACCAGCTGTTACATCGAAGTAGTAGTTGAGGTGTGAACTACATATTGAGCAGAAGTATTTCGTGTTTGGAAGCCGTTGCTATTGTTTTGTGAGACTGATAATGGTAACATTATACGTGTGCTGTAAGTACATTGCCTACTCAGTTCTTTCGCTAGATCACATGGGTATGTAACTTACTTTAAGTAACTTTGTTATTTGTGCAAATTAAGAATTGAATTATTGGTGGGGTGAAAATAATTGTAAAACAAATCCTTTTGTTTTAAATTGTACCGATTGCATTCCAACATTTTTCTTGAGACATTTTTTATTGATTATAGGGCTCCGGATCGTAGTACACTTCCAAAATTTGTTATTCTTTAGATTCCTAATTGTTAGCCTTTCAATATTATTGGCTTAATACGTAAAAGGAAATTTTATTCCTTAACAATGTACTCTTTATTATTTACTACCTCTTTCACTAATAACTACAACTAATAAAAGCTATGCTTAATCTGACTGAATTACATGGAAAGTACTCACTCCTCATTACAAAACTAGTTTTCTGTTTCATATATTCTAGTTTTTGAAAGTTTAGTTTAGAAGATTAAGATCCAATTAATTGAAAAATTTCGAGTTTTTTGTTGAGTTTTTAAATTTTTAGCTGCATACATTCCTTCAAACGTGTAACTTAATAATGTAGAACTTTGATTATGTAACTCAGTTAATTTAGATCTCCTTTATCGCAATAATTAACTTCTTAATGATAAATTTTGTATGTTTTGGTATTGTGTAACTCTGAAATTTTGGAAATACTTTATGATGAACATATATCAAAGATCCTTGTTAAGACGTTGAAAGTTATGTTAAAGATTTGATTTACTTTAACAGCACAATGTTCAATTTCTGCGATGGTTCTCATCCATTCCATTCTGGAGAATGATAAGACAAGGAAATCTTCCTACCACTGGACTTGCGCAAGTCCAAATTATTAATCATAAATTGAAACCTTTTTTATGATGATCAATCTTTCGCTTTAAATCGGGATAAGTGATTCCTTCTTCGTAGAAGAAAGGTTGAAATTAAAGAAAACTTGTACTATTTGAAAAATTTTATTCTATTTTTTAAACAAAAAATCTAATTGACAATAAAATAAAGTATTTTTTAGGATTTAATTCGATTTTATTGATTAACAAAAAAGTGGATATAGTTTATTTAACAGTACATATCAACTCGGTTTGTTTATACCAAGTTCATATAGTTAAATACAAAATTAATTATAGTGATTAGTCTTTTTCCCAATTCAGGTCAACTTTTAAACCTTATTAAGTTTTGTTTTAAAGACGAAAGCAGAATAGTTCAATTTTCTTGAAATAAAAGGTGTTTAGTTTAACAGAAAATAGTGCGTGAGTAATATAATTAAAAAATGTTTTATAATTTAAATCTTTCTTTGTACTTACTAAATTAGAAAATATTTAATTTTTGTTGAAAGGTTTTAATTTGGTTGAGAAATTCAGCTTCAAATGTGTATGTGAATTCTGAACTATTTTTAGTGGAGCTAACAATTTTTTAATTCATATTCATAAAAATTATGAAAAATTGAAATATTAGCAGATTATGTATGTTGTATTTTCCACTCAAAGTTATGAAGTCAAAAGTTTAATCATTCTTTGATTATTTTAGTTTATAAATTGTTTCTTAAATCAATATCTTTAATTTTTTTTTCTTTGCAGCAATACAAAATGTCAGCTTTGCTTCTTCTTCAAGTAATTATTGATTTTATGTGGTCTATTGTTTTCTGTATAGCGACAAAGTATAAAAAATATAAAATATAAATTAAGCATAAAAAAATGAAATACAATTATGACGTTTTGCATCTTAATGAATTATAGGGATATGAATATGTGGACCATTTCAACTTAAAAAAAAGCTACAAAAACTGCTGTAAAGAGCGCTCTAATGGCAAGATCGTTAACTACACAACAATTACTAGTTCTCAGTTCATCCGCTAGATCGCATGGGTATGTAGAATTAGTTTTTAATTTCTTACAAAATATTTTAATTATTTCCATTATGATGTCAGCATCTTTAAGAAACTTTGATATGTGCGCGAATTAAGTATTGAATTATTTAATTTAATTGTATATTTCAATCAAATTGAACTTATTGATTAATAATAAGTGTGCTTTTTGGAAATTTATTTCATTTTCATTAAATGAAAAGATTTAAGTTCTTTAAAAAATTAGTTAAATGTACATATCAATACAATTAGGTTCAATTGGAGACACATTCATTTAATGTTTAAGAATAATACATTTTCAATTATTATAAATGTTTATCTCTTGTTTCTTTATTCAAGATTAAACTCAGTGAGCCCTATATTTTGATTGAATAATGTTGATTTTCAGAATGAATCCTGCTGATACTGGAGTACTACCTGCAAAAGTGTTCATCAGTGGAAGCCTAACTGACAAAGACGTAAAACATCTCTCCATTTAACATATACAAGTTTTGTCAGGAATCAATTTATAAAACAAGTATGTAGTTATTATTTGTAATATGCATGTTTATTTTTAGTCTAATGCATGCAGAATTGGGCAACCTTCATGAAAGCAACGACTAATTTAGCCGTTGGCAAAATTTGTTTGTGTTAATCATTAGCCTTAGTCGTGATTAGCTTATAATTTTTTAATTCATTTTCATAAAAATAATTCCATAATTAATGTATTTTATTTTTCTAATCAAAATGAATAATGTGTTATATTATGGAAATATCTTTCATTACCATTGAGTGAAAAGATTTAGGTTAAAAAAAAAAAATCAATTCTTTAGTTGAATTACAATCTTCTCTATTTAATCTTAATAATATACAAAAATTGTTATGTACATACATGTTTTTCTGTAACCTCTTATTGCTAGTGAAACTCCTTACGTTTTAATCATTTTAAAAGATTCAGGTTTAAAAAAAAATCAATTCTTTAGATGAATTAGTCTTCTTTATTTAATTTTAAATTGTTTCTTAAATCAATATCTTTAATTTTTTGTTATTTGCAGCAATACAAAATGTCACCTTTGCTTCTTCTTCAAGTAATTATTGATTTTTTACGGTCTATTGTGTTCTTAATAGTGTCAAAGCCATTATTAATATAAATTGTGTATATAAAGAAATTAAATACAATTAATGACGTTTTGCATCTTAATGAATTACAGGGATATGAATATGTGGACTATTCCAACTTAAAAAAAGCTACAAAAACTACTGTAAAGAGCGCTCTAGTGCCAAGACCGTTAACTACCCAGCAATTATTAGTTCTCAGTTCTTCCGCTAGATCTCATGGGTATGTAGAAATAGTTATTAATTTCTTACAAAATATTTAATTATTT
The DNA here is from genome assembly GCF_049639745.1 of Rhodnius prolixus. Classification (NCBI taxonomy): domain Eukaryota; kingdom Metazoa; phylum Arthropoda; class Insecta; order Hemiptera; family Reduviidae; genus Rhodnius; species Rhodnius prolixus. Next base: position 8,997,816 of record NW_027411603.1, on the reverse strand, counting down.
CCATTATGATGTCAGCATCTTTAAGTAACTTTGATATGTGCGCGAATTTAGTGTATTGAATTATAGATGGGATGAAAATAATTCAGTACCTCGGAGGTATAAAGTCCTTTTTTTTAAATTTCTTTTTTTAATTTTTCTAAAACTATCTGATAAAGTGCATCTATGTAACTTACTATGCTCCAAAGATTTAAGCAAAATAACATCTGTGGGCTCATAAGAAGAAGGTACTGAATTGTAAACGTATTTTTATCTGTTTTTACAATAATTCAAACATGTAACTAAGATTATTTAACTCAGTCAATTTAAATCTTAGTTAATAACCTTATCCCAATGAATTGTTGAATAACTGTGGAATTTTGGTAATGCTTTTTGCTCAACACTTTCAAAGATAAGTTTAAATAATGTATTTTTCAATCAAATTGAACTTATTGAATAATATAATAATAAGTGTACTTTTTAGAAATTTATTTCATTTTGATTGAATGAAAATTATTATAGATGTTTATCTCTTGTTTCTTTATTCAAGATTAAACTCAGTGAGCCCTATATTTTGATTGAATAATGTTGATTTTCAGAATGAATCCTGCTGATACTGGAGTACTGCCTGCAAAAGTGTTCATCAGTGGAAGCCTAAGTGACAAAGACGTAAAACATCTCTCCATTTAACATATACAAGTTTTGTCAGGAATCAATTAATAAAACAAGTATGTAGTTATTATATGTAATATGCATGTTTATTTTTAATCTAATGCAGCGTTTCTCAACCTTTTTTGGCTCGCGTACCACTTGGTAGTACATCATGCTAAATTTTACCACTTCGTAAAAATGATTGTCTTTCGTGAAATTTGTTATTCCGAGTTATTATTCTAAGTAAGGTTATTCTATTATTATTATCTTTATTTGTATAGAGATACAATGTAACTGTTATAACTGAGCTCAAGTTCATGTTCACTTTATAAACAACTTTGTAAAGTGTAAGATCTTAGTTAAATAATTAAAAATTGCTTACATATTTTTCTATTCAAAATTATTAATTAATTTACAAAGTTCTTCTTTATGATTACTATATTTGTTTATATGGAGTGTGATTGTAAAACTTTCATAGACTGGGCAGCTGATAGACAATTAATGTTTCCAGCTCGTTCTTATTACACATTAAACAATGATCTTTGGGGTTTGACTGTATAAATGACATAATCGATTTTAAATTTAATAACATAAGGGACACCCAATCTTATTTCAGAAAGAATTATTCCAACTTGAAAAGAAATGAATTTATCTGAATATTGTTGACCAACATTTTGTAATAAATTTTGAGAATTCCGAAATATATTAAACATAATGTTATTTAGTTTTTTTTAAATCAGTTAAGTGCAAATTTTACTTGTTCTATTATAGAAATGTATGATTCGTGAATAACCATTCTAATCAGCAATTCTTTCTAGAAGGGGTTTGAAATTCAATTATCATTTGTGTTTTTGGGTTTTGAAAAATACTCCATGAAAGACAATTTTAATCCTGTTAAATGTGCTATTATAGTTTCTCGTATATCTTGAGACAGACCAACCTTATTACTGCACATATAACTTTACCGTTCAATATTATTAATTAAAATAATATTTATGATTTATAGGCAAAAACTTTTATATTTATATGATTCTTTTTTATGTTCTCCATTATTGATTATTTTTCGCGTACCATTGGTGGTAATTAAATTGTGTATACCATTGGTGGTGTACCACAGATTGGGAAACGCTGGTCTAATGCATGCATAGTTGGGCAAACTTCACGAGAGCAACGACTAAGTTAGCCGTTGGCAAAATTTTTTAGTGTTATTCATTAGCCTTAATATTTTTTTAATTCTTTTTCATAAAAATAATTCCATAATAATAATGTTAGTAGACTATGTGTGTTATTTTATTTTTCTAATCAAATTAATTTTATTCATAAGGAATAAGTGTGTTATATTATAAAAATATCATTTATTATCATTGAATGAAAAGGTATAGGTTAAAAAGAAAAAGTCAATTCTTTAGTTTAATTAGTCTTCTTTATTTAACTTTTATAATATACATAAATTGTTACAGATGTTTTTCTGTAACTTCTTAATGCTAGGTAAAACTCACTGAACATTATAATTATTTAAATTACAATAAATAATGATTTTCAGAATCAATACTGGTGATACCCAGAGTACTGACTGCAAAAGTGTTCATCAATGGAAGCCCAAGTGAAAAAGACGTAAAAGACAAATCCAATGTGAATATACCAACTTTGGTAAGGGATCTAAAAAAAAAAAAGTATGTAGTTATAATACGTAATATGCCATGTATTTATTAAAATTAAAAATTGCATGTTAAAAAAAATTGAATAAAAAAGTAAAAGTAAAAATAATTTTATTTTTCCATTAAATCTGTTAATTAATATGAAAACGTAAAAATAGAACGAAAGTAATTAATAATATTTGATTAATATTAAAAATGATAAAGAAAATGCGTAAAAAATAAAAAGGATAACCTAAAAGGAAGGTTACAGAGTCTAGAGAGTGGTAGAAGTAAAAAAGATAACCAAAGAGGAAGGTTAAAGATGGCTGGCAGAGTCGTGAGAGTGTGCAAGAGCAACAGTCAGCTGGAGCGATCTAGTGGCCACTGGATCAGGTGAGTGAAGTGTCCGCCATCTTGCTCTGGGTGGGTATATAACTAAGTTCGTTGGAAGGGCGGGGCAGGGTGGGGAGAACCGTCGAAGCGACAACATCTCCCTACCACATGATTCTTAGAGAGAGAGGTGATGAATGTTAGACTAGACTAGATAGATAACTTATGTTTGGAGCGACGAGCGATCTACCCCCCTGCATCATTCAAGTCGTACTAAAGAGAAATTGCCTTGACAGCTGTATATATAGGGAAGGTTACAGCACTGCTACCTGGTGGCAATTATATGAACTACTATTTAACCTGCCTGATAAGTGGCGCCCTCTGGCGGATTTTTTTGGAACTAATTTTTTATTTTTTATTTTATACTTAATTTCTTTAGATATTTTTAAGTTTTTCTGATAGTTTTATACATTTTTTAGCACTTCTTTCTGTATGTTATTAATTTATTTATGTATTTTCACATATAGAATTTACGACTATGTCACAAAAAATTGGTATGAAATAAATAGATTTTTTTTATTAAGCTAGACGTTTTTCTTAATTTTCCTGCTAAATAATACCTTTTTTTCATGAAAGTAAAAAAATCATATAATAAATAAGATTGTCTTGCAAATTACAAAAAAATACAAATACCTGAATAATACATTTCTTTAGTAATTTATTCATAACAAAAGTTGTTTATTCCATTGGATGTTTCCTCAACTTTTTTTTCATTTCAACTTCATTTTGATGAATAGTTTTGAAGGTAGTACCACAATATTGGCTGTTTCAATCTGAAAATCATAATTATTCGACGAAATAAAGTGTTTATAAGAGTTAATAATTAATTATGGTGTTCTATCCAAAAATACTATACATCAAAACTCAATCGTTTTTAAAAAATACATTTTTATTTTACAGGAAATAAACGAAAAAAAATGAAAAACAAATGAAATTTAAAATTTTGAAAATTAATCAGTATTTTAGAATGAACACATAGCATTAAAACAGTAAATTATTTGAATTACTCCTTCCTTGCAAGCTTACTCTCGTGCTAATCTTGTCCTAGTCAAATTACACTTACTGACATCAATTTATAAATCATTGGTTTATTACAGCTAAAATAAACCATAAAAAAAAAACTCAATTTTGTCCGAAATTATTTAATTTTAATTGTGAAAGCTAAAGAACTACGAATATCTCAAACACTTGGTAAAGTATTATGTACTCCGAATAATTTTGAATGAACTTAAACCTGTTTAGGATTAAAAAATATTAAGCTCAACTAAAAATATTCTGAATTTACATGCATATTTGACGCAGAAGCTTTCAATCAAATTAAAACCTACTTTCAACAAAAATTAAAACATTTTCAGTTTTAATAGGAAAAGTTTAATTTATCTGGCAAAAAGAGCTTTAGTTTCTGCTGTAATACTGTGTGTTAACTAATAATTAATAAGACTACCTGAAAAACAGTCCATAGGCAGAGAGTGGTAGGTAGATTTCCTGGACTTCTTTATACTCCAGAGGAGAAAGGATGAATCGACTTATATTTACCGGCGTACTGCTGCATGTAATCATTTCAGATGAAAGATGAGCAGCCAGCTGGAATAGCGTTGGAGAGCCCAGAGATGAAAGCACTGGAAATGGAAGTTCTGAATAATTTGGATAAATAATAGTTTTATTTGATGATTTAAGATAAAAGGTTGATAAGTACACTTAAATGTTTAAGAACCTTCTTTGATTAATATAAATAAAGTATTTTCTATTGGGTGAATATTTTTAAAAAATAGTTCGGATACAGCATGATTAATTTGGAAAAAAGTTTAATCTGGCTGAAGAATACTTCTATTTGATTGAAAATGTTAATGAACTAACATATACTGATAAAAATGAAGGAAAATTAAGCACGACGGATAAAATTCGAAGCACGTTCAACTTTGAAGATTTCAATCAAATTTTAGCTTTGTTTAGAAAAATAAAACATTATTCATTCAGATTAAAAGGAAAAGATTAAAAAAAGAAGATTTAGTTTATATAAAAATATTCGAACACATGAACTAACCTGAATTAGAGTCCTTAACTGGCAGAATGGTAGGTAGATTTCCTTGGCTTCTTTGTACTACAGAATGAATATCACCTAACAGTTACTGGCGTGCTGCAGGATGTGAAGAAGTCCTACAACAGCAATATTAAATAAAATTGAAACTAAAGGGAAATGGGGCAGTTTATTAAATAAAAATATTGGTGCTGATGTAGAAGAAATTAATTTTGAAGAAACAGTTTGCAATAAAAATTCGTTTGTGCGTCTTTGGCAAGGATCCAGTTCAGCTCATTCCTGCTTAAAATTTAATGAACATTTGTTTATATAATATATGTAGTGGAGGGGGAAGAATGTGCAATAAAGCACATTACTTTCTTTTACTACGATTCACTAAGTTCCAACTTTCAGTGCACTGAAAAAAGCTCCGGGCGCCAATAACCTTAGATGTTGACGCGCCTTAAATCACAAAAAAAAAATAAGTTCCAACTTAATGCAGCTTAACTTATTACATGCACTCAATAGATACATTGTGAGAACTACACCCAGAACCAACCTATTAAAAAGAATCTTGAAAATAAATATTTGTATTAATTTACTGCTTATTAAATTTAGTTTGTAGGGCCCAAGGGTCGGACTGCTACGATCAGTCAAGTAAATTTAAATTGACTTTAAAAATAAGTATTAAACTTATGTTAATCGCTTATTTATAACAAACGAAAAATAAATAAAACCACTTTTAAAAAAAAATAATAATGTATATAACAGACAAAAACAACTTATATTAATTGAGAACAGAATAAAGAACGCACGCTTTCAATCGACATCAAATATGAAAACAACATAACTAAAATCATACTTCTAATGAAAAACAATAACATAACTTGCGTAATAGAAAGGAGAGAATTTACAGCCATGTACAGAAAGATAGAAAGAAAAATGTATCAAATAAGAGATATATTCATTAGGTGTAAATATCGTAAATAAGAAATTTAGAGAAAAACATTCATTCTAAAATATTAATATTAATTCTGAGAATACAAAACGATATTGTTAGGTTTAATCAGGCTGAAGAATGCTACTATTTGATTGAAAATGAAGTTAGCTCGTGCTTGACGGATAAAATCAAAGATATTGCCAAGTACGTTTCACTTTGAATACTTCAATCAAATTTGAACATTATTAAGATTGAAAGAAACATTACTGAATATTACTTACGGTTTTGTTTGTGTTGGAATACTTAGAACACATGAAATATTAGATAAGACTAACTGAATACCAGTTCTACGCTGGCCGAGTGATAGATTCCCTTGACTTGTTTTTTGTTATTTATTACATATTGCTTTTGGGGTTTATCCCCTGATACTCCGGAATAGAATGGATATGTATCATAAAATATTTACTGGCATCTGTTAGGTATGAAAATGGGTCACAGAGATAATTATTTGAGATGAAACCTAGCATTAATACTCTGCAAGCTGGCAAAGTGTCGGAATGCAATGGATAAAGATAGGACTCTCTTGTCAGCAGTTTCTACTTCTGCACTGTTCTTTTAAGCAGACAATTTACAAAAAAAAATATATTTGATCTTATAGTTTAAATAAATATACAGTACCTTAGTTTAAAAATATTAATTATTGTGTCTAGTACTCTCTGTATTTTTACAAACAGCAGTAAATAACTAACTTTGGTGGAATGTGCATTGAAACCTCGACAGTTCAGCTTCCGTTAGACATTTTAGTATTCAAATTAAACAAAAAAACTGTTAATAATTGTCACCTCAAAGCCCAGAAGAAGGTGTAAATCCAGAAATACTATCAACAAAATCAATTTAAAAAAAAAGTTTACTTAAACTCCTCTTTCATTTAGAGGGGTTTGTTTGTAATAAAAGAAAGTATTACTTTCTGATATCACAGAATATTTTTATTTTGAAATAGTACTGAGCATTACCATTCATTTGTTATAATTTCAATGTAAATGTAGTATCGTTGATTTTAACGTCGCCCATGCATGCTTTTATATTGGACTTTCTTCATCAGTCTGTTTAATCATCAGACTGATCAAACAGTTTAAAAATATACTGCTTAGTGTACTCCAATTCAACTTAGTTCTTGATTCACACTACACTTACTGACTGAGGAGTGAAGACTGAAGTCAGGGAGGTTATATTTATGGTTTCAAGATATCATATGGTGTGTAAATGTGATATTTAAAATGTTAACGAACTATAAAACATTTTTTATAAAAATATTGGAATAAAATTAATAAAACTTAGTACGGACTTGAGTCTTCTGAATTTTTTAAATATAAGTAAAGTTTTAGAATTGTATTTTACATGAGAGGGGCGCGCTTTATGTAAGCAGAAAACACTGAATTCACGTTCATTTGTACCAAGAAATGTTGTTAAATTAGAAGAAATTATATATACGTATAACTGTAGGTCTTCAAAAGATAATAATAAACTTCGAGAACTTTTAGAAAGGACGAAAAATGGCATTTAATAGGATTGGCCGAGGTTAGAAGAAACTTCCCGTTTCTTTAAATTGAAGTATTGAGATGGAAAATGGAATGAAATTTTACTGCAACGGAGAAGGAAGTTTGGGAGGAACTGACTTCTTAGTGAATTCACATATTTCAAGACAAATAATCCCGTTTAAAGACAACTCTCATCGGGTATCGAATTTAAAATGGAACCCTGAAAAAAAAAGAAATTGAAGAATGAAAATTATACAAGTATATGCTCCTACAAGTGAGGCTACGGAATAAGAAATAGAGGAGTTTTATAATCAAGTTCAGCCTGCTATTAACAAAGACTGATGTAGATTCACTATAATAATAGGGTACTGGAATGCGAATGCCTAAAAGTAAAACGATGAAACTGCTGTAGGAAACATTCGATTAGGAGAACGAAATGAAAGAGGAAATCAGATGATAGAGTTTGCAGGGGCAAATAATATAATGATCATGAACTCCTTCTTCAAAAAAGAATTACGGTGAAAATGAACATGGATTAGCTCAGTTGGGAAAACCTGAAATGAGCTAGACTATGTGGTGTCAAATAATAAAGATATACCTGATACTGGTTGTTGATATCAAAGAAAATATAAATATTGGCAGCGATTGTGACAAAGTAATCACAAAAAGAAGAAAGAAATTAATAAAAAACCAACTTGAAATAAAAAACAAATATGTAAATTTATAAGAAATAAACAAAAAACAATTATGCAATTCCAGATGCTGTCCACTTCAACAACCCTTGTTCTTCGAGTAAGCAAGATGTGGTAAACCTGTTTGCTGAGTATTTCTCAAGTGCATATAGTAAGCCAGTTCCAGATACTACAACCAATAAAGTTGTGATATTTCTGAATTCAGTGAATATCTCAATAATAGAAATCAGCACAGAAGATGTACTAAGACAACTGTGTAATGTGAGCATCAGAAAAAGTACAGGACCATCTGTAGTAATAAAAACTTGTCAATTTGCTCTGGCTCTGATTCTGGCTTCATTATTTAACAAATCTTTAAATCAAGAGATATTTCCGGCATGCTAAAAGCAAGTCTTGTAGTTCCTGTTCACAAATCTGTAGATAAAAGGGATGTTACACATTATAGACCAATTTGCGTTCAATAAGCAATTGCGAAAATTTTTGAAAAGTCTTTAATTGACATCCTTTGACCCTTACACGAAAATTTCATCCTCAGTAAACAGCATGGGTCCCATTCTGAAAGATCGACTTTTACTAATTTGTTACTATTTGAAAACTATGTATCTATAGAGAGCCTTAGTTACTGGTCAAGCAGGTCGATGCTTTATAACTCGATTTCGCCAAAGCTTTCTATCGCGTCAATCATTCCAAACTAAATCAGAAACTTATCTTATTACGGAATTCATGGATCATTACTTGACTGGTTCTATTCCTACCTCACCGTAAGACACCAATCAGTTAAATTCAAATCAGTAAGTCAGAAGAATTTCTTATATCATCTGGTGTACCACAAGGCTCTATTCTTGGCCCTTTTTAATTCAAAATGTTTATCAACGAAATATCTACGTGTCTCAATTCAGTAAACTTTCTGCTTTTTGCTGACGACTTAAAGATTTATGCTGCCATTAACTTAGCTGATGACTCTATCCTGCTCCAAAACTCTTTTCATTACCTGAATGTTTGGTGTGATGAAAATGATATGATCCAAAACATCTCGAAATGCAAGGTATCGTCGGAGTCGGACGTGTACCAGCTTTGATTATTCTCTTCATGCTAAAACACTTACTGGATCTAATGTAGTGAAGGACCTTGGTGGTGTAACGTTCAGTGCTACTCTTTCATTCAACCTCCACAAGATCTACTTGAAACTTTGAAGACGTCAGAACCATAATTGACCTTTACAAAGTAATGAAACGACCTATTCTTGAGTACTGCTCTGCTTTATGGTCTCCTTATCAGAAAACTTACGTCAACAAACTTGAATCACTTCAAAGGAGATTCCTAAGATTGCTCTGGTATCGAGAGACAAAAGCCATGACGGTAGTACCAAACGACGACAAAATGGAATTTAGTGGTTTGAATACTTTTCAGTTTCGTAGACAGGCCACAGACTTAATTTTTATTTTCAAAATACTAAATAATAATATTTATTGTCCTGAACTGTTATCACTTAAATTTTCACGTGCCAACATACAATACTTAAAACTATAATACTACCAAATTGACAGAAATTAAGATTACTTTAGGAAATTGATTGTCGAGTTAAAATTCATTTAAAACAACTCATTTAAATTATAAATTTGAATGTGATCACATATAATTTTCAAATCTTCCATAATTCTGATGTTTGCTATGTAGACTGAACATCATTAAATTCTAATAAATAAATTAAAAATAAATTTCAGCTTCTGCAAGACCTCCATCAACGAAATAATTATTTTTTCAGATAAGTTATTAATAGAAACAATTTTCAAGTGTCTACATCAGTAAGAAAAACTGCATGCCTATGCCATCTAGCGGAGGTTTAAAGAACTGCCACTTAACAGTAGTTCTAAAGGGTGCCGCTAGATAGTAATGAAACCACTTTTGCAAGTGGATTTTTGCTTTAACTTTCATTATAGCGCAATAACTTCCTGGTCTGATTATACATTTCCATTTATTTATTTGGGAACTTACAATCAGAACAACATGTTTGTGCTCTACAATGAAAAATAACGATATTACCTTGAAGGTTTCGAGGCATTTTAGGTACCTATTAATCGTACGACAAAGCTTTTGATTTATCTTTTTGTAGATATTGTACTTCTGCTCCTGAACATTTTTTTTATTCATTTAAGTTAGATACTTTTTTTATTTGGAATTTTTTAGTTATTCTTAAATTAATTCAGATTGTTTTGTTTAAATTTCTTAAAACACTTAAATGGTAATCGTAAATTCAAATCTAACGAGAAGTTGAATGTATTCAATTTTTTTCTAGGATAATTGTGATTTGATATTTGTAAATATCATATTGCAATTCTCAAATTAAAAGAAATTGTTCTAAGAAGCAGTAAAATGAATAAATAATTCAAACTTACCATTTTAATTAGATGCCAAGTTTTAGATGAGCAGTAAGAGGTGTGTCTAAATGACTAAATTCGCCTGCTGCTGTTCCTAAATTGAATATAAGCTTTGGTTGGAATAGATGGATGTCTGCAGAGATTTGGACTTGATTTGTGATTCAGAATTATGTTGCTTTTCAAGACGATTTTATTGAATAGCAAACCTAAAACATAATACAATTGATCATATTGAATTAGTCTATACTATAACCGAAATGAACAAAAAAAACAAAAGAGGACTTAAAATTTCCCCCTGCCCCTAGTAACCAAAATTTCATCAGACACGGAGGACTCCCCAGAGATAACAAAGGATGCCATGGAATACATCTTACTGTAAAACCTAATAACTTTTGCGCTAACACCAATTTGAGCCAATTTAAACCACAATTTTGAATGGTCAACAGAATCAAAGGCCCTCTTTAAATCAATAAATATTCCAAAAACCTTCCTCTTCTTCAGTCTCAGTTGTACATTAACGCCCGAAATTAAACTAAAGACCGCGTCTGCACGACCTCTGCCCTTACGAAAACCCATTTGCTCTTCTGGTATGAGATCTCTAGCTTCTGCCCAATTAACGAGTCTATTGTACATGATATAAGTAAATATCTTAGTAATTGCATTAAATATGGCAATGCCACGATAATTTTTATGGTCTAAACGATCCCCTTTTTTAAAAAGTAATTGCAATTTTATTTTACACCAGGATGGTGGGATATTTTCAGTTGTCCAAATATTATTAAACAAGTTTAATAAATAAGTAGTCCAATTCGGGGGTAAGGCTTTATAACACTCGTTAGGAATTGCATCCAAACCTGAGCTTTTTTTGTCTTAGAATTATTTATACTGGCCAACACCTCCTCGAGAGTTATGTCCCCATCTAGCTCATAAACAAAATTACTTATAAAAACAAAGTCATTATTTAACGTGGGTGGAAGAATGCTACGATAAAAATTTTCCCATTCATCAATTGAAATAGGACATTTATTCTGATTTTTAAATTGTATACGTCTTATACATTCCCAAAACTGCGACGGATTTTTAATATTACTTATAGAGTCTTTTATATTGTTATAATAAACCTCTTTATTCAATTTAATTAAACATTTATATTCTTTCTTTTTATTTATATATGTAGCTAACAAATCTTGCTCAAAATTATCTTTTTTACATTGATTATATAATGCACGTACTTCCTTCTTAGCAGAGATGCAATCCTTGGAGAACCAAGGTTTATGAACGTTTTTCTTCACACCCAGGTTTTGTTGCTTTAATAAGTTTAAGTTAAATAAGCTACCTTGAATTGCCGAAATGAAATTATTATTAAGCGCTGAAGAAGATTCACTTGAAAAGTAAATGTTTTCTACTGAATTGATATAGTTACAAAATGAAGATGCATTAAAAGCATTTCTATTAAAAATCCACGGAGAGTTAGTTTGCTGTGAATGTAATAGTTGTGAAGCATTGTCATCTTCATCCCCCAGTAATATAGAGATAGAGCATGATAGATGATCTGAGAGATCAGAAATATTTTTAATTTGAAAACTACTTACAGGAAAAGAGAAAGCAAAACTTAGCCAGACCAGGTCAACAGTGCTACATCCTTGATTACCTATATATGTAAAACTTCCAGGAAAGTCCAGGTCGGAACGGCCATTACATACAAACATTCCCAGCGACTCCATTTCTTCCACTAACTTTTCTCCTCTGCCATTAACTACTTGATCCAAAGATACTCTGTGACCCCAGAGCTCCTGACCTAAAGTAAAACAATTATCAAATTGATTTAAATTAGCAATTCTGGCATTAAAATCGCCACCCACTATTATATCAATACCATTATACAAAGAAATCACATTAAATAACTCATTTTAAAACCACTCACATATTACATGGTTATCACTACCTGGTTGCCAGTACACCAAACCAACAATTAGCTGAGTATGTTGAACATCGAGTAGGAGACAGATGAACCAGCTATTTGAGACTAACACTTTACATTGAGATGTGAGACCTTTCTTAATAAAAGCAGCGAGACCACCACTTGCTCTTCCCAATTTATGTACTTTAGTGCTTCCTTATAGCGACACTAATAATCATTCAGAAAAAATGGAATATTAAAGCTAGTAGTATTATGAATCCAAGTTTGGCTGAAACATATAATTTCATGATTTAGTAACTGATCAATATCTTTTGGGCACAAATTGAACAAAGTTCCAAAACCATACACGTTCCAGAATAATACATTAATTTTATGATACAAGTATTTTGTTGACGAGTCTGTTCCGAAATTACAAAAGTAATAAATATGTTGGTGAAACGTAAGGGGGCAATGGTTGGGATAGCAGAGTGACACTTTTTGATTCTATTGCATCCGTAACTCTACTGTATGGATCAGAAATTAGAGGAATGAAATACTTAAATGTGGAGAAAAAAATTCAAGTTCGGTTCTTTAAATAGTTGTTGTGTTGACCTAAAAACACTCCAAATTATATAGTTTTGCTAGAAACAGAAAGATTACTATTGTATATTATTATTTCAAAATAAATGATCTACATGTGATGAAGTTTTTATCAGTATACCCTTGAAAGACTAATATTCCAATAAGAAACATCTCTATTATACTTAAAAAAGCCTATATTACATTAGGTTAACATTTTCTTTGAATTGGTAATTTTTACTCCGATATTTTTGCAATAATTCTTCAACTGGCTATGTAATGTTAGTATATTATTATTATTATTATTATGGAAACTCATCAGACAAAGACGATAACAAAATATCAAATTATTAAGAGAATTCAAAATATGTTATTAGATTTTTTGGAAATGCATAATTAATGACATTAAGTAGTAATAACTAGGCTAATTATAAGTACAAAGTCTAATTAATGGACAATTCAATCTATACGTTATATGGTTTAAATTTAAAAAGTTAGAGATGAAATTTAATTACATTTAAACAGCAATAGAACGCATCTTGAGATTGAAAAAAGGCATTTTTGCCTCATGAGCATAAGCTACACCTGGAAATAGACTTCCTTCAACAGTTGTTTACAAAAATGGAGCAAAAGTGAACGCATATACTATCTAGCGACAATATTTAGAACTACAATCAAGATGTAGTTCACAGTATTGCCGCTAGGTTGCATGCACTCTATCGCTTCTTTTAAAAAATTCGATACCTTTTTGAACATTATAGTAGTTAAAAGCCTAAGAAAAAATATTAATCGGAATTTGTAGAGATGATGTAGTTTTTGGATACATAAATACAATTATAAAAAGTTTTTATTAATCTGAGTAAAGTTTTTTTTACTTAAAATGTAAGTTATTTTTAGATTTCTTAAGATTTTCACCTTTAAATTGCTCAAAAATTAAAATAATAATTATGAATTGATTGTAATTTATAGTAATTCGAATCTCATGAGGAGTTTTGTATATTTAATTTATTGAAATTATTTAAATAATTTTTATGTGACCGTAAAGCATGGAAAAATATTTTACTTTAAACTTTTGTTTGTTTTAACTGTACTTATACTCAAATTTCAAGTTAGAATTTAAAAAAAAAGTACTATAAACATTTGTAAGATTAAATAAATCAAACCTTCTTAGTTTTTAATTAGATGCAATGAAGTGATGTGGATACGTATACATAGATTAAGATAAATCCAAGCATTCATAAATCCCACCCATTGATCTACCAAATCTGAGGTTCTTGCACATTCTAATCCTAAAGTAGATACGATAGAACATATGTAGATATGCTAGATGACTCCTAATGGCTCGGATATTTGACGCCAGCTTCTTCACTTGTTAGAATGGGCTAATCTGAGAGACATCAAGACGTTAGAAGTGTGTTTTGAGGCCATTAATACTGTTATTAGGCGATTTCGGCGACTTACAAGATACAACTTTCGGTGAACTACTTGTGATATTATTGAACTAGTTATTATTATTATTATTTCTAAGAATTTTCGCTCAAAATGACACTCAAGTTGAAACTGATTTTGAAGAAAACACGCCAATAACTGCACGTTAAATTACAATCAAGCCACTCCACTTTTTTTAAATCCAAAAAAGAAATACACTAATGTATTTTATGAATACAGTAAAATCCGATTACCCAAATATTCCTGAGATAGTATTTAAGATATTTTGTAAACTCATTCGCCATTTTCTAGAAACCACTTTTTGACTCGGAAAACCTCAAACCGATATTTCTGGTGACTACTTTCCTCCAGTAATGAGAAAGTTAAAGAAACACTTGCGAACAAGAGAAGCTGGACAATACTCTTGGCTCGGACAGAAAACATTCTGAAGTCGAAAACTATCTCAGAACGTTCTACAAAACCTAACACAGATTAAATTAGCAATTAAATTTATAGTAATTTTTGCAATTACGAAAGCGGCCGTTCAAATAAACTGTTTACTTCTCAAAATCAATATAATATCAATCAAAGGCGTATATACATATAATATTTTTTTAAATATAATTTTTACCTCTTTAAGTCTTTGTATGTTAGAATTAGTTCATGTCCTTCGTTCTATCTTGGATGAATCGTAAGCCAGAGCAAAGTCGAAATTCTTCTTTCCAGGTTTGGCAAAAGATCGTCCTGCGAGTCGAAATGTATGGCATTAAAAAAGTAACAAAAAAAGAATACTAAATTCATACAGATCATCCATTTTTATAATATATTTAGTTGTGGTTGAATCCTAAAACATTTATCATCTTTGTCTTAACACAAAACTGGGCGTTTATTATTATTATTTAAGAGGAGTGAATAGGACCTGGCCCTGAAAGGGCTACTAATCTACCCGATAGAAAACCCAGCATTCAAACAATTCTCGCAACTAACCTTTAACACTGGTAACTCCGTTGAATAAATTGACTGCTCCTAGGTTTTATATTTTCTATAATTTTTAATTGTGATATCTATCTAAATAATGATCACTATTCTATTGAAAATCTGCCAGAAATTGGCATGTGAATAATAAAAATCTACTTCGAATTCATCGGAAATTACAAACGCCTCAAGATATTCATAAAAATAAGACTTTCGATGTGTCCAGAATAAGTTTGAAAAATACGTATTAAATATTCCCAACTTATAAGCAATAAGTTGGTTAAAAACTAAAATTAAATTAATCAATTTTAATGTCAACAAAGTGTTAATTGTTGATCTGTAAATAAAAACTTCGTCTACAGTCCAATGCTCTGTTCAGATTTGCTGATCATATTAAGTAATAAGCAGTTCTTGGCTGGTTGTTATTGGCCAAGAACTGCCACTATCTTATTAAAAAATACAGTCAACACAACACGAAATATCATATTTGATCAAAGCTTACATTAGAAATAACAGAAGTAGTTTTAATGAGACAGTTGAAGAAGTTATTAGCTATTCATTTTGAAATATCTACAAATTTCACCTCTACATTTTTGTTCTTATGTGACTGGACTGTCGAAAGTGTCAACAAAACTTTCTTTGAAAAGAAAAACATTAAAATAGTTCACACTTTAAGTATTACAACTTAATTTATAAAAATAAATCATTTTAGAATGTTTGTCTGTTTAAGCAATGTTTTAGTTTGATTTTCTAGCTTGAAAGAATATTTAAATGAGATACAGTAAGGAACATTTTATGTTTAAAGTTTTTAACATTGCTTTAAATAAACCTTCTTTTTAGACGGTCTACCTATCATTAAAAAAGAATTTTAAATTTATAATGAATTAAACAAAAAAAATAGAGAACTAAGTAAAATAAAATCCCTAATAAATATTTAGGTACATGCTAGTTAAAATTATACTAATTACAAATTACCTTTTTTACTTTTCAAGATAAGAATTGTAAATCTTACTTCTTTATGTTCATGAATGTCGGAATAATTGCGTCCCTTTGATATGACATTGTTATTTTTTAGCCAAAGTTCAGTCCGCATTCAACTGGCTGGATTTTCTAATGATTTATATTCTGCTTAAAATTGTATAACTTAACAAGAAAGTAATCAATAAGAGCACCTGTAAGATTTACCAAAGACCACGATATCCATTCAAGTTATTGCTTTATATTAGCTGAACACAATAGAAACAAATCAAATATTTACTACAAATTACAGTACAAATTATAAAAAAAAAAAAGTACCTACAACTTTTCAAATATTGTAGCATTAATTACAAAAAATTAATCTCAGATAAAACGATGAAATACATTATGAAGTGAATTATTCAGAAAAATATTGTTATCTACGGATAAATCTCTCTTTATATATAAATCTTTTTCACGGCAAGAGACTAAATAATCCTTAAGAAACAATCAAATCTGAGAAAGACTTACCTTTTTGTAATATTCTTTTTACATTAGTAAATACATCAGGAAAGTGATAATTATTGATATTTGATTCAATTATTTTTACTATTTCTGTAATTTGTTTAGAAATATATAAAGACGAGTTATTTCTAATTAAAATGAGAAATTGATTAGATTATTTTAGCAAGTTTAACAGTTAGATGCCAAAAGTGCATGCCCATGCTATCTATCGGCGGTATGTAGAAGGTAAGGCACGGGACACTAGCTTACTAGTTCATGAACTTTTAACAGTTTCTAAAGCAGCATAGATTTTAAAAGGGGGCCAATTTCAAAGATTTTTTTTTTTTTGGTCTATAATGATTTTTCAGTCTAAAGAACTTCGACTAAATTGAGTTTTGCACGGTATGAAATTTTCTTTTGAACGTCAAATTTAATTAATCACTAAAATAATGCAAATCATTTGAAGTCGGTTCAATAAATCTCATAAATAACTACATATAAATATCGAACTAATACTTTTCATTCACCTGTTCTTTTTCTTTTGTTGCCTCTCCAATTTGGCTTTGTGTTGCAGGAAAAATGCATCCAATTTTCTTCTGATTCTGAAATTTTCGAAAAACCTTGATTCTGTCATTGCTGGTGTGCAGTTGAAGTACGATCTCTTTCCAGACGATCCGTTACAATACACTTCTAATCAGTCCCTCCTCCTCCTTCTTCTTCTGATAGGTAATTTATTTGATGATTAGTTCTGAATAGATTCCTGTAACAGTTGTCCTGTGGAACAAATTCAATTAGAAAATTAAAGTCTGAACAATAATTTCAAAAATCATCATTTCCACTAATCAAAAAACAATGGTGTCTCACTTTTTGTTTAGAAGCAATGAACTCTTTAATCAATACAGTTTTACCAGTAAGACTTGTTTTAATTCTACATCTATTTCTTAGAAAAAATAGGGAACACATTATTTTTTAGACTAGTAATATCGTATCTGCACTAAAAATTATTTATGCAAGTACAGCATTAAATAATATTGTTTTTCATTGAAAACATTCCAATATTAAATTTATATAATTTTATTACTTTACAGCAGCTCATCCCAAACCTTTAATTGAACTTTTTGAAGTTTATCTTCTTCCACATTAATCCTCCAAGGAGATTGAATAGAAGATGGTCCCGCAATCTACTCTCCTCATAAGAGCAGTATAGTGCATCTGTTCACGTAAATGGAGTGTCGCCACTGAGTGCCTTCTCCTATCTTCATTCACGATATTGTTATATTATAACACATTTGTTTGCTGCAACAATAAATGCAGTTGCACATTTCAATAAAAAATTTTTTAAAAAATTATATAATATTTAATTAAAATAATGCATCAGCTGTAAAAACGAATCATTTGTTTAAGAAATGCTTGCGACATTTATAAGAATGGTATCTAACAAATTAACTCATCAAGCAAATACACTTTAAAAATTTTGAAATATGCAGCATCAAATAACAAATCTAATGTAACAACCATTACCCAATTTAGTAAATATGATTTAGTAATTTTTATGAACATACAAAAATGATCCATTTTTTATTTCCAAAAAGGTAATTATTACAAATATCCTATTGGGATTAAACAAAAATAATAATGCTTGTTTTTTCGTCTTCTTTACTTATGATATTTACCATGTACCAAAACAAATGGCACCACCCTTAAGGTAAAGTCGTACCGAAAGTGGATGATCGTTAATTCCGTTAAAAGAGTTCAAGGGAGAGATTGGAGTGGATAACAGACTTAAAATACGGATTATCAAAGCGACCAGTTTATGAAAAGGTAACATCGTTTGGTCTTCATCTCTGCTGGACAAGTGATTGGACACCATAAAGCAGCCATTTTTAGATATCATATTGACTTCTTAAGGCAGCCATGTTCCACTGTTGCCAAGATAGACATCAGTAGGATTACATAATCTTTAATTATGTCCCTATTTTGTACGGGGCAGAATTGATGAAATCGAATATTGATGAGAAGAAGGTTCTAGGGTAAGGCAATATGAAATTGTAGCATGATCTCATAGTTGTTATCAGATGTGATCTGCGCTGATATAGGGATTAGATTTAGATCTTCTTCGATTTTTATCCAAGAAAGGTTTGATCTCATCGATAAATTGCGAGTTCTTAATACTAAATTTGATATCCTTTTTATTAAACGATCTTGTTAGTGCCATATTCCGACAAGATCTTACGATGCGAGCATAGGTCGTCACCTTTCTACAGTTTCAAGCCTATAACTTTATTCCTTCAGTGAGGTGCAACTTTTTTTTTAGAAGGCACTTTATTCTCACGAATAAGTGTGAAAGTACCAAAATTTTCATCTATAAGTTAAATACCTAGAATAAAAATCAAATATGCGTTAGGAGGCAGCAGCTTCAAGTTCTACAACTACTAAGCGTGTATTCAATGCTGATGATCGCGTTGACCATTGTGATCTACTTGATGTTACGGATTTGAACATTACTGTCAAGAATATATTATGTGTAAGTATAAGTGTAAATTATTTATCTTATTTTACAAAAGGATATATTTAATTAAATTATGTACCATAATTATAATTTTCATTATTTTTCAGTGCACAGTAATCATATTGGTTACTTTGGACAGATTGCCGTAGAAGCAAATCTTCAGATACTATTACTTATGGTCTATCAACTACCGCAAAACCTCCAACATTTGATGCTGCACAGACAGTGGCAGGCAACAACTAAGCACATTCCACAGCCTGCATCGTTTGTTTCTTGGCTACCTCAAATGGCAGTGTCCGGCGTAAATTCTGTGTTGACAGCTTTGATCCGGAACCTACTGTTTTTCAATTGAACAAGATTTCCTGTAGCAATGAAAATCAACTATTTGTCCCAGCACCAGTGTCTGTTAAACCAGCAACTCACAATGGTTTGCCCAACTTTTAAATAATTACTTAGTTTTGAAATCATATAATAAAGTTTCTTCTGAGGGATTTGATTTCGATAAAAAAAATTTTTTGAAGGGTTGTAATATACTTCTGTTTTCCGTCCCACTCACGTATGTACAAATTTATTCCTTTTTTATTTTTACTTGATTAAATGTTTGATGCCAAAAGTAACGTTAATTTCAATTTAAGTATTATCTACATTAAGTAAATTTGTTTCATACAAATAGGCATACTGTCATTATGCCGTTTATTTAGTAAGTTTAGGTAATTATTGTAGAAAGTTGGTGAATCAGTAAAATAAAAGCAATGCAACCATTCTAATCGAAGTCACGTAAGTAAGTAGAGGTGCTCATAGGTTACAAGGTCCTACCTTGCTTAGTCCTTTAAACGCTAAAGTTCTTAATCGCCTGCTTTCGTCCTGAACCGATTAGATTTCAACAGATTTTCCACATTATTGATGTTTTCTTGCGGATCATCTTCAAGAATTGTACGGCCTTATTTAAATTCTTCACTGCTAAAAGATGAGAGCAGACTTCATATCCTTGGAGGACTTTTTTCTTCTTCTTTTTTTAAATAATTAGAAAGCCAACTCTACTGCAACCCTGCAACCAAAAAGGTCAATGTAAATAGTTACATCACCTTCTCGAGTCCTTTCTCTTTGATTAGTCTCAGAAGGCTGGTGAGGGGATTCCAGTAAAAGCTTCAAGGTATGAAGAAGTTTTCTTTTACGAGGAGCCAAACTCTCAGTAGTTTAAAGCCTTCACACTGGCACAATAAAAGCAGTGCCACCAACTGTTCTTCCTAGGTTATTATTGTCAGAGGATGCGATCCAAGCATTTCTTTAGGCAAAGGAGAGCCTCCAATCATCAGAAGAGCTTCCCAGTTTGAATAAGTAAGTCGTCTTGGGCGAGTTGCAAAAAATTACCTTTTTTATTTGCCTTTGGCCTAGGGTTCCCATAGAAGCTCTCCGTTTAAAATTAGTTATTTAAAAAATAATAAATTCATCACTATTTTTGAAGAATTCAGCCTTGACTTACAGATGAAATTGGATAAACCAGGGCTCATGAAATCTCTGCAGACGATTATAATTCTTTCAAGTACCATAAGAGCACTCCC
Source organism: Rhodnius prolixus (assembly GCF_049639745.1). Lineage (NCBI taxonomy): Eukaryota > Metazoa > Arthropoda > Insecta > Hemiptera > Reduviidae > Rhodnius > Rhodnius prolixus. The sequence continues at coordinate 8,977,183 of NW_027411603.1, read as the reverse complement.
AGATTCACCGGGAACTTTTGTTACAGACTACAAATAATTCATTAGATTTGCTAAGAATATGCGATGGAATAATAATTAAACATGTGTGTTTTCTAAATATACAAACAACCTGCTAAGGAGAATTTGTCCAATTTTCTTTTCTTTAAATGTCTCCTAAAAAAAGCTATGAAGTTTCTGCATATTGCTTTTTTTCATTGCTTACTATTAAGGTTTGATCGAAATAATTTATCTCAACGATGATGGATAGATAAGGTGAGGTTTTTGAAGAACGTAAAACCGAATTCAGATCGATGCTAATGGCTGTCCACTTAGTAAAGCACCTCAAGCCTGTTTCATTAATTTTCTCTTCACTTTTTGTTGCTGAGGGCCCAGAATAAGGACTGACTATATAACCGAAGTAAATTGGAAGTAAATGAATGTTTTTGTTGTTCAAAATTCTTATGAATGCCGCAATCTTAAGTTAATGTCAGCTTATACAGTTAAATATATTGCTTATTAATTTAATACTTACGATACCAAAGGGATACCATTTACTGAGAAAAAAAACCTCTTTTACCTCTTTCTAACGCATAAAAACCTTTTGCACTGTTTATAACTTGAACTAGAATTCAAATAAACTAAAGCTGAACTACTATTTACTTTAATAAATACTAGAAAAATGTCCAAATAAATGTTTCCACAAGTTTTTTTTTTTAATGTTCATTCCACCATACAGTCGTTACGAAAAAATAAGAGTACAAAAATAATAGTTCCTGATATGATTCAAAGAGAGCATTGGCGTGTAAAAATTAGGTGCTCTACCTTGTTTACTCAGTGAGTTTATAATTATTTTCAGTAAGTTATTATACAAAAATATATAAATTTATTATATAATAACTTTTTATATTCCTCCAAACTTTCTGGCAGATTTATTTTAATATAAAAGTAAAAAGAACAATTATACGAAAGAGAGCATAGATCTCAATTGGAAAGCAACGTTTAATGTATAACCTCACTAAATACTTCCCACCTACCGTCGTGCTTGAAAATGTGGAATAACTTGGATCTGGAAGTTTATTATATTCTAAAATAAAGTGTATCATTCATCATAAAGGTTCTCTTAGATCCATCTTTCTTAAATCTCAATACATCGAGGTAAGTAACTATGATTTATGAAAAGTTATGATTTAAAAGTATCTCTCTCTATAGTGCTATAAAAAAATGCTAAAAAATTTGATTCTTTTAGTAGGTAAATTTAATAAAAGTAGATTATTGTATTTAGTTCGCAACGATTCCTCTAAACTGTAATTAGGAAAATTGAAGATGTTCCAAGTATTGAAAATTTCCAAAACTGTAATCCATGTAAATACAGGCTAGGTACTCAGTACAGAATTTCATAAGATGTGACAGTTTGTGAATTAAACAATGTGGAAATAGGTTATAGCCAGCTTCAGTCATAATGTTATGATTTATTTTAATGCCAAGCTTTTGACGTTTGGACTTGTCATTTTCAGGGTTCTGGAAAATATTTTACAGAAACAGATTACAATATACATTAATTTGACGACAAAAAAAATAGTTCACCACTATTATTCACCTTGATAACAGTTATTCACCCAAATAAACTTTTTAAAACAGACCACTCAGTGCCTAAACAGCCAGGATCAATGACATAACTTAAGATTAATTCCAAAAATGTTAAATAAGTTACAATTGTTAATAAGTATAATGTAAATAATTGTAAACTATTTGTTTTATCATCAAATTATGGTGTATTGTAATCTGTTTCAATATGTTCCACATCCCTGAAAATGACCTTAGCCCAATGTCGAAAGCTTGGCATTAAAATAAACAATTAAGACCGAAACTGGCAATAATTCATCTTCTTTTGGATAATTGAAACAGTTTTTGATTTGCTAAATCTCAGCATTTTACTAGTTATAACTCTAAATAGTTAGAGAGTTCTAAATAGCAATTTTGTCCAAAAATGTACGAAAGCAAATTAATTTTAATTCTGTGTTAGCAGAAAATATTCCTTCATTTTCAAGAAAGAAATCTTATAGATACCTGAATGATAGGCCTTCTTTTTTTATTACTGCAATATTCTCTTAAAATATTCACACATCTTAAGCAGTCATATTGAATTAACTCACTGAACTCAGTAAACCACCATTTTTTGCTGAGACGAGCACCTATCTGATCTCTATCGATTGTAATTGTCAAGACAGACTGGCTGTTTCTGTAGTTAGAAGTCCTCCAGTTCTAAACTTTTGTAGCTATCTTCCCCTTCCTGAGCTCCTAGAAGAAGCTCAGCATACCGAAGGGTTCAGGCCCCTTAATAGAGGATGCAGTATTCTTTTGCTAGGGTATTGTTTGTTTCATATAATAATTATCATTTATAATTATTTACTAAATGCAATGTCCTTAGCACTTTAATTTTTTTTTTTTATTTTGTTACAAAATTTTGCTATTCTAAACAGTGTCATGTACATTTTACATTATTTTGGTGAATATACATTTACGAAATTTGTTACGATATTCGTTGTATAGTAATACGTACATTTGGAGAAGCTATAAAATCACCAATATATTGCGGATTAAAGATGTATGTTTCTGTAGACCATTTATTTTCTGCTAGTTGGCCTGTATTAATGTTATCGCATGAAAATGATTTACATTTTGAAAGATGGTTACATCTTAAGTCTAATTCACATTCATCAATTGGTTTATGACATCTGCAATATTGTTCGCGTCTGTACAATCCATATTCTTCAAATCGACCACAATCTTTTTGTGGCTCTAACATGATTCTTCCCGGTAAACAGGTTGGCTTAGGTCGGGTAGTACAACATGGATTTCCAAGGCATCCCCATCTATCGCAGGCATCCTGCAGTCCATTGTGTTTAATACAGTCACAGCCCCTATGCAGCAATCCGCCTCTTAATTCCACAGATTTAGTTTTTGACACTTTCCAAGGAATACAACCAGATTTTTTCCTTTTCTTTACGGAGAAGAAAATCGGAGAAGTAAAGTGTCGATCTGATTTTACCGCTGAAAGTGGCTTGTATCCTTCACAATTAATAACATTGCTGAAGTATTGACAACCTGCCATTAATAAATTTTAGATACTTATTTGTTGCACACGTTTAGCTGTCTTTATGTTTTTTGAAAATTTGTTAATGTGTAATTGTGAACGAACAAACTTGAACAAACATTTATTACTGAAATATGACTAATGTATTTATTGTAAATGCAAATTGTGAAATATTCCAAAGTAACCTAAATATTTATGATAATATTGTTGCTTAGTAATTTTTTGATTTTATGGGGTGTAACATTCATTTAATGATGTCGTTTTTTTTTTTCAACTAATTTTTATTTTAGAAGAATCTAATTAATTGCAATTAACTATAATGTTAGAATTGACTTTAATTTCCTAACTTGATGCTCACGTTTCCAGGAAAAGTGGGCAGAGCGTCTCTGATAAACCACATACTGATCACTCAGGTGTCTATCCAAATCTAACAACTAATAACGGAAGAAGTTGAGAGTGAAAGGTATGCCCAAGAATGCAATTCTTTGATAGAATATTTATTTAGTTGAATGAATTGTAGTTGCGTTGCTTGCTACCTCATCCAGTTCTCTGCAAATTCTTGTTATCAAGATAATTTCAAGATTCCTCCTGGGCTTCTTTAAAAACTGAAGATTTTTTCGTTTTACACAAAAAGGGAGAATTTGGAACTGGTTGAGTATGGGATCACTAGTAAAGAAAAACAGCAAAGTAATTGCCTATTTTTTCAGGCGGGCTTCACGTCCATCTACCAATTAGGTGTATGGGAATTCATTCTATAACACACCCCAAACATTACTGTAAATAAATTTGCAAAATAAATCATAGTTAGAAAAGAGAGGGCACAGTTTACCTTGAACAGGTGTAGAAGGTACTTATAGTCCACGGAGAGCGACTGGCACAAACCAATGTACTATGAATACGAATATAATGAAATGATAATGATAATAATAAATAGAGGAGTGACTCGAAAATAGAAAACTCATATCAAAGAAAAAAAACATGCTTTAATTTCTAATTAAATGTAAAAATGTGGATTGATTTGAATCTCTTCCGAAAATTCTATTGAAAGGTTGAGATTTCTTAGGGATTTAGATGAATCCAAGACGGTTTGCTACTTCCTGAGAATGCAGAAATATTAATAGATCTTTTTTTCCAGGACTGAAGGATGTCAGACGATGAGAATAGTAGTGAAGAAGGTACTTCCTCCAGTAGTAGTACTAGTGAAGATGAAGAACTGAATGAAGATTTTCTTGAAAAAGATTTCTTGAAAACTTTAAGTTGTCTTAAAAATAAGGATCCACAAATCTACAATAAAAATGTACAATTTTTTCCGCAAGAGGAAGCGAAATTGAAAAAGGAACCTACAAAAAAGAAAGATTCTACAGAAAAACCAATTTACCTAAGAGATTACGAAAGAGATATACTAATAAAAGAAGTTAACAATGAATTTGAAGAGCACAGTGATGACCAAGGAGAGCCTCCTCCAACGATGACCTATAATGAAGAACAGAGAGCGATAAAAGAATCATTCAAAATTATAGTGAATGAAGAGAGTTCTGAAGATGAAGAAAACGCTACTCTATTAAAGAAGAAGGAAAAAGATGAAAAAGAAAAACAGCAAGAAGATAAAGATTATATCCAATGGTTGAAAGGAAAAAGGAATGATTTAGATGATAAAGAAATAGAGAATGAGTTAAAACCGTTGCATGATTATTGGAATGATCCTAGTTTAGATGAAAAGGAGGAGTTTCTCAAAGATTATATTTTGAATAAAAGATATTTAGAGAGGGATGCCCAAGGAAATGTTGAAGAAAGTGATTTGTCTGAAGATGAAAAATTATTAGAAGCACAGGAAAATTTTGAACATAAATATAATTTTCGTTTTGAAAGCGAGGAGAATAAAACCATCAAAAGATATCCAAGAAACATTGAAGGCAGCATGAGGCGAAAAAACGACTCGAGAAAAAGAAAACGAGAAGAAATTCAGAAACGAAAGAAAGAAGAAAAAGAGAAGAAGAAAATGGAAATAAAAAAGAAACAAAAAGAAAGGTTAAGTGAAATTCAGGAGAAATTGGAGAAATTAAAAGATATAACAGGAAATGTAGAACTTGGTTTTAAAGATGATGAAATCATGGAAGATTTTGATCCCGATAAATATGACAAGAAGATGCAGGAACTTTATGATGATAAATTCTATTCAGAAGATGTTGAAGGTAAACCAGACTTTTCAAACATCGAAAGCTATGATGATAATTGGGATCCAGAAGAATTTAACATGGACTGTGACGCATTAGAACACACTGAAGCATCTAAAGAAACCAGAAGTAAAAAGAAACGAAAGAAAAAGAAGGCCACAGCGTTCAAAGATATATGTGACATTGTTAAACCAGTTTTTGATCCAGAAAAACATAACACTTTTCAAAAATATATCGATGAATACTACAATTTAGATTGTGAAGATTTTATCGATGACATCCCATGTAAATTTAAATATCGTGAAGTTGTACCCAATGATTTTGGACTATCTGTAGAGGAAATATTGTTGGCTGATGATAAAGAACTGAATAGATGGGTATCCTCGAAGAAAATATGTAAATTACGCCCTTCCCATGTAGAAAAGAATGAAGTAAAAATTTATAAACAGAAAGCTAGAGATGAACAGTTGAAGATTAAATTGTTACCCAGCTTATATCAAAAAGAAGAAGATGAAGTCAAAGAGGAATATCATGAAGAAGAACAATTTTCAGCCGAACAGAGCAATGATCAGTCAAAGAAACTAGAAGAAAATACAGGTCAAACTCAGCAAATCAAGAAAATACCCAAAAAGAAAAACAAAACCAATACAGAAGACTTGAATAACCGGCACAATAAAAGCAAAAATAATTTACATTCAACAAAGAAATTTAAAACCAAATTTAAGAAACATAAGTCTAGCACGAATGATGGTACAAATGATATTGCCAGTAAGATTAGTGATAGCAGACTTCTAGCTTATAACATTAAACCACGACAGTTTAGAGCGAAGCTGAAACATACTAATAAAAAGCAGCTATAGCTATAGTTTATTTTTTTAATTGAAATTCCACATTTTTGTACATTATTGTATATAATTTTATTGTACATTTTATAAATAATAATAATAAAAAAAAAAGGAAATTGAAATAATTATTAGTCAGTTTCCTGATTGCATCATCTGAAAATTTTTCATTAAATTGCCTTTATATATCTGTATGTATCTATATATATATTTTAAATTTTCAGACCCAAGCATTGTCAAACTATTTTTTCTGAATTGTTCAATTAAATAAAATATTTTGTATTACTTCTTTAATATTTAAAGAAGGTCTATATCTAGGTCTGCTTAAATATAGCACTTTTTTATTGTAGAAACAAAAAACATTTATTTGTACTTTTGAATGAATAAATGAGTTATCAAAATTTGAATCTGATACTGCAAATTTGTAAAGGTGATTTATAAAATCTTGTAAATACGTTTTTATTTAATTACTAATTTTCAGTACGGATGTGTATCCTGTTTAGAAGTTGTAATAAGCGACAAAGATGAACTTAAGTGGCCGTAGATCTCTTGTTAAGGATTATTGATTTAAATTGTTAAAACAGTAGGAGTCTTATGTTGCAATAATTGAGAGCACTATAAGAACTAAAAATAAAGCTCTCCTTCAATCAATGTCTGAAAATGGAATGCAAGCTGAAACCGGTCACAATGACAGAAAACAAGGTCTTTGTCAGATAAAGTCATTGATAAGTATCCAGCATGTGGCATGTCCAACCATGTACACCTGTGTCTTAGACAAAAAAGAGCACTTAGTAGTTTGTGATTCGTTTCTAAAATACGGGCTATCTTCATTCATTGAACTGAATATTAGTAATAAGAAACATTTCGAAAAACTCTTACAAACAATAACAACCACTCAAATCCATTTGCACTTTTTTTTAAAACCATTAAATTATTTGAAATATGAATTCAGTTTTTTCTCCTAGAATTTTAGTATTTTAAAGATACATATTTATATCATCTTTATTGTTCCTCATATTTTAATCTACAAGCATTTACTGAATTAATGTAATGATAAGTAAAACAAAACTGGAATCTCTGAAAAAATTATTTCTACAAAATGCTTAAAACATTTTAAGCAACTTTATTACCTTGTATAATTATAATCTTTATAATTTGGTTAATATTTTGATTTTATTCAACTTATTTTTTAATGTTACATTATTTTTTAAACCAACACTAAGTTTTGAAAAATTTAATGTATTTTAAAGATATTCTAGAATTTGCAAAAAAGAGTCCAGTCACTAATGCAATCTAGCGGCTGAAACTAAAAGTAAAGCGTTCTTTAAGATCCTTGTTTGTGGATTTAGTTTGTAGTGGCAGTGGTGTGAACTGTTTAAGGAATGTCTACTTTTGGAGCGTAAAACAACTGCATTTTAAAATTATTTATTAAGTACATTTTAATTTTAGTATGTTTCAGTGTGTATTCGTAACTTTGCTATACATTTTTAAAGCAGGTGAGATTGTCTTTTTTTGGAATATAATAGAACAATTATTTAATGATTTATTTAGTCAATTTTAAGTCTATAATGGCATGTATTGTTCGTAATTTGCTGAAGGTTATTTGGATATTCAGTATACCCGTACAGAAATCAGGAACTTGTTGATTGCTACAAAAAAAAAAAAAGTTCACATATTTTATTGAACGTTTTGCACTATTCTGGCAAATTGTTAATAGACTTCGCAAAAACCAGTTTCAAACTATAGTCTACAAATAAGCATTAAATATTTCATTTTGATAAAATTGTATGCTGTTTAAACTTGTTTTTCAAAAACATTCAATCTGTTTTAAAAGATATGAAAAACCACTCTCTGCAAGTTCAATTTAGTTAAATCAAAAAATTCTAGGGCATTTAGTTCAATTTACTAGATTTGTACATGTTTTTGTAATTATATCAAGGAAAAAGTAGATTTACATGAATGATGATTCGATTTGCTTTAAAAAGTCAGAAATACCAAAATTGAATTTGTTGGAAATCGTTACTATAGCAACGGTGGTAGGGCAGCCATGTTGCACAAAGGCCAACTGGTATAATGCACACCAATGCTCAGGTTAGGACTACTATGTATACATAATTATTTTCTTTTAAAAGAACAGGGATTATTACTTATTTTATTAGTATCGTTAATTAGTTTTTTATTTTTTTTATCCACAAATTTAATTCAAATTCTGATCTAAAGTAAACTTGTATTTCTTTACTACCTCATGTGATGTATTGGCGAAACTATGACGTCAGATCTAGTTCTGTTGAAATATGGCGCTTTAGACGAATCAAGATTATTCCTTTTCTTTTAAAACGGTTCTTTCTTTCTGATTTTAATTTGTTATAATGCAAAAACCATCGTTGGTAAGTATTTTTGTTTTTGTTTTATAGTTTAATTGGATGGACAGTATTGGATTTCGATGGAAAGTATAAATGAAAAATAGATAACTTTCATAGGTGTTCTTGTTGTAACAGTGACATTTTTAGTTATTTCTTTTTTACAGTTATAAGATTCACATTTAAACTAAGAGAAAGTAAAAATAGTATATTTTTTAAAAGCATAATTTTTATGTGATGATTACAACACACATTGTCAAGATTCAAGAAAAGGGAATGTTAATTGTTAAGACAAGAGCAATAGAAGTTGTAATTAGTAAAGGAATTTTTTAATTAACGGCTAATATTTTTTTTACGATTATTACAACAGTTGTAATAATTTTTAATCAATTTATCCTCAAAACAATAACTAAGTAATGATCAATTATCCAGAAATTATCTTTACTTCATTATCCTTAGCAAATTTGATTGACTTCAATCAAATTAGTGCCTCTAATTTGATTTGTTAACAGTATACTAATTTTATTTTATTGTAATTTTATAATTTTTAACGTGAAGTTACTTTACATGTATGATGGGATTTAGAATAATTTTATAGAATATATTGTAACGTTCGCATATTTATTTTTGTCAGTTCCTTTAATAATTTGTAACGTTTTTATTGATTTAATCTATGTATATCTATATATCCAACTTTCTTAAACATTGAAAATATTGGTTTAAATATATAATGCCTATATCCATAAATATTTTCCTTAGTGCGTTAGTATGTAGCGCTGCCCGGTGAGCAGTGTCGGTACTGTTCTTAATACATTCCTTAATAGCTGCTAATTCTGATTTGAATTTTCCCTTCTAATTGGATTTTAATTCAGTTTTCAGTAAATGAAACAATTTAAACTTACAACAGATCTAAAATTATGATAGAGTTTATTTTAGTTGTTTTAAGAGGATCTTCTAACTTGTTTGTGCTTTCATTATTTTGTTGTAGTTTAACATGTTCTTTTAATTTTTTAGATATGAGACAAACGAGAAATAAGGTATTGTTCCAAGAAAGAATACTACAATATTCTATGTTGAAGACATCTGTAAAATATAAGCCCACCGCTATGTAACAGGTTAGTTGTTGCTAAATTTTTTGCCCGTGTTTTGTACAAATTTTGAGTGAACTCAAATTGTTATTACAAATAACAAACCAGCTAAAACGTAAATTATTTTTTGTTACCATACCGAACCCGATTTATCATACTAATACAAATAGTATTATCTTTTATTTATTGAACTAAATAGAATCAACGACATTATTTGTTCTATTTTTTCTTTTTAATAAATATATGTATGTATATTTATACATATTTCTTTTCTGGGTAGATTAGAAAGATCTCCCGGAAATGTCGAACGAGGACATTTTGACTAGTTTTGTAACAACTATCTTTTCTTTTTTGATTACCCTCTCTCAAACACTCTCTCTTTGTCACTCACTCACTCTCCCTCTTAATTTATACTTTAAATAATAACTTTCCCAAAAGAGAAAACTGTTATTATACAGTTTTACTTTCATTTTAAAAACTATGTCTCATGTGGATTTCATGTTTCGAAATGCTTCAAAGTGTGAAATGTGTGTACTCATTAATTACTGACGCGGAATTTCTTTACTGCTTCCTTTGGTTGAGTGAGTTTATTAATTAAAATTAGTTACATATCTTTCTCATATGTAACCTAATATAGGTTTCTTTTTTTAAATAAACTAGTTCTTAACTGAGGGTAAATGAAATTAACATTTTTATTCTTAAACAACCTGGAAAAATCATAAAACAAATTTTTCATGATAAATCGTAGAATGTTGGTTTTAGTGAATTTATTTTGAATTTTGAGGGATAGACGTCTCTTTGTGCATCCTCATTGTTTGAGCTTACTCAGGGAAGCTCAAGAAAGAGGGTGTTAGGGATAATCTCTCGCTCTCCCTGGTATCCTGAAAAACGCTTCTCTAATTGACAGTTGGAAGGATTCTACGGAGAGTATATTGCTCTCTAACACCTGATAAGTTACTAAGCCCTTTAAGAATGCTTAGAGAAAGGAAGACGATAGTTCATGACGACCATTCTATAGAGCTAACACGTTCACCCGTTTCCATAATATCTTCAATATTCTGGGGATGGTTCCTGCAAACTACGGTGACCGTGCTCTTCAAGAAAATGAAATAGAACTGCGCTTTCTGATATCCAAAGATGGCCCCTCTCCAAATTAAGAATTTTGGCAGGTTCTAGGAAGGTTATATACTCCCTTTTTCAAACTTGAACTACCAAGCTCTTTAGGAAATCCAAGAGAAGAGCTAGTAGCCTTCATTTTGGTATAAACACTGGTGTTACCAGTAGGAAATATCTCCTTCTCCAACTCTTGGTTATTCTCCAGGCTCTCTGTAGAAATTAGGGCGATTTCCTCTCAACTACAACATGAAGAAGGGTCAGGATTATCTCACTTTCCAGAGACTGTGAGATATACTGTTTCTATTCCTCCCTTATCCAGCATTTTTAGTACTTTAGGCTTTTAGAACTTTTAAACTGGTTGAGGTAGTAAATTTTGACAATTAAGCGACATCAAAACATGAACCTATCGCGAAGTATTAAGAAACTAACCAGTCTTGAAATAACCTTCTTAGGAGAGCGTCAAGTTGCTTAATTAAACATTACATTCAGAAATGAAAACACATAAAACTGTACGACTTAAAATTAAGCCATAAGCCATATAATTTGTTTAAGCATGGCTTAAAAATGCTTAGTCCATAATTATTATGATTGTGTTTGTGCAATATTTTAATTTAAAAAATTGTAATGTGCAAATTAGAGCATTTTCATTCAATCTTGCTCATACACTAGAACCACTTAGGTATCAGTTTTTCTTAATTAGGTTTTCAAATAAATCTTTCCCAAGATTTCGGCTTTTAATTACACCTTAAAATTGAGATTTTTTTTTTGTCTAAACCTCATCTTCATGAAAGGTCATTGGCGCCCGGAGTTTTTTTTAGTGCACTGCCGACCTCCTGACGTGTTCTCTCGTTACACACAACACCTTCTACCAACAGACAGTGAGTTGTAAGAAGCTCTTAGGAAGAGAAAATCCAAGGGCTGCCTGCTGGAAACAAAAAACATAGTTCTCTAAGTGGGATACGCTAACTGCTGAGCTATTCTCTTCCCTAATTAGTTATTAAATTGCAACCCCCTGTCATCCTTAATTTCGTTCAATATATTCTCTTTTACAGTATTTAAATTTTTAAAATTTAAATATGTATTTAATACAAAAAGATGTCACAAGCAATTTAAAGCATTTTCACTTTCTTATAATACTTGCCAGGAAACTATTGCGTTTCTTTTTTTGTGGTACCTTGATCCATAAAAAGTAGTCTAATTGTCTGTATGAATGTGTATGTGTATGGCAGAGGAAGTTGAAAATAATCCACTAGGAGGCTCTGACTTCAACTTAGAGTTATTTGAAAGGATTTTGGGAGTTTTGAGGTGCGGTTAATCAAAAAAATTCAAACACAAATTTTGTTCCATCTCACCAACGTTTCGGTAAATCTATTACACCATCTTCAGGGTAGTGTAAAATTTGTGGAGTTATGAGTGTTGAACATTATTACTGTTGAACAGCTATGATGATGTAGCTTAAAGTGAAACTCCAATAATTTTACACTACCCTGAAGATGGTGTAATAGATTTACCGAAACGTTGGTGAGATGGAACAAAATTTGTGTTTGAATTTATTGATTGACCGCACCTCCAATATTCCCCAAAATCATTAATCAACTACGGTCAAAAACCAAAACTGTTATTTGAGATGTTAATGAAAAGGAGAGTATTTGATTTTTCGTTTCTGTTTTATTTATTGATTTCTTTATGATAATAAATAAACGTTTAAACGTCTAAATAAAGGTGACACTTTATTTTGGTGGGTAAATGGAATGTTCGAATTGGAAAGAATCGCTTCGGTGATGACGACACTTCCGATTATCAGGTTTCGGTTAAAATCCTAGGCGAAAAATTAAATTTCAACATTTTGACACAATTGCATTAATTAACTTATAATGTGAAAGTGAAAGTGAAAAACGGTATTCCTTAATCAGGAAACCCTAAAAACATAAGTGCGGTAAGAACTCTAAATCGCCTGACTGTCCGGTTTAATATTTCTTTATGCGAGGTTATTTAAAAAAAAAAAAAATTGGATAATTGAGATAAAAAAAAAGGGAAAAAAAACGTTTAATGCCTGTCGTTTCTTATTATGGATGTAGCGATAAAAGTTAAATAGAAGCCCGTGTTCTCTGTGAGTGTGTGCGTGTTGTATACGTCACGAGAGGAACGCATGATGGAGAGCGGAGCCGGCTTCTCTCTGAACAGCTGAGTTGATAAATATAGGAGTAGGGAGTAAGTGGGTCAGCCAATAGGAACAACTCTTGATGGTCACGTGGTATTGTTGTTATCTGTCAGCTGAGGTTGTAGCCGGTTGGGCCGGCATTTACAGATCAGCGCCCTGTTGCAGAGGTTGTTCGTATGATGTGTTCAGCACCCGTTAAGTGTTCTGTGAACGCCGTTGTTTTCTTATTATTTTGTGAATCAGTGTATTCGTGAAGTAATTCCTATTCGGCTACTTTCTTGATTTAGTTTTTTTTTTTTTTGTTTTTAATTTTTGTTCTTTTCTGCGTACCGAGGCCTTTGTTTTCCCTTGATTTTCATATTATTAAAAAAAAGATAAGAGGATTACGTTTAATAATATGTCGACTGGGAAACGCTTAGCTAAGAGGTCTATAATTGGGACCCGTGTGTGTGTTAAAGGCGACGATGGTATTTATTATTCGGGTGTGATAAACGCTGTCAAAACGCCTGGTAATAGTTGTGCCGCTCCGCAAACGGATACCAGATATTCAGTAAGATTTGATCCAGTTTCTGTTTCGGCACCGCCATTCAAACGTGAATATAGAGATGTGGAACTAATTGGTCCCGGATTCCAGACAATGCAGGGTATACATTTATTAGCCGGACAAAAAGTTTACATTACTTATAATGGGCGAGAAGTCTCCGGCGAAGTAATCTATCATAATCAGATTGAAGACGAGGTGTTGTTGACTATTTCGCCACCAGGATCAGAGGTGAGTGTCGTCTAAAATTTTAGTGGCCTATAGTGAAAATAATATTTTGAGTGAAAATATTCATGGCCTTCTGACGTAATGTTTACAACGTATGGACGAAGATATTTCTACGGGAACTATTATTCGCGCTTGCCTTGTTTAGAGAGCTCTCGCTTTACTGCGCCATAACTTCTACCGATCATTTTAAAATGGCCCTGCACTTGAATTTTACTTAAAAAAAAGCTTTTAAAATGAATTTAATGCCAGGCCGAACCTAATTTCAGTATAGTTTCACAATTCATTTCAGTGGAAAATTCCTATAGAAAAGAAAAGACAAAAAAACCTGTATTAACTAATTATGTATTAACAATATTTGTCTGCTATTAAATACTTCTTTACCTACTTCCGTTTTAATAAGCCGGCTTTTTAAATATTTTCGCTAAACTTCCGTCATAGTTCGCCTCAATTAAATATGTGTGTGGAAATTAAAAGTTTATAGAATTATATTAAAAAAAAAAAAAAAAAAGAATAAAGTCATTTTAGGTCATTGCAGTTATTTTTATTTTTTTTTGCTGTTGCAACTCTTGGTGACGTCACTTGCGATGCGTCTCAATCTATCTTTGCGGTGATAATGCACTTATAAAATTAATTATAAAAAAGCCAGAATGGTTTTTATTGTGCTCGTCAAGTGGAATAATTTTTTTTATCAAAGAGAAATTAGTGCGTAAATCTGTTTATTTGTGTCATTTATCGAATTGTTTAATTTTATGTTGTAAGTAAGTAGCGGTAGACATTTTGTGCTGTAGAAACGGAGACAAACTGAAATCCGTAAAAAATAGGCATTTCTTTTTTTTGAATTAGTATTATTTTTTTAAAAAAAGAAAAAATGATTTTATTTTTTTTTTTTTTTGCGTTGCACTAAGCCTGTTGCTATGCAGAGAAGGGCATATACTTCAAGGCTGTTGCTAGGTGCCCTTCTACGCGCCTTGACTAAACTCTAGGCTTACTTCTTTTTAATTACGCTGTTTGAGCCTTATTTAATTTTATTATTAATTTTAATTTTTATTAAAATGAAATTTCGTTCAATTATCATTTTTTATAAAAGTAATTCTTTAACCGGCTCAAATGGTTATTTACATTTTTTCTCTTTACTTAACTAAAGATTGTTAAGGTGTAAAAATTGCAATTGAGGTTTAAAATAAAAACTGTTCCAGTATTATCCACATAATTTTAGTTATATTCAATTAGTTTTTTAGTAAATCTTAAAGAGGAAACCATTTCTTGTTACGAAGCCGGTATACTGATGTTAGGCAGCCATGAATGTGACGTCACATATCAGCTGTGCCACTTCCCCGCGCTTTCACCGTTGAATGTTGTTGTTTGGTTGAAGTTTATATAACAAAGGCTGTGTGTTATTCCACGGCCATTTTTTTTTGTTTTTTGTTTTTTTTTTAAATTCCTTTCTTTTACTTCCTTTTAAAAATGTTTTATATTTATATTTCTTTAATTAACTACAAAATAACACAGATCTAAACTCGTTAAACAAAAATCCTTTCTTCTGAAATTGGTACCTAACACTCATTTAACATCATATTCGTTTTTCTTCTTTTTATTTTATTTTATTATTTATATTGTAAATTTTATATTTTTGAATATAGTCCTTAAATTAATTAATTATTAAATTACACGTTTGCAAAAAATCGTACTGGATTTGATGATTCTGATCAGTTATATTCTTATGGTAGGTGAATTCCTTTCATAATGCCGACGCTGTTTTGAGGCCTACTTTTTTGCAATTAATAACAGATTTCTGCGTCAATTTTTAACATAACCCCAATTATTGTATACCGTTTGAAAGGTGATTAAATGTAGATGTTTTTCCTGAATAGTGCACGGATTTTTCATATAAAATGTTTTTGAGAAAAATGAAGTCAAAGTTTTTAGAAAAAATTAGAAACTTGCTATTTCTTAAGTTTGGGCCACAAAGTAAAATACTTAATATTATTATTTTGGAATACAAATTAGCTTATTTAAAAGGAAATTTAACCTTCTTTCTAATGAGCTTATTAAAATAGCTGTAGCTTTAATAGTTTGAGAAATATAGACAACTTTTTGCTAAAAAGTAGTAACACTTTGAAAAAACATAAAATTAAAAATATCTATAAAACGGAGCCGAATCTAGCCATAGTTTATATGGAATTTTTTGTTGCAAATGATGCCCAGAAACGCCTCCCGAAGTTACCGTAGTCTTATGCTGAACACCCTGTATAATTATTACTAATTATAAAATTCGGTGACAGTTTTCAAACCATAGAAACGTATAGTAGTAATCTTTTTCTCCCCCCCCCCCCCACTAATAGTTTATCCCCTCTGCTGCATGTCGCTGCATGTCTATTCATGTAAAATCCTGCTTTGCGCCCACAATGACCCAACCTTTTTTTTTTTTTTATTTTTATTTTTTGTACATTAGCTGTCTGAAAGGAAGGGGAAAAAAACGAAAACAGGGTTTTATGGCATTGTAAATTATTTGGTTAAACCATTAAAATCGTTAGTCAGGTTTTTTAGGAATTGTTATTTTAAAAGTTCTTGACATTTACTATTTACGTAAAACGTAAATAGTAAAAAAAATTATTACGCTTGTTAAATGTATAACTAGAATGTCATTTTTGAAATTTCCTTGCATATGCTCAAAAAATAGAAAATAACAGGAAGCGAAACTTCATATTTTTTATGTATACTTCCTTGAATGTAACTTGACGGAAGTTAGCAACCAGAATCCTTCTAACGGAAGTTTCATTTAACTGATTTTATTTTTATTTTTTTTAAAAGACTATCTTAGAAACGGCTACAACGATTTTCTTTAAATTTGCACACAAATGGTAGGTCTACTAAATTGTGTATGAAAAAATTCCATTTCTCCACCCAAAATAAGATTAAGGCTGCTGTGGGTAAGGGGAAAAATAACCTTTTCAGTATAATTTACAGAAATATCACTTACATATAATTAAGAAGTGATAAATGCCTGCTGGAATTCTGTATTTCTCAGCCGGAACTAGAAAGAGTCGTGAGAGTGACGTCAGAACTTTTTCTTTTAATTTTCTTCCTTCCCTTGAATTCATATTTCCCACTTTTAATTAGATCAAACAAGTTATATTTGGAAATAATAAATAAAATGAAGGTCCCTGTGATTATTGTTTTGTATTATTATTATTACAATTTTTATTAGAAAAATGGCCTAAAGAAAATGACTATAGTGTGTTTGAAAATAAAAAATAGAATTAGGTTAGGTTGGTATCACTGTAGAATTAAATATCAGTTATGGGAGCATTGGAACGGCAAACCCGGCCGGTATTGTGCAAAAGTTAGAAAGTAACTCGACTTTACGAGTATATCTCTCTGTAACAACACTCTTTCATTCGACATTGGTACGACCTTATTACTTGTATTTTTTATTGTTATTATTAACGTTATCAACTATACTTTGGTAATACACACAGTTTGGAGTAGGGGGTTTAGCCATAGCCAGCCCAGCAGTTAGGACAAGGCGCTACTCTTCCAACATAGCCACGGCCCCCTTGACCTGCATACCTACTTGTGTATATACTCCGTTGTCTTTGTTCGCTATCTCTACTACTTACAACATACAACACCTCACACCCTAATTTAATATTTATCTAATTTATGTTATATATGTATAGTCATTAAATTATAGGTAACACAGTTTGAAGTCCCAGTTTTTATTATTAATTTTTTTTTTAAATTCGAGGCGCGTCAACGTCTGAGGTCATTCATAGGCACGCGTAGCTTTTTGTCAGTGCATTGCCGGCCTTCGGGCATTGTTCTCTCTGTACTGGCTAAACGGGAAAGTGAGCTGTAAAAAGCTAGTAGAAAGAAGAAATCTTAAGGCTTGCTGCTGGATTCAAATTTGGGATCTTAACGTGGGAATCCAGTACGCTAACCTCACAGCCTCCATATTTGTTTGTTGATATCGTTTTTTGATCTTCTATACATATATTTATATTTTGTTTTTTTGTGTAGCGAAATATTATTAATTATACTTTTAAAAAAAATATATTTAGGGGAACAAAATTCGGCATATTTTCACAACGCCTCGTCTATTATAGTCTTTCCGTTCAAGTAATCAATCAAGACCTAAAACTTGAAGTGCGTATTGCCTAGTTTCTAGCTTAGACCCAATATAGTTTCAGTATATAGTCTAGGAGACTGAAACAGTTTCAGGGGCGAAAAAAGTAGACTAGTTTGCTGTTCAATTATCCCCGTCCACTGTAGATGACAGTAGAAACGAAAAGTGTGACAAAGTATTTAAGAATAAAGAGAAAGAGAGACTGTCATTGTAGGGACCATTTGTGTAGTATATGCTATTCAGCAATACATAGGTGTATGGTTGGTTACGTGTTATACAATACGAATGGCAGTAGATAGCTGTAAATACAGGGAGTATGTTTTTAAACTGCTTTATCCTCGATAGCATTTATTAGATACTACAGGCAGAGAGCTTTTTGTCTGTAACTTTTTAAGCTCATATTAATTTGTGTACGAATATGGTTCAGCTTTGAGTACTGTACATGTGTAATAAATAACTTACATCCACTTTATACGCATTGTTGTTACTACATTCAGGTAGGTTATAGTGTAGAGGAACCGAAACTAATTGGGTTAAAAAATACAGTTTTTCCTACGCACTCTTTTTTTTATCCAGTTTGACCTGTATTTTTTTATACTACGAACCTATATACTGACATGTATAACCTTACTTATTGTGCTATATTATATATGTAGATCGGCTGATTATCTGCTGATTAAATTCTGTATTCCCCTTTATGAATAATCTTTTTCTTATTTTCTCTTTACTATTTAAGAAATTTATTGAATATATTAGCTGTTACGTGTTTTAAATATTTATTCTGAGCTCTTATGGGTTCCAAAAATTGATACAGTCGAACCTCTCAATAACGGACACTGGCGTGGGAAAGCAAAGCGGCCGCTGTTTGGAGGTGGTCGTTAGAGGGAGGTAGGCAAGTTTCATAATGAAAAAATATGGGTTTTTTTTCCAAATATCTATTTAAAAATTGTTTATTATTAATAGATTTAAAAACGTACATAATTGCATAATTATTGCAGCTATATGATATGCATCAAGATTTTCTTAATTATCCAAAAAAAATTATCAAAAAACTACATATTATTGACTTAATTAATAATTTTTATAATAATCATCACATTTATTCATAACAATAATAATTTATGGTAAAATTATCATCATACTATCATCTATTGTTAAAATAAATAGAACAAACCTTTCGGCAAGTTGACTTTTGACTCGATTTGGTTTTTGCAAAATCTT
The DNA here is from genome assembly GCF_049639745.1 of Rhodnius prolixus. NCBI lineage: Eukaryota > Metazoa > Arthropoda > Insecta > Hemiptera > Reduviidae > Rhodnius > Rhodnius prolixus. The sequence continues at coordinate 8,958,253 of NW_027411603.1, read as the reverse complement.
CCAACACATTTATTTTCCTCTTCTAGAGTTAAACCACTTTCGTTTGAGAGACATATCGGACAAAAATAATATTGTTCGTCCTAAGTTATATTGGAAAAATGATTAAAATGGTACCAAGATGTATGGAGCTTATGTAGGAAACTTTAGGAAAAACCAAAAAAAATAAGAAAAACTTGAGAGGGGATAATTCTTTTTTAACCCCGCGTCAATATTAAGGTGGTCGTTGGTGGGAGGTGAAACATTTAATTCGTTTCCCAAAATCAATGTCCGCGGTCTTTATGTAGAGTGACCGTTAGACGGAGGTTCCTTTATATAGAATGTGTATAGGGATAAATCGGGGAAATCCAAAAACTATCGGTAAAGTGGAGGTGGTCGCTGGAGAGAGTGCCCCTTCATGGGAGGCTCCACTGATTTAGAAAAAAGTTTCGCGTAATTAAAAATTTAAATATTGATTGGATTAATCAATCTTCAATTTGATTAGCAATCAAATTTCCTTATACCGGAAGTATTACTGAACGGAAATGGTTTTTCACTTTTTCTCCCTCGAAAATAGATTCAGCAAGTTCAGAGGTGGAATAAATAGTCAAATCTATCTCTGATGATGGGCGTAAATCTGAAACCGTTCAGGGATACAATAAATATGTGTGCTACGTCACATGAAATCATTGATCAGAGGGGAGAGAGAAAAAAAAAATACAAATTGTTCCTCTCCATTTGTTCCTAATATTTTGAAATGAGCACAAAAAGTTAAATAGAGCAGAAATTGAGGCGCGTGCATTCCTCCGCTGCATGTGGAAACTACCTCAAGGCTTCGAACCTCTACACCACCCCTCATCCACCCTAGACCCCATTTCTGCAAGTAAATAATCTTAAATAATAAATCATATTATGTAATAATAAAGTTAGCCAGTATTTTATCATCATATATATTTTGTGTTTTACATTATTAGCTTGTTTACAGTTGCCACTTAAATCTCGCTAGTTACTTTATTTTGATAGTTATTTTTCTTTTCTCGTAAGTAGGTTATGTAACATGATTTTAACACATACTTACAACTACATATAATACACTGCTCCACAAAAAAAGTGGCGCACTTTAAAAATGCGTTATTTTTTCTTCAATGTAACTTTTTTATTCTACATTTCATTTTAGTTAGCAAATATAAGAAGTATAAAGTTACGGAAAGGCTAAAATAAAATAAAAAATGATCTAAAAGAAATGAAAACCTTTAATTTAACGAAAAAGTACTTCTCGGCAAAATATGAGTTTGAAAAAAAATGTATTTCTTCCGATTAAAAAAGAGAAAAAGAATTTTAGTGACGTGTATTGCTCGCATTACTGCATCCAATCTCCTCGGCATACTCCTTATTAAATTTCTCACGAAATCTTGTGTTAATTCCTGCCATATCTCCACCAGAGCACCTAGCAACTCTTCTAAGCTCCTGGGAGGATTATTTCTCCATCTTAATCGCCTACCCAGCTCATCCCAAAGATGTTCAATAGGGTTTAAATCCGGGCTGCGTGCTGGTCATCTCAGAACATGAAAGCCTGTATCGTGGAGATATTGAACAACACAGGCGGCAGTGTGTGGTCGGGCATTATCTTGCATAAAAATAAAATTCTCCCCAATAAATGGTGATAGGGTGCCACATATTGCTGCAAAATTTCCCTCACATACAAATCTGCCTTCAAGATTGCCCTGTTGAACACGTGGAGCTCAGTCTAAGCCCCCATAGAAATCCCAGCCCACACCATCTCTGAACCACCTCCGAATGGTAGTCTACCAGAAATATTGCACGGAGCGTAGCGCTCCCCAGGCCTTTGGTAAACTGGGTAAACCCATAAGATGCATAGAGAGCGAAACGGGACTCGTCTGAAAAGAGAACGTTTCTCCAATCGTCCTCAGACCAGTTGCGGTGTTTCCTAGCGAACTCTAGACGGGCTCTCCGAGGATCTACGGTGAGCAATGGTCCTGTGGCTTGCTTCCTAGAGCGTAAATTCATTTCAGCGAACCTTCTTCGTACGGTTTCGGCACTGACTGAAACTCCACGAACAGTAAGCAGTGTTTGAGCTGTTTCAGAAGCAGTTGATGTACGATTTCTTAGAGTGTGAATTCTAATAAATCGGTCATCAAGTGCTTCTGTGGCTCTTGGTCGACCCGAACCTTGCTTGCAAGTGCAGAGGCCTGTCTCCCAGTAACGATGGATGGCTCTACGGGCGGTGGTCTCAGGCAACCTTAACGTTCGTGCTGCGTACCGCTGACTCCGTCCATCCTCAACTAATGCAATAATACGGGCCACTTGCTCTGCTGTAATTGAGAGTTTGCAATGCTTTCAGCTTGAAAAAAGTAGAAACGCAACTGTAGAGGTCAATAAATTTATTTACTGTTGAGGTAAAGTTCATGTTGTTGTTTACACAAAAAGACTGAAGGGGATTAAACGAGGAATTGCTTCACTATTTACAAGAAACTTTGGGCCTTGTTCGATTAATTGTTCCCTGACAGTTTATGAAAATAATTAAAACTAATAATCTTTGCCCAAAATGTGATAAAACAAAAAATTAACGCTTTTTTCAAAGTGCGCCACTTTTTTTGTGGAGCAGTTTATTATTTATATTGTTTTTTTAAAAAAATAATTACCCCTATTATTTATTATTTAAAGGAAATATTATGTTCCTATTAAATTTTTCTATGTGGGGTTTTCAATAAAATATCAGTTTTGAAGAAACCTGAGTTTTGAAAAAGTTGAGTATTAGAAATTGGCCGGAAGTGAACAAAACATTCCCCTCCCAAAAAAACGCTGTTAAAAATTCATTGAAATTGTGATTAATTCTTTAGAGCTGGATAATCTCACGTTGATTGTATCCGGTTTTGTTCTGGTTTCGGACATTCATCCATCAGCAGCGGGTAGATTTTGGTGTTGATTGAGTGAGGGAGGGGATTAATTTAGAGGTTTTTTTTTTGTTGTGTAGCTTGCCCTCCATATCATTACTATTTCAACGTGTTGTGTCTTTGTACATTATTCTGTACATTATGTATGTCTCGTGAAGTGGCAGTACGAATTTAAATGTAGATTTTTATTTTTATTTATTTTTTATGACGAAAAGATTTTCAGTAATTTGCTACAGATTCCTAGTTCTCTTAACTGGTTCAAGGGTGTTCTAGAGCTGATAACTGTAACTCTACAATTCTAGATTCTAAAGCTAGATTGTAATAGGTGACTGTAATTTTAAGATTAGGTTTCCAGTTACCGCCTCGTTTTGTAGGGCTACTGTCAGTTCAGTGAAAATTTCATAAAATTACTAAGTTGTAATTTAGCAGTGTGAGGTAACATGCTTAGCGACTTACCATTGGTGGACTTGGATCTTCCTGTTTTCTTACGTAATTTTTGTGAATGCAATTTTATTCTAAACCATAGACTAGGGCTTATCTATTGAACCATTTATTGTAAGCTTACATAATTGTTCCATTATGCAGTTGCAATTATCACTTACTTGCCATGATTTGTAACTATTCTCTACCGTTCACTTCTGATTTCTGTATATCCCTTTTTGATATTGTTCAATTGTTCATAGCTATTTGCTTTGAAACTTACGGCCCCCGCATTGTCTGCTTTCTTTTATCAAGCTTTACCTCGAGGACTTCTCACCATCAGCGCTAGCTTCTCTTGTTTTTTGCTTTTCTCCCCAATCAATTTAAAAAAATTAAGAATTCTAATAACAACTAGCGCTTATTGCGTGAAAGTTTTGCACTATGCGAACGTAGGTTTTGTGCGTGCGTCTGGCACCGGATAGATTCAGCAGCAACTTGATTAACGCAAAAAAAAAACGCCTTATCTTTAACTTGTCTTTGATACATCCGTTTTCACTCAATTCACCTTTGTGCAATCCATTCTTTGGCACCTTGGATTGGTGGGCAGTTCTGAAATTTACTTCATGGATTTCTAGTCGTTAACATCTCTAACCAATTCAGGCCCTTTTTCGTACATTGTTGGTGTGAGCATTCAGCGTATCAGTGTTAGTGGCTTTGAGACCTTTAGGAACGTCAAGTTTGTTAATTCATTTCTTTTAATGAGATACTATAAAGTTAGATTTAAGTTGGTTTAACCCACATCATTAAACTATTAGACAAACTACGTATCTATGAACAATTTAAGCCTTCATTTTTCAGTAGAAAATTCGAGATATACTTTTTAAGTCCTTGTAAATATTGGTACATTATTAGATACTTCATGACTATTGTACCATAATATGTTTGTAATGTTGGTACTTCGTAACTGATGTAATAATCACTAAATGACATTCTAATATCATTGTAATGGCGTCGATACTAAGAAAACGCCGTTTGAATAATTTACCAAATCGATTATATTAATGTTCACTTCGATTTCTTTGATTAGAGTTTTGTCAGTACTTTACAATTTTGTCCCAAGCCCCTGTTTCTTCACTAAATTAGTGATTTATTTGCCATTAATGAACCACTTTTTTTTATTGATTTAAAAAAAAACACGTGAATGCAACGCGTTCGCTAATTGTGTATTATATCCACTGTTGTTGCTATGGCAACGATAATGGCAAACCTGTCGATTTTTCGCTGAAATTATATCCACAAGAGCCATAGTACGTCCTGATAGCTTTTAAATTCTTAAATTCAACAGGATGTAACTCGGAAGTGCAACCTTGTGTGTGTGTGTTTTTCTAAGATAACGAAACTTCCGCTTGCTACTGAAAAGAAGAAGTCTTGTGATCATGTCAAATTGTGTATTTTTAGTTTTATCTGGATGTTTACAGATTTTGAGTTCTTAAATATATATTTTATCCATGAAGAAATATAAATTATAAAAGTTTTATAAAATTTATTGATAAAAGTTAGCCGAAAAACTGCAATAAAACTGTTGAACAAGACAAATAGGGGTATTTCCTGCGGAACATGTAGTAAAGGGTTAGTTTGGTGTTTAATTTTGATTAATGAAATAGGAACTAATAGTGCAGAGAGAGTGAGAGGGATATTTGTTATTTACAGATGTTGGTTGGCTACACTGATATTTGTTGTAGGTTGTATTTTGTTCCATATAAATGCTAGCAGTCGGTTCAACTATACGTGACCTATATGCACGTATATGTAACCTGTGTATTAGGAAGTTGTAAATACTAGCTTCTCATCCCGCATTTCCTTTATATATCTCTTGTCCTACTAATAAATTGTTCTTTATTGCCGATATATTTCCTTGGCTTCCGCTTAGTAATAAATAAAAGATGCAGCACTCCAGCCGTGTTCCACTCCGGGCTGAAGAATACTATTTTTTATGGAAGCTCTATTCGCGAGGCTGAGGGTAATGGGACCGACCATTTCTTGGCGAGGTTGCTGTGAATAAACCTTTCGAAGCAGCAGTTCTCCACACAATATTTCAAATAAAATGTTAGGATATTTTGTACAATGAGATTCCAAGACTGCTTGAGAATCTAAGCCTTCTTCAAATACCTAGTCTCAATGTTAGAAAGAGATAAAGGAATGAAAAGAAAGTGAGTCATAGAACCGTTCAGAGGCCAGAAAATTCACTAGGGAGGGTCACCACATTCTCTGATCTCTCTGATTCGAAGCCCAAAGCTGTTCAAAATAAGAAGCTAATCTTCTACAGTAATCAAAAGTATACTCGAAACTATGGGAAAACAGACATTATCGTCATGACTACTAGGTTAAGGCCACCGTGAATTATGTCAGGTCAAGGAGTTTATGCGAATAAAGTAAGAGTGTCAGTCATTCCAAGGGGAAGAAAGAAATCTAGTAGCTTCTTGAAACGTTGAAGATTCAAATGTTTTTGGACTCGACGACATCCGGTGGTTGGTGTCCGTCGGAATAAGTGGGTAGTTGAAAGAAGAAAACGTTTCAACTGTTTGTTTGCAGAGTAGAATGAGATCTTGCTGAGAAAAATATACGTTAGAGACTTGAGACTTGGAGTTAGAAATTGTTGCAGATCCTTTTTAACAGCCAGATCAATCTCCTGCACTAGGCGTGCAATCTTCCAAGGAAGAAGTAATACTTGAATATGGGTTTTGATTTATTTAAGTCGCGTAACACCTTAGTCCATTAACTCCTTGGAGCCTCCTTAGTACAATGCAGTTCAAGACAGTGTTCTCTCATTGCAACGCATTACCGGATATTAGGCAGTAGAAGCTACGTAAAAAGTGCTACAAGCTGGACTCAAATTCAGAAACTTCGTTCTACTCATTAGCTTACTAAAAGTTGAACTAGCATTTACGAGGGTCGTTTGAAAACTAGAGCAAAAATAAAAACTACTTAATTTTTTTGGGTAAACCTTTTTTATTTTTCAACATAGTCTCCTTTTAGGCTTATACACTTCGTCCAACGCTGCTCTAGTTTGTTGATCCCTTCCGAATAATAGGATTTGTCCAAGTCTGAAAAATAGCCATTCGTTTCTGCAATCACCTCCTCGTTTGAATAAAATCTTTTTCCCGCCAGCCATTTCTTCATATTGGGGAACAAATAGTAGTCCGAGGGAGCCAAGTCTGGAGAATAGGGGGGGTGTGAAACGAGTTGGAACCCTATTTCCATTAATTTTGCGACCACAACTGCTGAGGTGTGAGCTGGTGCGTTGTCGTGATGGAAAAGGACACTTTTGTGGGCCAATCGCGGGCGTTTTTCTTGCAGCTCGGTTTTCAAACGGTCCAATAACGATGAATAACATGCACCTATAATAGTTTTACCCTTTTCCAGATAGTCGATGAGGATTATTCCTTGCGAATCCCAAAAGACAGTCGCCATAATATTTATCAAGCTTCTCTTTAGTCTCCTGAGGCGTTTTGCCTTTCATAAAGTAGTGTTTAATCAACACACGAAATTCTTTTTCGTCCATTTTTTGAAAATCACTCGACTTCCTCGATTCAAACGAATGCCAAACACAAAGAAATAGACCGATCTGGCTGAAACTTGGTGTGTGTTCTTCCAAGAGATGCTACTAACTAAACATAACCTCGATACGCTATCTCTCTGACTTTGCACGGACTTTTCAAACGACCCTCGTATGTATAGAAAATAAATCTATCCCTAGTTTCGTAGTTTTTTGGCTATGAATAACACAGGCGCTGATCAATGGCAAAAGATCTTAATTTTATTAGATATTAGATCGGAACTAGAATTGATTCTAGTTGCGTAATAGTTCTAGTTCAAATTACAGTGCTTCAGTTTTCTTTTTCTAAAAACTTTCTACAGGTTTCCTAGAAAACTTTAGGATTCCCATAAAATTGAAGGGTGCTCCTCCTAGAAGAACTTCCCTGAGAGGAATCTAGGTGAATATTACAATCACTTAGAGGAGCTAAAGAATTACGTGCTTCATCCACGTGCTACTTTCGTCAGTGCGACCTTTTTTTCTATTTTCTGGCTCGGAGTCAAAGATTTTTTTTTCTTTTAAATCTTCTTTCACGTACAAACATATTTACTGAGTCATTGTTTAAAATTAAAAATATAACCTATCGCTAAAGTTTATTTCAAACGGTTGGTCAGGGAATTTGTCTAAAAGAGAATATGGTATTATAGATCAATTGGTCTACGTAAATTGTTTGAAAATTAAGCTTCTTAATTCCGCTTTTTATGTATTTATTTAAATTTTTATAATAATGAGTTATTTATATAATTTTCAATAAAAGAAGTGCAAAATCAAATAGGGGGACCCACTTTCGCTTCATCTTAAAGTTCTGTAAATTTCTCTCTTTACATTAAAGGCAACAGATTCCACAATAGGATCAGCTTTATTGTGAACCTCATTTTCATACTAGTTGTCACTGAAATTTTATACATTCAGCTTAAATTTCCACGTCATTAACTTTGCGTCATTGAGTGGGCGCCTGACCAGAGTTTGACGTCACCGCAATATTACATAAGCGCTATACGTCAGCAATTCGTATAAACTTCTTATGTCATTGAATGCATATTATGATTTAACTAGATATAAGTGCAAGATTTTTTTTTTTTCAAATGTGATTGTACATAATATCTTAAGTTAGCTTGCTTAAGTTTCTCGTTTAAAAGAAATTGGTAACCGGAAATGCAAACGTTTCCGCGATTTGCTTGGTAACCAGTTTAGGTAGTTACTTGAATTATCTAATTTTTGTGGTTTTGTGTGAAAAGAGCTGGATGTGCGTCAGTTTGTGGGTTTATGGTTAAGCTCGAGTTGGTCTGTGAGTTCGCTAAAACCAAGAAGACCAACTGTTTCCTCTTTGCAGGGCCCTAAGTTTAGTGTGTGACTGTGTTGGCTATGTCAGTTGACAGCCCGCGATGGCGTCCCAGTCCTTGGAGAAGTGGCTAGTCCACTTCCCCCCGGCTAAGTGGCTATAATGAAACCAGTTCTCATAAATAGTATTAAAATTAGTTTTATTTATTTTTATTGAAAGGTTAATTATTCAATCAATTACTCTTTAAAAAACTGGAGGTATCCCTTGATCTGCGAGTGGAGTAGGGGTTCACAGAACAAGTTTCGAGCGGTGGCCCGTTATGTCACCTTATTTTTAAAACAGGTTTTGTTTATTTATTTGTTTTTTTGCAAATATCTTATATGTTATTTCTACTCTCACTTGTGTAAATCGGCATGCCATTTTTTTTGATGTTGTTTGTGCCCTTTATATCTCTTTTATGTCACTTTATTTTGTTATTTATGTTCTACATACAGTTATTGATATGGACAAATGAATTAGAACATGGCCTCCTCATTTAAATTGAATATTTATTTTTTTATTCGAGCACTTTATTTTTAAAATTGTTCACTTTTTCTTTTTTTAAACACCTTGAAGGTATTTTGTTTGTATTTATCACGTGATACGATTATGGTCTTCCACAGCCATCTGCTGCCTTTCTTTGGTTTCTTTTTGCTTTTTTCGTTTCTTTTTTAAGGAAAATATTTGGAACAATAATGAGATTTTGTTAGGTGTAAATAAATGAAGAAATAGCTTAAAGCCAATTTAACGGCTACCTAAAGCTTTAATGTGGCTTCCGTTCGGCTTGTGTCAAGTATTTTGTTCTAAGTGTAAGGGGACTTGTTCATAGTAACTAGAGTAGGCAATCGAGGAATCGTTGACATCCCTTATTAGCCCTGAAGTCGGCTTCTCTTCTCCGAAACTTCCCAAGATGTTTAATATATAAGTAATACATCTTTCTCATTTTTCTTTACTCAGACCGTTCCTTCCTAGATTTTCTACAAAGAACACACAATAGTGTGAGCGGTCGAGAATCCTTTAACAGACAGGATCTAGGCTGTCTCTGGTTCAAGAACCAGGAAATCAAAGCCAACGGACAAATTTCCCTGGATATTCAAGCAATGGAAAGATGCATTCCAATCTCGATCGGAAGTAATTGAAACTGAAGATCACCATTGAGTTTTTATGCTACTGTAGGTTGTAAAAGTGGATTAACAATCCGCCTAGAAAACTCTCAACGACCCCGGTAGGGCGTATAAAACTCACCTTATCCTAGATGCTGGGTCATGGAGAACAAAAGACCTAGTACTTCACCTTCAGCTAGTTTATACTTCTCGTGTTCATATCCACAAAAAAACGTAAAAATAGAAAAATGACTTATGCCTGACATTAGGTATCTTTGCCAAGTCGGTTTCCAACATTGGTTCTAATAATAGTCAGAAAAAAAAATGCCCATGAATTTGACATTAATTCTATTTTTTGAATTGAACAAACAAGTCAAAAAAATGAGGAAGAGCATTATCAATTGCAGTCGTAATTTTTTTATATTTTTTTTTGTCAACCTTTCTGTTTTAAGGGATTAGGTCATCTTCAGGGATGTACAACATAAGTGACGTTTCAAGGAATAAGTAACCAAATCAAAAAGATGAACTTTATCTCACAGAAATAAAGCTAGTGCTAATATTGGGGAGTTTTCAAGGAAGATTGTCAGAAAATCCAGCTTTAATCCAAAACGATTATCTTTGCTAATCCATTATCTTATTATTGTTATTCCTCCCCCTCCGAATTTCTCAGATTCGCGAAAATGCAACAAGATTTAATGTATTAAAAGCCATTCCCAAATCGGCTTGTGGTACTAATCTGTAAAAATGGCTAGCGATCAAAATATCTACAACCACATTTCAAGTTCTATAGCCACTCCCCAGGTTCGTGTAAATCTTCTTCAAGAGATAGGCTAAATGGCCACTTGTTTCACACCGCAACAGATGTAAACTAAATCTTCTATGTTCTTTTTTGTTGTATTATGTGCTGGCTCGCCTAAGCTGGGGGTGTGCTAACCAAATCGCGTTGATTTTTATCCATGGTAGTACGTACGGTGCTCCGTCAATGCACAAGATAGTGTAGAGAATTCGACTTCACTTGTATTTCCGTTTCACACTACACTACCCCAGCCTCTTTGACAGAACTTCCTTAAGATGCATTTCCGAATAAAATCTATGGGACAGTAATGAGCACAGGAAGTTTAAAGAAAAATAGTCGGAGCTTTTCTCGAGAAAATATCAAAATAAAGTGGACAATCGATTTAGTAATCTGGCATTTCCGATTCGCTGATTCTAGAAGCGCAATACTGGGTTCCATTTGAGCACCCGATTTGAAACTTCAAATTAGAACTATCTGCGATTTTCTGTATCTAGTAACGCTACTCACAGAGAGTGAGGGCGAACAGATTCGTAAATACCATTTTTCTTGGTGCATGGTAACTGCAAAACGGAAATATTTCTTATTTCACTTTTATACGAGAAAAAGATTAAACACAAGATACATATTAATCACTGTAAACCTGCGGCTGCATGTAAACGTAAATAGGATCAAGTCTCATCCAATGATACGCTCAGCTGTGACAGAGAAAGAGGTGGATGCTAATTTTGTCTTTGAAAAGAAAAACAAAAAAATATGTGTCCTTTTCATCCTTAGAAAAAAAAGTAAGGCTTGAGTTGTCACAATGAATTCGCGTTCCCAATTTTCTGAAATAGGACAGGGAAAAGTTGAATCTAGTTAGTTAGCAAGAACTGGCGTTTAGACAGGTGTTCTAAATATTCTTTAGATGATACTGCTACCATTTCCAAGTATGTTCAGTTCTGTGAAAAGGTAGTTGACTCAGGAGGCGAAATTGAATGGCCAGGTTGTTTAAGGCAAGTTGAATGTCCGAAAATGGGAGGATAACACTGATTAGGATAATAGGAATATGGCGACGTATTCTTGAGCATATCCGTATCCCCAAAGGCAATTTTAGATCAACTCTGGTACCTTAGTAAACATTCAAAGTTTTAAGGAAACTAAACAGTAAAAGAAAACAACAAAAATAAGACTAAAATATTCATATAATAGCAAATAATACTCGAATCCGTACTCTTATTAGAGATAGCACTATAAAAAATAAAAAAAATTAGAAAATAAAAAGTAATATAGAACTAAGCAACATCAACTACACCGGAGACTTCTGTTTTTGGAGCATGACTGTTATAACGGTACTGCTAGCCGAACCGTTCGCTCGCCAACATATAACCTATGTTTTGCACAACAGTCCCTGGGCTCCACAATCTTCAACCAAACCGAGATGTTGTTTTGTACGTTCTGTTTTGTTTCTGTTTTCTAAGTTGGAATTATCAAGTCGTTAAAAAATTTCTCTTTTTTTTGAACATTTTAATTTTCCTCCTCAATTACTTATTAAAGGAAGTATCGCGTATTTTTCACAGGAAATGCAAGTGTCGAGAGGTTTTCTTAGTAAGAAAAAAATGGTAATTACAAAAAGAATGTTACGAGTTTTTAAATTTGAAATTTGTTTTAGTTGTCACCACAGTTCGGTGATGCATTCTGAATCGATTTTGTATTTTGCAAAGGGGTATTTTTATATTAATGTAAAAAAATGGTGTTTTTAAACCAAGTGGTCTTTTTTACGAACCAATACTTCGAAAACGGAAACTTACAGCAATCTAAAACTTCAAAATTTCAGTTGAAATTATTGTACTTAACGATTCTTAATACTTGAAACCGGAAATATCACTCAACAGAATCGATAAAATTTCGTAATACTTCGCAAAAGTAGTTCTGAAAAAACTTTTATTTGAAACCTTTTTCTCGAATAAGTTTTGCTTAAAAGCACTTCTAGGGCTGCGAAATTGTTGGATAATTTCTCTAATGTACCATTTCCAGTATAGTGTAAAAGGCTAGTTTCTAGCTAAATATTAATAAGGAGGATTAAATATGTGACAATCGATCTTTATCGATTTTTGTTTTCTTCAGTAATTATTCTATTTTATTAAAACTTTTTCAAATATTCTGCATACTTTTTCATAATTTGTTAAACTTTATTTAAGCTGGATTCTTGGCAGGGGTAAAAAGCTTGACTTCCTATTTTAGTACATTGTATAAGTTCCTGTATAATTTTGAGTGGTATCAATTGCGTAGGCAAAGTGCTGAGTTTGGGCAAAAATTTTTAGCTTATTGGAAGAGTGATTATTTTGTAAAAAAGCTAAGTTTTGGGAAAATTCTTGTAATTTTTTATGTATTTTTCTAAGTAGCCTCGTACATATATATATATATATATTTTTTTTTTTTTTCAAAAAATTAGACTTAATTAATAACGTTTCAAAAATAAAGTAGGTATTTCAAGCTGATTATTCGTATAGAATATAGATTTTTAGGGGTTCTGGGAAGACTATTACGTCATGCTTCTATCTACACAAATCCCAAGTTTCCAAAAAAATTTTAAATTGTGGAAAAGCGAGTTTTCATATTACATTTTTATTTTTCGAATGAAATAATTAGTTTTTTGTTTTTATCTGCAACTTCGATTTGTAATACTATGGAAAGTGTTACATTTTCCTTGTCATTTAAAGCAATTCATTTATTTTATAATCTTAAGTGATATAAGGTATTTCCGTTCCTTATAAGGCTGTCACTGTCAAAGATTGGTAATATCAGCTGGTAGCGGGGGCTTGGCATTTTTGAGTAGCTGTCACAGCCTTTAACATCTCCTAACGTCGCCTACACTGCACTAAACACCGAATTTTGCTCTAGAAGTTCATCATTTAAATATAGTTCAATGCCACACCTACACGTGCACAAAAATAAGTGATTATATAATGGATTTTGGCTTCGAAGAGCTTCGCCGCCCCCTTACTACGTACCATATACAAACCATACATAAGCATATGTGGGTATGATGGTTAGCATTTCTTGGACCAGTCTGTCTTTGATAAGATACTCGTTTTTGGTTCAAGTTTATTAAGTATAAAAAAATCTTTACGCCAAAGTTTCGAACTATATTTAGTTCATCTTCTGGGCTAGATTACCAATACATGTACCTATATTGCAAAAATTATTGCACCAGTGTTTATCTTCGAGGTTAAAACATCCGACTGCGTCAATTTCTGCCAAGAAGAAGACCGGAAACTCCCCATAGATCTTCTTTTTTTTCATTGATTTTTTTTCATCAATTTTTTAAATTGATGCAATCATTTCCGGTGTGAATTACTCAATTTCTAAAAAAGATCATATAATCGATATACCTACTTCCTGTTAGTGTAGAAACAGAAAGGATATTTAGTACAAGTTCAGCATGACGTTATTACTTTCCATGAAAACTTCTAGTAGCTTTGTCCTAGATTATGAACTGAAACATGGCTGCCCTACTTTGTGACGACAACTTCGATATACTAGATTCCATTATTGGTCAGACTCGTTTATTTTATTTTTTTTTAAATAAAATAATTACATAATTTATTAAATAATTGTTATTTATGAATTTTGAATAAATATAAGAAAAATAAATAATATAAAATAAATAACTTTCACTAAATACAATAAAAATCATTGGTATGTACGTGTGTATTATTGACATACTTTGCGGACCAATGACATACATTCATACCCTGAGTTCTTCACCTGTGACTGAACATATCTATTATTCACATGGCATAGATCTTCCTGTAAATAAACTATTTAAATTCACCTTCGTTCCCTACATAATTTTTCTTTAAAGAAAAGAAAAAAATTCCTTGGATATATAAAGAAATATCCGAGATAAGAATATCGATATAATTCATAATTTTAAACAATTATGTAATCTGCTTCAAAAATAATCGATACTTATTCGATGGCAAAACTTTGATTTTGGGGGAAAATAAAGATAATTTCGGGAAGTTATTTGATGTAGCTACGTGTCCATCTTAAATTGAATCCCATGAAAAGTAAAAATCAAATAATTTCATTCCATTATCTCTTTCCATCCAGATTGCCATAGGATTACGTGCTATAATCAGTTTTATTTTCTTTGGGACATATCCCAATCACAAGATATCGTAATTCCAACCGGGATGATGTAAGTTGGATGGAACTTTTGAAATTAACCCAAGAAAATTTGACTAATTCGAAGAACTTGAGACTAATTTCTCTTGGATTTATGGGCGTATTTTCGGTTTTTTTAATTATCAAATTTGTATTTTGGAATTTTCTCTTAATCTTGGTATAATTTGCGATCATTCTTTTAGTTTTATTAGGTAGTGGCAATTTTTTCTGGTTTAATATTTTTCGACTTTTTATACCACAAATTGAGCCGTTCCACTACACAGTTCGATTAACTCCCTAAATCAAAGTCAGATACTGGAGAAATGCGATGAAATAATGTACATTTATTTTTTAATGATTCTTATTTAAAATATAAATTTACCGTCATTCAACGGCTGCTGTAAAATTTGAGTTGATTTAAATTACGAGCACGGAGTTAATCAAAATAGCTTCAGAAATAAATTATTTATAATTTAATGGCCCAAAAAACTTTTATCGTTTAATGGTGTTTAATCTTTATTATTTGGGAAATTTATTATAAATATAAAAAGCTATGTCTTAATCAAGTGCTTTGACACTTAAATTTAAGATATTTAAAAAACTGAAGTTAATCGATTTATGAAGTTTAGCCTATTCACGTCTTTGAAGAAATAGCGTCATCTTTTTATAAAAAAATTAATACTTAATCCATTGTTGTAATTAAAAATTTGCCCTAACTTTTACCTAGTTCTCGAGTGAAGGCCATATCTAATTAAACAAAAATTCATCAGACATTTAAAAATTAATAAAAATGACAGTGCCTCCTAAATCTAGTCGAGAAACTGTGGCCATTTTAATGCAAAACAAAAAAATTTTGTCGCAACTCCCAATGGGTTATCGTGGAAACAGCCATACTTTCTTATAACCAATAAAAAAAAAGTAAAAGAACAATTGCATCAATAATTATACACTTGTAAAACAAACGGTTCTTTTTTCTTTTTGCATAATTTATTGTTATAGTTAACTGTTTTCACGAGTTCGTTTTGCCTTGACCAAACGACCTCATTGATATAGGAGTTAAGCCTCGTACCATGGAAGTGCTGTAACCATTATGAAAACCTACCTGTATTGGTGAATATAACCTTGGTTTGCGTGAAACTGTACGATATTTTTTCGCAAAAAACAAAAATTAAAAACAAGTTAAATCCACAACTTTTCGATCTTTCTCGAACGTTTGGTAATTCTTTTATTTTATTATTATTTGGAACATTTACTTAAATTAAAAACTTAAACATTATAAAAAATAATAATTGTTTAATTAAAAAAAAAAATATTCTTAGGAATCTCATTATAAGTATAACTATTAAAAATAATATAATAATAATTGGCCTATTTTACGTTTATTATACCAGCTGGCTAGAAATCAGCTGACGTGCTATAATTCTCGTCATTGAACGTTACAAAGTTAAATAAAAATTATTAAACCCATTTTCGGAAAAGAAAAATCACTCTAAGATGACCACTTAGTGGAAACATTTCTTCATCTCTCCTCTCTCTCCTTTAGGAGCCACTTTAGTTCTCTCTCCTTTAGCCACTTTTAAGTGGCTTTCTGTTGGCATTGTTCTTGAAGAAACTGTTAAAAAATTGTAAAACACTATTCAATAATTTTTAAACCACTTTTTCTCTATACTCATTGGAATCTTTAAAATCGCATACTTCCGGTCTTAACTACGCACGATTGCAATATCTAGTTCTCCTTAAGAGAGGTAAGATACGTAAAAAATGATTTAATGATTTTGTTTAAAATCACTGATGTACCTAATTAATTCGATAATTAATAATGTAATTATTATTTTAATTAATGATGTATTTTTTTTCATAATTTTCTTTTCCTTCAGTGAAAAATACGATTGATGTGAAAAGATAAACTTTATTTTAATATTTATCCAGAATTTTATTTTTAAAGACTTTTTTCTTATTTTGAATAAATTGATTCAAAAGAAGTTTAATTACTAAGTTACTTTCTTCACATCATTTCATTTCCCCTACTCAACCTTTCGAATATATACTTTTACCCAAATTATACAGGCTGGAATGGTCGAAAAAGACTTGGCAAAAGTTTCTGTAATTTCTTCCAAAGGTTTGTAAAGGACTGAAACTTTTGACTCATTAAATCAAATTAAACAATTCTCTCTCCTAATTTTCTCCAAACGTATTTAGTCTTTAATTTATATTAATTATTATGGACTTTTTTTAATTTTTTAAGAAAAGAAAATTATTACTTCGCTTTATTATATTTTGATTTGCAATAAAAATTAGTTAAAAAAATATAATTAAATAATTAAAATGAAAGAAGTTAATATGCAGTTAATATCTTGTTTGATCGTGAGTGCAAGTTTATGTTCAATTAAACCAATTAACGTTAACAGTTTTAAATGAAAGTGAACGTTTATTGTGCACGCTAATATATACTCGTACATGTGTGCATGTATAATTTGGGTCAGTACCTTTGGTCGTTGAACTAGTCTAGGAAGGAAGCAGATGTTATGATCTGTATAGTTACTGCAAAAAAAAAGGTTGGAATTTTGTGGTGAACATTTAGGGATTCCCCAACCTTAATACTCTGGTACGTTCGCAAATGATTCGTAGAGATGTGTTAGGGAATTCTAAAAATTATGAGTGACTAAAAGAACAACTCTGTTGCTCTCTAACAAGATTCTAAGTGTCTCACTCGTGTCCAGATTGTTGTTTTTCTCGGAAGATAATCGTCTAAGAGAACTGTTTTAATGTGTGAGTGAATAAAGAGTGAGCAGAATATCGTACCAAAGCGTCCCCATGGGGTTGTCAAGTCTTCCAAATATTTACTCTGCAGGACCTTAAATGTTGGGCATGAATGTTTGAAGGTGTTTTAGGTCAGGCTATTCGCAAGGGATCCCGAATCTTCCTAAAGAAAATAGTCTTCTCACCTTCAGGAGGGGATAAAGGGGCAAGTAATATATTCCTGTTGAATAAAGATTGTGATTTTACTTCATTAAACATGAAATTCTGTATTCCGAATTATGGTATTGTGCTTATCCCAAACCGGGAAATCATACATATATTTTGAGTCATAGCCTATATTACCTTTAATATACCCGAGAAATACCAGAATCTGAGGGGATTCTATGGAGGATATGCTATGGAACATTCAGGGATAACCATTTCCTGATGTTAAATCCTTTTAGGTTTTCCCTCTGTATTCTAAGGAAACCTAATTTTTAATTGAGAGGATCTGAGATGGTTTAAGGGAGAGTATGTTAGCTTTAGAGCATTTGGTAACACTCAGGATTTGTAGGGAAATTTTAGGAGCCAATAGTAAGGAATATCCACACCCATTGCCTGTACAATTCTCGCTTTCACAGCCTTCCTAAGGGTGATTATGTCTGCCTAACCAAAAACTTGGTAACTAACCAGCCTTTCTAAGGATGTTTCAGACAACTTCTTTATACCCTAATAAACAGTTCCTTTCCAATGCCTTTCCCAGATGATCTGAGTACGACACCCTTTTTTTAACCATCTTTTGGCCAGAATTTGGAGAGAGATTACATCAATCTCGGCTGAGGCCCAAGTCCCCATACTGCCTTAGATAACCAGAAGCAGTTGCCCAGTGCCCTTCCTATATCTCTCTGATAATCCATCAAGCGTGCTATGCTAAAGGGAAATGGTATTTCTACCATAGCCTATAGCTTGAGAGGAAGTTGTGGTAAAAATTTATTCACTGCCTTTGCAATCATTAGGTTTTTCGTAATTTTAGGGTAAACTTAGTTCGTAAGCATTGGTAATGATTCGTTTCGTAATATTTCTATAGAGAATCTCAATCGCAAATACTTCCTCTTATAAAGAATACTTACCCTTACTAGAGAAAGTGAAAATTATAACCTAGTAAAAGTAAAGTAACTTCTACTTTTACAGGCCGGCTTTACGTCCAACTTTCTATTTAGTTTTTTTTTATTTTATTTTTTTATTTTTTTTATTTTACAACTGTTATAACCATAAGGTACACAGTGGGAGTTGCACAGATTTACAATAGATAGTTACTCCTAAATTAATATACAGCTGACAAATTACATACAAAAAATGAGCCACAATTATGCGTGCCTACAAAATAAGTTAACTAAATCAATACATAATACTTCGAACTAAGAAATCAACAAAACTTACACACAAACAAAAATAAACATAATAAATGTGTTTGCACAAACCGAGCGAACAGAACCGAACTTTTCACTATTTTTATATATTTCCTAATTTCATTTTATATATTTATTACTACATATTGCTAACTTTGATTATATTGTAATATGTACAAACTTATTTTATTTATTTTTTTTTTTATTTCATATAATTCATTTCTCTTTTCTGTTTTATTTCTTTACCTTTCCTATTCGTTAATGACAAACGCTCTTAGTTTAAGCGCACCCGTACAGTAATAAAATATATCGTCAATTTGCTGTCTACATTTAATTGCAATTAGTTGTTCAAGTCTGGACTCTTTTACTACGTCACCTATGTATTTGTGAATGTACTTATTTCTCAGAGCTGTATAGAGTGGACAGTGGCACAGGAAGTGCTCTAAACTCTCCTCCTCCATGGTGTTACACATTGTGCATATGTCTTCAGTACTCCATATATATCTATTACTTTTATAATATATATTTATTCTTTTTTCGTTACACATTCTCAGTTGGCTAATTATTGTTAACTTTGTAAAAGGTACATCATTCAACAGTAAATAGTTGCTGGTAGCGTTTAAGTCACAGATAATGCTTTGAAATAGCGTGTTATAGGTCGAAGATTGTATTCTATCCCAATCATGCTGCCAACTTTTTTTATTAAATTTTTCTATTAACACTTTCCGGGACTCTTTAAGTTTTTGAGGGCATTGTTCCAGCCACACCTGCTCGAATCCACTTTCTATTTAGTTATCATGAACAGAGGCGACTAGCAAACATACTTTACTATAAATTCCTCATATTAACACATTAAATAAAAAAAAAAAAAAAAAACAAGGCCCAGACCGGGAATCGAACCCCAATACCCACAATACATCTCCGCTTTGTAAGCTTCTCCTTAGTAGTATTCGACATGCCCTTACCCTCAAATTGAGGTGATTAGCACGAGCCTCTCCGGCTGATCGTGAAGCGTTCCACTTATAGCCGACAATCTGTTGTACGTATTTTTGTTAACTTGAACTTTCTCTTTCAATCATATTTTAGAATGGGGGGGGGGGAAAGCCCCACCTCTTGTTTGCTTTTAAAAGAAAACAAAAAACCGCACATTGTTCTTCTTCCGTAAATAAGTATATGTGTGCATATTGTTAATATTAATGATGAAACGGGGATGGTGAGCCACCTGCAACTTTCACTAAGTTCACACTTAAGTTAACAAGTTGATTTCAAGTTATTATGCATATTATCTATTTACAGGACTAGAACCATACTAGTTAACTTCATCAAAATTTGTAATTTTGGTTGTTAGTTTTTTTGACTCTCTATCTTATTAGTGGCAAGGGAAGTAAGTATTTCTGGGATGTCTAGTTTGACCGGAAATGTCCGTTTTTAAAAATCCCCTGAGATACAATTAGTGGTTTCAAGAATCCCCCCCTTTCAGGAGGAAGTTTCACTTTTTGAGATTACCTCAAGAAGCACTTAAATAATCACTTCCTTTTAAAATTTATATACTCATGTTAGTCTACCAACTGTTCTTTTTTTTTCCACTAATTTCTGACTGAAGAGGGCCGAGGGTTGTCTTACTTCTAAAGTGCCAATTCAAAGTAACTTCCGGTATTGAGCGTACTTTATGTTGTAAATGAGAATTAAATGTGTTGCCATTATTTCTGAGTACAAGGGAAAACTTTGATGATTGAAACATCAATGCGAAAAAAAAACCGGCTAAAACGGAAGTGGATTTTTACCGATCGGTAATTTCCTTTACGAAATACTGACGGCTTTATTTCTTAGTCTTCTACCAATTAATTAATACAAAAATGGCTCGTCATTTTAGTTTGAGCTTTCAGATAGATTTTTGGGAAGTTTTCTAATTTTCTTTCACTCTATCTCCACTTTAGATTATAGAAAATACTTTTAAATATGCAAAATAAATAATAAAAATTCATAATTTTGAGGAATTTTCACGAATAATTAATTATGAGGAAGTGTTTTTAACCATTTTTATTTTGTTTCAGGTAAGTGCACCAGTAATTTTGCGTGTGACTACAATAAATAGGTATTTATATGTTTTAATTATTGGATTAATATTGCCACAAATTTTCAAATTTATTGTTAATTCGGGATGATTTTCATCAATAATCCACTTTTTAGCGATTTTTCAAAGATATTTTGATCAGAATACTGATTTTGATTATAATTTAAATTTATTTTGATTTAATTAAAATTTGGTTTCCACCGGAAATTCTTTTTATTGTTAACAGATTGACCAATTGGATTTAGAGTTGCTTAAAAAGTTGATCCCCATCCTTACAGAATCCTGCTGCTGCTGCTGTAGTCTAGTCCTTTCTGTTGAACGTCTCTCGCAGGTCTTCGTTTTTTCTTCGTGTGCCCCTGTAGGTCTCTTTTCATTCATCTAAGCCCACGATGCCTTATCTCCTGCTCTTCGAGAAAAATTAGTCGAACCATCTCATCCGTTTACTTTTCGGTAAGGATCTTATTTTTAGATTATCTGTGATCAATTATATTTCCTCACACTTGAGACTTGATGGTATACTGTGGTTGCTGTCGTGAGTCCACTCTTTTTGTTGATGAATCCATTTTTTAACAACTGTACAGTAATTTGCTGTTTTTACCTCCCCCCCCCCCCCATTCTTTCGTTTAATTTGAGGCCAATGAGTCCCGAACTCGATAGACATACTTTTCTTGATATCTAAAGTGGAGAATTCTCTCCCAATATTTCATTTACTCTTTCAACTCTTCCGATATAGTTTGCTTTTCGATCTTCAAAACGTTTTACCTTATCCCTTCTTGTTAATGGCCATATTTTTGGTTTGTATCTCTGTCAATTTTTCCTTAACAACTCTTTCAGGTTGTATGGGGAGTTATTCGAATGTAAGCTAGGAAGAATATAATAAAGTCCATTGAAAGCAATTCCAAAGGTGCTCGAAAATGTATAGAGACTTCTATATTTATACTGAATTTGAAATACGTACTGCTACTAACGGTATTACGTTAGTAAAGCTTAGATGAGCCAATGGAATTCGGTGTTTGAAAACAACAAAAACTGATAAATTAGTGGCTTGAACATTGTAAGATAAAGTTGATCCATTATGATCCATTGCGTTGTGTAAGAGGTAGAAATTGGAAAGCAAATTTTGTAATAAAGAATTCTGTGATAGTGTAAAGGAGGTCTAAGAGAATGGAATTTTGAATACCGTTCTGTGATTTCACACGTACGTCTTGGCCGGTAGTTGTGTCTTGGATTTCCGGTAAGAAAGGAGCGTAATATTCTCCCTTCCCCTCCCCTATATACTTCACTCACTATTTTTTTTTTGTTAATCTTCCAAACGGCCAGCGACAACCTGCCAAAAAAAAGACTTTCTCCTTGAAGCCTTTTGTCATTAAAAGGTAAAATATCCCTGTCCATGCCTGAAGAACTGTACACACTGTAAAGTGGGACAAAAAAGTTACTGTAGGGGCAGGAGAGATCTGGGATATAATAGAGCGGTTTTTTTTTAGAAGAAGGAGAAATTGAAGAACCACTGAATAATTGTTACTCTCAGTTCTTTTGCTGGACTCTAGCTTAGCATTTATTAGATAGATAGATAAAAATTGTTTTTACTCTCTTAAATTGTCAAATTTGAAATTTAAATTGAGGTTCCGCTAAAAAAAAAAAGCAAAAAATTGTTACGAGCACTCACATGAATTGTCCGCTTTCTACAGTTTTTCTTTAGAGTTCTAACTTATCCTAGAATGGAAAAATATTGAGTACAATTATAATAAAATGAGACTTTTAGGGAAGTCCATCTGCCACCCCTAATTCCACAAATAACAAATCTTAAGGGAAGGGATTCGCTATGCGGATAGCGTACTGGACTCCCACGCGGAGGTCCCTGGTTAGAATCCAGCTGCTGACCTTTAGATTTTCTCTACCTAGGAGCTTCTTACAAGTTTACTGTCCGGTGACGGAGGCCGGCAGTGCACTGAGAAAGGCTCCGGGCGCCAATAACCTTAGATGTTGATGCGCCTTAAATAATTAAAAAAACAAATCTTAAGTTATAGAACTAAGAGTGTCCTTGTAATAAGAACGAAGTTTAGCAAAAAAAAAAAAATTTAATTAGCATTTTCATGAAATTTGGTCTTACTTCTGGCCAAGAGACTTGAATTTTAGTAATTCATTTAATTCTTTTTTTTTTATTAATTTAGAAAAGTTAGGACCGTACATTATGCTGAAATGGTTCTTTATAGGATAGCATTTGATTCGCCCCGGAATTGCCATTATTCGAATTTTATGGAGATTTTTACTCAAAATAGTGGAAAAATCCATTATTTTAAAAATCCACTTCCGCTTGAAAGATTTCGATCGCTAACTTCCTGCTTAGCCTCTCTCCTCCCCTCCAGTGACTCCAATTTAAAGTTTTCGCTTCCATTATTTCCTGTTTTCGAGATATTTTGCACACCTAGACACCTTTACTGATGTCCATAACTTGTTGGTTTCGGTGATAACTCGATTTTATCGATAACTCGATCACATTACTTTTTTAATACTAATTAAATTAAAATTAAAAATTAAAAAAATGAGAGAGACAGAGGATATGTTGTATGTTTTTAGAATATTTTCTTCATATATCATCGTTGACAGTTATTTTAAAATAAATTAATATAAAAAGGAAAGTGCGGTAAAATACCGTTTTATTTAACTAGTCGTTTCCGCATTCCGCGTTCTTTATGTTCTGTTCGTAACCATGGAAATAGTAGTGAATGAAAGGAAAGCTTGTTTTTTTCACTTTTGTAGTTGTTCAGTGGACCACTTAATAATATATAAATAATATAATTATACTTTGCATTTTTTATTTTATTTTATTTTTATTGCTCGTCATTAAAGTCATTTAATTAATGACGAGCAATCATAAAGATTAGGTTCCGTCAATTCTAGTGAAATTTACTTGAACAAATTTTCATTTCTTTTAAGGAAAAGCGGGACCAAAATAGTTGGTAGAAAAATTTCCCTTTTTTTGATTACTAAATTGCTCATTTATTGTTGTGAACTCCCGAGTGTTTTTATGGGAGGCTGAGAAAATTCCCGAAAATACGGATTTAAACAAAATTTGAAATAGTCCATCATACTGCTGTTGGATTAATTTTAACTTATGCATAATAAAATCCTAAAATGCTGTTTCTATTCTATACCAGGGGCCGCATGATGGTTATGAAACGTTCACTTGTAAGTGGGATATTCCCTGGTTCGAATCCCGCGTTTAGCAAATAACTTTTCATTTGTTATTTGTTATTTTATTGTAATAATTATGCAGGTGCTTCAGCTCCACTCGACGCATAAAATTTTAAACCTGGAAATAAATAGGCAATTTCATCACGTGTTTGGGGTTTCCATTGCGCTAGCAGTTTTTGATATTACCTTCCCAATATTTCCAAAAATTCCTGAAAATAAACCATTGTAAGCCACTGGTCGACAAACTGTTTGCCATTTTTGAATTGATCTCAAGGCTTAATAAAATAAAGAAATAGCCTTTGATGGCCAGCTCCATGTATCATGAACTTGGATAATAAATTGAATTCAAGTCCTAACTCAGAAAGAAACTTTGTACTTCCTAACCTTTATTAAGCAAAAAACTTAACGGTATACCTGTGGGTAAACCTATTTATGGTTTGCTAAGTAGAGAACTTATTACTTCCTGAAATAAGTGATTCCCATGGAGTCGTCGCTCGCCATTTAACAGCTTGTAGTTTCTCATGTAGATATTCAACTTAGGCCTGTAATTGTGAGTGTGTATATGTACAGAATTAATTAATAACTCCACTTAAGGGGATAAGACTGTAATTGGGTAAATGCTTAATCATTGCACAGCTGCACCTGTTGAACTTTTAAGTCATTTATATGATTCCAAGTTGAGGGCTGTACTCCTGGGTTCATTAAATCTGTGCCGTATTTTTGTTTTAAAAAGTTTTTATCTTTATCTTGCAAGTACAGTCCAGCCTCCCATAAAGGACACTCTCACTAGCGGCCACCTCCATTTACGGTTTTCCCAGTTTTTGGATTTCCCCGTTTTTACCCCTATACACTTTCTATATAAAAGAACCTCCGTCTAACGGTCACTCTACATAGCGACCGCGGATATTTTGATTTTGGGGAACGGATTAAATGTTTCACCTCCCACCAACGACCACCTTAATATTAAAAGTTCGTTTGACGCGTTGATAAAAAGTAATTATCCCCTCTCAAGTTTTTCTTTTTTTTCTGGTTTTTCCTAAAGTTTCCTATATAAGCTCCATACATCTTGTACCATTTTAATCATTTTCCCAATATAACTTTGGACGAACAATATTATTTTTGTCCGATATGTCTCTCAAACGAAAGTGGTTTAACTCTAGAAGAGGAAAATAAATGTGTTGGGAAGATTTTGCAAAAACCAAATCGAGTCAAAAGTCAACTTGCCGAAAGGTTTGTTCTATTTATTTTAACAATAGATGATAGTATGATGATAATTTTACCATAAATTATTATTGTTATGAATAAATGTGATGATTATTATAAAAATTGTTATAAAAGTTATTAAATAAGCCAATAATATGTAGTTTTTTGATAATTAAGAGAAACTTGATGCATATCATATAGCTGCAATAATTATGCAGTTATGTACGTTTTTAAATCTATTAATAATAGACAATTTTTTAAATAGATGTTTGGAAAAAAGCCCATATTTTTTCATTATGAAACTCGCCTACCTCCTTCTAACGGCCACCTCCAAACAGCGGCCACTTTGCTTTCCCCCGCCAGTGCCCGTTATTGAGAGCTGTGCTTCTGAACTGTCCATTTCCATAAATATATGTAAACCTAATGAAACTTGCAAAAAACTCATGATACAAATTTTCAAAATGAACCCAAAACTTTCTCCTACTTAAAATAGTAAAATAGTAGCTTTTTCTTTTAACAGAATACAATATTCAATCCAATTTGCCACAAAATCGATATCATTTAATTCCTGTCTCGTTACAAATAATAATAAATAGCATGTTTCCAAACAATATAGCCCCCCTTCTCCTCGCCCGCCCCCAAAAAAACGTGTTATTATTATCCAAGCTAGTTACGATCTAATTTGCATACCCAAAACAAAAGACGGCTAAAGAGTTTGTTTCCATTTTGTACTTTTTCAGGTCACATGACTAGAATTTTTTAAACATGTCACCGTTATAATTATACTTAGTGCATACATTATTAAAATTGTTTATTGGGGATGGGGGATTCACTAAATGAAACTTGTCTTTTTTAACAATTAACTCTTTTTTTTACCCCGTTTCACTAATAAACAAATTAGGTGCTTACTTAGTAGTATTGTTACTATTGTAATGGTAATTGTCTGCATTATTATTTTGGTCAACGATTATAAAGGTCTTATTTTGAAATAATTAGATGATTAGCAATTTAGGCCAGAATTTTGCTACGTCACAAATACTTTTTTTTGCGTCTTATTAAAATTAGGTTATCTCCTTTACTCGTTAAGACTCCTTTATTAAAGGCTGGTTTCCAAATTGAAAACTTAGAAAGTAGTATTAGTAAATGGAAAAACAGGAGGAAAACAATTTTTTTTTTCGAAAAGAAATAAATCTGGGTATAAACTCTCACGACTTCCCCAAAATTTTCGCTCAATCAAAACAATATAACTCATATATTAGCACTTCCGCTCTTCTGACATTCTTCTAACTCTTTAGTTAGAAGACTTTAAAAGGTGTTAAAAATGTCGTCAAATAAATGCATTTAAATGCCTAATTCCACACAGGTTCGTTACCTAGGGCTTTTTACCTATGCAGCCGTCTAACCTGGAACCCTCACACAAGACTCAAAAGACAAGAACTGAACAGACGTTACGGACTACTAAAGAGACTCCTTGGACCGAAATCCTCCATGAACGTACAAAACAAACTTACACTTAACAAAACACTATTACGACCAATATGGACATATGGAGCAGAATTGTGGGGCTTCGCCAAACCCATCCATCATCCAACCTATCCAATCTTTCCAGTCTAAAGTCCTCCACCGAATCGTTAACGCACCATTCTATGTCTCTAACCGCACCCTCCATCATGATCTCAATATTCCCTACGTAAATGAATTAATCCACTCCCGATTCCTAAATTTCCACAGCAAACTCTCTGATCACCCAAATCCTCTGGCTCAATCACTATCCACATCGTCCCATCCTGACAATCCTCCACGTCGTCTAAAGCGGCGTTGGCCACGTTACCTCATTGCTTCCTAAACCCCAATAAGTTCCTAGAGAGTTCCAGCGCTGGCTGGTTTCTCTCATCCCGTCATCCTGGTTGTGGCACTGAGCCAGCTCTGTGGCACAATCAAATGTTTCTTTGTACTACTCTTTTGCTAGATGTATACTTTGTACAGTTACAAATAAATAAATAAATTAATTAATAAATGCCTAATGGTGAAAAAACATCTCACTAAGGCAATTTTGGGCATCTTTTCCTTTGTAAACAATATAGCGCTTAAATCCGTGAACCGATTTTCATGAACCAACTGTCCTTTGATTCAGAATTTCATGTTAATTTAACAGGTACTCTAATCTTGTGCAGTTTACCAAACCGGCACATTAGAGAGATGCTTAACTTAACGCTTCCCTCTAAGTAGGTCGCTTATGGGAAAAGGTTTGCGGATATCAAGTTTAAAGAGTATCATCAAAGCTGCCTCTGAAGAAAAGCCAAAAATATTAAAAAATCCATTCTTTAAAATGGCATTTTCCAGGCGATTTTCCTTTTCTTGTTTAGAATCCATATTAATCAACTTAACGTACCACTCATCAGTTCGCTACAATAAGTTTCATTCTCATTTCTCTAGTCATCTTAACCCATTAATCCATCGGTTCTCCTCTCATACTTTTACTAATACTCTTATTCGTCGTTTAGAGTAGCGCTAGCTGCGCGATTTCCTCAGGAAGTTAGTAATTAAATGTTACCTTTAGAAAGACACCCTAGGGTGATGAAATTTGACACCCAGGATTGGTGAATTTTCGAAGAGTGCCTTCACTTTTTTGTTGGCATCATTTTGCTATTAAAGGCTAATGTTCTTGAAGGTGTCTGATGGCCGAGATAAGTTCAAGATGAGAAAAGAGGATGGCAGTACCATCAGTTAAGTGAGAAGGTACTGTTTTAGAGTGCAAAGCTAGGTAAAAAAGGTCCCAAAATACATTTAATTTAGTGCCACTTCGTGTTTTCTATGAACACACAGACAAACCGACAAAAAATTTGTAAAAATCACTTTTTCGTATTCAAGTTCAAGGGAGAAAAAAATGAAAGTTCTTGACTAACCATTTCTGGGTACCAAAACTATTGAATTCTGGAGATCAATAGTTAGGATAGGGATTTCTAGGGCCGCCCACAAAAAAAAAGAAATATTGTAGCTCAAAAAGTTAGTTGTTCTTATTACAGTGGTAGGAGCAATAGAGGGAGAGAACACTACATAGGTTCGGTAGTTAAAGAGGGGAAAATGGGGCCCCTCTAACTGTAACAGTACATTATTTTACTTTCACTAAGGTTATGTTGCAAGAATGTGTTGTACGAGTTCCCTTCTCTGTTTTTTTAATCTATCTACAGTTGTTACGTGCTGTAGATTTCCATAGCCCAGATCTGTAACAACAACGGATACACAGTTCTCTTGTTCTCTTTTGTTCAGCTTAAGAGAGAGAGAGAGAGAGAGTGACAGTGTGAGAGGGAGAGGAGCCGATCTCTCCATTCTTCCCCACCACAGGTACCTCAGGCATGTTTCTTGTATCAGCAAACAGCATTGGATCATAACTCTCAAGGACGTTTGGTATCTATCTAGATCTGTGCTGATTTCACTAGTCTAAGGTGGGGTGATCTCACTTGCCCTTTACTTTTTTATCTTCACTTCCTCTCTTAACCCCTCCAAATTGGAATTAATGCAATCGTGCAGTACTTTATTTTGAGTTATAATCGCCAATAAACATTGTAAGAGTGATCAGTGTTATTCCAAAGACGAAAAGTTAAAGTAAGATAAAATTTATACGCTAAGTGCAATCGGCTGCTGGATTCGAACCCACAATCTCCGTACTGGAATCCAGTATACTCTAATCACTGAGCTAAACCCTTCTCTAGTACTCAATAGTATCTATATTTTTGTAAAATGTAATTTTAGATTTTGTGGTTGAATACTTAGCGTATTGCATTTTCCTTTATAATGTAAAATTCTTTAAGTAAATGCTATAAATGTTTACTGATTTCTGTAGTGCTCAAATTCATAGTAAATGATTTTCGTCCCTTTTTTTTTTGTAATATTTACGTTTGAATAGAAATTATAGTTCGCTTTTAAATTGTAGAGGATACAAGGTACAATGCTCCAGGAAGTTGAACACGGATTGACCTATATATATATAGAAATATCAATTGGTGTTGCTAGAATCTAATTAGCAACAATATAACGTTGTCACTTGGCATTTCTTTCTCTTATTACTTTTAAGAGGTAGTATTGCAATTATGACCAAGTATCGATTTGGATCTTTCTATGGAAATATTCGATTAAGTCTGTCCGAAAAAGTAGTTATAGCGTGTGAGGCAAGAGATTTTATTTAATTTTAAATTTAAAATCACATTTAATAATAAATTTATTCTAGCGCGTAAAATGCCTTAAATTATTTTGTGAAATTTATTTTCCTAAACCAATTAATTGCACCTAAACCAAAATTTCTCTTTGCCGCGAAAAACATGATTAATAATTATTGTCAAATTATTGTTAACTCCTTTGATGGTTAGTTATTTAGTTTTATTTATTGAATTAAACTTCCTCACGAATCCCAAATAAAATCACTTTACTAAAAATAAACACCATCAGATCTATGAACGAGATCTTGTAGGTGGTTTGCCAACAACCTACAGATAGATATTTAATAATATAGCAAATTTAAATTGCCTTACTGCCCACTTGATCTTAAACTTCACTTGACAGGTCTTGTTTCGCTCTTTCTCTATCTCCATAGCAACGATATGTGCCCACATTGTCGTAACAAAAATTGATTATATTTAGTGGTCGCCATTAATTCATCTCTTATTAGTTATTCCATCTTAGGATTTGGTACCTTCTTTTCTTTAAAGTAGCCTTCAGCAATTTTGGTTAAAATTAAAGTTCATTCTTTATCTTCAAGTTCGTAAAGATTCTTATTTATTATTATAGTTGAGATTCTTTCCTGTAGTCTCTTCATTGCATGCACAAGTGTATGATCAAGTATTTAGTTGATGACCGCTGAGTAATAGAAACTTGATGGTATCCGAATGAAAGAATTTTTAACCTGAATTAGAATTTCCATGATCTCAGTGAGGATAACTCGTAGCCATCTCAGACGTGACATCTACTAGAATAAGAAATAAATCAAGTTTTTCACTTCGACGATATCTTGTAATGAAAAATGGCGGAAATTCTGATCCGCCTTTCGAAGGGAAGGAATTACCTTAAGGAAAACAATAGACTAATTCTAAGGGGAAGGCTGGATCAAGATTGGACTGGGTGCAGCGTAGAGTGTTCAGTAATCTGTAAGAGAAGGACTTCGAAGACCAAAACGATTGCAAGTTTATAAGACAATGCACGGGAAAGAAGACGGACGTATTGAGTGCGAAGTAATATAGAACAGGGTGTCCGGCATTACTGACATTGAAGATAATTTAAATGCCATCCTATTGGTTTAGAAAAATAAACTCCTTAAAAGGTTGGAAGTAGGTACATTATTAGTTCTTAAGGAGGGTCTAAGCCCTAGACCTAGATTATCCAAGTCCTCTCTATGATCATATTTCTATCCCAATAAAATATGGATCAGCCCCCATACAACCAGTGTTGAATTATGATTCTCAGCATCCTGAATATATCAGACAATAATCTTAAGGCAAAAGAATCTAAGCTCTTCTAGTGACATGCTATAACTTGTTAGTATCTCCTCTCACGATTTTTGTCAAGAAAAGTTGTAGCGTACTCTTCTTTAGCTTGCCTAGGACATTTCTACCGAGCAGGTCAATGAGATAGCTGTCACTCTAAGGTAGAAGATCTCTTCTTATCGGGCTGTAACTCTGATAGACGTCCCACTTCCCATCTCTTCAGGGATCCTGATTTTTCTTTGGAAAACCCCAGTCCTACAACAAAAATACTACTTATAATGAATGGCATCCAGTATATTCGCAGAGGTAATTGTTGTGCGCCACCATAGCTCTCTTATCTTTCCAGAATCATTTTTAACACTATTGCTCAACACCCATTTTGGAACTTTTAGAGTCATTTACTTAATTTCTGGATGACGCACTCTTCTAGAAGCGAGTGACTCATCAATAAGATATGTGATTGCCCTTCTTGAGGAGTTTTCTAAAATGTAGGTCAAGACTGAAATATTTTTAGATTATTCAGTTTAGTATGACCCAGAATTGACCCACAGACAAAAATTTAAGATTTATATAATACAAATAACGAAAATAAACTAAAATAAAATTTACTAAAACTAAAATACAAACAATGCTATAAATAATCATTCCTTTCAGGTACTTTTAAAGGATACAGTTCACATTATTCTTGGGTTTTCTTCAATTTATCGCGCTGCTTTAGTAAAAACACCTAGTCTTAAAAACTGGTAATAGTGAGAACTACTGTAAAAGGGAAAGGCTCATGGTTTTCTCGTCCTCTATGATCACCTCCAATTTATTGAATTTTATTTTATTTTTTAAGGTGATCTAGTTTATGAGAAAATTTTGAGGCCACTGTCCAGTTCGTTCAAACTTGTTATCAAAGCAGGATTTCGCTGGTAGGATTGGCAATGGGTGGTGGCGCCCCTGGGACCTTCACCTGTTCCATTGCTAAATATATACATATAGATTGTTTTCTAGCAAATATCCTTGCTTAAGAATTAAGGTCACCTCTATACGAGTAAGGTATGAATAAGAAACTGCAATCTTAATTTGTATTAAAATAAAATGCAACCTTCAACTTGGGACAGTTTCTATTCAAGAACTCAAGGAATTTTGGACTCTTGGTTGCATTAATTACTACATTTTGAGGTCTCGTAAAAACGGAAGTGTTTTTAGTGGCAGTGTGTGAGTGTTTTGAATAGAATAAAAAGTAACCTGGTTGCTTCTACTACTACAGTTTTTTTCAGTTTTGCTTTTTTTTTCACGGGAATGGTTCTTACAATGTTCTTTAAACTACTGCTGAACCTACAGGGTCTAGAGTTTCCCGGAAAACAGTGTGCTGTTCATGAAAAAGTTTGTGCAATGGATATTGCCATAGTTAGTGAATAGATCATGTTATCACAGACAAAAGGAGTAGAGGTAGGCATTAGAAGAGATGGAAGAAGTAACTGACAGCTATAGAGAGTTTTCACTAGTGGAGGAAAACCAGAGTCCGAGGTAGATGCATTGAAAAGTGGAGACAGTTATCAAAGCGACTCTCATTGCCCGGAAAAGCTGGGCAGTATTGCACCAGTTTCCGCAAGCCGGTACGCTACGTGAATTGTTCAAGAACAGATCTAGTGAATATTTATTTAGTTTTGTGCAAGAAGAGGTTATTAGTTCTAAGTTCATTATTCTAGCAGACGTCACTGTTATTGTAGACTGTAGATTGTATTAAAGGGAGGTTCCTTCATGAGGAGGAAGAAACGCAGGCAAAATGAGACACACCAGGGCTTAAAAGCCAACAAATTCGGCTAGAGATTGCCGGACAACAGTACAAAAAAAAAAAACTGATAAAGTAGTGACAGGACACTAGGGAGCATGGCGACTTGAATCGCCACAGTGCACTGGAATAAACCTAGAGGTTTCCTAAAGATTACCAGGTGCCACAATCTCCGGAAAGGAAAACATTTAACCTCCCGAAGACGTGGATCTCTAGTTTCAGAATAAACGGGACACACCTCTACAAAGTGCCGCACAGTCTCATTGGACTCACCTCAGCCAGCGCATATTGGCGACTGGGTAAGGCCGCAAAGATGGGTACGCTAGAATTCGCATGTCCACTAAACATCTGAAGCAAACTGGCGTATCCGGGACCTAGTGAAGCCAACCACAACCATTTTAGACTGGCAATCAACTCGGTTTCCGGTGTAACGTCTCTGTTACACTATTTTCAGATCCTGATAAAGTTATTCCTCACAGAAATATTCAGAACTACACTTTTGGAATGCTTTAAAAAAAATGGAGGATTAAGCTAACCGAAACTATATGTCAGCTCGTTACTTAAAATAGTTTTACTTTCAAAATTGCTTAATAAGAGTTCTTGACGATAACAGCGCTACTCTTTCCCACAAACGCTCACAGCTGCGTTTTTAACTTCCTACAGAAACATAAAAAAGAACAGACAAACTTAAGTACAATCATATGTTCGAGTATTACGTCATCATGGTACTTATATCACCCGGATATATGAATGTGTTTTTACTATTTACAGTGCCTTTCTGCTCTCTGTTTTCTGATTGTCGCCTTTATCTTCAAATGTTTATTGTTTTGTTTACTACTAATAAAACTTCAACTGGTTTGAATTTATTGCCTTTATTTTTGGAATATAATCCCTAGAGGCGATTCTGTACGTAATTAAGGTGTTATTAAAGAGATAAATTTAGTATCATCCCCCACCTTAGTGAATTTAATTCATTATAATGGAATTTTGTTCGGTTGAAGAGGGGAGAATAGGCAAACCTATTAATCGCCTGTTTATTAAGATAATCCATCCCTTCAAAACTTGGCACATCCTGTAGGATGATTTTTTCATTTTGACTTTGTAAGCTTTCATTAGGGAGTGGGGGAATAGGAAACTCACAAACTGACAGAGAGGGGGTGGAGAAGCGGTTCTCACACTGTTTACTAATTCTGCCAAAAATAACATTAGAATTTGTTTACCAAATCTTCTTTTTTTTAAAGAATAAAATACGTAGGGAAGGGATTAGCGAATACTGGATTCCAACGCGGAGATCGTGGGTTCGAATCCAGCTGATGGCCCTTAGATTTTTTTTTCTTCCTAGGAGCTTCTTACAGCTCACTGTCCGGTGATTGTTTTAAAAAAATTAAAACATTTGTTTAAATTAATTGAAGTAACAACTCCTTTTTGGCTAATACTGCCCAAAATGTTTACTGGCGAGTTCGAAATGCGGTTAACATTCACGCAAATTTTTAACGAAGTACTATCATCTTCTAGCGAAGGAGGTTTGTGATACTCCTAGGCTAAGAGTATCATCTCCCCTGTCCAAAAAATTCGCCAAGTACAATAGTATAGTAAAGTAAAGTAATCGCCCATTTTTTTAGGCGGGGCTTAACGTCCAACTACCAATTAGGTGTTGTGGACGGAGGGGACTAGCAAACATACTTTACTATAAATTCCTCATATTAACACATTAAATAGAATGCAAGGCCTAGCTTTGCGGGTCTAGCATATAACCGCTCGGCTACCGTGGCGCCTCCAAGTACAATAGAAGGCTGGAGCTGCTACATAAAATAAATTTGCACTTTGGACTGCAAGAGCAGGTGCTGTTTACAGCCAAGATTCCAAAATAAAAATAAAAAAATTCATTCTCTACCGTGCGTTCGGCCTGGCCAGTGCCTGCTTATGTTATCTATCGTCTGTGAGTTTTATCTTTTTATTATTATTTCGTAACTAGTATAAGTTTTCCCTTTGTATGATTATTTTCCTTAATTAAAGGTATTTTGTCGTTTGGTTCATTAAGCTCAAGAGATAATTTTATTTTACTCCCTATCGCCCCGGGGATTTCTCCAGGACCCTCCCTCCTCTCACCAGTGAGCTATCCCGCCAGAGATTATTCTTGCGTCACCAATAAGTGATTGTAAAAAATAATAAACTTCTCTATGGTAATTTAAAAATGCTATGTTTATTTGAATTGTCTCAGGATATTGCTAAATCAATAATTAGATATATATTATAAAATTTATAATACCATGTATACCGGAAGCGAGATAGACATATATTTTTCTCTCTTTAACTGAATTTATCAACCAGAGAAATTCAGCACGGATTTCCGTTTTAATGGTAACATTTCAAACTTCAAACAGTACGCACTTTTTATTCAAATATTAATATGCCAATAAAAATGGTGGAGACTTTTGTTATTTTAATTTTGTTTAATTAAAAATGGATTATCAAGGGAAGGGTTTAGACCAGTGGATAGCACATACTGAATTCTTACACGGAGATCCTGGGTTCGAATCCGACTGCTGGCTCTTAGATTTTCTCTTCTTAGGAGCTTCTTAGAGCTTACTGTCCGGAGGCCTATTTAGGCGCCTCAAAATTTCAAGAAAAGAATAAGTCTTATAACGGAAGTTGGAAAGCACGTCTTCCCTCCACGTTTTTTTGGTACTACATTAGCTATATTCTCGCATTAATTCCTGTAAATTGTTATTGGTAAAAACCATTTGCAATCTGGTGTTTTTGGTAGAATTCTGTTCACCACATAAAGGAAATACTAAATAACTTGTTTCAATAAGTCTGAACAAGATCATTTTACAGGAAGTACGTATTTCCACGTCCGTATTTCAGTTTTCTTTTGGATTTTCTCGGTGACTTTAAACTTGATACACTAACGTAATGACGTAATACTTTTCCTGTCATTCTAAGTCTAGCTCAACATGATTGAATTTTCACCGCCGCTACCTAAAGAGAATCCACCAAATAAATATCTTGGACACACATCAATTGAAAGATGTGAAAATATCTAACCATAATAAAGTGAAATTTGTTTTGATTCATTCGCGTAATAACAGTAATATCTCGAATTGTTATTATGCAAAACGTTAAACTTTATAATCAAGTGTTAAAAATAGTTAAACAAGCGAATGATTTATAGCCTAGCCAAGCGTTCAGCACGGTAACATTACTACCGGATAATGTCAGTAAAATGGTTGTTGTTACAATAAATTATAATTAGCTATTGTTATTGATACAATAATTTATTATACAGATCTATTTATTAGAAATAGGAGACGTTCCTTTATTATTTATTCAATTATTTTTTTCTACCTTTAAAGTGTG
Organism: Rhodnius prolixus; assembly: GCF_049639745.1. Taxonomy (NCBI): domain Eukaryota; kingdom Metazoa; phylum Arthropoda; class Insecta; order Hemiptera; family Reduviidae; genus Rhodnius; species Rhodnius prolixus. The sequence goes on along the minus strand of NW_027411603.1, from coordinate 8,922,741 downwards.
TTTCTTTATTCACCTTCTCTGCCGTGCTGTCAGTATCGTGTCAAATTTTGGGTTTTGAAACCCGTTTGGTTTTTTGGCTCTCTTTAATTTATAATTTCCGGGTTGGTAATTAGTAAATATTGTGAGTGACAACATACACTAGTGAAAGAATTGAAGTCATCCGATAATGGTGACCATCATGAGCCCGGCTAAAACTCAGGATACCAATGAAATGACTTCGAAGGATGCTCTTTTCTGATGTACCATCAGGAGATTGCGAAGTCTTCAGGTTTTTCGTTTCTCTACTTTTCATTTGTCAACTGTTTTTTAATTCACTATCACACCCCGGATCCTCCTAAACTCATCCATATCCAGCAGTTTTCCTTAGATCTTTGCGGCAGCCATCTCATAACTAGGCCTAACTCTTTTACTCTTTCTACCACCTGGGTCCATCTCCTTCTAGATCATTCTCTCTTTTCCTCTATTCTTGCGACCTGTTCCAACCAACCAAGTGTTAGCCTTTGCTTTCATCACCAAATCAGGCTCACCTTATTCAGTTCATGCATTTCTTCCTCCATTCCAGCATCGCCACCACTCTTGAGATAGTTTTAAATGATTACAGTTAGTACCTCAAGTTTATAAGCAAATCTTTAGGGCTGTTGTCGAGCAATAACCCTAAAGTAACTCATACTTTTTTTAAAAATCGCTATAGAATTTTTCCTATTGTTTGACTAATTGATTTAATTTCTTCAAATTTGAATTTACATTGTAATAAATACAGATTGTTTACAAATATAATTACGAATTATGTAGTTTTTGCTTCCGTAGAGGTACAAATGAATACCGTCCATTAGAATATCAATATAAAGGTGTACGTGAACATATCGGACCCTCTTAGGCTGGAAACATAGTGGAGCGGCGAGCAAAGCGGCGCTGATAGCGAAGAGCGAAGCGGCAAAAACAAAAACTAGAAATAGATAGAGTTGCTCTATCTTCGCTTTGCTCGCCACTATGCGCGGTCCCATATGTTAACTTGTGTTTGATTTCGCCGCTTTGCTCCCCGCTATCATCGCCGCTTTGCCCGCCGCTCCACTATGTTTCCAGCCTTAGGCTGGAAACATAGTGGAGCGGCGCGCAAAGCGGTGATGATAGCGAAGAGCAAAGCGGCAAAAACAAAAACTAGAAATAGATAGAGTTGCTCTATCTTCGCTTTGCTCGCCACTATGCGCGGTCCCATATGTTAACTTGTGTTTGATTTCGCCGCTTCGCTCTTCGCTATCGTCGCCGCTTTGCTCGCCGCTCCACTATGTTTCCAGCCTTAGGCTGGAAACATAGTGGAGCGGCGAGCAAAGCGGCGATGATAGCGAAGAGCAAAGCGGCAAAAACAAACACTAGAAGTAGATAGAGTTGCTCTATCTTCGCTTTGCTCGCCACTATGCGCGGTCCCATATGTTAACTTGTGTTTGATTTCGCCGCTTCGCTCTTCGCTATCATCGCCGCTTTGCCCGCCGCTCCACTATGTTTCCAGCCTTAGGCGCCACGATACTCGAGCGGTTTAGAGGCTAGACCCGCAAAGCTAAGATGTATTGCGGTACTAGTCTAGCCCTTGGATTTTATTTAATGTGTTAATATGAGGAATTTTGTAGTAAAGTATGTTTGCTAGTCGCCTCCGTCCACGACACCTAATTAAGTAGTTGGACGTAAAGCCCACCTGAAAAAAACAGGCGATTACTTTTACTTTATTTACAAAGCTCTTGGTGTAGACATACAGGGTGACCAGAGTTATATGCTCCACCCACTTTTTTTTTAAACGGCGGGAAATTTTGAAAAAATAAAAAACCACGTATTTAATCATTTTTAGTTTATTTTCAGTGATTGGCCCATTTTTTTAAACCCAAGTATCTCGAGATACAGCATCCAACTTTGTTTTTTCAAATGGAACGTTATATTTTTTGTTTGCATATTTTTATAGTATTTGGGCTCCTAAAAAAAACACAAAAAGAAATTTTGAATCGGTTAGGTTTTTCAAAAGTTATGGTAATTTAAAATGTGAAAAACTAATTTCAGTTTATTGTCAAAATTACGTTTTTTTTTTAAAGAATCTGTTCAAACTGGACGCAATCAACGGGTAGGCAAGCCAAAACTCTGGACTCCCACGCTTTGCTTATAGCAGCATTTATGGTGGCGAAGTCAAGATCTAGGCAGAGTATTGGCTTGCCTACCCGTTGATTGCGTCCAGTTTGAACAGATTCTTTAAAAAAAATAACGTAATTTTGACAATAAACTGAAATTTGTTTTCCATATTTTAAATTACCATAACTTTTGAAAAACTTGACCGATTTCAAAAAATTTTTAGGAGCTTAAATACTACAAAAATATGTTTAAAAAAAATATACCTCTGGTCACCCTGTATATTATTTTGAAATAATTTTGAGCCAGTTTTCTGAGAGCATCTTAAATTTCATTTCTCATCTTTTTTAGACATATTTTTGCCTGTTATTGTTGACTAATTCCTTTGATAAAAAGTGAACTATGATCGCAAATAATGTATTAATAAAATAAAAAGGGAAGTAATTCAATTGAGAATAATTTATTTACAAAAAAAAATGAGAGAGTTAATTAACATATATATATAAATAAATTCAGTTTAAAACTTAGTTTAAAAAATACGAAGAAAAGAAGGAACTTTACGTAATGTTTGATTTTTAATAATTGAAAATAAGATGGATTTTTTTTTTTAATTTATAATTAGCTCTCCCCACTACCTAGCTGATAGTTCTAGCACAATAGTAAATAGCTAATAGTGAGCGGGTGGAGGAGAGAGCAACAAGGAGGGGTTTATGTAACTTCGGTAATAGCTCACACTTGACCTGGCCTACTTATTCGCGGTCATTCTCTCGCAAACTTGCGAAACCTTCCTAGACTAACTTTCTCTACGGTCACCCCCTTCATTTTCCATTTCTTATCTCGCCCTAATTCTTTATTTTAGCGAAACTGCCCATTACATATTGTATTTATTTAGTAATGGTACACTTGTGTCGTCCTCCCCACTCACCAGCTGTTCGCTCGGCTCGTGTTATTCAATATACAATATTTTAGATTGTGTTTAGTGGAAAATATATTGATGGCAGTGGTGGTGGTGGTGAACAGCTGTGAAGCTAGGGTAGAATGAGTGAGACAGAAGAGAGAGGATATTTATTGCGAAAGAATTAGAAAGTTGGGAAAGATTCCAATATTTAAAATACAGAAATAGTGGTCGTGGTGGTGGGGACGAGGAGTTTGCGCAGTGTTTGGTATTGTGCGCGTACGTATGGGTATTAGCGGGCCTGCGGTGCGCGTGTGTATAAAGTGTTTCACGGCGAACGCGCTCTCTAACACTAACCCCGGCCGGCCGGCCTCTTGGCCTACATTCATACCTTTAAGGAAACAACCGGATACAACTCATTATCCAGGAAACTTGTTTCGTTTCTTATTAGTCAGGTTTTTTTTTTGTTTCTTGGTTGATCTCTTCTGTAATTTCGGCTAAAATCGGTCTTCTTCGTCCGTCCGGCTGTGTCCACAATTCTACCAGTTGTAAAATTATTACTTTTTCACCTAAGGCATTTTTTTTTTAAGTATTTTAATTTATTTTTATTTTTTCCAATAAATTAAGGCCACCACTCCTAAAAAGCTGTTTTAAATATATGACAGAATGTAATCGATTCTAATTATCGATACCTAATTCAGGTTTTTTATTTTTTTATCTTAAATTTTCGAGTTTAATTTCTCTAACTCTGTGAAAGAGAAATTTATTTTTATCGTGCAGATTTAGGATTTTAAATATTTGTTCCTGAAATATCAGTTTCATTATCGAATTTGTTTTTTGGTAGTATGTTTTTCTGTCATTATGCGTGTTTTTCTACCCGTATCGAATCTCAATAGAGCATACAAAAGGGGGGGGGAGAAATGAACGATTTCTGCTTGTTGCAGAAAAATGCATTTTACGCCAAAGCTTGGAAATAGGTGGATTAAACTTATTTCTTGGGGTGTTATTTAAGTAAAATAATAGGCTTAATCACCAAAGTAGTCTTAATACAGATGGAATAATCTAAGTTTGATCAAAATTTTGTTAAAAGATTAAATTTTGCGTTTTAAATTTTTGTTTTCACTTCGTTTTTGTTTTCGTAAAAATAATTTGAACCACAAACTTAATTTCTTTAATTTTTATCAGTCGAAGCTCGTTTCTATTATTGTACACCTCACCGATATCGGAATTTTATCGATTATCAGAAGGAGATTAATGATTAATTTCGTATGGAGATTTCAACTTAACTTACGATTCCGTTTCTTATTACACGTACTGATAATTATTAAGTACGCAAATTGAAGTTAGAAAATGTCATATTTAAACGTCATATTTAGGGTTTAAAATCAATAAAAAAAATTTTTATATATATAAATGTTAGTAAAATGAACTTTTAGTCCTACATAGTAAGTAAAGTAAGTTAAAATTGCCTACCTTTTCAGGCGGGCTTTACATCCAACTACCATCTAGGTGTTGTGGACAGAGGCAACTATCAAACATACTTTACTGTAAATTTCTTTTAGCCAAGGCCTAAGACCGGGAATCGAACCATTATACATCTTAGCTTTACAGGTCTCGCTTCTAACCGTTCGGCTACCGTGGCGCCTTAGCCCTACATAGTAAGTAAGAAAATATCATTAGAGGAATTTTCGCGAGTGAGGGAGAGAAATGATCCAGTAATATTTGTCGCGTCTATCACTGGACAACCAAACTAAAAAGAAAATTGGCACTTTTTGGGTTAAGTATATTCCCAACAAGTTAGAATGTTAAGAATTGTGGATAAGTGACAATCTTTGAGAGTCTATACAAGATTTTTGCAGGTACCACGGTAGCCGAGCGGATTAAGAAACGAGACCAGCGAAGCTAATATGCATTGTGGTGGTACTGGGTTCGATTCCCCGGTCTTAGGCCTTGGATTTTATTTAATGGTTAATGAAAGAGAATTTACAGTAAAGTATGTTTGCTAGTCGCCTCCGTCCACGACACCTAAATTGTGATAGTTGGACGTAAAGCCCAGCCTGAAAAAAATAGGCGATTACTTTACTTACTTAACAAGATTTTTGTACTTTTTATAAAGTTAGGTTAGGTAATATTTGATTTGGGCTTCTATGGCGAACATAAACCGCTATTAAAACTGAACCAATCTGGGAAAGGCGGCGGGAAACACAAAGAAAAGAGAGGGAATTCATGTTGTTGCGGCATTCACCCAGCCCGCGCGCGTCAGTATGAGAATGATGAAACGTAAAGTAGGACAAGGCTGTACTGGTTGGGTCGTTTGTGTCCTAAATTTTGTTGTTTTTTTCGTGTTTGTGTGTGTGTGTGTATACATGTTTGGAATTCTGTGTGTACGTGTGTGGTACGTATTGCACTTGCAATTATCTCGGAGATCGACTAGTTTTTAGCTTTTATTATTATCGTATTTTGTTTAATATTGTGTGGCAGTGCATTTAGTTAGAGCATGCTCACTCACACTAACTCACATTGTTGCATAATAACAATGAAATGTGTTTGTCTGTCTGTAACACAACCACCTTCCTCACACTAGAACACATCGGCAATTATATGTATATATACACATTGTTACGACACTTTTAACATTCTTTACCATTTTGTGTCAAACCAATTTTTTTCGATTATAATCGATTCGATTTATTATTTTTTAAAGAAAAAACAAAAAATTTAATGTGAACACCCACAGGATATCTCTAACTCTTTAAGATTCTCTCGAAAGATTGTCACATCCCAGCATTTCGCCATCTATTAACTTCCTTTGACTCGCTTCCTATTCTACCCGCTTTTAGAGATCTCCCTATGTTCTTCAATTTCTTCCATTTTAAATCGGAACTTTACATTCCCGACATACCCGAATTTCGTTCTTCTGTCCTGTACAATCCTTTCCTACAGGACAGAAACCTGTGGGCAAATCCTTATTCGTGCCACCTCACTTTGGAACTCTTTTCTTTCAGTTTACTTTCGTCACTCTCCTCAGTGTTGAAAACTAGCCTCTGCAATCTTCTTTACCAACTCCAGGCTTGCCACTTCTCTATTCTCTTGTATTTCCTATAAATTTATTTTATATTTCGATGTTTTTATATATTATACGTACAATATGATAGGATAGTTTATCTTCATTTAATTTTTTATTCCGGTTTTTGCCTATTTTATCAGTTGAAATAAGATTTTAATGATTCATTTTTGTTAGCCATACTAGGCCATTTTTTGGACTTGCAGTATGACCAAATTTAGTTATTTTTTTTGTGTTCAATTCCTGCAAAAAAATAATCAATAAGATAATTTTTATACCTTATTAGCTAACTTATTAAATATGCATAATTTATAAGGATGGACATCAAAATTACTTTTACACAATGTACGTAAAAGGGGCCAAGTACAGAGCAATAATTGTTTGGGGGATACAATCCAGCAATGCAGCCGTGTGTGGTTGGTTAGTACAAAGGTCCTCTGACACTTCAATGGTGTTCACTTTGCTCTGAATGCAGTTCTGTGCCCAAACCAATCGTGTAGCGTCATCATTGGCACCAATCTAACAATGTCCTTGTCACTCTTAACATACATATACCTACTTATATATATTGTATATATTTTTAATCTTTATTCTAACCTCTAATATAACAATATCAAGGCAAAAATTACCTTCGGCATATTAATTTAATAGTTTTTATTGCTTTTCCAAACCTTCATTCATTTCTCTTTGTCCAGTATTTTTATATATATTTGCTTCTACAGATTATAAATCACCTTGATCAATTTCCGGCTTCTAATGCGGGAGAATCACACGCTCACTTTGCATGAGCACTTTGTTCGAAAGCCCGCAATTATGCAACCCTAAAATAATATAAAATTGTATAATTCTTAAATCTTTTATTCTCGCTAAATTATTTGTTTTATTTCTTTATTTTCTTTTTTACAGCGCATCAAAATCGTAAGGCCATGGAGAAATAGTTAAAAGATAATTAAAATCCAAGTCCTGTAAAATAGCACTCACTTCCTTTGATGGATTTCCTTCCGTGTCAAGCCCCATACTGTCAGTTTCAATTTTTTTTTAGCGCGGCCCTCGAGGTAATTTTTTTTGTGGCCCACTTTGTTCTGAAATAAAATGAAAATAGCAAAAAATTTGTTATGAAGAAAATATCGCCTAGGGGCAACATCACGACGATACCGTACACATAATTCCCTCCCTCGTTAACCCTTTTTTTAGCTACTGAAGACGAGTGTGTTCGTGGCCCCAGTACCTTTCCTGAAGACCTGCAGGCATTTGTAAACACGATGATTCAGTTCTGGAAGCGATATGTGTCTGCCACTCTAAATGGAATTCCAGAATGATTCGGTTTTAAAAGACAAAAAAGAAGTAGGGATTCCCCAAAATATATCCCTTACTTTCTCAGTCTGAATCCAGTTATAGCAAAACTTGTACGAGGGAAATCGCTGGCCAAATTTGGGTAAAAAAGAATAATTCTCGTTTTTATAAATACAATTATATAGTGTTTTAATTATTCTATCCATATTCTTGAATCCTCACTTTAGAATATAAATTTACCAAGATTTGTAAATGTGATGCGGCCCGCGTGAATCTTGCCTATAGCACCTAATTGGCTCGTGCTTAAATTGAGTTTGACATCCCTGCTTCAGCGTTCACTAAGTTAGATACAAGATAACTTAAGCTTTCATTTTTATTAATATTGATTTATAATCTTTGTATCCACATTTCAACTTTTAGGAATTAAGTAGTTAAAATTAATACCTAAAAAAAATAAACTTTCTTTCGTCTATTCACTTATATTTAAAATTAAGTTTATATAAGAAAAAGCGCAGTAGAGAGTGAAGGTAACTTTGTAGACAACTTTGTAGGTGCTTCGAACCTCGCTCTATTGTTTGTGGAACCGGTTTTTACTTTTTATAAACACCAACTTCTTTATACGATATACAGTATATTGTACAGTCTGAGAGACGTTTCTGTACTTGTTAGAACAAGTCTCTGTCTACAGGAATCACGTTCAATTTACAGGGGAATGATTAATTGGTTTTTTGGAAACAGGTACACGAGGGTCGTTTGAAAAGCCCGTGCAAAAATAAAAACTACTTAATTTTTTAGGGTAAACCTTTTTTATTTTTCAACATAGTCTCCTTTTAGGCTTATACACTTCGTCCAACGCTGCTCTAGTTTGTTGATCCCTTCCGAATAATAGGATTTGTCCAAGTCTGAAAAATAGCCATTCGTTTCTGCAATCACCTCCTCGTTTGAATAAAATCTTTTTCCCGCCAGCCATTTCTTCATATTGGGGAACAAATAGTAGTCCGAGGGAGCCAAGTCTGGAGAATAGGGGGGATGTGAAACGAGTTGGAACCCTATTTCCATTAATTTTGCGACCACAACTGCTGAGGTGAGAGCTGGTGCGTTGTCGTGATGGAAAAGGACTTTTTTGTGGGCCAATCGTGGGCGTTTTTCTCGCAGCTCGGTTTTCAAACGGTCCAATAACGATGAATAATATGCACCTGTAATAGTTTTACCCTTTTCCAGATAGTCGATGAGAATTATTCCTTGCGAAGTAGTGCTATCTCTCTGACTTTGCACGGACTTTTCAAACGACCCTCGTAAGTTAAAATTATAGAACTTCAAATTTTTCTATTGGATAACGAATGACTTAACTCAGGGGTTTTCTTAAAACTTAAAAATTTTTACTAAGTTTCTGATTGAATTCTCCTTTAAAGAGATTTTAATCCTATTTAAGTAAGATCTCAAAACGAGTACTTCCGTTTTTTACCGCTTCCTTTTACGGCAAAGGCCATCACAATAGCTTGGCCTTGCTGGGCCGAGTAACTAATTATGCACTTTATGGCCTGCAGGCAAGTAGTTTAGAGGTTTCCCCAGCCACCAGTTCGGCTTTATGCACACTGGTCTTTGGTGCAACACCACAAAAGTGTTCACGTCTCCTATGAAGGCTCCTGTGGAGAGAATGCCACCTCATTCACATTACCCTGATGACCTGAATGTGTGGCCAACCATATGATGAAAAAAATAAAGACCTTGTCTTTGCCTATACCTTTTATTCGTCCCAAGATCTTCCCCACACTAACCTTGACACAAAGTTGGTGGTAGATCCTTTTAGAGGCGCCTGCTTCCTCTTGAGAATGATCACGATTTTGGAATTAATTACGCACAATAGGACATAATATAGGCCTAAAAGCAGGAGGACAGACAATATAGGCATAGGTCTAAAAGTTTTGATTTGTTTTTCAAATTGTAAACAGGTTCTCGCGAGGGAAAGTGTCACTTTTCACCCCAGTCAGTGTTTGACCCATTTTATAACTTTTTTTTTTTTAAAAAAAGCACTTTGTAAAGATTTTTCGTAACTCGTTAGGTAACCAGCCAATAAAAACAAGTATTCAGATATTGGTTATTTAAAAAATAACCACAAATATTATTGACCAATGAATTGTGGAAAATAATATTGGTTATTTTTCTGGTTTCACCCTAGATTTGTGGTTTTTCTTTATTTTATTTTTATTTATTTCTGCTTTCTGTGATTTATGATTGGTCTTCTGAATTCTGTAATTTAATCTGATATTATATGGAGTTTCTTAGGCGGATTCTTTGGAAACACAAAAAAGTATTTCTGGTTTGATCGGCTGTCAGCAGTAAATAACAGATTTTCACTATTGCGATATTTCCAGCTCATAATGCAAGACATATATCCTGGACTCAAATCCAAATACTGTTCGTGTACCCGTTCTCTAGTGAACCATAGTCTAATAATGATAATAATATGGTAAGAGATTGTTGGCTAAGTGGTCAGTGCATCGGACTGCAACGGAAAAGTCCATGACATGCTTCTCTTAGATTTCCCTGCAAAGTGGTTTGTCTCGTATCTTCAGCTAAACTTTTGGCGCTGCTCCGAAGGCTGAAAGCGTTGTAAAGCTTGATTTAGGGAAAAGTAACATTACAATTAGAGTAATCCTTGACCATTGCATTCAGCTTAGTAATATCTCAAAATCGGGATTTTAATGATAATCCCCAATATCAAATCCATGAATATTTGGGACCAAAACATAATTTAAACACAAAAAAGAGACTCTCGCATTTCGCACCATTACGATGAGTTGAAGTGGCTTTTCCCCTGTCTACAGCCGCCAGTATTTTTTTGGGCTTCATTCCTTTTCCAACTTATCCAATCTCTCAAAGACCATCTTATATTTTCCAACTCTTCAAGTTCAAATCCTCGATCCATTCTCGTAATACTAGATCTCGTTCCTCTGTGATATTCTGTCACACCGTACTTCATCCTTTGACAAATCCTTCCTAATACGCGCTACCTCTTTCTGGAACTCCTTACATTCATCTGTCCTTCATACTCCTACCCTTTCCATCTTAAAAACCCTTCTGATCAATTATCTCTTTTCTAACCAGCTTTCTCTGAAATTCTAGTTGTATCCCTTTATTTTATTAATTTCAATTTTTTTTTTGTAAATACTTATTTTTGTTTATAAATATTTAAAAGTTAGGCCAAACCAATAGGGCCTCCAACTGCACATGTATTTATTCTTAGGGGACATTAGTCCCAGGATAATAAATTTATTTTCTTCTTCTTCCTTAATCTTTTAAAACACGATTTTATGTTTCATGATCCACTAGGTTCTAAAAGTTTTTCTCCGAATCGTAAGATATCCATTTTGAAAAACCTTACAAATTTCTTCATCAATTCTTCATGAAGTAGTGTTCAGCTGTGGATTTAACAGTATCAATGTTTACTTCTGGGTTGTAAAGGGATTTACAAAAATTGGTAGCCCCGGATTTTGGTGATGTTAATTCTCTGGAATCTATTTCTGAACAATTCCAAAAGCTTTCAAGTTAAGGGATAAACAGTTCCAAAAGCTTTCAAGTTAAGGGATAAACAGTTCCAAAAGCTTTCAAGTTAAGGGATAAACAGTTCCAAAAGCTTTCAAGTTAAGGGATAAACAGTTCCAAAAGCTTTCAAGTTAAGGGATAAACAGTTCCAAAAGCTTTCAAGTTAAGGGATAAACAGTTCCAAAAGCTTTCAAGTTAAGGGATAAACAGTTCCAAAAGCTTTCAAGTTAAGGGATAAACAGTTCCAAAAGCTTTCAAGTTAAGGGATAAACAGTTCCAAAATACCAAAAGCATTTTCACCAATTTTGTTTTTCCTGGAATATTTGAGAATATTTTTGTGAGCAAATTATTCATGAAAATCTGTTCATAAGCTTCAACCACTGAAGTTATTGGCACCCGGAGCTTTTCTTTCAGTGTGCACTCCGGCTTCCGGGCAATGTTCTCTAGTTACAATAGGAAAACACTGTCCATCACCAGTGAGCTTGTAAGAAGCTCCTAGAAAGAGAAGCATCTAAGGGCCACCAGGTGGATTCAAACACTTGAGTTGAACGCTTCCCTCAAATAATCGAGAGTTGGTAAACGCTGATCTTAAGTGCCATTTCGGTTTAATGTACAAGTTCATGTAATATATTTTTTTTTTCTGAAATTGTAAATTCTTAATAATTATTTTTTTAAAAAGTGAAGTAAACAATATCTCTCCCGTAAACAAAGACATACTGAAAAAACAAAACAAAAAAATCTTAAAATGACGTAATAGTTGGAGTTTCTTGATCATTATCGGGGTTATTATGTAGAATTTTTTGTTAAATCATCTTAAACAGAGTTTTCACTGTATTAGTATGAGAGAGAGTGTAAATATAGCGGTTTTTTTTTCTTTTTGTAGTGGTGTTGGTGAAAGTCAAGAGAACTATTATCTCTGCATGCTGTTATCTGTTATAAAAGGAGAATTGCAATAAATACATAGAACTGACAAACTTACAAAACCACACTCACACATTTTGTTATCGGATATCCATTATTTATTGATTTGATTAATTATATTCTTGTACAAAATTTTGCTATTGGATGAACGTCTTGTATCCTTTAAAGTTATTGATTATTTTATTTAAATTATAGAATATGTTGATTTCTTAATTGGACTGACCTATTTTTATCTTCTCTCTTCCCCACTTTATTGTTTAAACAATATTATGTTGCGTCATTTATTCTTTCTTCATTGTAATTGGTCAGCGTATAAAACAATACAGAAAAATCTTAGGAGAGTTTTATTGCGTGAGATTCGTTTAATCATATATTAAATAAGAGATAATTAGCCAGCCTTAATTTTGTACAGATCAATGTAGTAAACAATTCGCACGATTTTTGAATATAAAAGAAAAGTACTTCAGAAGACAGAGTGTAGAATTATTCGAATAAATGTTATTCATCTAAACTTAGGATGGAAGATTTGCGAGGAATCGGTCGAATAAAACAACTCGTCTTTTTGCCAACGTTTCGACAAATATATTGTCCTCTTCAGGGCCTGAATATTACAAATACAAAAACAATTTACAGAGTCAGTCACATAGAAAAAACAGTAAAAATCAGTAATACAAAAATAAACAGTAAAATACAATAAATTCTTTATAATTATTGAAACTTACGTGGCTATGCGGGTTGGTTGAGTTACAGAAACTAAGAGCCAGAAATGGAGAAGCATGTATATTTATACAGATATAGCGGGACTTACAGGGGAATTTTGGTAATTACAATTGAACAGATACAATAGACTAGTTACAACAAAAGAGTAAATACAATAAATATTGGGAAATTTCTTTAAACAACAAAAACCGTTAAACCCAAAACACAGGAGAAACCAAATAACCCTTATGCACTAAATAACAAATAACCAAAAGATTTGAAGTAAATTTAAAAAACCCAGCAATAATTATGTACAAAATTTGGATATCTATTTTTTTTTTAATAATAAAATTGTAGCAGTTGGCCAAATTCGACGTGTCTGTCCTAAAGTTAACTGTGTTGTTCTGTTTTACTGTGTGGTACATTTCAAGAGAATTTCGCTTATACTGGTTTTTTTCCCTATAGGAGTATTCATCTACTTCTTGTACGTAATGTGGGCTCAAAGTTTCGAGTACAACGTTGGCGGTGGAAAGTCTGTTAGAGGGAAAAACATCTCAGAAATGTGTTAAATAAATTTGGCAAAGTAAAAAATGCAGTTTAATTTATAGGCGCGAGCGGAATATTGTGATTTGATTAGGGAGGCTGAAGGGTTAAATAGAATAGAAGATAAAATGACGTAAGAGTTTAATGGCTAGCATTAACACTAACTTAGGAACGAGCGAAATTTACAGTAACTAACTAGGGTAAACTAAATATTAACTATTTCTAGAAGAATTGGCCTAAACTGAATGACGAATAGAGTAAGGTCGTGAAGAGAGTGTAAGAATGAATCCTCAGCAACTGTATACAATGCCCTGAATGCAATTGAGTGTCCAGACATAGCACAACTTCACAACTAACAATATTTACTCCACCACCATGCTTAAAACCATGGCAGCCCTAGCTCCCTTCTACAACTCCATATCTCTCGCTTTCTGTTTCTGTAAACAGCCCTAGAAGTAACGGGAACCCAGAGAATTTGGTCATCACCAGCTAACGGTTCCGTTTACTCTACCCAGGCACTAGAAATTCTTATTTTTTCCCTTCCTAACAAATATTATAAGAAGGGTACCATTTAAAATAATTAGGTATTTTAAATAATAAGTCTGTTGAGTGCGATCAGGGCCGCTATAGGCTAACTAGGCTTCAGCCTAGGGCCTCAAGATCAAGAGGGGCCTACAATCAAATTGTTAGCAAAATTAATATTAGACTATTTATTATCCATGCCACATTTTTTATAAAGGTTATTACAAATAACATGTTTCATTTAACATGCTCGCTTTGACGTATATCACAGTAGTGATGTATTTTATTATCTTATATTTGTATTCACAAACTTAAAAATGGGAGGTGAAAGGGCCTCATCAAGTGGAATAGCCTAGGGCCTCTTTTCATCTAAATCCGGCCCTTAGTGCGATGCACACATTACAATATAATAAGGCAGAGGACAACCACCGTACCTTTTGTACAGAAATAATGTTTCCGTTTGTCGGTTCTGTTATTGTGGACAATAAACTTAAAAGGCTAAGTTAGGGAAATCGCCACTAGAATAGATTTCCCCCCATTTTGGGGGGGAGGTTTTCCTTTTCAAAATTTTTCCCTCCAAAGATTTTCCTATAATTTTTGAACTAATTGCACTTTCATTGTGAAGTTTTTCATTTTTTTTTTAATTGAAAGTTTTCAACTTTGAACGTAAAAATGCAACCATCACAAAACTACTTCTCGTCAGACCAGAAGATAGTGATCTAAATCATTTTTCGGCACAAATATCAGTTTCAAGATTATTATACATCTTGGGCATTTAAATTGTAAAATAGTACTATTAGAAACATAAAATTAAGAATAGTTATTCAGTGACACAATGAATGTGAATGTTTCACAGCAAAATAATTTAGAAAATTAAATGTTTTATCAAGTGAAATGATGAAATTGTTTTTGTTTTGCTTCAATTTTATAAGTACATCTTTTTATTCCACCATTTTGATAACATTGTTTATCTAGCTCTTATCTTATAATGTTTACTTATAGAGGAGCTAGAGTAGGAAATAAATTTGCTGTTAATTGACTTAATTTATTAATTGTTAAAATGGTACTTTATATTTTTAGTATTCGCACTTATTGCTCGTTAACTACCACTTTTACTTTTTTAATATTGTTAACAAGAGTTTGTACAAAATAATAATTATAATTAGCTAGAATTATTAGATATAGTTTTTTTGAAGTTTTCTCTGTTAAGTGGGCGATCGAGTTAACCGGATATGTGTTCGCGTATTTTTATAAAATATTTCTTATTTCAATGTTACTATTATTTTTGCAAATCGTTTCAGTGGACCCAAAAATATAAAAGGGTATACTCGTATTTACCTATGTTTCTGTCTACACACCTAGAAAGATCTATCGTTATGGTTTCCAAAATTTACTTTTAAGGCACAATTTTGGGTCACTCATAATTTCCTTAATCTCCCTTTTTGCGTTGATCTGAAATATCCACTCCTTTGCCACCCGAAAAATTATCCATTAACGATTCTTCAAATTCCCTATTCAGTTCAAACACTTTCCACTATAATTCGACCAAATAATCTACTGCGACGACTAAAACGACGTGGGCCTCGTGATCTTCTATCCTGGACAATTCCAATCAACACTGGGATGATTTCTTTCTTCTTAGGCCGTTACGAGTTGCTTTCTACGCCGGATATGCAGTTTTTGCAACATTCTTTCTATTCGTAGCCTGATGTATATGTATATTTATTGTACAGGTCGCCATAAAACTATTAAAAAAATTAATAATAATTACAATAATGCTAATTATTTATTTTAATCTATCTGTAGCACAACCAAGTCAACTTTGTATGCAAATAAATTTGTAATTAGAATAATTATCTTATTTATTTATTTTCTTTCCAGGGTGGTCTTGAAATAAAGAAACGCCTAGAGGATGTCCGGTTAACCGAGTGCCGTAAATCGGCCAGATTACAAGATCAGGACACTGATTATTCCCGATTGGCGGATATGGCTGGCGATCGTCGGCGATTATCGTCGCATAATATTGACGTGCCGCCTACCTATGGGTAAGTCATTTAATTTTTTTCTGTTTTGTGTTAACCAAAAAATTTTAGCTTTTAAAGTAAAAGTTAGGTGTTTCTAAACATGATGCATTTTTCTATGCAGTTTCTTTATGGTCAGCTGTCTTTTACAGCTGACCTACCGCAGAGTTTTAATGAATAAAGTAATTAATTTACGCCATAATTTTTCTTAAATTATTATTTCTCATAAATAACTAAAGATTGGACCCATACAATCATAAATTATTTATTTATTATTATAATTATTATTCCAAAAGAATGAACAATACTCCGCAATTATTATAATTATGTCTCTTTAGAGCGACTGTTATTCTCTTTTTTTGTAAGACATATTTTTCACTCCACAACATGCAACACAAAATTACATTCCTTCCTTTTTATCAACTGTTGTGTTTATTTGGATAATTACAGGTATTCTATGTAATAATTAAGGTTGTGTGTGTTAACCTCTTATTCAGGTCTTTCTTCTACACTCTGTAATTCGCAGAGCCTTTTTTTTTTCTTTTCTGGTTGTATTATCCTTCAGAGGACTTCTCAACTCAGTGCATTGTTCTCTGAATCCTCTTTATTGAGTAAGGTTTTTGACTTTCTTATCTTTTCCTTTACTGGACAAAAAACAGTTTTTTTACCATACATGTCAATAATAAGGGGAATAGAGGAAGGGATTAGCTCTAAGTGGTTTCTCAGTCGGGGATCCAGCGAGATATTGGACCTTAGATTTTGTTCTTCCTGTTGTAGTTCACGGTTCGGTGAAAGAAAGTGGCTGTCTGTAACGAGAGAAAACTGTCCTGAGGCCGGTCGAAGCACTAAAAAGAAGCTGCAGGCTCTAATGATCTCAGAAATCCTCTTAAATGAAAATAAATAATAATGGCAATAAAGTAAAGTAATCGCCTATTTTTTCAGGCGGGCTTAACGTCCAACTACCAATTAGGTGTCGTGGACGGAGGCGACTAGCAAACATACTTTACTGTTAATTTCTTTTATTAACTATTAAATAAAATCCAAGGCCTAAGACCGGGGAATTAAAACCCAGTACCTCAACGCATATTAGCTTTGCAGGTCTCGCCTCTAACCGCTCGGCTACCGTGGCGCTTAATAATACCACAATGTGGTGAATCATAATATTATACACGAAGACAACAGGCACAAGAACCGCTCGGACCCATGGTAATATCGTAATAATCATAATGGCAATAAATAAATAATTAAATTTAAATTATTTTTCTCGCTGTAACTCTTTATTAAAACTGATCGGCTAGGATGGTTGTACAGGGGTTGATCGTCAAAAAGTGCGCGAAAACGTAAAAGTTTAACGTTGAAAAACACCCAACTTTGACAATTTTGTTTCTCTTTTTCTATAAAAGATAAAATTACCAGATTTGCTTTAAAATTTAGTGGAAATCCTCCTTTATAACTGCATTTTTTAGTAACAACATCAATTAAATAGATTTCGAGAAATAAGTTGCTGAAAAAGGGGCAAAAACGGCATTTTCAGAAAATGTTCTTGTTGTTGTTACCTTTTTTGTAAACAACCGTAGCGCCTAAACGCGTGAACCGATTTTCATGAATGAGGTGTCATTCGATTCGGAATTTCATGTAGATGTGCCTTTTTGGGGGTCTCGACGCTGTACATCGACTGAGAGAAGATTTATTGTAGCTCCATGTATATGTGAGGACCTTTCTAAATTTATTATTACTAATAACTCAGTAAAACGTAACCCGATTGTGATGAAATTTGGAAGGATGAAAGGGTTAGGGCTCCCCTAAGTAACATTAAAGCGACGTTCTTCTCTTACATCTACTAAGGGGAAGTTTTGCAATCATTTAAAATTATTTTGCTGCATTATATAAACTAAGTGCCCCCCAGGATAATTCTGAAAATACGAAGTTTTTGGCTTGAAACTTTGACAGTTCACTTCCATTAGGGGGAGGGGCAGGAATGACGACAATTGGAAGAACAAGTTTTTTCTTGTTTTGGTGAAGATTTTAGGAGAAGCCCCACATGTTGGATGGACATTACTCTGACGTAACCATGCATGTAGCCGTGAGCTAGCAGGTAGTTGTATCAAGTCCAGTAGTCCCCCCTCCTTGCCTGTTTCCTCTTTCTCCAGGCCCGGTCTTCAACTGGAAAGCGTAATCTCGCACGCCATCTTCTCAGTTTAATCGCGATTTCTCTACCTCCCCTTTCCCCTCACACACACACACACACACACACCTGCCCTTTTTAGCACGGTTAGTGTCCGTGCGCAACAGGAGGAGCATGATCCTCCCAAGTCTGTTCTGCTCTGTGATTACGCTGCTTGATCTTCTACATCAAGCTTGGATCCCAATAATGGCGTGTCTAATCTTATCCATGCTCCAGTGTTTTGTTTTTTTCTTGTTTTTCCACTTCTTTTTCCCCATTTTTTTTTGTTTCTTTACAAAATAATTCATCTCTGTCCAGTACTATAACTTTTTTTTGTCTTTAGGTGCTCAAGTACACTAGGATTTATGTGAAATAAGTTTAGTATAAAACCTGGAAGCTTTTGAAAGCTAATTTCCTCTATTTCGTCACCAGTCTTGCCATTTTCGGATACTGTATAGTTCAAGTTTTATGATTTTTTCAAAGTCTCTTTATAATGCTCTGCTCACGTAATGATTCTGGTCTAGATGTTGAAATTAATTACTTCACATACACATGAAATTGTGAAGTACTTGCAAAGTTGTCGTCTTATAAACCCAGATAATAAATAGATTACAAAATATGTCTTAAATTGTATTAATCAGTTACTTTTATTGCTTAAAAAACGATACTACGAGTATATGCTAGTAGAGATTTTTGCCTAGAAATATAATTTTAAGGTCACAGAGAAGAGACCATTTCTACTGGTATGAAAATGCTTTTTAAGAAAAACCGGCCATAATAATAGTTAACTGAAATTTTATTCTAATATACTATTTTATCTAGGCAATAGATTGGAGATTTTATCTTTATTTAAGAATTTTACAACTGTACAGTAAGTACAACAAGTAAAAAAAAAGACGAAATAAGTACAATAAGTATGTGCGTTGACTTAGCGCCAGCGCTCGTACACTAACTTGATTTCTTGATTTCGATGGCCATCCAGTGATGGCATCTGTAAAATAGGCCCTTAAGGCGTTACGCAGAGTACTGACTCTGTGGATGGTCGCGCAGCCAGCGGTGCCTCAAACGTCTAGGAGGGTTTGTGGGAAGATTTGTGGTTGAGAAAGCCTTGGATAAGTGGATGTGGAGATAGTTTGGAGTGAAATTTTAGGTAACGGAGTTTGGCTTTAGCGGAAACGAAGGGAATTTTCAAGTCGGATGGTGAGGTTTGAAATAGTGTCTTTGGTACTTAAGATTTTGGACTGTAGGGTTTGAATGCGGATTGAGATTGGTGCGTTTGGTGGTCCTGTATAAGTTCAAGTCTACACTAAAGCTAGCAGATTGTTGTATAGTTGTCGTTTGTTTTGTAAAGTGATTTTGGAGCGTTTGTCCAGTAGTTTCTTTAGCATTCTGTACCTGTGGTTCAATTCAGTTCGTTTGAGTCTAGAATGAGGGTTCCATGTCCAACGTTTGTCCAGATGGAGTCCAGGTCTTGAGAAATCAGACTGTAGATAAAACTTGAAATTAGTTCGAAACGTTGCAAGTAAAAAAAAGAAAAGAAATATTCTGTAAAATTGATAAATTTTCTGTTAATTCAGGCAAGAAATTAATAATAATATTTGTATTTTAAGACCATTAAGGGTAATAGAAACTAGTTATTTCTAACAATAAAACTGGTGCCTATTGGTACAAAAAATAGGCCAATCAGTCTGTAGGTTAATATGGTAACCTCCCCCCTCACACGTATAATGCAATGAGAGGATTGGCCAAGGCTGTCTCGGTGCATGGTGCAATGTAATTTCTAATTTGTTAATTCAATTGGTGGCAGCACAACCTTGGACTGGCCACTTTGCCACATTATCACTTATCTTGTGAACTTGGGTTTATTTCTACTTTTTCTGTATTGGTCTTTTAGCCAATCTTTTTCTTTACCCAAATTTTTATTTCTGGTGGGTGAGTAAAGAACTTATTTATTATAAGATTGTGCCATTATTTTGGGAATTGAGGGGTTTTTTCTTCCACCGGAAATATTCGTTTTATGGTTCCTGTTTCGGGTTTGGGGGGAACTAGCGGATGTTCTGTTTGTGTCTACAGAATATATGTCAAAAAAACGATAAAGAGATATGAAGCTGCAACATCGATTCTCGATTTTGCTACGAGTGGTAGCTTTAAATGAAAGAAAGAAAATAAATTTATTATCCTGGGACTATTGTCCCCTTAGAATAAAAACATGTACAGTTTGGAGGCCCTATTTGTTTGTCCTTTATTTTAGATATTTATATACAAAAAAATAAGTAAGAATTTACAAAAATAAGAATTAAAATTAAGGAAATAAATGAATTCATTTCGGAGGAAGCTGAGTAGAAGGGATTTAAAGATGGAAAGGGTAGATGCAGATGGCGGGCAGATGATGGTAAGGCGTTCCAGAAAGAGGTAGCGCGAATAAGAAAAGATTTGACAAAAGATGAAGTACGGTGTGAGGGAATATAGAGATCAGAGATCTAGTATTGCGAGAATGGATCGAGGATTTGGAACTTGAAGAGCTGGAAAATATAAGGATGGTCTTTGAGAGACTGGATAACTTGGAAAAGGAATGAAGCCCAAAAAAATACTGGCCGCTGTAGACAGAGGAAAAGCCACTTCAATTCATCGTAGTAGTGTGCGCAATGCGAGTGTCTCTTGGTATGCTGTAAATAAATCGTTTGAAGCAGTATGAATGCTGTGATTTGAGTGAAAATCTGCCAACTGTTTTCTTTTTTAATTTAATTTCCCCCAAAATGGCGAACAATTTTCTTTTGATCTACATTAATGGACCCACCGACCCACTCTTTGGACGATTTCCTCGACTCTAGGTATGTTCGCCTAGGCAATAATGATCATTAATCCATTTGTTTGTTTCTGGCTTTCTTCTTCTTGGTCTTCTTCAGAGATACTGAAACTCATTTGCGCATATCTCGCCGTTTGCATTGCCCTCTTATCCCTGGACATTCGCTCTTAAATCCATCATCTTTATCCGGTTTTTTAGTCCTGTTAGAATGTTGCTGCTGCAAATGAATGGGTTTGACTTGGTTGAAAATTAATTATTTATCTTCAATTTGTCATAGTGCAGTTTTTACCTCATCTTGTATTTGTAGGAGTGACTACCTCCAAAAAAATATGGTACAGCATCTCACAGAGGTCGTAAAGCAATCATTTTTTACAATTTTATTGCTTATTTGCTTTAAATAATCAAAAAATGCCCAAGTGAAAATAATAAAATAAAGTTTAAAAGATGATTTCTTCCTTGTATAAAAGTAATAACTTCTTTTTAAGCATCCCTCATGAATTTTGCCCGTGACCTTAGTAAACATGACGTCAACAGGTTGTTGCATATTGAGGTCATAGTTTATTGTTTCTCCCATTCCGTGTTTCTCAGCTTTAAAGTTCTTTGCGTATTTTTTATATGATAATATATTAATGTAAAACTATCTTAAAAAAAAAAAATTAAAAAAATAAATACTTTTAATTGAATGAAGACTCAGCCTTTAAACATTTTCAAGGTAGATGTGGAGATGTTAAAAAAAAAGCAAAAAAAATAGTAGATCTTTGTTTTTAATCATTAAAAATACTGATTAAGAAGGAAAACTTATAAATTTTAAATTGCATTGCCCACTTTCAAGGTCGCCATAATCATACATATTTATTATGTTGTAATTCATGGTGCATATTGTTGTTAAGCCATCTGGAAAAGTGGTCTATGGAAAAAGCAGTTATTGTTTTGTTTTTCAAGGTAATCAAGGAAATTAGAATGTAAACGTTTCTACAAGAAAAATTAGTAATACATAAAATAGAGACGCTGCGAGTACGTCACACCGGAAATGCTACTTTTATAATGAGATAAAATGTTTTTTTAACTTTTCAGTAAAACTGTTTCATTTATAAAATACACGTTTAGTGGATTATATGGTTTTGGTACTTACAAAAATATTACGTATTAGTAAATGTAGAAAATGAGTCTTAAGTACGAAATGAAGTCGAAATCTCTAGACCAAACTGATTTACCCTACCTCTGATGATGGTTAAAAGACTGAAACCTGTCATGGTTACATTAAAAAAAAGACTACGTAAGCTAATTTTCCTTGTAAAGGACTATAATTTGACGGTTCTTTTTACAGACAGGGAAATTTTTGTTTAAGAGCAGTCCAGGCTGTTCAAAAGTTCCCTCCAGAGTACCATTTTGTATAATTGTATGATGTCCTACTTTACGTAATATAGTAAGAATTAAATATTTTTGCCTAAACTTCCGTTTTCAAAGAGATTTACATTTAAACCTAAAATGTAAATCTTTTGGAATGATTCCTTTTTTAACATAAAGCCCAATAGAAAAGAATAGATTAAATGTGGGCGGCCTCAAGGCCTACGCCACTGCGACCCCTTTGGATCTATTGTGGCTCCCACTACTCTAGAGCTCGCCCTCCAGACCCGTCCGTTTAATCAGACTCTTAATTCTGGAGAGCGACTCCTGGGTAAAGCTCTCAGGCCTTGATTTTTCTTCCTCCGAGAAGTAACATCCTTAGCCATACGAAGCCCTTCACACTGACACAACACGTGCAGTGCCGTTTCCTCCTCTTTCTGACAGAACCTACAGAGGCTATCATCATCTGCCAGGCCCATGCGATGCATGTGTTTTCAGAGCCTGCAGTGGCCAGTTAATAAGCCTACAATCATCCTTATAGCCCCCACGGCCTTGGCGGATTAATTCTGTAGTCAGCCTTGTTGAATAGCCTTTAATGAACTCCTTCGCCTGTCTCTGTCCAGGTGGTGGCGAGCCACCACAACTTCTGAGACCTACTCTGCACCCATAGATTAATGGCCGCAGTCTTAACACACTTCGAAACCCCAAAACAGGGCTCCGGGCCAACGAAGTGGAGCAGAGCCTTCCCGAGCCAATAAATCTGCCACTTCGTTTCCCTTATGTCTTGAATGACCAGGTACCTAAACCAGAAAGACCTTATTCTGGTCACTAATTTCCTTCAGGGCACCCTGACAGTCCCTGAACCAGCCTTGAGTTGTGTCCTGGTAGGAATTAATTGCTCCTAGAGCAGCCTGACTATCCGAGAAAATTACGACCTTAGAATTTATAATTCCTCATCCCTTATAGAGCCCAATTCTTTTATTTGAAATTCCTTAATTGAAAATATATTTTAATGACAGGGAAATCGTAAGGACGTATCTGAAAACTCGGGGAAATATCTATTTTGAGTTTCCCTGGGAAGTTCGAAATCAGAAGAAAATTGGCTGACTAATTGCAGTTTTTACTGAAATTTATTTTTTTAAAAATAATTTAAAGCGTATCAACATCTTCTTTCAGTACTCTGCCAGCTTCCGGACAGTGGTCCCTCAATTTTGACTCACACTTCCCTTCAATTGAACGCTGAACTGTACGAGTGTTGTTCATACCCCCAGAATAACTTAAATTCTAACTTATTTCCAGATCCAGTTCTATGTTACTTTGGCGTATCACTTTGATCTTTATGTTGACATTTTTTTTTTCTTTTTAGTAATTAGGTACTGAAAGTTTGTTTATAGTTTTATAGAAATTTCTTTAGGTGTTAAAATTACTGAAGATTTTAGTTTTGCAATCGATATTGCGTACTTATGTTCAAATACTTATCTTTAATAGTTGTATTAACCAATTGGTGTTATTCCCTAACAAAATTTACTATTTCTTACTTTTTCTTTTATTTATTTATTTATTTATTTTGTGTGAGGGATTCTGGAGGAAATCTAAACTGTCGTTTAGATATAATCTCATTTTCGATCTCATTTTCTGCAAAATATTAATATGAATTAAGTAGAAGTAAAATTTATCATTTAAAGAAGATAGCTACCGTTTTACTCATTAAATTTTGTGTTTTATCTTGACTTCCCTTTGTAAACTTTATTAAGTTTTAATAATTCATTTTCTAAACTATTTTCATAAAAGAATCACGAGTGAAATACAATCCATAGTAAGAGAAATGTTAGTGAGTGTATAACTCCATTTGACATTACATCTAACTTCCAGTTCCTGTAGAATATAGCTTAGTATACTAGATTATTACTGACGTCTGAGGTCAATGGCGTGTGAATGACGTAGTAAAATTCCGGAAGGCACCTGTTCCAATCTCCTAGCAATGTTATTATTATTTTTTTCTTTTTTTCTTTTACAGTCGTTATTGATTATTATTATGATGGCATTGAATTATACAAAAAAAAATTTTGGGGCTTCTTTTTTCGAATACTTTAATATTAACAGTAACAATTTTTGGGGATGATAAGCATCTTGCATGATAAACATCAGTACAGAATTCTTTTGTTAGCTCTCTCACTCTTTAAATTTAAGGTGCGTCCAAGTCTGGGACCAAAGACGCCCGGACAGTGAGCTGTAAGAAGCTCCTAGCAAGAGAAAATCTGGAGACCATCCCTTGGATTTGAACTCGAGATCTCTCTAATCATTAACAACTATAATTTGTTTTAAATTGTTAAAAATTAGACGTTATTGTCTTTTCAATCCTGTAACTTTAGGTATCTCTTTCCGATGAAACGCTAAAGTCGAAAAATCTGCACGAAATTAATTACTTAGAGTAAGAGAAAATATAGTAAAAAGTCAAAATTATGGCTATTTGTCCTGGGTAATTAGATATCGATTATTCGTTGACAAAACTTTCGACTTAGTTGCTGACCTGTAGTCAATAACAAGAAAAACTAACAGTAACATTAAAAACAACAAAAATTTTGCGAACATTACAAAAAATTATTTTTAACAATATCTACACGGAAGTATGTTCAGTACCTCGTATTACAATGTGCTGATATTGTGAGCAATCACTCTTTTTCTTTCACTTACCAAATTGGAACCATCTATATAACTTTTGAATCTAAATCATTTTCTTCTACATAGAATTAAGCAATAAGTAGGGAGATTGCCCAATGGTGGAATAAAGATTAATTTATCTTCCCTGGTAAATTTAACTTATTAAAAACTCCTTAAAAAAATATTTCAGAGGAAAGAAAAAACATTATTTGATTTCCCATAGGGGAGGGGTTAAGGGTGCCACCAACATTTCTAAAAAAAAGAAAAGAATTAAAAAGATTGCAAAGACCTGCTTTAATTGGGAAGCCTCCGGTCGAATTTTAGATATTAGTTATTGATCCATACGAGTGCAGTGAATAAGTAAGAACACCAAGTTTAGAGAAAATAAATAGTTGCAGTCGTTTTTCCTGTAGCATAAAAAAAAAAAAATTTAACTTCCGTTTAAAATATTGTAAAACTTACTATAAAATAACAGCTTCCTATTGCTTTAACATCGTTCAAGATCGATATTCGCACTCAAAAACCTCATAAATAGACCATTTTAAAAAAAAAATAAATTAATATCTGATCAATGGGGCGTCAAAACTAAATAATAGAATATAAAAATATCCTAGAAAGAAATAGAACTTAGTTTGATAAAAAGAAAAATGATTATTTATTTACTTTATTCAATATTATCACTGAAAGACATATTAGAATCTAAACGTTGTAAGAAGGGAAGGTATGATAGTGCAGGTTACTTCTACGAACAGCTGTGTTTATATTAGTGGGCCACTTTAATATAGAGGGACAGTGATATTATTTCTTTTCTATTTAACTAATGAATTTAATTATTCATAAGTTGGTCACACTGCTTCATCTCCTATCACCTGAGCTGTGCTTAGTTGCCGGCATCCATCTTTCTTTTCTTTTACTTTTTGTACCGTATAACTCTTACTTTTCATTGATATTATTTGAAATTTTTATCGGTTTTAAAGTGAAAAACTGTTTTCTATGAAATCTTTGAAGTTATTTTCATTGAGTGACATTAAAAGTTTATAAAAGTTATTGTGTTTTATTCGGTTAATTTCTGTAAAAAGTTTATTGTCGGTTTGACGTTCATTTCTAGCCACATCTGGAAGTATGTCTTCTTTTTAAAATACAAGGTAGGATTTTGTTTTAACTCTTCAACATGTCATTTAATAGTCATTTAAATTTTCAGTTTATATGTATTAAACATTTCAATGTTTGATTCATTAAAATTGACTACGATTTTACATTACAATTACTGAGATTACACTCAGCTCGATTTTGATTTGGAACATTTTAAAGATTTTTTTAAATTTAAACTACATAGACTCCTATAAAACCTTTAATGAATTTAATTTTAATTTCATTCTTTTTTTATTGATTAATAGTTTCATTAATTTTACGTACTTTATTTTTGTTAATTATTAATTTAAATTAAGGTCCTTAGCTTATTGTAACTGCCGCCAGGAGCGCTAGTGTGCCACGAGTGCTAATTATTAATTTTATATTTTCGATTTTTTGAAAATTGCTTTGAAAAAGTTTTGCTGGAAACACTCACCATGACTTCCTGTTATCATATTTTAAGTTACAGAATTTGTTTTTGTAAGTCTGAAGTTGATTTTAAACTACATATCAATCATATCTAACCTTATCCACATTTAGTGCAAATTGCATGTTACATCAGATCCATTTTCGCCCTTCCACTGAATACATTCTGACGAATTATCAAAATTAATGTTTTGGATCTACAATGAAAGTAATTTGAATTATAATATACTAAGTTTATTGGAAAGTACTATGGTACTTTACAGTTTCAGTAAAGTGAAACTTAACGATTTTGGGATTTGATTTAAATTCGTAATTTGTTACATGTACTATATCCATCCTCTCTCCCAGATGTTCACTTAATTAAATTAATCTGGTGTTTCAAATAATATAAGAAATAGTCGCAGCTTCTTCAAAGGAAATCCTCATTCTTATGAGTACTTCTTCATTTGGTACTTTATTGGCACCACGACATTTACAGTATTCTTCTGTAGCACTGCATTACAAATGCTAGAATTTTTTTTTAGATGTATTTTGGGTCATAAGTCTCATGCCTGAACTGCAAATAACAATACAGAGTAGATATATAGTATTTCAAAATTCAATGTCTAATTCTGTATTGCATGATTAGAAATAGCAATTTTTTTTTAAAAAAAAGTGATTTCTTGCCATTTCTAGGGCTAACACATTCAGTAGAATGCCCCTCTCCCTTGCAAGCTACCTTAAGGGGGGTACTTTACTAAGTTTTAGATCTGTGTGTGTTTGTGGAACGGCTTATGAAGTTTTTAAGCCAATAATTGGTAGTCTAAACTTTTGTTCCTTCTGTGTTTGAGTTCCCTACAAGTGTTCGTTGAGCCCCTCTCTTGCTCCTGGTTTTCAAACCCCTTGGATCCCCCAAAACTGCTATTTCCGATCTACAGGAACACATTTAGTCACCCACAATTCTTGCTCTTACCCAGAATTAAGAGAAAATAGTTGCAAATTAAAAAAGTAAAAAATCATTTTTTCAAATATCTTTTCATTTTCTCATCAAACTAGAAAATAAATTAGATTAAACTTGATTTTTGGAACTTTAGTCTAAGTTAGCGGGGAAGGAAAGAAAACGAGATGGGACTTAACCAATAAACTTGATGAAAGCCCTGAAGCAGCAGCTTCTTTTCTTTCTTCTGTAAAGTTTGTTGGACAAGTTTTTTCTCTACTGATGGCGATAAAGTTCTTGTGAACTTCGTTGTTACTTTTTGTAGTAAACCTTGGTTTTTTCTTTCTAAGTAAATTTGGAAGTAGATTTACTTGTCCTAGCAATGATTCAATCCTAAGGTTTTAGGTTATTGTTTCTATTTTTCTTCTGTTCTGTTTTTACTTTAAGGCGTTTACCATCATCTGAGAAAGTTTTTTTTCATTCCAATTTCAGCCTCTGAACAGTGTTTTCTCATTGCAATACCCATCACCAGAGGTAAGCTATAAGAAGCTCCTAGGAATCTTAGGATGAAAAAAAATCTTAAGGGCTATCAGCTTGAACTAGAATCCAATAAGCTATCCACTGAGCTAATTCTTTCCTTGCAAATAGTATTTCTAGTGGAATCATTTACGATAAATATTTTTAAACGCAGAAATCTATTGTATAAAAACCGCTCATTTGGTTAATTGTTGATCTTAAAATTTGAAATTCTCGTTTGCATCACTATTTAAAGTAAAAATTCATGTTTAAATTTTTTTTTTCCATCATGCCGTCTTTGAGGTATAGTTATTCAAAATGAAACATCTTAATTTCGTAGTGATTAATTTCTGCTTTGATCAAGAGATAATCGTTAGATGAGTTTTGAGATATTTAGTAAATAATTGTGTGTGTGTGTTTGTTTGTTGGTTTTCAAATCAGGTGTTTCCGGTAAAAAGAAAAAGTGATTGCACTACTTCTCTTACCCTAAAAGTAAGTGTAAGTAAAAGTGATCTTTAGAAATGGTTATTGAGTAGTTTCTGTTTGTCTATCCGTCCA
Organism: Rhodnius prolixus; assembly: GCF_049639745.1. Lineage (NCBI taxonomy): Eukaryota > Metazoa > Arthropoda > Insecta > Hemiptera > Reduviidae > Rhodnius > Rhodnius prolixus. Next base: position 8,894,603 of record NW_027411603.1, on the reverse strand, counting down.
CATAATAATAATTAAGAAAAATGGAATATCTGAGAAAGTTTCAGATCTTATTTAGGTCTAACAGAAGAGAATTCGACTAGAATTTGTTCAAAATCGGCAAAACTTAAGGCTATTCGCCGATTTTTCAGGCTTTCTTTGCAATTTTATTGCTCGTGGCGCCCAGTTAAAAATTGCTCTGCTAAAAAAAAAAGCCTGTGTGAAGCTTGTGCTGCCTTAAATTTCTTTAAATTTTGATTGAATTCACTGAAGCAATGATTCTGAAGTTGGAAGTATTTGGACATCAAAAGTAGCAATTTCTAAAAACAACTTATAAATAAACAATTTAGCTTGTGCCATATATATTTTATTTTTTGCTGAGAAGAATGATGCTGCTTTAAGTTTTCAATTTTTGAACTTAGCATCGGTGGTTTTATGTTTGTTCATCCGGTATCTGGTAAATACAGCTTTGGTAAACAGCTTGCATTCGTCCTTCTTGCTTTATTATGTCATAAACGAACTGCTTTAGGCAAAACATTAAGCAATTTTTCTCTCCATTTTCAAATAGTCTGATAAAGAATATGCCTTGTGCAATATTAATACCCCTTACCTAGTCATTTTCAGATAACATTTTGATAAGTTTATAGCTAGCTCCAGCCTAATTTCATGCTCTAGATTGGTATAATTTTGTTTCCTTTGATCCCTAACCTTTAAACTTTTTGTAGTATCGTGATATTTTCCTTTACACCAAAATATTAATTTTTTTTTAAATATTATTCGATTGGAGGCCCTATTTTTTGGGGGGGTTTTTCGCCGACCAGTAAATGCATATCCTCGTTTTTCGAGGGCGATATATACTACGAACCCTAAAAGTATACTTCTATCGATGTTCATTCAGCCTTTAGAGCCGTGTTTCTCCAGAACTTATTTCAGGATCTTGGATGATTCTTGTTTCAATATCTCTCCTTCCTTCCAATATCTAGTTTCCAGACGATTTGTTTGTCATTCCAACGAAAATGTCACGAGGTTGTGCCCAGACAGATATGCGTATTTTGTGGCAGCCCATGGATAGTCTACCGTCTAGCGCTTGCTTTTTAAGGCAGTTGTGGCGAAGAAAATCTGGTTCTGAAAACAAAATTGAGCTGAAGTGCATCTTTATTGAATATATGTTTGCAGTTTTTATAAACTTTTCATTTTTTTGCTTTGTTTTGCTTAATTAACGTCAAAAATCTTGTAAAATTATTGTAACTTCTGTCCAAGTTATTTTTCAATGGCTACAACAGTTCCAGTGACGGTTCTGTTTAAAAAAACGAGTCACTTAATTTCTGTTACCATTGTGAAAACGTTGCCAGTTCGACACCTGTCCTCGGCCAACATCTGTTGTTGTTCCACTGCTTATGAAACACCTGTGCGTCGGATTTCCTTTTGAGTCCATGAATGAAAAGCCCTTAGCTTCTATTAAAGCCTACAGCTCACTGTAGGATTTCTTTTTTCTTTCATCCCAATATTTCATTCAGAAATTATCTAGTTTGATTGTTTCACATCTTACGTGAAATATTCCAATTGGACTGGTGCTTAGAACGTAGTTTAGACTTCTTTTAAAAAAATTTAAGGCGCGTTTTACGTCTGAGTTCATTGATGCTCGCAGCTTTTCTCAATACAACGGCCAATCTCTGGATAGTTTTCTCTCATTACAGGAAGTTGTTAGCAGCTACTAGATAGGGGAAATCTAAGGGCCACACTACCTGGATTCAAATCTATTTACCCGCTTTTACCCACACGTATTAAAATTATAATGAAAATTCTTTCTATCTTTGCAGAACCTCTAGTTTTATCTACGCCATATAACCAGAAATAAAAACTTTGCAGAGTAACTTTTACATAACCTTTTCGACTGAATTTACGATCTTGTCCATAACACCATAATTTTCAATATGGCGTTTTCCACCAGAAATTTTAAATACCTACCTGAATTTTGAAAAAGTGTGAATGTAAGTGTAATTACGTATATTCTAGTTCAAAGTCTTTATTTCAAACTTTGTATTCCGGAAGTGTTCCTCAGTATAATTGTTGCGGTATGCCTCAGCTAAATGGTAAATAAAATTTCAAATTTAAAAAAAATAAATCGGCGGAGTTGAAGAGCCGCTACGCCCATACTTTTTTCCTTCAAACTATGGACTCTAAGATAATCGTGTTATATCTCGTGATTTGCGAGAAAATCGTGTGAGGTTTACGTCACAGATTTTTGAATTACCAATTTAACATCCAAAAATAGACTTTAATTGTATCTTAGCCCTGCGCAGCTGAGTTGATTCGTTTGTGTATATATAATATGTATTTTTTTTTTTTTATTTTTTATTTTTTGAACGATTCAAAACAACTTAAGATCTATCCTAGTTCGGCTTCTTCTTGATAGCTATGGGATATTGCTTCGTGTATTGGTCGAAATATAATTTAAGGTAGAAGAAGCTTCATGCATTGAACGATCGTTATCGATAGTTACGTTGTTTGACCGGCTGTTGTCGATAGTTACGTGGTGAACGGCACGTATTGGTAATATTGGAAGATTTCAACACTATTCCTATATTGTATTGTTATTTATTTATTATTTTTTTTTTTTTAGTACGTCATGAAATACTTCTCACAAATTTCAGCTGAGTTCAAAACATGTATAGCCTATAAAAATACAAAATTTCGAATATTCAAGTCTAAAAAAGTTATAATAAGTTGAACTTTTGGATGTTAAACTGCTTTGAAAGTTGTAAAGAGAGAGCTCTTAAAACAGTTGTAAATTAGTATAAGCTAGGTTTCTCCAAATTTTGCCAATCTTGCAAGTTATAATTAAAATTTCTATTCAAAGCTATCAAGCTATTATATTATAAAATTGATTGTTACAATAGCCTACTGTTTTGTATATGGTTGATGATAGGCTTAATGTTGTTCATGCGAGATTAGTTTTTCAATTCTGGTTAGTACCGTTATAACTTGCTACTAAGTGTTTATTTGCAGTCAGCTCAGCAGTTTTAGTAACATCGTGACCTGTATACAAAATTATTTCTTTCCATTTTTCTATTAATCTTCGTGTATAGACTCTCATTTGGCGAATCTTAATTAAAAAGAAATTTAATTATTTATCTTAAAATTCAAAAAATAAAAACGCGACCTTCTCTTAGTGTTATTTTCAAGGTTTTAACGCGTAAATATACTTGAAATTTAGAATTTAAATTGTAAAATGAGAAGTGCTATTTCCAAGATTATCTCAAAAAAAGGAAAAAAAAAAATAGTTGCCTATTTCCGGTTAGAGAATGTTTTTTTCACTTACTTTCCGTTTAGGTTTTTTTTGTTTTAGGCAATTTTTGAGACAGAGTCTTCTCAAAAATCAAAGCTACATACACATATAAGAACAATCATCATGTATTTACCTAAATATTATTCTTTTTATTCTAACGTCTTTAAAACATGTAATTTGATGGAAAAAAAACTTATTTAGGAAAATTTGTCAAAGTTTGCACTACTTCCTCTCCGTAAGTGTAAGAATATGATGTGACCACTCTCTTTTACCATCTCTTTTTAACACTCAAGATTTTAGCTTTTAAAATTTCTTTGAACTCCCAAAAATATACATATTATGTAGGTATACGTATACGTATTCCCTCCCAAAAAATGACACCTTTATAATTAAGCCTACTTCGACTCCTTTGTGAGAATAGTCCTAAATTGAATTTTTAGTCGAAAAAATGATTAAGTAAAAGTTGTAGGTCTGTCTTTGCGATGCATATAAGAGGTTTACAGGATATCGTAGGAGTAAATTTAAATGTTATAGACACTTTTTTTTTTATTATTTATCTATTTATTTTGTGATTTACAATCTGTATAAATATATACAATAAGTAAATAGGAGTGAATGAGATGAGCTGGAGCGGGAAGAGCAGGAGGAGAGAAGCTACCCAGCAGTAGCACTCTCTATAGGAGACAGGGGAATGTGAAGAGGAGAATGTGAGTGGTAGTTATTCAGACTGTAAGGAAGTCGCGGGGCCACTGGTGATTCAGTCGGCGAGGAGTATTAGGGATGTCAGAGGAGGCGAGGGACAGTACAAGAGGATTAGAGCTAGTCGAGAGAGTAGTATGGAATTTTTGGATATCTAGTCTTGGCGAGTTGGTCTATGAAGGGAATGTTGAGGTCGTTGTGAAGTATGAGGTTAGTCACCGTAGAAAGGAGCGTCAACTATCTGTCGGAGGAGTTTTGACTGAAATGTCCTGTACTGTCCGTATGTTTTGTAGGTTTGGCTGAACCCCACAGCTCTAGTCCTATAAGTCCACCATAGGTTTGAGGATAGTACTGTATATCAAACGTTTGAGTTCTAAGGGCAATTTAGAGCGTCGTCCAGGTAGTCTGTAAAGCAGTTTCGCACGTTTCGTCATTGCTTGCCTTTTAAGTCTAGTTAGAGCAGCTAAATCCGAATAGTATTTGGACAACAATGAGAACATCAGATTTATTTCTTTTTCTCCTTTCTTTATAAAGATCTAAGGTTATTTTTATAAGCAAAAGAAAGCGCGTGCTAAGTATATGGCTATTGAAATAGGTTACAACCCTACGAATCCTCGAGGAATAGGTTTGTTAGAGGAGCAGATGATATGGATGAAGGAGGTTATAAGCAGCAAACACATTCTAAAGAATAAAGAAACAGTGTAGTCGGCCAGTTTGTCTGTTTATTCTTACAGATATAAGTTGCAGCAGGTGTTAGTGGAGGGGTGGAAAGATGGGAAGGTTATAAGATCAGCTGTAAGCAGCTGTTTATAACCTGTACACAACACTTGGTATATTATCTCAACATGTGATGCGCTATTGCTGTTGTTGCCCTTTCTATATACATTTATATATACGTATATATTACGTATACTAGAGATAAGTGGGGGGTTCCCAGCTCTCAGCCAGTTGTTGCTAGGTAGCCTAGCTGGTGTTGCTGTAACCAATACCCAGACTGAGCAACCTTTTATTTAATTTCTATTTTTTTATTATTTTTTTACCTCATCGTCCTTCATCCAAGGTGATTGTTAAAAATTCTATCTAGTTTAGAAGGGGCCCGTCTCCCTTTCTCTCTGCTTTTTTGATTATCAAAAAAAAACTCATTGATTCCGATCTTATCAGCTCTAATCAGTAGTATATTATTATTTATATTACCATTAATTAGGTGTATTTTTAATCGTACACTGTTAGTTTATACGCGCGATAATGATCAAAATTATCATTTGTCGGTCCTTGATCGAATACGTTATTATTTTGTCGTAACTTGTTAAAGAAAATTCAATTATCGATATTAAATTATAATTTGTTTTACATTGTTAAAAGTAAAGGTTGGTGTGTCTTCCGTTCTGGGCGTTTAGTGCCAACTTATTCTAGTACGTAAAGAGTTAGGACAGAAAACGTACAACGACCTTAACAATGTTAAAAATATAATTATTGTTAATAGCCCTGAGGTTGACCTAGCCCGTAAAAACAGAGAGATTGGCAAAAATAAATAAATAAATACACATATTCTGATTGAAATTTGGTATTAATTTTTTGTTCCTTTTCGATTAATGCATCAATGGAAAATATCGAATTATATTTTAATCTTATTAGCGTCCTAAAATTGTTGTGGCATTTTGGAATCTCTTCTTAGTCTATTCATCTTCGTAGTCCTGCCAATATAATTATTATTTCTTTGTATTTATAAAGTTAATAGAAAATTACAGATCAAATGTCCAGTTCTGGAATTTAATAAAAAGACTCGTAATTTAAATAATTAATTAATTTAATATTAATTTTTTGTTTTTCACTCTGTGAACATGAATAACGGAAATACCCCTTAGAGAACTCGAAATACAAAATTTAAAAACATCTCTATCTACTTCCTCATAATTAAGAAATAAGAATAATAGATGGCCAACTACTGCCGTACATCGCTCTTTATATTCACTTTTCTTAAATGAAAACTCTAATAAACATTTTTAAGTACTTCATATATTTTGACAAAAAAAGAAAACTGCGCCTTGACTTCACGGTTGAGAAAAAATAATAAATAGAAAGACAAGTGAAGAAGGTAAACTGCGTGCTAACCAAGTAAACACTTCGATGAATTATATTTTTGCAAAACAATATTCTTACTGCGTATGTATTGTTGTTTTAACTAGACTACGTAGTTTCCGCTTACACGTGTGTTTGTGTGTTGATAGAAGAGTTTCACTTTGACGTTTATTTATTTTAAATAATTTGTTGCACTAGTAGAGATGTTTTAAAGTATAATTATATTTTCCACTGTTTCCACTGCATTTTTCATGGTATTTATAAAATAAAATTGAAATCAACAGGTCTCTTTTTTTAAATTTTTTAATTTAGGGAATCCCATAGTTTTTCCTCCCCAGTTGAAATTCCTAATTACTGTATAATTAGGTTTTTCTCCTCTTCTACTTACTTCTTTTTAAAATGACGAAGTTGTGATTTTCCCAGATGGTTGTTTTAGTTTATCACACGTCTCCTTTTATGTGATCGACACTCGGTCGACGAAGGAGAGTTTAAAATCAGGATGTCATCTCCTATTTAGAGCTCATCATAATATTAACATTATTTTAAGGCGCGTTAATATCTAAATTCACAAAACGCCCATATCCTGCGCCTTTTGACTTACAGAAGTGAACTCTCGTTATAGACCACACATTCCAATACCTGGACAGAGAGCTGTTAGCAGCTTCTAGGTACAAGAAAACCCAAGTTCTGTATTCGAGCCTGGGTTCCTCGCAGGAAATGTAGTGCTATTTCCCTGTCCTTTTATTCTTTATTATTCATCTTTATCTTTTATTTTATCCTTTATAGCAGAGGTGGGCAACCTTTTTCTGTAAAGGGCCACATAGGGGTATTGGTTTACTACCGAGGGCCGCAGTATATATATATATATATATTTCTTTTTTTACTTATTTCGGGTTCTTATGTATTATCGTAATTGTTTTTATCTATTTATAATACAGATTATTAATTATTAATAAATGAAATTTATTAACAAATCAACATAAAAACGGCATTAGTTACTTCTATGAAATTGCTTCATATCTTCCTTCATCATTTTTTCTATTAAAAGCCAGACGAAATAAAAATAATGCGATTGCATTCACATTTATATATCACCATAAAATGAATAACCAGAGAAGAAGCGAAAATCCGTAGCTTCGACAACACGCTTTGTGTCGGTGTAAAAATGGCGTACTAAAAGTCAGGTGATCCTACAAAGAAAGAGCGCGGATTACTAATCTAAAGATTTGAACGCTGAGACAATAATTGTACTAGCGAAAATTACCAAATTTTATTAACTTATTAAATATTATATTATTTAAATTTTTATTATTTGCCATTTTGTGCCGCGGGCCGCAGGAAAATGTTGAAAGGGCCGCACGTTGCCGACCCCTGATTTATAGTATGTTAATTGTACCCGTGAGACCAGATTCGAACTTTAATCTGTCATTAGAGGTTTATTACAATAGTTTGTTTAATCTACACATTTATGACATCTCACTGGTGAGTCAGCAAGTGAGCACTGCGGATCTAAATTATCTTCCTTCATTTTTATCTCCTACAATTGACCACTTAGTCGCACGAAGTCGCTCAACTAAAACCTCTTTGATTGTAGTCGCTCTAAGTTGCTTCTTCCAGTCTACCAAGTTATCCAGAGAAGTGAAAGTAAAAGTTAGAAAACGTCCTCATCAGATCAGTTTGTTTTATGTTTGGTTAAAAAGTTTCATTTTAAAATGTGATTTAACGGTTGAATAGATAGATGTCCATCTATCTCTTGACTAATAGCTATGTCCATCTGATTAGTTGCGGTGTCTGCCATTGATAATATCAGTATGATTGTGTTTGTGAGTATGTCGGTAAGTTGGCCACCAGCTCTTCCTCCTCCACGTGTCCTTTTATCGCGCCCTCTCTCTCCTCCAGTCTGCTTGTTTCCTTGGCGAAGTCCGGAACTCTCTGCTCGGCCATGCATCGCGTGCCGCAACGCTACCACTGATACACTACTAGATAGAATATTTTATTGCTTGTTTCTTTGAATCCCCCGCTCCTGAAGCTTTTTTTTTGTTTTTTATCAATTTATTTTTTTAATATCTTGTGATCACGCTTCTTCTTTTTTTTAGTAGGAAGAAGAGGACCTTTCTAGGAAGTTTGGCTAGAGTTTCGCGTGTGAAATTTTATTTTTTTCCCCATTTTTGTATCATTTAGGTTTTTAGTGAATTAAATCGGAATAAATGTCACCCAAATTTAAGGGCATTAATTGCTAATTTCTCTATGACGTTTATTCAAGTAGACTATTCTACTGCTAGTATAATTTAAGTGATAATAATAATTTAATAATTATTAATGGCAATAATATTAATAATTATAATAAATTTCATGAATTCTCTAAATCAACTAAATGACACATTTTTTTTCTCTTTATGATGACATTAACTGCGCGCCTACGTCATTACTACGTCATCTATGTACTTTGATGTCTTTTTGGTTTACGTAATACATACGTATCTTTTTATTTTTAATATAACTTTATTGATTTAAAATTGGATATATATAGAGAGAGATAACAATAATTTTTTTATAGCTTGCAATAATACCAACTATAATAATTGTAGATGATGCTATTAAGTTTGTCTGTCTGTTAGTTGCGCGATAGCAAATTTCGTTCATCGTTCATTGTTGTTGCATAATCAATGATTATAGTTCATTGCAGGTTTTTAAAGCTTACAAACAGTCTTTTACAAAGCAATTTTGACCTGACCCTTTTATTTTTTTTTCTTTTAAAGAATATAAAAACACCTACTTTAGATTAGATTAGATTAGACTAGGGCGGTCTCAAGGCCTAAGCCACTGCGACCCCTTTGGATCTATTGTGGCTCTCCTCACTCTAAAGCTCACCCTCCAGACCTGTCCTTTTAATCAGACTCTTCATGCTGGAGAGCGACTCTTGGGTAAAGCTCCACAGGCCTTGGTTATTCCTCCCCCTAGAAGTAACATCCTTAGCCACACGAGCCCCTCACACTGACACAACACGTGCAGTGCCGTTTCCTCCTCTTTCTGACAGAACCTACAGAGGCTATCATCATCTGCCAGGCCCATGCGATGCATGTGTTTTCAGAGCCTGCAGTGGCCAGTTAATAAGCCTACAATCATCCTTAAAGCCCCCCACGGCCTTGGCGGATTAATTCTGCGGTCAGCCTCGTCGAATAGCCTCTAATGAACTCCTTCGCCTGTCTCTGCCCAGTGGTGGCAAGCCACCACTCCTGAGACCTACTCTGCACCCATAAGTTAATGGTCGCAGTCTTAACACACTTCGGAACCCCAAAATAGGGCTCCGGGCCAACGAAGTGTCCCGCAGAGCCTTCCCAGGCCAACACCCTACTTTACGAAATTGCATTTTTTTTAAAAAAAAAAAAAAATCCGGTAATTTTACACGACTTACTTACGACGTAGTTTATATTATTTAATTTCCTTGCTACTTGCAATTTTTACTAAAAAGATAAAGTTGACTTTAGTAATGTATTTTTCAAGATGGTTCGATATGTTCACGTACTCCCTTATATGTCCTAAAGGACGGAAACTGAAACTCTGGAAATCATTTGTACGTTTCACTTCCGGTTAGGTAATTCTGATTAAAAACTTTTCGTGTTTTTTACCCTTTAACTGCGATCTCCCCACTAACAGTTCTATAATTAAAATCTTTTTCTTTTATCGCCGTACTTCCTCTTATAAAGGTTTATACAAAATGAAAAATAACAACTATTACAACCGCAGTGAAGCAAATGATTTAAATGGCATTGTTGAATTTATATGTATAATATTCATTTCGCTTTCATAGTGTGTCACGTTTCTATCCTTTCCCTTCTTCAAGTGAAATTCACTTAAAACTTTCATTTTATTCTTCCTTTAAAAAAACGTCCATTAGTGTGATAAACATATACCTGTTACTCTCGAGAGTTTTTTTTTTTTTTTTTTAACTTTCTCATATTGTATGAAGAGAAAATATTTTTTAAATTGGCAAGTATTGGGGGGGGGGGGAAATTAATTAATTACCTTGAATTTGATTTATGTAAGTAGCTCGGACTGTTTCATTTTTTCCCTCATTTTAACATTGAAAATGTTTTATGGGAGAACGATTTGGTGGAAAACGACATTTAAAACCGCTTGATCGAGGAGGTCTTGGAGAGTTTTGAACAATTATTATTTAATAAAACGGAATTAAATAATACAGTAGCTATAAAACATAGTAATAATAAAATACAATTGGTAGTTACCTACTTAAAGAGGCTACAAAAATTGTTCGAACTATTCAAACAAGGAAGTGGGAAAGAATTGTGGCAAATTTTTAGTTTTTTAACAACAATTGTTCGTGTAACTTATCTTAATGACGTAATGGAGGTTTTTTTCATCAAAGTTAATTAGTAATAATTCAAAAATAAAATGGTTATTTTTCTTTTTCTGTTTCTTCTCCAAAAATTGATTAGTTTTGAATTATTATTAATTAACTTTGATGAAAAAAAAAACTCCATTATGTCATTAAGATAAGATTGACAATAATATTAGACGTGTAGATTCATTATTATGAATTAGGCATCGCGAATTCGGGAGCAATTCGAACAATTTTTGTAGCGATTTTAGGTAGTATTTTATTACTACTGCGTTTTATTGCTACTGTAGTTTTTTTACTTCCGTTTTATTAAATAATAATTGTTGAAAACTAAAATGGTTCCTTTCCTTTTCGTTCCTTCTCCAAAAAAAATTGACATAAGCGTAAATTAATAATTTGATATCAGCGAAAAGTCGGTTATGCAAACATCCCAGTTTTCTGCATTTTACATCCCTCTGTACGAGTTAGGGCAATATATGGTCTTAAAGCTCCAATATATGCACAACTTTTTCTATAATTGGGTGACTCCTTACAGTTGAAAATTTTCAAAAAAAAAAAAAATCATCGAGAGCGAATTTTTCAAGACATTAAAGTAAAAACTTCATTGTTTATAAGAAACATTTTGAGGCTCTGGGTTAAGCAGACTTACAGGAAATTTAATGCTCTTTCATTTGGAATAAGCAGATTTGTTGTAGGATAAAGGATAGAAAAGTTACGGTCGTCTTTATGGTGAAACACGCGAATATCGACTGAAAAGTTAAAAATGCAAATATCTTGGACACTATTGAGAATCGGGCCAAAGTGAAGAGAATATTTTTTGTTGCATTTGAGCTGCTGAATCACATCCCGAAGGTCTTGAAAATGTGGTTAGCTCCTCAAAGCTGGTTAATGCTGAATATGGTTAGGTCAGGTTAGGTTCTTGTAGGAACTCAAACCTGAAAATCTGAACGATTACATTACTTTTTCTTACTAAGTGTAAGAGAAATTGAGTAGAGCGGAAGATAATATAATATTTTAGGACCTTGAGAATCGTACTCCTAGAGAATCATGCGAGTTATGGAGTAAATTAATTTTTCCCCTTTCAATGTTACATTAAATGTAAAGACTATTAAAACCTTAGATAATGTTTGCTTAATGACTTAGGTCATTTTCTCAAAAGATAAATGTTTTTGTGAATGTTAGTCTAGTGAAAGCTTGCTGTTGACCAAATAGTAAGAATTTGGAAGGGGAAAGATAAGATCCCAAAGTGGACGGGCCGGTCGAATACTTTTCTCAAAAAGTTATTTAATGTGGCTTTTTAAAAAGTAAATGGCCACATCTGGAATTCTAGTTTTAAAAGGAGTAGTCTTTTATGATGGAGGGCCTTTAAAATAAAAATAAAAATTTTACAAAGAAAAGTGTCTAGGGACCCCCTGGTCCCTTATTGGTAATGTGCACGCTAGGCCCCACAAAGTATTGGTAGCTCCTTGCCAGACCAACTATGGTATTAAAGAAGACCATGAAACCTTTCAAGGGATTTGTGACCTGGCAGTGTAGGGCTGACCCTTCTCCCCCTTTGTAACAGCTCCAGGTTTTTAAACTCATATAAATTTTTATTTTTTCAAAAATCTCAATTTTAGAACATATTCAAATCTCCTTACTCTCTCTCAAAAATTTCTTAAAACTTGAAGAAGACAATTTTTTTCTTTTCTAAAGTTCTGGTACTTCAAGATTGATGAGTATCCTCTTGAAACCTTCATAAGGTCCGTACTTTATACTACTCGCAACGGTAGCCGAACGGGTTAAGAGGCGATACCTGCAAAGCTAATATGCATTGTGGTACTGGGTTCGATTCCCGGTCTTGGCATTGGATTTTATTTAATGGTTAAATGAGAAATAGTAAAGTACGTTTGCTATTCGCCTCCGTCCACGACACCTAGTAAATGGTAGTTGGACGTTATCCCCCGCCTGAAAAAATAGGCGATTACTTTACTTACTTTACTTTTACTTTATACTAAAATAGAACATTAGAGGCCTGCCTAATCACCCCTCCCCTTGTTTCAAAAGTACCCCTAACCGAAATAGCCTTTAGAAATAGTCTTTCCAGATAAAATTTGGGGTCCAATATGATTGCAATGAGTTAACACGAAGTTTGTTCGGCTATCGTGGCGTCTAAATCTGTTGATTATAAAAGATTCTATTTATTAAAGCGTCATTAATCTGGGGGTCATTAGCTTCCAGAGCTTTTTACTGTGCTACATCTGAACAGTGTTCTCTCGTTACTGACTGAGACTAAGCTCCTAGGAAAAGAAATCCTAAGATTTAGTACCCAGGATCTCCAGCACGCTAGTCACTGATCCTTTTCTCACATGTTTCTATTTAATTATGCTGAACAAGGATTCACTCTAAACCGGGAATTCCAGCTCAATCAACCGCCAATATTGGTTGGTAGAGAAAATATAACCAGACAGGTTTATTTTTTTTTCTTCTTCTTTGTAGCTAGCTAGAGGTTAGTGCTGGGCTCCAATAACCATACACTAGGGTGATTAGGGTGGTGGTGGCTTCTTTAGTTAGGGTGTCGTCTGCTAGTTTTGTTATGTAGTCAGTGGGTGGAGGGTTACAGGACCTTGCCGTGTGGTCCCAAGGACACCTGCTTCACCAACCTCCTCATCTCCTCCCCTTAGTAAGCAAGCTCTCCTGCATCTTTCAAGCTCACCAGACAATAAACCCTTATGTTCCCTTACTCAGCAATGGTCAGTGTCAATGAACTCTCCTCCTTCTACAGTCTATCTTCAAACTGTACAAGGGAAATTGAAAAGAAATCTTTTTTTATTTGTCTTTCTTTCAAATAGTTTATTGTATTATTTAATTTTAAACAAACTTTAAATTATTTACAAGCTTCTATTTTACTCATTAGACTATTCTAATTAACCTGTCATGTATCACTAAATGTCACTTAAAAGTGAATAATCACGAGGTCTTTAAATAAAGTAAAAAGGGCTAATTAAAAATAAATTAGTAAGCACTACATCACTTTATGTCCTCCAAAATATTTAGCCTCCTTTGTGGGCCCACTTTCCAAAAGAATTTAGGGAGAAAAGTAGGCAAAAAACAGTTTATGCGAACTTATTTTTCGAGAAAATTCTCAATTTTCTCACTAAACTGACCCGTAGTTAACGTGATAAATTTTCAGTAAACTTTTCAATTTGTGCTAAGAAGTTGTTCGACTTCACAATTACTTAGGCGCTGCTGTAGCCGAGCGGTTATAGGCTAGACCCGCTAAGCTGAGATGTATTGCGGTATTAGTCTAGTACCTTGCATTCCATTTAATGGTTAATATGAGGAATTTATAGTAAAGTATGTTTGGCGGTTAGATAATAGACGCGCAAAGCTAAGGTGTACTGCGGTACTAATCTAGGACTTGCATTTTATTTAATGGTTAATATGAGGAATTTATAGTAAAGTATGTTAGGTGGTTAGAGCCTAGACCCGCAAAGCTAAGATGTATTGCGGTACTAGTCTAGGCCTTGTATTTTATTTAATGTGTTAATATGAGGAATTTATAGTAAAGTATGTTAGACGGTTGTAGGCTAGACCCGCTAAGCTGAGATGTATTGCGGTACTAGTCTAGGACTTGCATTCTATTTAATGTGTTAATATGAGGAATTTTGTAGTAAAGTATGTTAGGCGGTTATAGGCTAGACCCGCAAAGCTAAGATGTATTGCGGTACTAGTCTAGGACTTGCATTCTATTTAATGTGTTAATACGAGGAATTTTGTAGTAAAGTATGTTAGGCGGTTATAGGCTAGACCCGCAAAGCTAAGATGTATTGCGGTACTAGTCTAGGCCTTCTATTTTATTTAATGGTTTAATATGAGGAATTTATAGTAAAGTATGTTTGCTAGTCGACTCCGTCCACGACACCTAAGTAGGTGAATGTAAAGCCAGCCTGAAAAAATAGGCATTGCTTTAGTTCGCTTCAAAATTATGTAAGTTACTATAAAGGTAAATAAAAATTATTGCTTAAAAGCAGAAAAATCTTAAATGATTGATTTTATCTTTGAAAAAAAAACTGCAGCCATTTTTTTTTTTTAAACTTCAAAAAGTTCTAGGGGAAAAGGATGCAATCAAATTTCCCTCTTTTCTGAAAACAATTATTATTTGGAATTTTCTAGGCTGTCATTTTCCATTAAAAGGTGTTTTATCGTTCCCCGCAATTTTGTTTATAAACGATTTCCCTTAGAAGTAGTGACAAATCCAACAAAAAGCCCCACTGGGTTTGCGGCCTGACTTAAAATCGAATTTTACTCAATTTTCAGCTAGATTATCTGAACCCTTACTAGTTTCAAGTGATATTTCAATTAGTTTTCTATCATTGATTAAATCATTTCCATCTGTAACAGTATTAACGTACAGTTTCCTTGGGTCCATTAACCCTTCTCACAGCCCCGGAAATGGTTACTTTCACTGAAATTAGTTGTGCATCATATATCTTGAAACTTTCATTTTTTTTAACCTTCATTTATTTATATTTTTAAAAGCGATTCTTTTATAATTAAACTCGAAAGTTTAAAGCAGGGTTCTTAGATCGAGAGCTTAATTCAAAATGACTAATAAACGCTATTGTATTTGGTATATCTGTAGCCTCCCACAAATAGAGAGAAGCAGAGAAGTAGAAATAAAATAGAAAAAGAAAGGAGAAAGGAACAGCCTTTGTGACGTCATAACTATGTGTGTGCACGTGTGTCCTCGACTATTGCCGACTGTACACGAATTTGTACGAGATTTTTTTTTTTTTTTTTTTCTTTCAGTGATTTAGTTTTTATTTAAAATAATAATATCTTTCTATTGACACCAAATAGCTTATTTACTCAATTTTTTCCTCAGCTATTCGTAACAGAAAGTTTCGATTATCTTGTCCGATTGTTGAAGAAATCGAGTTTTCATCGCTAATAAATAATCTTGTGCTTTAAATGGACACACAAAAAAAAAATCGATTGATTTTAAACGTCGCAGCAAGCATGTTTATTACATATATCCACGACCCGTTTTAACACTTTCATCCATTATCAGAGGTTACATTAATCAATTTCTGTGTTCACTTGTTGACTCAGCGTGAGTCGGAAAAATAAAGTTGTAGAAGAAACAACTCCACACCAAAGTTTTGTAGAGGCTTCCAAATTTAGTGTAGGCAATTTTTTTATTTTGCACACAAAACTTCCTATCTTTTATTTATTTTTTTAATAAATAGTAGGCAGTTCGTAATTTAAAAAAAATAAAAATAAATTTAAACTGTATTTATTTAAATAATAATTTCCCCATAACTAACTCGAAACAGGAAATATTTACAAGTTCCTTTTGCCAGCCACATATTATTTCCGTATACGTATGTGTTCTTGATTTGTTTATTTAATTATTAATAATATATTTGTGTTGCTTAGTAGTTGTAAGTTACTTTTTATTTGCTCAATATTTAACTTTAAAGGACCTTGTGGTATACATTTTAATTAGGTTAATGCCTTTTATGTAGATTGTGAGATAAAGCTATGCCTTGCTTGGGCATACATTATGGTATGGAAGTGGGCGTGGCATACCCAAAAGTTTCATTGTATATTCAAAATGTGGACATAAATTCTCTAGTTAGAAAATAAACATGAAATAAAAATATTTTTTTCTTTTAATGGGAAAAATAAAT
This sequence comes from Rhodnius prolixus, assembly GCF_049639745.1. Lineage (NCBI taxonomy): Eukaryota > Metazoa > Arthropoda > Insecta > Hemiptera > Reduviidae > Rhodnius > Rhodnius prolixus. The sequence goes on along the minus strand of NW_027411603.1, from coordinate 8,878,525 downwards.
AATAAAATACTTTTGGGAGGAAGGGGATTAGCTCAGTGATTAACGTAATGGATTCTCTTTCTAAATTTTTCTCTTCCTAGGCCAGTTTCTACAATGTTTTGGGCGCCAATGGCCTCAGATATTGACGCTCCTTAAAAATAAAATGATTTAAAATGATCTTTTTAGAGCTGCAAACCGGTAATACTTGCCGGTATTGCAGGTGTAGTCTAGTTATTGTTACTAAAATTGAAGCTTTTATTTAAATTCTTCAGATCTTTACAAATTAATTCTTTTTAAATTTGGGTACTTACCGGATGTTCTTCTTTTGAAATCCCCTGTACAAAAAACGGAAGTGTTTAAAGCAAGATATTATCGTATAAGTTTTATGTTTATAATTTTTGATGACTGATTCATAGTTTCAATAGATCTTCAGGGCTAGTTTACAAAGTAATATTTTACATTACAGGATTGGTGTGTCTTCTGTCTTATCTGTTCATCTTGTCAATCCTGTAATGTAAAATATTACTTTGTAAACTAGCCCTGAAGATGACCTAGTCCCTAGGTCGAAAGCTCGGCAGAATAAATGTATCAAGACTGAAATGGCAATTAAGTTTTTCATCCTATTTATGTTAATAGAATTTCTCATAAATGATAAGTTGGAAAAAGTCCAAACTTTGGTATTATAAGATGTTATAATTGTTTCTACATCAAGAAGTCTTTTTTCACTTCCGGTTTTTAGTTCATGTTCTCTCGTTACTAATAATTGTCAATAATTAAGTGCTTCCGCCACAGTCCTTGACATTGATTTGATTGATGTTGGGACGTTAAACTTGCCCTTAAAATTAAAAAAAAAAAAAAGATTACTTCATTTTTTACGTACTTTATTAAGCTGTGAGAAATATCTCTTTGATTTGAGAGACTATTTTTGTTTTGTAGAGAGATGCTGGGATATTCCTGTGAAGATTTAGAGTTAGCTTTAAATTATAAAGATAAGCACTATGAATTCTGCACAATGGCGTTTTATAGCTTCATAGACACAAACACGATAAAAGGGAAGATATATTGAAGTGATAGGCCCCAGGTCTAGGTCGACCTTATAAACAATAATGCTCATCCTTAGAACTTCATTTCTGCTAAAAAAAAAACATGGCCTTTTTGCTAGTATAGTTAGTAGTTCAACTAGTTGAAAAATATTTATTGCATTTTACACCCTATAATATTCGTTCCAATTGGCTATTTAAACGATAGTATTAGATATCGATTCATCTCTTAGTAGTTCTAGGAACTATTCAAAATTACATGTACATACCCTGGGGGTGAACAAACTGAGGGCAATAATAATCGATATTGGCCGGTCAGTGTACACGTCAAGGTTAATTGTATAATCCAAATTCTCATTTTTTCTTTAAATATAGAAAATAAACTATGGACACAGGTGTAAATTAGGTGTAGATTAATATGGACATTTAATTAGTTTGTTTTATTTTATATTTGCAAATTAATGATAGAATTTAGTCAATTGTTTGCAATATCTGCACCTAGTTTATAGAAAACTGTTGTAAGATGTTCTTTTCTTAAGGAAAACATTTCGCTTTTCACGACATATCGTTACATGTTCATTACTGATCCCACATACCGTACAAGCACGCACAACTCTCTTACTGGTTGAAATAGGAAGAGAGTTGATCACTTCAACAAACAGCGTACATGCGACTAAATTGGATATTGCCAAAAAAAAAAGTACATTTTATTTACCCTTGACATAAAACTTGGCTTAGACCCTCCTTGTTGGCACGACATGATGACTGGAAATAGGGAGAATTCTCTAAAACATGGTTAATTGGGCAGGGAAAAAGTTTGTAACTCGAGGATTACAAATAAATAAATAAGGATATACAAAGGTAATCTTTAAATTGTGTAATCCATTCACGTGGCATCATCAACATCCACACCACTCTCCCTTCTTCCCCATTACCCACACACACACACACACACACACCCTTGTATCCTCCAAGCTGTGAAGAAGTCCTTGTTCCCATAACAATTCGTGAATGTACCATCTCGTATTTGCAATATCCAGTCACCTTAATACTGTTCATCCCGAGTGAAAATAATAAGATACGTCACATCTTCTCTTGTATCCACTCTTCTAAAGTAATAGTAATAGTCGTACGTGATCGAAATTGCGAAAATATTTGCATTAAGTAGGTCGGTAGGTCACATTGGAATAAACTTTAGATATGTCATAAGAATACATAAAATATAGATGTACTGCTCCTTTTAAAGGTCATATTTTGACTTTAGAAAAAAGAAAAATCGCTATCATCGTCTAAATTTTTTTTAAATTAATCATTTTTCTTAGATTTCTTTTCCATCATTTATCAGACGTTGACGTTTAATTTTAGATTTTCTAGCACTGTAGCTTTTTTTTTTTTTAAAAAAAAAAAAGTAGTACAACTTGCCTTTTTAAAATAACCTTCAAAACTGGAAGTCATTGCCGATAATAATGTCCCTGATGATGGAGAAAAATCTGAAATAAATCATACTTAAGTATACCCATTAAACATTAGCACTGTGATTGTGACGAATGAAGTCTTATAATATATTCATTCATTATAAACAGCAAAGCGGAAACTAAGTATTTACTTTCTCTACCTTCGTAAAATTGTGATTGTCTTTTTCTTTTTTCTGTTTTGGGTGGGTATTTCGAGTTTTTATTAGAAATATCTCGATTTGAGGTCCCCTGAGTCTAAAAAAGAGTTTTTTTTTTAGAATATGAGCTGTGGGAAGACAATATTTTTAACAAAATCTAAATGCAGGAAGCTGAAATTTGGTGGGCCCTACCAAGGCGGAATCATTCTTCAAAACCGGAAGTGAACTGCTGAAAATGGGTTCTTTTCGTATTTTCCTTGGTCTAGTAATTTTCTTTCTAAATTGAACAAAGTTAGTCAAATTAATTCAAGTATTATTATTATTATTTTTGGGGAGTATATTGCGAGAAAGGTGCCCGTTTTCTTCGAGAAATTGTATTTTTACAATTAATAATATTTTTTTTTAAACAAAAGAACACACATACAAAAGGCTTTTACAGTTTTTTGACGTTTTAAGTATGTTCCTCTTCTCCACACTCTTGGAAGTATTTTATTCGGATTTAGCATAAAAGTGCGATGACGTTGCAAAGAAGATTGCTTTATCCCAAGCTAGTCCTACTAAAGAAACATCTACAAAGCATGAGACTAGTTAAGGAACCGCTATGTAGAAAATGGAACACAAATTTAGCGTCAGCCAATCCGAATCTGTGCGTTGAGATCTCAGTGGCATCAGCCTTCTTGATGTTCTTAAATAACGTAGAGCTGATGTGGGAGTTATTTATTGGAAGAAGGGGAGCCTCAGTAGGCCTCTATGACCAGGGTCTTGATACCAGGGCTTGCAGAACCTGGGTATTGTGGATGAGAAAACGCAGCAGCATCAAAAAAAAAAAGCGCCACAGATCTTTTCATCAAACACAAACAATATCAGTGGCAAATAGATGAAAATCTGAAATTGGCCACAGAAAGAAGTAAATTACGTCTTTCAGCTGTTTAACAGTTTCATGTGAACAGAAAATTAATGAAACCTTTCAGAATGTGCGCCGTTTTGTATGTGGGAGATCCCCATTAATTACCGCTGATATTGTGTTGTCACAAAAGTTTTGCCGTTGTCGGTTTTGCTTGGGTTTGTGATTGTGCTATATGAAAGCTAGTCGTAACATTGGTTGATGGTCTTGCCTGTTGATTAACCACTTTATGCTGTTTGCCAACAACAGTTGGTTCGAAGCCTGCAACCAATTAATAATTTTTTTTACCTCCCTTTCATTCTTGTCAGTATTAGTTAGCCGGTGAAAGCGTGTAACAGGTACCCTTTAGCTCATTATGTATTTCTTGCCGACTTGTTTTCTTCTTCACTTTCACTTCATCCTAACTCTTCATCAATAACACAATAAAACATCATTATCTCCAGCTCCAGTAGATTATTTCGGCACTCTAGCCTCTTTTTCTTGTTTAAATTACCTCCTCTCTCTACCAGTGCAGTAATCTCTTTGCTTTTTAAATTGGTTTTTACCGCACATCATTTTCTAAATAATTATCTAGTCAATAATCAACTTTTTTTTCTCTTACACTTAAGTAAGAGGAAGTTTTGTGATCGAATCAGTTTCTTTAGATTGATTTTTCAATACATATTTTTGAGGTCCGCGTTAAATGTGGAACAATAAGCGAGCCGATACTAAGATGTTGCTAATCGGACGTGGGTGTTCTCTGAAGAGCAGGCGATCAGGCGCTTACAAGTGTGTGACAGGAAGGCTCTGAGAAAGATGTCGGAGAATTAGGAAAACCAGCTAGTACCATGGAGAGAATGCATTGTATGACCTTTATAAAGATCATCTTCGCTGGTTAGGTCATATGAAGGACAAACCTGCATAAGAGGATCCTCCTCCATGTGGTCGAACCGGTGAGGAAGCCCTCGCATGCATTGGCTTGACGATCTTCCCTAGATGATCTCACCTCAGTGGTGAATGAAGGCCCAAAAACCTGGAATGTCTGGCAGAAGTTTGTATTTACAAGAGATACTGTTTCTGTAGGATGATCTATTGCGTTCTAAATAGATTATCTACTTGTTTAGACAAAATCTGTTTTAGCCGGAAGTACTTTGCGTCCATACTGAAGAAACGTCATTTTGGCGGTTCTCGCGAGAACGGTTTCAACGATTTTCTTTAACTTTGGTCTATCTACAGAATAAGATCGATAAGGGATAAATAAACATTTAAATGAGTCGTGACTTGTTTGTATATTATTTTTGGAGGAAAAAAGTTCCCCCCAAATGACACTCTCTTGAAATGTGTACAATGTTACATACTATTTAATTTTAAAGATTACTTTACTTTACCATTTAAGACTCCCATGAAATTCACACTTTCTAATAATCCAAACGATCACAGTAATTCCTTTTTACAAAAGAATATGAGAAAGTAAAAAAACAAATAAAATGTTAGTATTAAAAACTAAGCAGTAATCTTTATAAAGATGGCACAAGTATAGTTAGTATAAAGGGGCATAATTGTATTTGACCTCGTAACCAGAACTGTGGCAGGCAGCTCCCCCAGAGCTAGGAACAACCTTACAGTGCAATGACTCGACTGAATTCTCTGCTTCTTTACTCTACAGTAAACATATCATTTACTTTAAAGCAAGTAACCATCTAGCCTTGTCATCAGATTCTAACAAGTGTTTTATATCAACCCGGAAATATTAATAATAGCAAATTTATATGTAAATTTCTTATTAAATTAACACATGTGGGACAACTGTAGGGATATTGTTCATAGTTTTTTGGTGACTGAATCGGTTGATTCCATGGGGAAATAAAAATTGTTGCCAATTGCAGTTATCGTTTATTATTATTTTTTTGGGCCAAGATTTTGTTTGACGGACTAGGTCATTTTCAGGGCTTATGCTTGTAGATCATTATAATATGTTTTTACATTGTATGTTGACGTTTCTTTGTTCTGACTGTTAAAGTACCTAAATAAGGTGTCGTGGACGGAGGCGACTAGCAAACATACTTTACTATAAATTCCACATATTAATCATTAAATAAAATCTAAAGCCTAGACTAGTACCGCAATACATCTTAGCTTTGCAGGTCTAGCATCTAACCCTCTCGGCTATCGCGGCGCCTAAACATAGTGGAGCGGCGAGCAAAGCGGCGATGATAGCGAAGAGCAAAGCGGCGATGATAGCGAAGAGCAAAGCGGCGAAAACAAACCCAAGTAAACATATGGGACCGCGCATAGTGGCGAGCAAAGCGAAGATAGAGCAACGCTATCTATAGAGAGTAGAGCATAGCGTTATGACATGTTTGATTTCTTCGCTCTCATCGCGCTCAATTTTTAAAGGTTATTTTTCAAAGGTTATGGATATTGATACATTTATTGGTTTAGTTTGTTTAAAGAAACTTCTGTGGGACCGTAATATTTGCGAAGCTACAATAGTTTTTAACAATTAATAAGTATTAGTTAAAATTAATTAACAATTAGTAGTTAATGGAGAATTCAGGTAATTTTTGCTACATTTAATTTGGTTCTCAATCCCTTAATGCTAACTTTCATCTAAATACTAGGCAAAATTAAATTACATTTTCACGTCCTACTACTTCTGATCAGGACGAATTCTCCAATCCTTCTTCTGTAGCGTCGTACTACTCCAGTTTTTCAGATGAACAACATTAATTTATGACAAATCATGGAGTAGTGAGTTAATAAAATTATTGTGTTTTTTTTAATTGACTAATTTCTTTTTATCTGCATATATTTCTATTTTGTTACCTTAAAGTAACTGCTAGGATTAATGGGGTTACACTGGGCTAGTATGTAATCAAATGTTGTAATAGATATTCTAAAATACGAATGATGAATCTTGCCAGGATGCTGCCGAAGTTGTTGGTACAAGTGATGGAATTCACCAAGTTCATGTCTAGTCCTGTTTATATCATGTACACTGCAGTTCCTGCTTCTAAGCTCCTGCAAATACCAAATTTTCAAGGAAGAATTTTCATATAGAAATAATTCCTCCATCTTGTCTCGTCGAAAGGAGAAAGGCGACTAAACTCGTCACTATGTGCATGCGACTCTTTGCTCGCCGCTCGTCGCTCTCTTTGATCTGAAGCAGCTATCATCGCCGCTTTACTCGCCGCTCCCCTAGGTTTCCAGCCTAAGACATTTAATAAAATCCAAGTATTATACTATTACCGCAATACATCATAGCTTTGCGGGTCTAGCCTGTAACCGCTCGACTATCATGGCGACAGATATGTAATACAGTGACATTCAGTTTGTAAAACAGCATTTAGAAGGGACCTGTTTTCAATTCCTTCTCAGAATTTCCGATTTCGAATTTGCATTGAAAAAAAAAAATTATTGTTACTGATCTCTAAATTTAGGCGATTTTTATATTTTTAGTTTAGAGAAAAATGGGAGAAATTTTCGAGAGAAAAAAATTGAGAAAAGTGTAAAATGAATTCAGAAAAATAGTTCTGTACCTCGGAAGGGAAAGGCACCATGTCCATTTTTTTCGATTTTCAGATTTTGGCATCATTTTACAGATTTTTTGTTGCTCTTTCTAGAGGTGTAAAGCACAATGTCCTATGTTTACTATTAAGCGATTTATGTATTTTTAAAAAGCGCTATGATACTTCATTACTTAAGGGTAAAAGGCACTACATGGGCATAAATTTTTTCACAATGGAGATGAAAGTAAAATATTTTAAAATATGGGAGTTAAAGTGGCCATATCAACTATAATAATTACGGTGAGAAGTACAGGAAAGAGTATAACCGGAAAAGTGGAACAAAAAATGAATTTGGAAAAATATCTTTATTTGGCTCCCCTGTAAAATTTACTTTTTGTGACATGGTGCCTTTTCCCTCCGAGGTACAGAGTTATTTCCGGTAGTGTAGCTTTTTTTCAAACTCGTTATTTTAACAACACATTTAACATTTTCTTTTAATAATATTTTGACATAAAACCTTACATTAGACTTAAATTTAATAAATAATTAAATTGTAAAATAAAGAAAAAATTTACCAAATAAAAGATAGAACTTTATCTAAATCTTTGAACAGAAAGTAGACAATTATCCGGAAGTTTCCAATTTGGTGCGCAAGTCAATTCTCTCTTTTTAATTTTGTTGTCCCTTTTCTCTCTCTATCTCTGGTGAGATGGCCATGAGGTCAGTCAGAATGGTGAGTTTAATGAACTCATAATACTTCTAGTAAAACCCTACCAACTATAATTTCAACTTCACAACTTGATATTAAATATTACACGCAATACTATTATAATTATTATTTTTAATCGATATTTTGTTTTTCTTATTACATTTAATAAATAATTGATTGTATATTTTGTGGCCAATTGAAGGAGAACAAAGAGAATGGTCGTATCGACTCTCTCTGTCAGCAATTAGACTTTCTTTTTCTTTTTAATGAATTCCTGGACAGCGGTAAACAAAAATCGATATGGCAACCATAGTGATCAATTTCATAAAGACGATGTTTTTTTCTCTCTATCCTACTACGAGTATAGTAAACTATTGTAATCATGCAGATTTTCCGTCTTACAGACCGACGACCTCTATGACCCAAAAAGTTTTCTTTAATTTTCTTTTTTTTTTAAAATAGTTCCCCAGAAAATTAAATTTTTCTCTTTTGCTTAAGTGCGTACAATAAGGATTTGAACAATATCAGTTATCCGGGTACTATTTTTCTAAATCGATTTTTCTTTTTCTCTAACTCTCTAACTCTACTCTAACGACTTCCTTTAAATTTCTATTAATCGTATATAACTTATACAGGGTGATCCATTTAAAACGCACCAATCGATAATAACTTTTTAGGAAAGCGGAATTTCGAGAAAAAAAATTTCTCTAGCCCAGGGTGTTGGTTTGGTGGTCAAGAGCGTGGCTTTGTAAGTGGGAAATCCTCAATTCGAATCCCGCCTATGACTACATTTTATTTAAAAAAGTATTATTATTTTTTAAGTAATAAAAATGACTGCATACGCGGGATTTCGAACTGGGGATCTCCCACTTACAAAGCCACGCTCTTGACCACCAAACCAACACCCGCCCATCCATGACAAAATATTCTTACAGTAATGTTAGGTCAAGAAGTCTTGCATACTGGGTGCATTAAAAATGATGTGATGATTGCTTTTATTTGATGATATAACAAATTTATCCCTGATTCACCCACAATCATTACATCACACTACAGTTTTTAAAATCTTCAATTATTATTATTTTTTTATTAGTGTCACAAATAACATTTTTTGCAGTCAGAGGACCTCCCAAAACGTGTATTTCTGGTGGAAAATTAATACTGAAAACCAATCACGAATAGATAAAATTGTAACTTTTCTTAAATATCTCAACAAATATTAGGGATATCGAAACGGGATTAACGTCATTTTTCATAGTTTTTTATGTAGTTTTCATAATCATTGTCAAAACCAGTGGTCCTTATGAAACCCCAATCGGGTTTTTGGCCGTAACTCCGCACAAAATAAATATACAGCATCATGAGCAGAAAATTTGAAAACTAGACCAAAAAAAAAATCATATAGTTTACTTCATGGGTTTTTTCGAAATTCCGCTTTCCTAAAAAGTTATTAGCGATTGGTGCGTTTTAAATGGATCACCCTGAATACTCGTATGAAATTATTATGTATCATTTCATTGTACAGCTCAACTAACTAAATATTTAGAGCAAATGAAAATACTGATTGGATTCCCAAACTCTATCAATCTGTTGATAGTCCATTTTTGAGATCTGTTTGACAAGGTATTGTTTGCATTATTGATGCACTTCCGAAATAAAGTTGTCGTTGTGCATCTTTAAGTGCTACCAATTTTATGACCTGTCATTCGAAGGCATTGTATTTTGTTGTTTTCTTATTCTTCTACCACCTTTAATGTCATAAAATAGGGATATTAAACTATTTTTATTGTCCAAACTTGTTTATCGATAGTTTTTTAAAGCAATAAAAACGTCTTTCTTTTAATTAAACCCTAGTTGTAAACTGTTGTAGCATTGTTAAGGAATTACTATTGGGTTAAGGAAGTATTTCAGTGAAATGCGTTTTACTTTCTTCTCTTTGTTTACTTCTACTACTTCTTACTTCACCTACGACGGTCTTCCATAAATGAACAGACAAATATATTTAGTGCAGGGAATTTAAACTTTTATAAGTGTTAGTTGGCAACCTTGCGCAACAAGTCAGCTGTTCGATTAATATTTACGTAAACATAATCTTTAAGGTCTTAGTTACGATGGCGTCTTCTCCTCGAAGGAAGGTATTTTCGAAGAAGAGCATACTGTGATCAGATGTTTAACATAAAGAGAGAAATATTCTCTTGGATGATCAAACAAGACGGGGAGTTGTTGCATGAACAGGGCGAGTTTTTTACTCAGGTGTCCGCAAAATCGTAAGCGACGGACACCGTTCTGGGTGTGCCTGTAAGTCCGATTTCTTGTAGGAGTAACGCACTATCACTATACCATCCAGGTGGTAGAGAGGTTTTTCTCGTAAAAAGCGCCAACTCTTTCTATTGTCTTGAGCCTTAGATAATTCCACTCCTTGACTTCTCACAAGAACTTTGAAGATTACCTTGCCAGATAACTCTATTTCGTTCTCGTACTCTTCTTCCAGCCATTGTTAACTCTATGAGTTTTTTTTTCAGGTACCCAGGTATCCACCATTAAATTTACCTTCCCATACCTTCCTAGCTCATATGGTTCTGATAAGGACCCTGTCTCTCTTCGTTTTTCCGACTATCTTTCTCAGGAACTTCATATCCACAAAATTTGGATCTCAAAAGAAATTTTACTATTGATATTTGGCTCTAAGTTCACCTACCACTGATTTAGGCCACTATTTTAGTTACATTTACTTATAGAAATATTTATTGGGTATTTTTTCATTCGCAGTAGGTTTCAAAGCGCTAGCTCTTACTGGAGATAAGAGGATTTACCAATAAAATACTTCCTCATTAAGATAACAGAAAAAAAAATTTAGTGTTTGTTTCCCAATCAGAATTTGAAATCAATTATCCTGTAACTTGTATTTATCAATTATCAGATAATTAATAGGCTTTTATCCACCTTCTTGGCTTGAATCCACACATGTTTTTACCCGCTTATTGCATTTCTATGTTTCATTGTATTATACTTGTGTCTCTTTACTTTCCGCATTGTCTTTCATCGTAAGCTGTTACTTTTAATGTTATAGTATAATTTTCTACATCATTATCTGCACGCTTCCTTATTTTCCAAGTAAAACAACTTCTTTAGTTCATCTTCAGCTCCCTCTCTGTCTCTCTCTCTCTCTCTCATCCCCCACTCTTTTTGGCCCTTGCGGTTACTTCCATTTTCTCACTGACCATGGAAATCTTTTACACTAGTTTTCTATGGTTTGGAAAACTTTTGTTTATTATGGATCTTTTCAATGTTTTCCTTCATAAGTTCTTATTTCTTCTTGTAAGATTGTCCTTCTATGGACAATTTATTACATCCTGGTGTTAGTGAAATATTACATGTTGATTCCTACACACCCGTACCCCTGGCTCTACATCGTCACACCACTTCCTTGACTCTTGATTTATATGTCTTCTTTTCTACTATTAGTTTTTCTGGTTTGTTTGTAATATTTGGTTATCGCTAAAGATTAACTTTTTCGTACTGCTGTTTAAAAAAAGGAGGTATTGAGATTGTGACCAATTTTCTATTTCGAGCTTCCGCTTTAAATGCATCTTTTAAGAGCTTTTTAATGGTTGTAATCGATATAATCAACACTAGCCCAAAACATAGTTTAAAATCGATTTCCAGGGATTAGTTTGAATCCCTCAGCTCGATTAGAGGGATTTTTTTTTCTTCACTTTTTAATTTTCATTGTCTTTTCATTTCACCAATTCCTTTTAATAGTTCTACTATTAGTATTACACCTCGACATGTTCAGGATAGCTAAAATTTAGTAAACATAAGAAAATAGAAACTTATGGGATGGCAGTAAGAGAGAACAGTGTTAAACTGATTCTTTTATTGTCTTTTCCGGGCTCGAACTCTACATCCAGAGTTAGAATATTTAGCTCAACCTTTTCTTATTTTAGATTCAATATTAATCATACTAATTTTATTCTTCTCTTTGTTACAGGTAAGTAAAAGGCTTCAATAGAATTATTTACACAAGAAATCTAAACGCAGTAAGTTCTACGTTTTTTAACTTTTTTTGAATATTACTGGCTTTGTTTTTCACTAGAGGTATCTTCTTCTTCTTTCAAGGTACTCGTATATCCTTAACCAGGGTTCCTTGCTCCAAGCATCCCTATTCTGAGCGTCGCTTTCGCGCAGACCTCGCGCTGTCATTAGTTCCTTTACCTGCGCGAGCCCAGCTATTCATAGGCCTTCCTCTTCTTTGTCTGCCAGCAGGTTGTCTGCAGAGGGAGGCGCTTATCGCTCATGCGAAGAACATATCCAAACCATAATAGCCTTCTTTCGTCCATCCTATCCATTTTCATTTTTTTTCATTTATTTACAACTGTTACATACAACCATTCGGTATACAGTGGGAGTTGCACGTACAATTACACTTGATCAATCTGAATTAACAAGACATAACAAGTATACAAAAAATAAATATAAAGAATAAAAATAAAAACAATCTCTTCTTTTTACTGGGTATCAAAAGTAAAACCATACTCGTATATTGAAATAAACAAACTAAAATATATATATATATATATATTTCGTTTTTTGATAATAATTTGTAATATTATTCGTTGAAAATAAAAGCTCTTAACTTAAATGCAGCTGAACAGTAACTGAAAATGTCGTTTACCTGTTGGGCATTTTTAATTGTAAGTAGTTGTGTAAGTTTATCACTGTTATCCCCATTCTGTGTATATTTGTCAACATACAGCTTCCTTAGAGTGCTATAAAGCGGACAATTGAACAGAAAGTGTCCTAAACTCTCTTCTTCCAGTGTATTACACATTGTACAAATATCGTCTGCGTTCCAACAGTGTCTATTATGTTTATAGTATAAACTAATTCTTTTTTCATTAATCATTCTTAATTGACAAATTAGTGAAATTTTTACAAATGGTACACCGTTGAAAAACTGGGCCTATTAATGTTTAATTTAATATTTTTAAATGTTCCATTATAGGAGGAAGTTTAAACCCTATCCCGATTATCTTGCCTGATTGTTTCATTAAACTTTTCTATTAATTGCTGCCTGAATTGTTTAACTGTTTGTGGGCGCTGTTCCGTCCACAACCACTCACAGCCCAAATTACAAAGAATATGTTTAATTTGGCTGACCCAATTAAAATTTACATCGTCACTAACAGATGAGTCTAACTCCACCAATCTGCTATAACATTGCTTTTCTATTCTGTAATTAGGCATTGATAACAAAGTACACCACCAGTCGATAGCTCTCTTAAGTACACTAGCACTTAGTTTCAATACATTACACTCTGTCCACCCTATCCAGGATAGTTCTATCTATACCGACGGCTTCCCTTATAACCATATTTGGAACTAGAGCTATGAAAATTCAAATTCCAGTGAGAATAAAAAATATTTAAATTTTAAATTTCAAATATACTATTTCTCTGAATGCAGATTAGTTCTATTCCAGTCTTATTTTGCTGAATATTTTGAACCATTCTACCACTCAGTTGAATTTGATTAAATTGATTGCCTTGCAGGGGACTTGGACCGTATGTTAATTCATTGCAATGAAATCAAACTGCATTTTTTTTAATATTCTGATTGCGTAAATTTAATTGCATTTATGAATATATAGGTTTTGTGACCGTAAATTATTTATTAAAATAAGGATTCAAGATTGGCGAGGAATCAGTCAAATAAAAAATACAACTCGTCTTTTTGCCAAAGTTACGACAAATATATTGTCTTTGTAATATCCAGGCCCTGAAGAAGAGACAATATATTTGTCGAAACGTTGGCAAAAAGACGAGTTGTTTTAATTATTTGATCGATTCCTCGCCAATCTTGAATCCTTAGTTTAATTGCATTAATGTCCTATTGGTTTTACTGTAGTTTTCACCTCTTTTTTTTATTTTTTAATGACTGAATTTGCAATTTTAATGTTACTTCCGTTTGTAAACTTTGAATTATCCTACTTTTTAGCAGAAATCGTTAGTTTCATGAAAATTTGATCACACTCGTATTCCTATTTTACAAATTGTACGTGTTAAGGTCGCCCATTTATCACTAGGTATTATTTTATTTTATTTTTGGGTGAAGTAATTTAGCGATGACATTATTTTCTATTTTGTTCTTAACGACGCCGTACAGTTAGACCACGATTATCGTGACCCACTATCACTTTTGGTAGTCATTTTTTTTTTTTTTTTTTTTGTAAAAGCTAATATTTTGGTCGAAAGCTAAAAAAAAAAATACCCTCTTATATTTTTGGTTTATCTTAAAATGTTTACGAAATACCTTCTTCTTTAAACGCTACAGCGTTTAGATTTAAAAAAAAAAAAGCTAACCTTGACTTCCAATATTTTTAACCTTTTTAGAAACAAAAAACGATTTGAAGTTTCCTTGAATGTTTGTAGCAACATCATTGGCTGACAAATAAACTGTGTACACACGCATCTTGTATTCTTTTATAACATTCACTCGGTTCGTGATTGGATTGTTTACGTACTTCTGCCCTTACCATTATTTATATCTTGAGAAATGTATTTATTTGTATATTACGTTACAGATATGTAAATTACGTAGGTAACATTTAAAGTTTAATTTATATCAGACTCAATAAAACACAGGGGATATGTATGCAAATTGTTGGATGTGTAAATATCTGTTTTGGCGATATTTGACTGGTGGTTATGTGGTTATGTCCGCAGTGCTGGTCAATATCTTTGATCTTTGAATTCCTGTTGTCTGATTTCGAAATTTCATCCATTATCAGAGTTAGATAAATCAGTTTGATGTAGAAATATCTACTTCACTTCCTGTTTTCGTCTAGCACAACACTTAATTCAATGACAATTCAGTTTTAGAACTTGTAATTGCCACTTTACTGTGTAGACTTTCGAATTATTGAGGTTTTCCCGAAAACGGTTTTTCACGATTTTCATTAAGCTTGGTACATAATTGTACTTAATGCTGTTTTTATAATTAATTAATAATTAAAAAATTTACGCAAGTAAAGTTTTAATTTGTAGCGGAAGTTCCCCTAGATTACTAAATTAATTTTTTGTTTTTAGCAACAAAAATAATTATTATAATGTTTAAAAGACTTACATTTTTTTTAAAGAATATATATTCTGCCCAAGTATCTTCAATCCACTCTCCTTTCTACGGCCTTTTGACTGAATCGCTAACCTTGAGTAAAACCATAAAGTTGGACTAGTTCTTGGTAGATAACCTGGCTAAGTGCTACCTATTGTAGGCTTAACGTTACATCGATTTTATGCGTCGCCCATAGGATAACGGGTGATTTGCCTTCCAACTTGGCTGAGCCAAAGCAATTGTAATACTGGACAATAGAGACACTTTTATCCCTGCAGGAGTAGAGCTCCTTTACTATCTAATATTGCCTCCTTTTGAAATGTATTCTTTTTATTTCAAATCCTATTTAATTGGTACCTAGTGGGAAGATATCCTGCATCGGTTTTTCCCGCGAGAAAAATCAAGTTTATGATCTACTGTTTTTCACTTTTCCTTTATCGTGGTAACAAAACAAATATCGTATCAAATTTTATGGTATCTAACAAAGTTTTACCTAGAAATCGGAAGTTTCCGGAAGTTCGGCTTTACCGGAAGTGCACTTGATTAGGAAAATTGAATTTTGGATGTGTTCTCTTTGAAGATTCCTGGTCTCTCAAAAGCTTCTATCCAAAGTACCTCCCTATGCAGGCTGTATAATACTTATTTGGTTCTAATATAGTTTTTGAGGGCCTCCTAGGTTCTGGTTTTTTGCGCAGTTACGTATTAGCCTTTTATCAGGATGGATCGCTGGGAATTCTTTTCCATTATATGTCTTACTGCTTTCCTAAGCCATACTTTAAGAGGAGACGTTCGCCCGTTCGTCCGCCAGGGACAAAAAAATGGAAAAGCTACCTAAATTCCTTGCTAAGTCGGTGGATAATGTTATTTCCCCTCAATCTCCTTACATTGTTTTCACTTATTCAAAGTTACTATGCTACTTTGAGAAAGCTTTTTGAATAATTGTAACTGTAGATTCTTGGATTAGAATTGGATCATGGCAGTTTCGAAAATATAGTTCTCAAAAAAAGTGTTGTTGGTACGTGTTTGTCTGTGAAAATAATATTTCGACTAGGACTCGAGAGTGTAATTTGTTGATCGAAATATTTTAGCGGAATTTGTAGCAAGTGGACTTAGAGGAACACCTAGTTAGCAAGTGGACTTAGAGGAACACCTAGTTAGCAAGTGGACTTAGAGGAACACCTAGTTAGCAAGTGGACTTAGAGGAACACCTAGTTAGCAAGTGGACTTAGAGGAACACCTAGTTAGCAAGTGGACTTAGAGGAACACCTAGTTAGCAAGTGGACTTAGAGGAACACCTAGTTAGCAAGTGGACTTAGAGGAACAACTAGTTTTCACAAAAAAATAAAATATTGAATGGTTTCAAATTTTTAAAATAGTTGAGAGTAACTCAGAAAAGGTTCTGTTCATTCATTAAGGAATGGATGTAGTTATTTTTCTCCTTTACAGCTTTCCACGTTTTTCTTTAAATATGGCATTCAAATACTACCTTTATACTAGAGATTTTTCGCTGATGGCTAAGCCATATAACGATCTAGGTACACTTGGACATTATAGACCTGCAAAGCTTAATATGAACTGTGTCGTACTGGGTTCGATTCCCGGTCTTAGCCCTTGCATTTTATTTAATGTGTTAATATGAGGAATTTATAGTAAAGTATGTTTGCTAGTCGCATCCGTCCATGACACCTAATTTGGTAGTTGGACGTAAAGTTCTCCTGAAAAAATAGGCAATTACTTACCTCCTTTATTTAATTCTTATTGAATAATTGATAATGTCTAATTGAAAACTTTGTTACGGAAGTGAAAAGTTCGCCTCTCATTGGTCGGTTTGAATTTATTTATTTTTATTTTTTTGACAATCATTAAAAGAGAAACGTAATTCTGAGCTTGAATAATTTTGATAATAACACGCTGTCAAAATAATACATTACCAAGTATATTTTAACAATTAAAACCGCTAATATTAATAATAATAAAAAATAAAAATAAATTCAGAACTGCCATAAAATTAATTGGAACCGCAGTAGTAGATAATAAATAATACTTGAGTAAAAAAACAGTTAGCTGCTACAAAAAAGTATTGACCTTCAGTTCAATGTCATCCATCATGCTATACACTTTGACAAATCCGCAGACATTGTCTTTTTGTAAATTTTATTTATTTCCTTCCCCCCAAAACATAAGAAAAGTGTTGTATTTATCTTCTTTTTCCTTACCACTTAGCGGCGGCTTGAATCTTTTCCGATTTTGTGATTTCTCATCGTGAAAATGTGGTTGTTTAGGTAACCAGCCTTTGCTTTTGTTTCTAAATGTCCATTTGTGATCGGCTAACTGAATCAAAAACAGAAATTCATGGATAGTTTAAATTTTATATACGAGGGTCGTTTGAAAAGTCCGTGCAAAGTCAGAGAGATAGCACTACTGGCGCGTATCGAGGTTATGTTTAGTTAGTAGCCTCTCTTGGAAGAACACACACCAAGTTTCAGCCAGATCGGTCTATTTCTTTGTGAGTGGCATTCGTTTGAATCGAGGAAGTCGAGTGATTTTCAAAAAATGGACGAACAAGAATTTCGTGTGTTGATTAAACACTACTTTATGAAAGGCAAAACGCCTCAGGAGACTAAAGAGAAGCTTGATAAACATTATGGTGACTCTGCACCTTCGTTTAGAACAGTTTATAAGTGGTTTCAAAATTTTCGGAGTGGCCATATGGGCACAAGTGACGCTGAACGTTCTGGACGTTGAGGTTACTACTCCAGAAATCATTGATAAAATCCATGGATGACAGAAGAGTGAAGGTGCGTGAGATTGCTAGTGCTGTGGGCATCTCGAATGAACGGGTACATAATATTTTGCATGAACATTTGGACATGACAAAGCTATCCCCAAGATGGATGCCGCGATTGCTCACGCTTGACCAAAAACGAAATCGTGTGAAGTGTTGCAAGGACGGTTTGCAGCTGTTCCAGAAGAATCCGCAGGACTTTAAGCGTCGTTTCGTCACTGTGGATGAAACATGGATACATCACTACACTCCTGAGACCAAAGAACAATCTAAACAATGGGTTACCAAGGGGGAATCTGCGCCAAAAAAGGCGAAGACCGTTCCTTCGGCCGGAAAGATTATGGCGACTGTCTTTTGGGATTCGCAAGGAATAATCCTCATCGACTATCTGGAAAAGGGAATCTATACGATTTAAAAAAGAACGTTAAAATATTTCAAAGTTTCGTTGTTTTTTAACGATTCGTTTTATCGTAGATTTTTAACGATCAACCCTTATTAACAACTGTCTTAGGCAAATTAAAATGATTTTGAATCAAATATTGTGGGTTTCTTTATGTTATTGAACCCTTTATAAATTCCAATAACAGTGTCAGTTAACAGTCGAACTTTAAAGGAAGTCGTGCGAGTCTTCATACAAGATTATTTTTTAAAAATCAGGTTAATTTCATCGCGATTATTATATTTTTAATATTCATTTCTCCTAGCTATTTTGATGGTTTACTTTTGACAACACCTATCACTGAAACCACAAGCAAACAGTAACAAGTATTATGAACAATTACTTCGCTTTAGTTTACCGCGAACTCTAGTTCAACGAATGCTGGAATTTCAGTGATTTCCGGGGGACATGGTCCAGTTGCTTCGATAATCAGCTTGAAATGTTTTTTTTTTCTTGAAATTTCCTGTTTGAACTGTTTCAAGTATTTTTCCAACCTAACCTTTTATGCTCCCTGAATAAAAAAAAACATTAAAACTGTCCCGGTAGGACAGTTGTATAAGGGCTGATCGTTAAAAAGTGCACGAAAAAGCATAACATTGAAAAACAACTTTGACAATTTTCATAAAAGATAAAATTCCCAAATTTTCTTTATAATATTGGGCAAATCCTCGTTGGTAACTGTAATTTTTTTGCAACAACCCAAATCAAACTGATTTCGGAGAAAAAGTTGCTGAAAATGAGCAAAAACGGCATTTTCACAAAATGTTTTTGTTCTTCTTCTTACCTTTTTTTTGTGAACTACGTTTTGATGTGAACATATACGCCAGGGGTCTTCAATCTGGGTTCCGAGGAACCCTAGAATTCCCTAGATCGTTGACAGGGATTACGCAGGTGATCAATATTTTGCTATAAAAAACCTGTTTCGCTATCTCACTGTACAATTGTCTTATTAAGATGTTTTGTATTAAGATTAAATAAAGATACAAGAATAATTTTTGGGAATTTGTGTAGAAAGCAGCTTATTGATGAACTAGTCTTAATCATGGTTCCTTCAAGAAAGACCCTGAGCTCCAAGGGTTCCTCAAAGTGTAGAAAGATTTTTTTAAGACCCCTGGATATACGCTTTTCACTCACACAATAAATAATAATTGTAATTCACGTGCTCTAATTGACTAAAGATTCTACTAATACTGAGTTACACTTAATATATTCAAATTACCTTTATCTAAGCAGCTGATTTATGAGCCTGTCATAAATTACAGTAAATGTACAGTTAAATTATCCACTACCGTGAAGCGCCACCGTCATTATTACGTCTGTTTTTTTTAGTCATCTCCAACGTGTCTTTTCTTAAAAAAGCTGTTATTAATAGTTTTTAATACGATTTCAAGTTTACATGTTAGAATCGTTGGAGAGTGGCAATCCGGTGTACCGATTCTCCACCAAAATCAGTCCCAAATTTGATTCTTATACTCTCACAGACTCAGAGTTGAATTGATTTTTTTTTTTTTTTTTATCTGATTATTTGGACTAAGCGAAAGTTAGGTGCTGGCTTATTGTCCAAGTCCTCTGTTCTGGGATTTGGCTTCTGTATTCCTGGCGCTCTATTGGGATAAGCGCGCCCTCACAGTGAAATCTAAAAGTTTTATTATTTATTACCCTTTATTTTGCTCAATCTACTTTATTACCTAACACCTTTTTTTGCGTAATAATCCGAAGATGTGACGTAATGTTGGCAATAACCCTGTTACATTGTTATTCCAAGTTGTTACGTTTTAATGTATTAACCTAAAACTATTTTACCTTAGTTTTGTTACATTCTAGAACAATATTGAATAAAGCAACTTTATTCCCAGTCACGAGGCTGTTCGTTATCACGTGGCGGGACCACGTTCCCCTTACTCGTCTCTTGGCGGTGTTTTAATATGTAATGAATCTTTCACTGTTGTTTGAGATGTATTGTAAATCTCTTCTTCTCTTTTTTCCCAACTGTAAGCATTTAATCAAGTTACTTAAATCTGCATTTAAAATATAAATCAGTTTCCAGCTTTTTGTAGAGCCGCTTTTTAAACAAATTTTGCTCTGTTTTATTTCACTATCTTGGTCTATGAAAGGTAAAATACAACGGAAACTTCCAGTTCGTCTAGATTTCTAAAGCATTCTGGTTGGTGATGTTATTTATGAATCATAACTATCAAATCAAATTTTTAAAATGTGATATGGCCCGCGTGAATCTTGCCTAGCGCGCCAAATGGCCCGTGTTTTGAATTGAGTGTGACCCCCCCGCCTAAACCGGAAGTGCGTCTTTACTTGTTCTTTTTCATTTGCAATAATCTAAATTTTTAAATCGATTTTTTATTGGAAATAAATAGCCGGTTTTTAGATAGGGATACGCTTAAAAGAGATGTAGACTTAACTGTAAAGTTATTTAAACATAGTGTACCATTTTACCAACTTCGGAACATTAAGGAGTCAATAAACGCAGCTTCTGTAACCAGTTCATTCCAAATTTAATGCGAATTTGAGCATTAATCTCAAAAAAAAAAAAAAAAACTTCGTAAATATAAAAGCTCGTCTAGTAAGATTAACCTGTAATTACGCAAACTTGTGGTAGATACCTAATTAGAACTATTAATAAATTCATGACTAACTAGATTAAGATATGTGGGGGATTCGCTAGAGGGGGTTGTGTGAGGGAGAGAGGGTGAGGTATGGCTGTTGAGAAAAGAACAGATTATCCTAGGTTCGTGTTATTATCGTTTGTACGGATAGGAAAAGAGATATTAAGAACGTAACGGTTTGTTAAATATATGTGTTGTTCAGTTAGTGTGTGTGAACGCCTATATACGAGTATATGCCTGGCGCACGCACCCTACGATCGTAGCAAAGTTTTGCTGGTGGATACACGCGTTAGCTGGACCGTTAGTTTTTCACTTATATTACTCTCTAGAGTAGATTGGCTATTGTATTCTCACAGATCTCTGCTATCATTAAAGCTCAAGACAATGCAAACGGCGATGGATTTAAGAGATTTTTTGCTATGCTTGATTTATTCGCAAGGCTTTATTTAAGCACACTGTTCCAAGTACTTATGTATTATTGTTCTTTTGTGCCATTCTGACGTGTTTTCGGATTTCCACCCATTTTCAGTGACTGGCTTATCATGATTTGGGTAGACAATTTTTACGTTTCACTCATAGAGCTTTCTGTTACGTTTTCACCTCACAAAGTGGCTTAAAAGTTCTTCTTGTGTCTTCCTCTTCACTTCTGCAGAGCTTTCAACGCGCGGTACAACTGTCCAACTTCAGATTGTTTGAAGAGTGGACAAGCTATGGCTTAGAAAATTCAATGAAACCATCTTCTTTGGCCATTAAACTTTGTATTACTTTTGTAGATGTCTTTACCATCCCCCATTTTCTGTGACAGACTTGTCGACGGACAAATCAGAATGTAGACTATTCAAGAAGATTGCTTTCACATTGGTTCCTTTTTAGAGGCGGACTTCACCCAATTTTACTGGTTCCTTTGTCTTTATTTCTTTTTGCATTAATTTATTGGACGTTTCGGCTTTTTACATAAACCATCTTCAGCTAGATATTTCATTCATACAAAATAAAATAATAAATAAGAATATATTTGTTTCCTGTATACCTTTTTACAAAACTGTATTGATCAACCAGTTTTTTTATTGGTTATTCCCACTGTATCGTTGGTTGTTATTATTTTAAATAACAGGTAATTAACATTTCAAATAAATTTAGATAAAGTAACCTTAAATGTAAACTAATTATATAATTTGTGATAATATTAATTTAAAAAAATATTATTACACACTCATATAGTGAAAATAACCAATAAAACAACGTGGTTGATTAAAACAATTTTGTAAAAAAAATATATATAACATAGGTGACAAATATAATTGTTAATATAAAATTGATTACTATTATGTAAGAATTCAATTCCAGGCTGAAGTGAAGATGGTTGATAGAACTTTCTGTAAAATAATGTAAAAATATAAATATTATTATTCAAAAAGGAATTCAAAAAAAAGAATTTTATTAAACGATCATTATTAATACAACTCTAGTCAGAACTAAGTTGAACAAGAACTCTAGAATCGTTTGAGAAATAAATAATACTATTATTTAT
Organism: Rhodnius prolixus; assembly: GCF_049639745.1. Classification (NCBI taxonomy): domain Eukaryota; kingdom Metazoa; phylum Arthropoda; class Insecta; order Hemiptera; family Reduviidae; genus Rhodnius; species Rhodnius prolixus. The sequence goes on along the minus strand of NW_027411603.1, from coordinate 8,856,304 downwards.
TTATTTTTTTATAATTTAAGGCGCGTCTAGATCTGTGGTTATTGCGCCGGGAACTTTTTTTAATGCCTCCTGAACAGTGCTCTATCGTTACTCGTGTCTATTACCCGACAGTAGCGCTGTTAGAGTAAAAGAAAATCTAAGAGCTCGAAGCCTAGATTCAAACCCAGGATCGCCGCGATATTATGTGCGCTAATCGGCGAGCTTATCCCTGTGAGTTAACACTTGGGATTATTTTTATCTTTTTATTTTCTTCTTTTCTGGTTTTTGAACTATCAGTGAGAGGATTATCTCTAGTCCAATTGTCAAAATAATGACATATTCAGGGATTTCCTTGCTATTCTGCTGCTTTCAGTCCTCTGAACGTCCTTCTTCAGCCAGGACTTCAGGTCCTGCGCGCCTATACATTCTTTAAAATTGACAATGGTGCTTATCCCCTTACTAGTTCTAGCCGAATTCAGTTTTACTAGCTTAGATCTTGTTTACTCCAGTACTACTACGTCAATGTTTATTTATTTTATCATCTGACAGAATCTTGACTTCAATTACTTCGCCTTCTTCTCTTGTGTTTATTATTATTACATTTTTTTTAACTTCACCACTTTTAAGGTCATCGCATCATTGCCAACCAATGAAGATTCAGTATGTAGTATTAAATAAACTAAAGGGCCGTCCAAAATGGTTGAACAGAATCGATTATTATAGTTCGACGTTCGCCCTTGAAACTTGCAGTAATTGCCAGGTCGTCTGTGTTTAGAATAATATCTAAGGGAAAGAAAATAATATAGAATTTCGACCGCCATTAATGCAATGGGGCGTGTGTCTCTCTCTGTAAACAAACATTTTATTGAAAAATATATTTCCAACAATTTTGTAAAATATTGTTAGTTTGATAATTTTGGCTATTGTTAAGTGTGGTACGGCTTTTCACAAATATTATGATCGTGTGCACGTTGATTAAAGCCTGAAAATGATAATCTAACATTTTTAAGTTGAATGTTTGTGAAGGATGTGAAGTGTACAGTCTCTGGAATTTAGGCGTATGGCACTAGGAATTCTCTTTTTATCAGACAGCCAGGTAGCAAAGCATGACTTCATCCCTTGTTTGGAAAGTGTAGGGAATCTCTGTGGCAGCTACGCCGCTTCCTTGTCGAGGTTGTCGCGTCGTTCTGTCACCATAGAGAATGAAGTAGCTGATCAACTAACCCGGAAATGGAGCATCCACTTCCGTTTCCTGTACAGAACTTGCCCTTAGTATAACCAAATTAAGTTAACTTTAAGTTAATTCATGGAGATGTTCAGTAACATATTTGACGATATAACCTCCTTTACTCAGTCAGCGAGTGCAATGTTTGATAGAAACATAAGTTGAAGTCAAATTCCTCGACTCCAAACTGATGAATTTACCTCTCTGATGATGCGTTAAAAGGTGAAGCTAGCCATAAATAAAAGAAAATCAAATATTAAGGTATGACGTGTAAAATCTGCGATATTATCCAGAACTGTGAACCTAACCTCCTATTTCAATATTTCCGAATTTTAAAGACAATCCTTAGAAGCCACTTTAAAAAAAAAACGTTTTATCTTCCGGTTTCTTTCCGTTTTTTTGAGCTACAGCTGTTCATTTGTACAGACAATTTTTTTTTTCTGATTAAGGGGGCCTTTAAACTGTAAAATTCTATCTAAAAAAATTTAAGATTTTAATACTTCCTGCCAGCAAGAGTAGGCAATTATAAATTGATTGATTATCTAAAAAAAAAAGAAAAAGTCCGGAAAAAGCCCTGCAGTCGTTTTGATTGTTGATTGAAGAAGGGGTTAGTGCGCTAACTGAATACCGAGTCACATACACACAGAATGTACAAGGTCGTCTCCTTGACATTTTTCTCTTTAGCGGCTCCAGACTTCCTTAATCTATTTTTTCTCTTTTTTTTCTATTACATAGGCAAAGCTTTTATTAGCAGAGAACTTAGTGATTACTTCTACATCGTGGAGGGGCGATTGTTCATTAATACTGGTTAAGATGTCCATTACGTCTGTGCTGTAGCAAAACTTGATTCAGAATAACTATTTTTGCACGACGTGTATGGAATCGATCTTACTGGGGTTTTCGCGCTCACAATGCTCTCGCAAATAACTGGCTCTTTTGCGCAAATTTGTGAAACATTTGTTCTGTAATGATCACAAAATTTCTTGAAAGTAAAATGGGACTTGCGCTAAGCTAATTTGAAATTTTACTGAAACATATTGGATTTCTACGATTATTTTACAGGAAATGAAGCGGTACTTTACACTTAAATATCACCTCTCCCTTCAAACACTCTTTTAATGTGTCATATCATAAAATTATATGATTCTAATTACCTAATTTTTATAAGTGTTTAAATGACTAATCACAATTCGAGTCTACCGGATGTCATTTCCGGCTCACTAAAAAAAAAAAAAAATCAGTCCACACAGGAAGTGCGCCAGCATGGAAAGGGGTAGACTTGAACTGGAACAAAACGCATATATTAGGCTTATCTAATATTTAGTTAGACATTTCTTTTTTTAACCAGGGGAATTGATTTTTTTGATTGGGTTGTTCTAGCACTATGACGTCATGACGTCATGCGTTTTTTTAGCGTTATCTAGAAGGCAATGGAAAACAAATTATCGATAGATATAGTCGATAATATTTAGCCAGGGTACATAATGGCGTTTGTGTAAGTTTTCGTGCCTGGATAACAAGTTATATTAAAAACAGGGCTGTTTTCTCGGTCACACGAGTAGACTCACGAAATATAGTAGGTAAGGTGTCCCACAACACTACTGCTCCCCCTTCCGCACTCCGCAAAGCCCCTACAACATTACATTTATATGTGTATCACACTCTACCTGAGAAATATGGCCGCTCAATACATTGACTTCCATGGTGAGGGTCATTGTGTTTATTTGTCAGCCATTTCTATTGATATCCCCTTGTTTTTCAATTAAAGGCGCGCAAGTATCTGAGGTTATTGGCGCCCAGAAGTTATTTCAGTGCACGAATGGTCTCCATATAGAGTTAAAGTTGCCATGCAATGAGTAGCTCCAAGAGAAAGAGAAGGGCTAAGGGCCGATGGCTGGATTTGAACCCAGGATACCCGCGTGGAAATCCAGTACTCTAACCAATTAGCTTTCCCTTGTTTAGTTTTTCATTTTATTTATTTTCTCTCCAACTCGTACTAAGAGTATTGTGTACTTCATAAATTTCCTTAAAAAACAGAAAAATTACAGTAACCTGAAAGATAAATGTTTAGTTTATACCTGTAATGGTCAATAAATACAATCTTCTAGGACAAGGTAGTATAGGACAAAGATGGAGATGAAAAAAAAGATATTGTAGACGGAACAGGCGTGTTGCCTAATCCTTGAAGTGTAGAAGAAGAAGAATTTTAAAAGAAATTAAATTTTATTGGAGCCAGACACTTCTGTGTAGCCTGAAAGTGTAAGAGGAAACGGCTTTTCACATCCTCTTTACTTAGGTTGTGGTAGGAGATACTTGGCTCTCAGTGGCTAAAGACTAGGAACATCCTGGAGAATTTTCCGTATAGACTACCTAGGGCAGGGGTCCCTAAACGTTTTACTGAGGGGGCCAGTTCACTGTCCCTCAGACCGATGGAGGGCCGGGCTATAAAACAAACTATTTTAAAGTAAAAAAACAAAACGGGAACAAATAGAATATTTCAAATAAAGAACAAGTAAATTTAAATCACCAAACTGCCCAGTATTTCTGTGGGAACTATGGACCTGCTTTTGGCTAATGAGATGGTCAATGTCCGGTTTAGTTATAGTGTGCTTTGCCTTTCTTCCTACTTCTGGCTGTTATTTTACACTGTTTTCGGAGCCGTGACGTGTGTATCCCGCGTCATCGGAAGTAGTACTGTACATGAGCGTCGCAGCGCTTTTCGGCACCACCACATATAGTGCTCCTATAGGAGCACAGGACATTACAGGAACCTGAAAGATAAATGTTTAGTTTGTACCTGTAATGGTCAATAAATACAATCTTCTAGGACAAGGTAGTATAGGACAAAGATGGAGATGAAAAAAAAAGATATTGTAGACGGAACAGGCGTGTTGCCTAATCCTTGAACTGACCACCAATGAAAGAGATGCCCCTTCCGGAAGTGCGGCGAGGGCCGGATAAATGTTCTCAGTGGGCCGCTTGTGGCTCGCGGGCCGTAGTTTGGAGACCCCCGTGTCTAGAGATTCTGCACCGCCGCGACAAAAAGGGTCGCGTTGTGGCACCCTAATTAGGGCACCCTCTTAAGGTCTGTCTCTTTAATTAGACTTCCAGAATCTAGTGAGAGGTTCTTGGGATAGATGTTTCTCCTTTTCCAAAATATAGAACCCTTTAGCCAAACAAAGGGAACACTGCCATTAGTTCATGCAGTGACGTTTCCCTCTACATCTTGACAGAACTACATTAGCTATCTTTTTTGCCGCCTGCATGCGATGCATGTGTTATTTTATACTGTTTTCGGAGCCGTGACGTGTGTATCCCGCTTCATCGGAAGTAGTACTGTACATGAGCGACGCAGCGCTTTGCGGCATTTCCTATCACTGACCACCAATGAAAGAGATGCCCCTTCCGGAAGTGCGGCGGGGGCCGGATAAATGTCTTCAGGAGGCCGCATGTGGCCCGCGGGATGGTAGGTATTCGCTTTACTGGCGGCGATGCCACAGCATCACAACCCGCTTCTGGACGCAATAATAATTGAACACGCATGTGTAATAAACTTATAAATAGAATTATCGGGTCCTCTCACCTCTTGATGGTTGCTTTTGATGGTTGATTGAAATTGATGCTGTGTTATTTTGTCCAGCCTGTGACCGATAGTTTGTGAATTCAACTAAAAGAATTGTGAACGTATTGTGCATACTTATGTTCAGTAAATTTACTGCTGAAGAGCATTTGGGGAATTGTTGGGAGATGTTTTAGTATATATTGTCTGTATAAGAGTGGAATATCAGTGTATAGAAGTTGTCGGCTAGTGTAAATGTGTGAGGGACAATGCTTCATTTACATGTAAATACTATTGTATGCAGACACACACATGCAGCGCGTTGCATATCACATGTGTGTATATACATAAACTAAATGACCCTTATGATTACTACTGTCATAGTACCACTTCCTCCGCGGGCGGTAATTCCAAATAATGTAACCTCTACGTGCATGTAGATGAAGTTGCCATATTTGTAGAGCTTCCTAAGCCATTCATATTTTATAGTTGCTTCAAATGAATTAAATTAATATGTTTAATATCGTCAGTAATTAATGAAGCTTATAATGGATGAAGAGAGAGGGAGGGGATGTTGCGTATTTTATTACTGAAATTCCTATTTATCATTCGCGTGCTGCAAAGAATTTCTCCTCTTTCAGTATTAATTTGGTGGTAATTTAATTAAACCTACAATAAGTAATGGTTTCTCACCTAGAAAAAGGAAGCATTGTGATCGCCTCAAAATTATAAAAACAATTTCTCACCGGAAATACAGGTTTTAAGTTACTTTCAAAAAAATTGCACGAATTTCTATTATTGCAAATATTATATTTGTGTAATTACAAATTTTCAATCCGATGGGGCTCCTGTCCACCTGCCCTCTTCAACAGCAATCCTCTTCCTAGGCACAGATCTTGGTGCGCTACCTTGGGCTCTACATAGGCAAACGACTCACTTGGAACCCACAAACTAGATTTGAAAAGTCAAGCACTGACAAAATGTGCGAAACGTCTTAATGGGCTACTTGGACGACGCTCTAAATTGCCCATTGAACTCGAAACGTTTGATGTACAATACTATTATCAACCTTATGGTGGACTTACGAACTAGAGCTGTGAGATTCAGCCAAACCTACAAACATACGGACTGTACAGACTTTTCCAATCAAAGCTACACCGACAGATAGTTGAACAACGACCTCAACCATTCGTCTAGTCAAGACAAAATATCACAAGTTCCATACTGCTCACTCTTCTCGCTCCAATCCTCTTGTACCAGTCTCTCGCCTCTACAGAAATTCCTGAAAATCCACGACTGAACCGTCAACGGCTCCAACTCTTTCTTGAGGCCTAAAAATTATCAACATCCATATCGTAGAGAATGGTACCACTATGTTGTTTGTCTCCTCCTTTTCTTCACGTACCATTTACATCATCACCGTCATATTTACTTATTGTGTAAATTGTAAATTGCTAAATAGGTAAATAAATGTAAAAAAAAAACTTTATAAGTGTGATCTACGTTGACTATTTCGAGTATATCTTTATAATCGGACTACACCCGCATTATTCCATAATCTTGCATAATAGTGGTGTCAATCCTTTTACGAAATTGACTAACTGACAAACAGACAGGTATTGCATGTATGTGGTTAGTGTAATAGAGTAATCTTGTAATTCATACCATATACCACTGATCGAATGGACTATTCAATATTGATCGAAATGGTGATGATGTAATTAATTTCAAAGATTTAATTATAATTGTATCTGAGGGCACGCTAAGAAGAGTAACTGTTATCACCGTCGTCTTAAGTCTTTTAGATACCTAGGGGATAGTCTATAACCTTAATCTGCCCATACTCAGTTAACTAAAAGGCTTGGACCATTTCACAGAATGTTCACCAAGTCTTTCTCTCAAAAAAAAAGGATTCAAATTGGCGAGGAATCGGTCCAAATAAAAAACAACAACTCGTCTTTTTGCCAAAGTTTCGACAAAATATATTGCCTACTTCAGGGCGTGGCTTTGCGGATTGGTTGAGTTACAGCAAACTGAAGAAGTCACGCTCTGAAGAAGGTGATATATTTGACGAAACGTTGGCAAAAAGACCAGTTGTTGTTTTTTATTTGGACTGATTCCTCGCTCGCCAATTTGAATCCTTAATGTAATATTTTTATGGTCAAATAATAAGACTCTATATTTCCTTCTGAAGGATCGATGTCTTAGAAGAGTATTAAGGAATTGGATCCTGCTAGCACAATAGAATTTCTTTTTCTTTTTTCTTTTTGGCAGAATTATATTTTGATAAAACAATCCGGATATCCGGAAACGGACAGTGTGACGTAAGAAGCTCCTAGGAAGAGAAAATTTATGGGCCATCAGCTGGATTTATCAATATTGAATTTCAAACCCCGGATCATGGATTTTGATCGAAACGTTCATCCCAGAGAAGTTTTTTTTTTAATTTTATATTTGCAAATTAAATACTGGGGGCCAGCTCGCTGCTAAGTGCTTTACACATTTTGATACATATTCCAAATGGAGTTCAGGTTCTTCATAGGCTTTGATATAGTCTTCTTGAGGCTGTAGGCTCGCCAAGGTGGCAATGGGAAGTGGATGGCACTGGTTTAGGGTGAGAAGTTGTCTGATAGTTTGGCCATTTTGATGGTTCGAATGCCATGTTCTCTCGAGTATTTTGTGTATTCCTAGTGAACCATAAGGCGTTTAGTGCAATTCCCAGTGCTCCCAGAAAACTAAAATTTGGGGATTTTATATTTTGACTTTCCTTATTAGTATTTGTTCTAAAAAAATTGTTTATCCACTAGCTCACACAAGCGAACAATAAGTTCATTTACTGACACTAACATTTTTCTCATTCAAGGAACCACAGAAAGCTGTATTTCCGGTAAAACGCAATCTCGAAAGTTCGATTACACTTCCTCTTAAGATTTCAAAGAGAAATTATAATATTTAAATAATTTAATTAGAATTTCCTGGCTAAAAATCAAATGACATCGCAGAAGATATAAAAACATTTCCTTGAATATGTTTATTACATAATTTTATTTAAGAATAATCTTATCGGTGGAGTTGGAAAAAAAATTGTTCATATTTTTATTTAAAAAGTCAGAGATATTGATTAAAAAAATAATCAAGAATATTAAAAAAATGCATGCAATCTAATTTATGCAGTTATTTTTTGTGGTTTCATTTTAGTAAATAGTTGCATTTTTTTAATTCCACATATTTTTTTATTAATATTACGTTAAATTTAAATAATATTGAAAGAAGATTGAATAAAATAATTATTAACACACGTTATAATGTTCTAATGACCTTGAAAATAGTATAGTTACGAGAGAACAGCCGATTTTTATGTTTTTGTTTACTTAATTGTGCACGTTTTGAGATAAAAGAGCTCCATACTTAGTTAAATTTATCTAATTCTAAAGTAATTAGTTTAGGAATATTTGCTTAGTACTTAAGTACGGATTAACCAATCTAAGAAAGGTTCTTGCTGTAAGATTTGTTGTCTATAACGAGAGGACAGTGCCCTGAGGCCGGCTGTGCTTGAAAAAAAGGTGTAGGCGATAATTTGCTCTGATGTAAAAAAAGTCAAGAATCGCTTATTTTTTTCTGGCGATCTACCAATTAGGTGTCGTGGACGGAGGTTATTAGCAAACATACCTTACTATAAATTCCTCATATTAACCATTAAATAAAATCAAGGCCTAGACTAGTACCGCAATACATCTTAGCTTTGCGGGTCTAGCCTATAACCGCCAAACATACTTTACTATAAATTCCTCATATTAACCATTAAATAAAATCAAGGCCTAGACTAGTACCGCAATACATCTTAGCTTTGCGGGTCTAGCCTATAACCGCCAAACATACCTTACTATAAATTCCTCATATTAACCATTAAACAAAATCAAGGCCTAGACTAGTACCGCAATACATCTTAGCTTTGCGGGTCTAGTCCAGGGGTTCTTTTATCCAAATTTTGTGGCTCTTCTGCCTAACCAAAATAAATTGTATATTTCAATTTTATTAAAAACAAATGAAAATTTCATTTATTAAAGATATTTTTCCAAAAAGAATTTTAAATGAGATTTGGTTTGAAATTGAATTGAATTATATTAAAATAAAGTACGTAATATATAGGACTGCCGCCATTTTCATTCACACACAGGTTTAGTTATTATTTATTTGTTTATTTACTTTGCAATATGTGAAAATAAATATATAAAACATTTAAATGTTATTGAATATCATAAAATAACAATTTGCGAACACAAATTATCTACAGAGGTTTTTACACAATCATCCTTGCGGCTCGTGGTAAGATTTATTAAAATTATTTAAGAAGAATTGGCTCTTTACTTAAAATAGGTTGCCGACCCCTGGTCTAGTCTATAACCGCTCGACTTAAGGCAAGGGATGGGTACTATGGCACTGCAGCTAAGAGGCACTAGTAATCATAGGTAAATCCTTCCTCTCTACTGGGTCCAAGATCTTACATACTAGTTTCTATTGTGATATGATCTCTTCTGGCTGCAAAGTGCCAAATATCTCATGCTGCAACCTTGCGATAACTGCACAGTCAAACAAGATATGAGAAACCGTTTTCTGACGTATTCCACACAAGTTCCGGGTTTTGAACTTTTAAGTCGCAATGAATTTGATTTATTGGCCACTTCCTTTTATAAAGGAATCTAAAAGAATCGATTCTGTTTAAGGAATCATTTGGTACAATATCTATAATATTATGGCTTATTAAACAATCCTAGAAGTCCAAGTTTTTAGATAATCGGCTTAGCGGAAGTTGTTTTTATCCCAGAACAAAAGAAAGATATTGACGCATCTTCAAGGAAAACAAAGATCAAAAAATTAAATTTTATCAATAAAAACTGGAATTCTTTAGAAGATTTTTTTACTCTTTAAAGAATGGCTGACCTTCGAATAATAGCGTGATTTACTTCGAATTCGTTAAACGTAAATTCTTTATTTTAGAAGAATAAGCTAAATTGAAAAACCAATTGATTAATTCGTCTTCCAATTAAATTATTTCCATTATTTTCCTTCTAATTGTTAGTTTAACACCTGCCTTAATCAACGAAAGATAAATAGAGTATGGAGTAACAGGATGTTGGGTATTGATTTCTAGCCTTGAGCGGAAACTTCCATTCTGTTGGTAATGTCACAATGTAATTGGTATATATTTATTTTCCCTATCTTAAGTTTAAACAAGAAAATGTGCGAAGCATCTTTACACTTGACATTTCTCTAATTATTCTATTGCACGAACTCCCTTACAATCTTTAGGTGTAGAAAAAAAAATTAAGTTGGCATTTTTACTTAATTTTAGTTCGTCTACTGCCACTATTTCACATCTACACCCAATTTTGTAGCTAGTAGAATAGGCTGCATAGCTGTTAAGGAGGCTGTGATTTTAGTGATTGAGGTACTTTGATAAAATAAAAACTCTTAGTTCAAATTAACGAACTTCATTTCTGTTATTTTCTAAATTTTGCTTGATTGTCTAGACGAAATACTTGATTAAATAAATAATAAGAGTTTTATCATTTATCTTTAATTCTATTGATTGTTACAGGTCTCGCAAAAGAAGGCCTAGTTCTAGCCAAGATGATGGTAAGGAGGATTTGATGGACGAATGTACAGCAGCTCTTGTCCTGATGCATCTTTCCTGCAGCCCACATTCACCTTCCGGTAAGTACAGCATTTTTTTTTTGGTCTCATAATGAATATTTAAAGTACTACTTCTCAAAATAGTCGGAAAACTTATTAATAAGATATTAAAGAAACTGTGCTGCTTATAGAAACTGCAGAAAAAAAAGCGTAACGTTGAAAAAACACCTAACTTTGAAATTTTTTTCCACTTTCCCAATGAAAATTAGAATTTCCAATTTTCATGTAATATTAAGAACATATCCTCGTTTATAAGTCGTAATATTTACAACACAGATCAAATAGATTTTAAGAAAAACGTTTCCATAAATGGGCAAAAAACGGTTTTTTCTTCTGACATGAAGCTAGTTTTGATCCTACGATTTGCTCTCCTAAAATCGTTGTAAAACTACTTTTGCAATAATAGTTGTAGAAAAATTAGTTGTTGGGGATGGTGTAGGAATTAGGCATCCCTCTAATGTGCCTCTCTGTGTGTTGTATAGTTTTACCATCTTTTTTTTTTTGTTATGGAAGTGTTAAAATGTTTAAATAATTTGGAATTTTAAATTAAGAACTTTGTGGTTTTGTTGGAAGAGAAAATGGTGACAGTGTTCTCTCGTTACAGACAACACTGTCCATCACCGGACTATATCGAAGGGTTTAGCAGCAGCTGGATTCTAACCCGGGATCTCAGCGTGGGAATCCAATAAGCTAACCGCATAGCTAATCTCTTCCCTAATTTTTGATTATTGTTATTCCACCTTATTTGCAAATAATATATTTTTAAAATAACCGTAGACAGTTCGCAAAAAATTATTTATTTAAAGGGAAATTCAATGTAAACAAGTAAATCTTCTACATCTTGGGTAGTATTAACTATCAAATAGTGGCTGACTTAAACAAAATATAGGACTTAGACTTGTAGAAGCTCTAGCTTTTCTCCTACGTCACATCTGTTTGTGGTTAAAACCGGTTTAATATTTCTGGACAACCATTATTGGAGGTAATCATCCAGGATTGCTTGAAAAAGTTGCACGAACTTTATGAGAAATAGTTTTAGAAGAATTTTCATAGCAAGGATTTGAATTTTTCGTTTGAAATACCCAAGGGTTTTTCCAACCCTAAGGTGTCGCTGAGAAACAAACTTGTAAGCTCCCCCCCCCCCACCTACTTTTTGTAATTATATTTATATTAAGGGCTACAAAATGTTAAGAAATTCAATACAAAGAGGAGAGAAAATAAATTGTTTTTTCACAGTTAAAGCAGAATGTTTTGTAAAGCTCCTCATTTTGGCTCCTGTATAATCCATTCCTTGTTGGAGAAATTTTCAGCAATGATTCAGCATATAGTTGAATTGGAAAACATTATAGTTCTCGGCAAAACGTAATACTATTACTGGAAATTGCTTCCAAAACTTGTTTTCCCTCTGGCCGAGGAAATGATTCCAGTTAATGGCACTATTTTAGCACGTTATTTCACCAATCCACGCTATCTACTCGTAGTTAATTAATGTTGCAAGTATCTCGTTTTATTTCATTTCTATTCAAATTTTGATTAATGCAACTACTGTAATGAAAGTCATTAAAGTGTTAACGGAGCTAGATTCAAAATTTCATTTATATGACTTGATATTTATCTGTTACATTCACTTACTCTTGCCAAGAAGAAGTTTGTAATCGTGTCTAGTTTTGTACTGAATTAGTTATAAACTTATCCAAAATTCTTAAGCTTCACTTCTTGTACTATTTACTCACCTAGTTATCGTAGTTTTTCCGGAAGTCATTTTTTTTTTTTATTTTTTTGGAGGATTGGTTATCTGGGGACCACAATATTAGGCTTGAACAAATTATTTTCGTGTATTTTAGGAGCGATTTTATTACAGGACGAAACCTGTTAATACTTAAAAACGGATTTTAACACACCTAAATCCCTATTTAGCGTGTTAAAAACAAAATCAATTTAAATTGCAATTTAACTCATACAAAGTATATATGACTCATAAATAGAAAAATATAAAAAAAAACAATGGAATGGCGGAAGTAATGTGTTAATTGTTTAAAGCTAGGAAACTTAACTACATAATAATAAAATAAATGAGTCACTCCATCAATCCTTTTATATATAATTGCAAAAAACCTGATTTAGTCAGCAGTGTTCCATATATAGTGTGTAGTCTTTATTTCTTTGTTTTATTTATTATATGGTATAACGCTACCAAAATGGTGGCAATATTCCAAAACAGTTGTTCTTCTAATATATGCTGTATTGAAAAAAGTCTTACTAGAAAGGGAAATAGCCTAATCACTTGTCTATAGTATAGACCTTGAATTTGTAGCTTGATGGCTGCCATTTAAATTAAAAGATTAACAGCTGTAAATACTTCACACTACTTTCTTTTAATGAAAAAAATTTACAAAAATTCTGACGCCCATATTTTATTCAAACATCAAATTTTTCAAAAAATTATCTTCATAAACATTATCTCTAGATTATAAAACCGCACCTAACACCGAATTGGCCTTTTTAGGGTGAATCTCCCCAATCCCAGCTGTTCTCAATATGCTTCAAAAAAGAAATTGTGCTAGAAAAATTGTTTACCTAAAATTTAATTATCTAAAATTTATGTAATGTTAATAGAAATTTAGAGATAAAATCTCTGAAAAGTATAAAAATGCTTTGGATTTAGCAAAGTGGTAATACTTCCTTTAATTTGAGAAATTTAGTCAAAAACATTTATATTTATTTATGATATGTAAGGCACCAGTTTCCTTACTGCATTACCCTCAAATGGTACATACAGTCTTTCAAATTCAATAAAATAGTCTTGAAAATTTTTTTAAAATAACAAAAGTTATACATCGTGAACGAAATTTTGAAGAAAAGAGTGAGGCGCCACGATAGCCGAGCGGTTATAGGCGAGACCCGCAAAGCTGAGATGTATTGCGGTACTAGTCTAGGCCTTGCATTTTATTTAATGGTTAATATGAGGAATTTATAGTAAAGTATGTTTGCTAGTCGTCTCCGTCCACGACACCTAATTAGGTAGTTGGAAAGTAAAGTTTGCCTGAAAAAATAGGCATAAAAAAGCCTATTATCAAGTCTAATCTGTTGAGAGATCGATTGATCGACTTATTGGACCTAAAGTCCCTTGCTGACTCCTAAAACGTCATCAAACATGAATTATATCACCCCCTTTTTTTTAGTTATGCTAACCCTGTTGGCACCAGACTTATTTCCGTACTTAGAGAAACGCAAAAACGTGCAGTCTGGTGGTTAGATAGATTAGACTAAGGCGGCCTCAAGGCCTACGCCACTGCGACCCCTTTGGATCTATTGTGGCTCCCCACACTCTAAAGCTCACCCTCCAGACCTGTCCTTTTGATCAGACTCTTGATGCTGGAGAGCGGCTCTTGGGTAAAGCCCAAAGGCCTTGGTTTTTCCTCCCTGAGAAGTAACATCCTTAGCCCAGACAAGCCCCTCGCACTGACACAACACGTGCAGTGCCGTTTTCTCCTCTTCCTGACAGAACCTACAGAGGCTATCAACCGCCAGGTGCCCATGCGATGCATGTGCTTTCTGAGCCTGCAGTGGCCCAGTTAATAGTCCTACAATCATCCTTATAGCCCCACGGCCTTGACGGATTAATTCTGCAGTCAGCCTCGGCGAATAGCCTGTAATGAACTCCTTCACCTGTCTCTGCCCTGTGGTGGCAAGCCAATTCTGGTGGTTACTTAAATATTGTTTGTTTATTGTTCCTATTGGAATTATGTTTTCTTACGTCTTTAAAAAAAAAATCACAAATTGAAAGTATAGATTAAAATTAGAAAGTCTCCTTAGATTAGATAAGGGCCGACAAAAATAACCTTGTAAAAATTTTAAGGGCCATTATTTTGAGTGGTACAATTTTGTACGCACATTGACTTTTACATAGATAATAAACACTGAACAAACATACGTACGTTTTGGCATTCTCAATGTTACAACGAGTATGTACGTGTAATCCCACTCACTGTATGGAGAACATCAAGGTTAATGTTTAACCTTGCCGTGTGTTAATGTTTGTTTGGTTTTTTTTAAATAACCACTGCTTCCTCTACAGCGCAATCTATTATAGTTATTACTTTGAGTTTGAGAGTACATAACCTTAACAACCTCGACTTTGTTCATTGTCGTTGCACTTTTTAGAAAATATGAATGCAGCTGCTGCATTCAGGGCCAGCGCACTTTGTTGCCATTAATAGAAGGTCTCTAGGGCCTTGTCAGACTATATCAAAGTCGAATGCAATTGGAATTTTATAAAAAATATTTAATTGCACCTTTAGAATAGGGATGCTTTTTAACTTTGGAGTGAACAATCACTCTAAATTGTTTTTGTTTAAATTCAAGTCGCGACATCTGAGATTATTGGCGCCTGGAGCTTTTTTCCAGTGCCTACCGGTTTCCGGACATTGTCTCGTTACAGGCAACACTGTCCCATCCTACGAATAGACATCAGCTGGATTCTTGCCCGAAATCTTCGCATGGAAATCACAGACTTCCTGTGAACGCTTATAACCAATAAAATTTAATCTAGTATACTGCAATCATTGATGCCACGGTAGCCGAGCAGTTTGAGGCGAGGCCCGCATAGCTGAGATGTATTGTTGGTTTAGTGGGTTCGATTCCCGTTCTAGGCCTTGGATTTTATTCAGTGGTTAATATGAGAGAATTTATAGTAAAGTATGTTTGCTAGTCGCCTCCTGGTCCACTACACCTAATTTGGACGTATAAACTGTAGATGGACTTCAGTTTATGCTATGAGTTAATTCATGAATTATTGTACTTTAACAATATAATTCATATTGTAAAACTTACCAAACAAACTGCGGAAAGTATAAGTAGCTAACTCTCTATTTTTCAAAATCTTCCGATATTTCATATTTCATTTGCGATTTCGAAAACTTAAGTTATGTTCTCATTTCTTCTTCTTACCTAAAAAGTAGGGGGAAACAAAAGAGAAGCCTTCTATATATTCAAGTAAAACTTGGCAATATATAACGTTTTTGCTGCGAATTAATCCTTGAATAAAGTTGAAGGACCTTGAACCGGAGCTCCCAGTGTCCAGTAACAGTGGCAATTATTAGCCCACGCCCGCAAACCACTAGCCTACCACCGTGCCTAAAATCCACAAACTATAATATAGTATATATATACAATATATATAAAACACTTTTAGGTGTCCCATTTAACCGACCTTAGAATTTCTTTCGTATTCAAGGTTAATTAAGGTTCCCTAATTATGCACGTTTCAATTATAATCCTAAGTCCTACGTTCCAGAGTAGCTCCCCGCAAAACCTAACTATGGTTCTGGATAGTGATTCATACTGATGGTGATTCCCTTCAATTCTGCCAAAACCAAATTTTGTTAACTGAATTCTATCCCAAACTAGCTCCTCATTTTAATCCGCCTCAACATCATGATCCCTATTAACCTACCAAGACGTCTTAGGGGTCCCCTTAACCGCTGACCGTCTAGTATAGTCTGACGCCAATCCAGAGAAGTAGTCGAACTCCATAACACTTTAACGCTTTAGTTCAGAGTTGTCTGGCTGCCGTTCACTAGTCCAAGTAATTGTCTGGTACCTGAAGCCAACTTAAGTGTCTGATTTGAAAAGTAATCTCTATATTTCATGGAATATGGAATTCATCCTAGGAACAACTGGGAAATTTCGAAGTAATGAGTCCTATTTTAGAAGTTTTTCCAAAATTATTGATGTCCCACATCAAATTTTCAAACTGTTTTACCAAAACAGCTACAGTATAATATATATGGACTTTTTGGAACTCCTTAAGACTTATTAGAACTAAAAAACTTGGCAGTCCCAATGAGGCAGTACTTCAATCCAACTAGAGTCTCTGAAATTAAAGTTCACATAGTTTAAACACCAACCAGGGATTTGAAAGAAAGTTGATGCAATAAATCCTTGGGAATTGTACTAGGTCGTGTGGGAGTGAATATTTTTGAATTTTGCTCAAACAAAACTAGCTGCTGAAAAATCATAATTCCCACTAAACTATATGATTCAGGAATTAATGTTTCCAACTAATTGAAACATCAATATCTCCATTGATAAAGCTTTTCCCCCACTCTCTGCCACGTAGAGGAGAGTAAAGTGAAAACACTGTTTTCCCGTTGAAGAAGGGTAGGGGAAACATAATCGTCCAACTAGGGCAATTTGGGAAGCTCTTTAATTGCATTTTAATGGCAGGGCTATTAATGTTACAGAGTGGCATTTAGTGCGGCCGTGTTGGTAAGTAGTTATAGTTAGATATAATTGTCGTAGCGATGGGCTCTTTTGGGTTTGAGGGTGGTGAGGGGGCTTGGGTTATCTCTGATGTGCAGAAGATGTCTCCTCTTATCCACCCTCGGTCTGCTTCGAAACTTTTCACCTTGATAGTCTATTGCCATAACTATCTATTGTTTAGTTATCTTGGATTATTTATTAACGGAACCTCTGCCCAACGAAGCAGCTCGGCCATTAGTTTATCTTTAAAACTTCACCTGCTGAAGTCAGAAGTTGTATGTGTTTTCCTTTTGATGCCACACCATTTTGAGATTGGTTCAAATTTGTTGTCCATATTCTCTTATCGCTACATGTGATTTTGTGATTTAGGCTACCGTTGGAGTGAAGGAAATCACATTGATTTTCAGATTTTCCCCACGTAATGGGTGCGCATTGTCCTTCCAGGTCTGTTTTTATGAGCAATTTCCCTCTACACACTCACTTTGTTACTGGTTATTCTAAAAATTAACTAAGAGTTGTGACGAATGGTGATCTGAGCCATTTATTTGGAAAAAAAAAAGAAGAAGATTTTTAATGAATCAGAATTTAAATTAGTAGTAAACGTTTTAGATAGCTTCAGTTTAGGAATCACATATTACGAGGGAAAATCCTAGAGGCCCCGGAAATCGTTTTTTTTTTGTGTTTTCCTGTGCAAAGAAGCTGGAAAAATAAATAATTAATAAAAAATTAAAAAACTATCAACTCAATTGCGCATGTTATTCTCACGATATTAGTAAGTAAAATCGTTTTTCTGCGCTTTTCCAAGAATCTTGCATTGTTTTTCAATCACTTGGAAAACACGTAACAATACGACATAAGAACGATTAAAACCCGTATAGTAACCATAAAACGTGTTCAAAAATGAAACACCATAGCGTGGAGGAGGCAATTTATACAGTGTAATAACAGGTTGGTTGGGCCACAGTAAGAGCAGCCATTTTGTTGGTAGTCTTGGGTTTTTTCCACGTACGCTCATTGACTTGACAGGGTTTTTTGCCCGATAACGGTGTATTCTTAAACTTATTGTTTTGTGTGAATCGACGGGGGGATTTTTTCCGCCCACAAAAGATGAAAGATGATATTTGGAAATGACCACTGCCACCGAGATGGTCTCTACAAGAAATTACACGTTCCTTTTTTAAAAATATATTTGAAATTTGACCGTTTTTCCCCCTCTACTAACCATGTTCAAATTTGTAAATTTTCATTGGTTTAACAGTGCTAATGTGCGGTCAGTCTTTAATCTACAAATTAACTAAGTAATGTGAACTATTCATTTTGGATTTTAATTCAGTAAAAAAGAATCTGTTAAGAATCTAGCTAAAGTACATAAAATACATATTATTAAAGATATATAAGGATTAAAAAGATAAATAATATGCTAAATTGTCTTATTTAATTTAAAAATTATAGTTCAAATATTTAAACCACTTTTACGCTCTTACACATCACTTGTCTTGATGTTAAAATCAATAATACTTTGTTCCCTACTTCTGATCAGACTACGCTACCTTGGGGTCACCTATGGACAAACTGCTAACTTCACATCAGACTAAAAAAAATAGACTAACAGACGATTTTGCATCATATCAAGACTACTCGACAAACGATTTAATTTTAAATTAAATTACAAACTTACTCTAAAGTCCTTACAATCCATAAAACTTCAAGAAAATCACCAAGCTCCTTATTATGTCTCGAGTAAAACCCTAAATAATAATCTACAGGGAAGGGATTAGCTATGCGGATAGCGTATTGGATTCCCACGCGGAGGTCCCGGGTTCGAATCCAACTGCTGACCCTTAGATTTTCTCTTCCTAGGAGCTTCTTACAGCTCACTGCCCGGTGATGGATAGTGTTGTCTGTAACGAGAGAACACTGTCCGGAGGCCGGCAGTGCACTTAAAAAAAGCTCCGGGCGCCAATAACCTTAGATGTTGACACGCCTTAAATCATTAAAAAAAATATAATAATAATCTACACTTTCCCTTCATGTCCGATATGATAACATTCCTCAATCAAGGAACCCACAACTCCTTATCCTATCACAATCCTCTTAAACAGCAATTTTCAAGCCTACCCTTACCCAATACTTCTGTTAGACAACTGAAACGGCAGTGACCTAGGGAGATCATCTTCACTAATTCCAACGCCAATAAGTGATCTCACAGGATATCTTCTTCAAATGAGTAATCGCCTATTTTTTCAGGCTTAACATCCAACTACCCAATTAGGTGCCGTGGACGGAGGCGACCAGCAAACATACTTTACTGTAAATTTCTTGTATTAACCATTAAATAAAATCTAAAGCCTGAGACCGGGAATCGAACCCACTAGACAAACAATACATATTAGCTTTGCAGGTCTCGCCTCTAACCGCTCGGCTACCGTGGCGCCATCTATTCTAGGTATCGCAATTGGCTTTTATAAATTTTACATTTGCAAATAAATAAATCGATAATTAAGAAAATAAATAGTATAAATAGTTTAAATAATTTAGTAATGAAAATACAGAAATGGATAGTGAATTTAGAGAAAACTTTAAAGAAACAGTCTAAAGGACAATGTATTGGAAAAATTTTAGAGAGCCTAATAAAAAAGTTGTCAGTTCGAGTATAATAAAAATTTATTATTTTGGTTATTTTAATTAAATAATTCTATACATTGATGTTCATAAGATTCTCTTCAAAATAAAACTTGATGCGTAAATAATAACGATTAACATACTGAGATAAGCATTCAACAGTTACGTTACCATCACCTGACATTCTGGAATAACCAAATAATTATTAATATATTCCTTAGAATAACTGTAACAAAAATGAAATCCATTTGAATAAAACTCGTAAGTACAAACTAGCTTCCTTTTTGTTATAAGCACGGGTCATTTTATGCATGTATTGTGCCCAGTTATTTAGTGGGTTAAGGTGCAACCATAACAGCACAGTTTGTACAGGAAGTGCATGGAAGGAACCGTGCCATGGTTCCGTTCCAGTCGTTAATAATATTAATTAATCTTACGTTATTTTACTTACTTTACCCCCCCCCCTCCCTCCCACCGAATAAGACATGGAATTATTTAGCGTCATGGAATGTCTAACCATTATTGTGGGTCATCATTCTTTTGGAAATTATTATTAATTTACTGGAAGCACCATAAATGTTGGTTTAATGCAGTTTAGTGCATTAAGTGAAATACGAATTTAATGTGATACACAGATTATTGTTTGGTATAGAATCAATTGTGCACAATCCATAGCCGTTCATTTGTTTAGTAAAAAATTAAATTTTAATAAAATTCATGCTTATTTATAGATTTTCCTGTGGAAAGTTTTTCACACAAGATCTACGCTTTGGCACTGTCATAATTTGTTTCACGCACATTGTGACCTTTTACTTAAAATTAATTAATTTGGTGTAAAAACAAACTAAATGGATATTTTAATAATAGTTTTATTACTTTAGTCTTATTAGTTTTTATTTATAATTACTTTTAAAGTAAACAAAGGCGGGATGATACTTTTAATCATTGGTTAAAAAGAAATTAGATCAAAAGCTCCAACTAACTATTGTTAACAAAAAAAGTTTGTTGAAAAGTTGTTAATTATAAATAACAATAAAATAGCTTTATCCCTTTGATAAAGGGGAAAAAACTAGAAAAGCGATTTTGCAAAAATTGGTAAGGCACGTATTCCTGTAATTTTTGTTTACATATGGACGATTGCATCAACGGTAAAGCTAAGTGCGTAGGTTCTATTGGTGGACGTATTTAACGTCAGGATCAATAAAGGTTGCCGACCTTCTTGTAATGCCACAAATGGTTGAAGCGTGTGTAATCAATCGACATCAACACCCTCCTGTTAGCCTCCTTACCTTACACACTATCCTCTTCTAGGATTTATCAATTTTTCATTGGTCTTATCTGTAAACCCAATTACAATTCCATAAAGAATCACATTTGTAATTTAATTTAAGATTGTGCTGATTTTTTTTTAACTATTATTAACTTTTCGATATTTAATGTCGATAAATGAGAAATAAAACACATTTCTTTCTATCCACATTGAGTAACCAAGACGGTTCAAAAAAATATACAGAAGATTGAATGAGAGCGCAATGTGGACCTATATAAGTTTAGTGTATCACCAACATGGTTAAATGTGAATGTAAGGTAGACCTATATAAGTTTAGAGAATCACCAACATGGTTAAATGTGAGTGTAAGGTACACCTATATAAGTCTAGTGAGTCAACAACATGGTTAAATGTGAGTGTAAGGTAGACCTATATAAGTTTAGTGAATCACCAACATGGTTAAATGTGAGTGTAAGGTGGACCTATATAAGTCTAGTGAGTCAACAACATGGTTAAATGTTAATGTAAGGTAAGTCCTACATAGGTCTAGAGAGTCACCAACATTGTTTAATGTGAGTTTAAGTTGGTCTTACATAGGTCTAGAGAGTCACCAATATTGTTAAATATGAATATAAGATAGCCCTGTATAGGTCCAGTCAGTCGTCGGCATGGTTAAATGTGAGTGTAAATTAGCCCTATATTAGAGTCACCAACATTGTTAAATGTGAAAGTAAGGTAGTCTTATATAAGTCTAGGGAGTCGTCAACATGGTTAAATGTGAGTGTAAGAGAGTTCTACATAGGTCTAGTGAGTCACCAACATGGTTAAATGTGAGTGAAAGATAGTCCTATGTAAGTCTAGATAGTCGTCATCATGGTTAAATGTGAGATTAAGTTAGTCCTATATAAGTCTAGGGAGTCGTCAACATGGTTAAATGTGAATGTAAGATAGTACTATATAAGCCTAGAGAGTCGTCAACATTGTTAAAAGTGAGTTTAAGATAGCGCTGTATAAGTCTAGTGAGTCGACAACATGGTTAAATGTGAATGTAGAAGCTGCTTTTGTGTTTTCAGAAATTGCCACTAGAGTTCTCCACCGGATGGAGTGTAAAATAAGCTTACAGCCTATTTAATGGCGGCATACTAGCCCATTTCTTTATTACCTATTTCACGATAAAACAAAACAAATTCTCAACTTTTTTGATTCTGTTAACAATAATTGGGTAAAACATGAAGTATTATCCCAAAAGAAATATCATTTATCGTATTTTTAAAGAGAAATTTTTTTTCTTGCTTTAATCGAAAGTTTATCAAATACCTATGGGAGAAATGTTGAAAAAAAAATTTTAAATTAATTATTTCTATGCAATTATCACGTTTGAAGTAGTGGCCAATCAGAATGCAGTACGGTTGCAGACTGTGGGCGGGCCATGCCCACCTCTAGTTTAACCACGCCCCGTCCAATGAAAGCCAGCTATGGGCTGGGTCAAAGCGTATTAACAATGGTGCTACAATACTTTTCACTTATTTTTCTATTTCTTTCATTATTTTCTCATATTTTATTAACTTTTTGGTTATTTTAGAAGTAATATTAATCTATTGAGTAGATATTGAGAAAAAATGCTAAAAATTATTCAATAAAAAAAATCATTCTCATTTTCATGAAATTGGTCATAAGTTAAGATCGTTTTCGAATAGTTATCGCCAATATTTGACAGTTACACTTCACTTTCTCATGAAAAGAATCTCTTATGAACACTCACATGACTTTTTCTTACCATAATTTACGAATATAATTGAATGTTCTTGCATCTTAGAATTGCTTAATAAAGAGATCAATTTAATAATAATGTTGACAGAATGCGTCACATTCCTTCTGAACCAAACTGTTAATTAAGACAAAATTACAAGCCAAACTGACATTTAAGCTTAAGAACGCCATTAGATTAACTTCAAATGAATCCGTTTGGCAAATTCACA
Organism: Rhodnius prolixus; assembly: GCF_049639745.1. Taxonomy (NCBI): domain Eukaryota; kingdom Metazoa; phylum Arthropoda; class Insecta; order Hemiptera; family Reduviidae; genus Rhodnius; species Rhodnius prolixus. Next base: position 8,833,712 of record NW_027411603.1, on the reverse strand, counting down.
GTAAATTATAGGAAAAGCCTTTCTTTAAAATTGCACTTACGGGGTATTGATATGCTTTCTTCTTGGAAGTTTGGTTAGAAATTTAATAATCAAATACTTAGAGGTAGTAAAACCTTAAAATATCTAAAATGGAAGTTTAGAAAACCTTACTTAGACCCCCTCTTAAATAAATAAAGTTGCTTGGATAAAAACAATTGTTATAAATGTAATATTCCTACATGTGTGTAGAGTGTAAACCAAAAAATGAATCGATTCACGAAATAATCGCTTATTTACTGTAAACTGATTCCATAATGTGATTGGCTGCCTCTCTGAGTAAAAGTTCTAAAACCTTGGGAGTTGCACTAAACGAAAATCGTGTAGGGTATGAAAATTACGGGAATTACCGGAGTTCTTGTAAATTAAGGATGAAATTTACTTAGAGAGATGGCACTAGAAGGACTGTTAACATTAAGGACATATCAGTTTTAACTTATAATGCTAAAAATAATGAATTTATGGCTCCATCGTCATAAAATGTAGTAAGAACTTGGGGGCTTTATAATTATGAAGTGTCAGCCCAGCTTTAGTCTTACTTACAAGAACTGTGATCCATTGCTCATGATGCTAAGAACAAGAGAATGTGGACATAGAAATAAAATCTCATTGAACGAATCTTTACAAACAAACCTTGGTGTACATTGGTGAGAAAAATGTATTAGGGTACATAGAACTCGTACAGCAACTATCCCAATACCTTGCAACGACGAAGTTTTGATGAATACCGGAACTTGATGTGGCAAAGCCTCTCCATTAACCTAAATTGATATCCATTGATTGAGGAAAATAAGCCGATATTAGTTTTAGAAGTAAATAAAAAAGCCGATAGTGAAGTGATAACTATCAAGGTTAATAGAGGAAAAAACGAAAAAAAAATTAGTTGTTTGTTGTAACTTTCTCTTAAACGACACTTGTCATTTCCGTTTAAAAAAATTTAAAGAACAAAAAAATTTAAAAATCCTTGAAAACTAATCGATATGCTATAAAATACGTTGTAGTAGTTGGCCAGGAGACCTAGGGACTCAATTGTCTTGAAAACTGAAAGCATGGTAGGTTTCGACGTTACCAACTTCTTGATACACTACCTCAGGAAGTGAAGAAAACGTCAAAATGGTAAAGTTTACGGTTAAAAAAAAAGAAGATTTCTTTACCCGTTGTAGCACGTCTTGACTGGTTTCACTATTACGACCATCATCAGAGGTACATAAATCAATTTGATGTAGAGATTCGACTTCACTTCATGTTTCCATCTCTCGTTCTACACTTGCTGATTCAACTTTTCAAGTCTTAAGGATTGTTGTGACTTCTGTCCTAACTTTTGAGGTACTGAATGGTCAGTGTTGGATCAGTTCTTTTTTCGGTGTGAGTCCAGCAAATGGGAGACGGTAATGTAAGTAAAGTTGAAATCTCTACCCCAACGTGATTAATCTAGTGATTAATCTGATAATGAATGAATGAGTTCGAAACCGGTCAGTGATACAATAAACAGGCATCAATTAATCTTAGAATGCTTTTGGTTAATGAAGAGCCAATAGATAGCCGCACATGTCCAGCGCTGTTCGGTATTGGTATCAAGATTAAGTAGATAATGTTGGAATAATTGATTTTAGGGAATATTGAGGTGCGGTCAATAAATTCACAAATTTCTTTACATATCAACGTTTCGGTAAATCTATTACACCTTCTTCAGGGTCTGTACAAAAGGAAATATTTGTATCTATAATGTTGACGTCACATGTTTTTATTGCAATAGAAGAAAAAAAGCAATAAGTTTACATCGTAAAATCATCAATATATTCCAGACATTTCATCAGTTGAACTAGTTTAGTTTTTTAAATTACTGGCGACTCGGTAAGTTTATTTTAAAAAAAAAACACTGCTCGTTTTTGCAGCCATGCTAAATGCAAATATAACAGCTGCAAACAGAGGAGGGTCTGCTCATTGTTTCAAACATTCATGCCAACTATTGAATAAGCGCGAGCCCGAAGCATTAACCAACTGTCGCGTGATCTAGATGTACGGATAAGGGCATTGCTCCAGAGCATTATGCCGCTGAACTTCCAAAAAAGGGCAGATCATTTTCTCGTCAATTTTATTATTCCTTCAATTTCATTCTTTCTTCATTGAAGTAAACTTTATTTCACGTAATTCATCTGCAGCCCATTGAATCAATTTCTTGCAAAAGTAAAGTTTTAATCGATTTTCTCTTAGAAATGTCAAGGGCCATTTAAATGCCAGTAAATTGTTCCTTTTTATTGATAACATAATTTCTCAATTTAATACAATTTAAGGCAGTTCTTAATTAAGTTTAATATTTAATATTAGAACTTTTTTTCTCCTTCAATTCCAGTAAAAATAAAACGAGCAATAGAATTAATTAACGAAGAATCGTTTATAAATAAAGTACAATCGTTTGAGAACAATTTCTTGTAGAATAATTCACTTTAAGGATTAAACATTACAAGCTTGTTAACATCCTTAAGATTGTCTATTAAAATTTTGTTGCAACGGACGGTTTGTACTTAAAAAAAAGAAGAGTTTGTTGGTTTCAATATTTTATGTTCACTGAGTTACCCACAGAAGGGGGAAGGATTGGCGAATATTGGATTACCACGCGAAGATCACCAGCTGCTAGTCCGCAAGATTTTCTGTTGCTAGGGGTTTCTTTCAGCTTACTACCCGGTGATGGACAGTGTTGCCAGTAATCGGTGGCCGGTAGGGCTCTGAAAAAAAAAAAAAACTCCGGGTTATGACTTAAGGATGTTGACTTGCCTTAAGTCCAAGTGCAGTCCGAGAAAAACGTTCTGTTCTACCAATTATTTATTGTTTTCTTTGGTTCGATTTTTTGATTTTCATTAATATCGATCATGATGTAAATTGTCTATTCAAAAATTTTCTTTAGGAAATGTATATGCTGTATTATATATTCCAAAACGGGAAGGAAGGTCATTGTTGCGTGCTATGAGAGCTAACTGCCACTCGATCCTTGCGATATATACATTTATACAACAACAAGAACATTGTGGTTGGCGTAGTTGTTTCTAACCGGTAGGTGAATGCACTCTGCATTTAGACAGCGGCATTTATTTTTTTTTCAATTCATATTATTTAATATATCTTGCATTTTTGTACTATAATTAGATTCATAATCAATGCACTTTACATTTCTTTGCCAAGTTTTATTATAGTTTGGCAACAGATTGAAAGTGTAAACTAATATAGTTTATTATAATTTTAAAATTGAAGAAAAACCAGGACGTGCGTTTCTTGTATTTACTCCTATGACAGGCTTCAAAGCAGTTGAGAGAGATCTTAGATGTGTTCCGGGACTGTGTTTCAGTTCTAGTTTATCTTTTAGCTTTTATTTGACTGAAAATAAGACGCCACGATAGCCGAGCGGGGTTAGATGCTAGATCCCGCAACGCTAAGATGTGTTACCGGTATAGTGGGTTCGATTCCCGGCCTCTAGGTCTCTTTTTTTTGCGTTTATTGTGCTACAATCAGCGCGTTAGCGCTATAAGTAACAATGATAACAGTGAACAGTAGAAGTAAATGAGTGGAGAAGTTACCGCAGTGGTAACACTCCTAAACATTAAATGGTTAGTCACTCTCTTCACTTGAGAAGAGATCACGAGGCCACTGTCTTTTAAAACGTCTTGTCCGGGTTGTCAGGAAGAGTTCTAGAAGAAAGATTTTGAGCTAGAAGATTTATATGAGATTGCAGGCTAGTAGTAGCTATTATGCATTACTTCGTAGTAGCTATTAATGCATTACTTCGTAGTAGCTATTAATGCATTACTTCGTATTAGCTATCAATGCATTAAGCTATCAATGCATTACTTTGTATTAGCTATTAATGCATTACTTCGTATTAGCTATCAATGCATTACTTCGTAGCAGCTATTATGCATTACTTCGTAGTAGCTATTAATGCATTACTTCGTATTAGCTATCAATGCATTACTTCATATTAGCTATCAATGCATTACTTTGTATTAGCTATTAATGCAATACTTCGTATTAACAATCAAAACTTGGCACAAAAATAATAATTAATAACAAAATTAAAAAACTTTTAATTCACTTGCCCCATTTATGGACACATCCATCCCCTTGGCTTTTCCAAGATGGGACATTCTCTGTTTCCTTTCACAGATATCCTGTTAATGTTTCTCAAATTGATGGGGGGCTCCCTTAACATGCATTTCATGTTAAAATTCAATTTCCTTTACCAGAAGTTGTCTGAAGAGTTGTCCAGTAATATTAATTTATTTTAAAAACGTAAAGGCTATTATTTTTGATTCGCTGCACACGTATTTTAATAGATTTAAATGAACTTTGCATATGGCTATAAAATAACGAAATTATAAAATAGAAATGTGTAATGGTAGCTAAGCTGAAATATAGATTTATATTACAGAGGAAGAAGACGTTGGGGATATGACCAGTGGTTAATTATGAATGAAAAGAACGTGTAATTTTAATAAATTGAAGGTTCAGTCGGTTTGATAATTCAGCTGCGGAATATATAGGCGGTTCAGAAGGTGACTGACATCTGCACCACAGACACACTATAACATTATCCTGTTATATCCATAACTTTACTTTTCTTTGTAGTAGTGGTATGAATTTTTATAACCCCGCAAGAGCCCAAAAAAAAGTCTGGTTTTCGCCCAGAGCCTAGGCTGTTTGCGTGTTTTTTTGTTTTGGTTATGTTTATTTGATTCTTCCGTTCTTAAGGAGAGGACACTGAAATGCTGCAGAAGAGGCGTCGTGACCCAAATACTTGGTTCCATTTTTTCACTCTGGGCGTTCCCATTTTTCGAAAAAAGGAAAAAAAACGGGCAGAAAGATTAGACTTAGTAAGTAGTTGCGATGTCGCCGGAATTACGGGAAGGTACAATGTCTGAAACAGAATTACCTGAATCGCAATTGCAACTCCTTAGCGACCTGTGGCTCAATTTTGATCAAGAAATTCAGGACTGGGTTCTCCCTGGTAGGATCTGAACTAAACTCTAAATATTAATTACTGTTTTATGCGAATATATTTTTTGTTTTATCTTTTGCAATGGTACAGATTTTAGATTTTGAATGCCTAGTACCTGAATTTTTCGATCAAAATTGAGCAACAGGTCGCTAAGGAGCAGATGCAGTTGAGCTAGAAGCCTTGGTTCAGTTATGTGTTTGAATATCAGCCAACAGAATGTGCCTCTTTATTAAATAACTTTTTAAGTTTTTTGAGATCTTCTAAGAGAATTCAAGATTGTCTTTTTTTGATCTATAAGTAAAAGAAAAATTTAAAAAAAATATAAACTTTAGAGCGGACATTTAAGATACGTATGTATGTAATTTAAATCTAATATTTATTACCATAAAATATTCCAGTGTTCTTTTTTTGCAATCTATTTCTTAAATTACCATATGTTGGTAATATTATATACCGAATGAAATTCAAGTTCACTAGAGAAATAGTCAAAAAAGAGGAAGTCCAAATTCTGTGTCTGTGTGTATGTGTGTGTGATATTGTTGTTGTGCTAGTTCGGTGTCATGGAACACTGCGTGCTCTCTGTCTTAACCAGCCAAAATAGACAATAATTAAAGTGTGGAGTGTGATGGTTAAAACCAAAGTAGGTTTTATGTACATCTCATTTCTGATGTGCGTATATGTATATTGCTGTACTTGTGTCTTGTCTGTGTTCGTTTCGTTATAACGGTTTCATACTTACTACCACTAACCACGTATACTCGTATATACACACATACTTTGAACCCGATTCAGCGCCTAAGTTTCCTCACAGACATTGTATTCGTCCTTCTCTAGCTTCTCCTTCGTCTTGGACATTCTTCTTCTCTATCTCTATAATTATTTACTACAAAAAAATAATTATTTAATAATAAGTTCGCTGGAGAAAGAACTACGTGTCTGTGACTTCTTGTATCATTTATTAACTATTTATTTAAAAGAAAAGTTGTTTTTGTAATTTTTCTTTAACATTCTATTAACCCTCGATTTCGGCCATCTTGCAGATTTTGTTATTGGATTTTTGACCGGAAGTAACCACCCGTTTTTTTGTAAATGAAGGAATTTTTGAGGTCTCTTAAGCACACAAACGGAAACGTATTCATTTCTGTTCCACAAAGGGGCTCTATACTTCCATCTTTGAGTTCCGATTTTATTTATCATATTCATAAAAACCTTTCATTGAGTCCTAGAATGATGACCTCGATCTGATGATGTTGCCAACAACAAAAAACTTTTTTCTGCAAAAAGTCGGCTCAATAACTAACACTTGACTAAATCCACCGAACTGGATGACAGGACATGTGAGCGTGATGGAAATAAGAAAGCAAACATTCTGGCAAGGGAGCCGCTGTATCATGCCTCTCTTCACGGGATCTGAAGCCATAGTGAAGGTTCTTCCTATGGCTCTTGAAAGTCCGGTGGAAGCAAGTAGGAGCGACTGGCCTTACCCAGTCGCCAATTTGCGCTGGCTGTGGTGAGTCCAATGAAACTGTGCGGCACTTTGTAGGAGGTGTGTCCAGTTTATTCTAAAACTAGATTTCTCGTCTTCGGGAGGTTAAATGATCCCTATACTGGAGATTGTGGCATCCATCTGGTAATCTTTACCAGAACTCTCTTGGTTTATTCCAGTGCTCTGTGGCGATTCAAGTCGCCATGCTCCCTAGTGTCCTGTCACTACTTTATTAGTTTATTGTATTGGCATTTGGCAACCTTTAACCGGATTTTGGCAACCTAAAGCCCCGGTATCTCTCATGAGATGATGGGTGGGCGGGGAACAATGGGCATTTTGGATTGGCTGCGTTCCTTTCCCTTTTTGGTGAAATCGCCAGTCTACAAGTAGGAGCCGCTCCTAGGACTGATGCTTAGTCATGGCATTGTTCTTTCCGAGTAATTTTAACCTGAAGAGCGAAAAAAAAATAGATTGTGGAATGTGTGGAATATATCCTCGCAGGGCTTTATCGCTTAGGGTGGATTTGTGAAAAAGCTAGAACTCGAACCACGGCAATATTTGCAGATATTGTAAATAAAAAGTCAAGAATTAATGCACCGCGGATTACGCTGACTTTTTAATGCACTTTAAATGGACCACTTTAAAATGTGGGCAATGCAGCCAACGCAATTTTGGATTAGTTCTTTTTTTTTTCTCTCGACGCTAGAAAGTGACGACTGATTCCTCAAAATGATTTGCGTTTTTTGGCAGATAAATTGCACAAGAGAAAAGAAGAATTATACACCCACAATTTAGCTGCTTCCATTTTGTTCAATAAATCAAATTGTGGAGGGGGTAGTGCGCTTAACTCATTATTAACCTCAATAAATGAATTCTCTATTTTTTCCTTAAACATCTATATACATGTGAAATGAAAGAGTCGCAATTGTGTTGCATGTAGGACTAAGTAAGGACTTATTAAAAAAAAACCGTTTCCTTATGTATATTAATGATTTCCGTTAGCCTGCATATAACCTCCCTCTTTTTTTTTGTTCAAAGTATGTGCGGTAAGTACACTGTAATTTTCAACACTTATTGTGAGTTAGTGTTACATAAACGATCAAACGCAGTTTGAGGGGGGATGAGCGTTTGGAAAAAAAAAAGAGGATCTTGAAATTGCGAATTCAAGAAGTCGTATTTGACTTCCTGTTTCCACAAGAATAGTTAGCAAGCTTCTTACAATTTCATTCTCGACCGAATGAATTCTAGACTAAGCTTAACTTATACGTTCCAGGATAACTTAATGTGCATTTCTTAACTGTTTAAATAACAAATCAATATTGAGTTTTATTCTGTAAAAAGAGGGCGGAGAAAGTAAAAAAACATGTTATTTAGTACATTAGTAATTCATAAATAATTACGTAGGGCTCCCAACTAGTCAGCTAACTGCCCTAGCATGGAGGTAGCCCTTCTTGGAGCACCTTTCCTATTGTTCCACATTTTGTTTTTTACCCATTTTGTTAATTATTCATTCTGTTTTCTATCCGTAAATCTGTCACCATAGTGACTAGTAAAGGTCGATATTATTGCTGCTTTCTGTCTCATTTCCTCCGTAATGTTGGGGGCTTTTCAAGTTTAATTGTATTGAACTTTTCTATACTTCTCTCTAATTCATATTGCTATTGAAATATTTGAAGTATTTGAAGCAGTTCTTTTATTTTGAAACAAATTTTTTCCAGGTTTTGATTTTAGGATCCTCTAAAATCTGTTTGGTTAGGTTTCCCTCAATAGTTCCTTTTCAGTACTATCGATAGTCAATTGCTTTTTGTTTGAGTAAAGTAAGTGAAGTTATCGTATATTTTTTCCAGGTAAATTTGATTTTATGGTCCTCTAAAATCTGTTCTCCGTATCTCTTCTTAGGTTTGGTTAGGTTTCCCTCAATAGTTCCTTTTCAGTACTATCGATAGTCCATTGCTTTTTGTATGAGTAAATTAAGTGAAGTTATCGTCTATTTTTTCCAGGTAAATTTTATTTTAGGGTCCTCTAAAATCTGTTTGGTTAGGTTTCCCTCAATAGTTCCTTTTCAGTACTATCGATAGTCCATTGCTTTTTGTATGAGTAAAGTAAGTGAAGTTATCGCCTATTTTTTTCAGGTAAGGGCTTAACGTCTTAACGGCTTAACCTCTTAGATGTGATGGTCAGAGGCGGAAGCGATTATTTTACAATTTTTTCTATCAAATCAAATAATACACAAGATTCTAACTGGGGATCACTTGGTCTCAAGACAAGATAATCCCGTGAGATTATCAGGAGAATTGTAGGCTCAGAAATGAGCCTGAGGCAGATGATAGCCTTTGTAGGTTCTGTTAAGAGGAGGACAAGGAAACGGCACTACAGTGTTGTGTCAGTGTGAGGGGCTTGTCTGGGCTAAGGATGTTTACTTCTCGGGTAGGAAAAAAACCAAGGCCTGAGGAGTTTTACCCTGGAGTCGCTCCCCAGAATTAAGAGACTGATTAAACGGACGGGTCTCTGAAGTGGTGGGAGCCACAATAGATCCACTGGGTCGCGGTAGGCGTAGGCCTTTAGCCATCCTATTAGAATCTAATCTAATCTAACTGGAGATTACCCACTTACAAAGCCAGGGTTTAATAACCCCTAAAATGACACCCGACATACATTTTATATTATACAGCAGGGTTAAATGTGATGCTAAAACTTGAAGGAAATTCTACCATCAGAAGTACCAGTTTACTGAGATTAGATTTTTCACTTTTCCAAGATTTTTCCCGGAAATACCCTCCTACGTTTTTCTCTATACTTCCTATAAATATTTGCAGATTAATAATTTTCATAGTTATGGAAAATTAGGACATTTTGTGGAAGGGTAAAAGTGAATGTTATTTCAATATAATGGGCTTCTTTTTTCCTGCTTTAATCTTGAAAATGTTAATAAAAATTAAATATGTTTTAAAATTTCGAATTCGGAAAAATTTATGTTTAATTTTCGATAAGTTATCGTAAGAGAAAGCTACGTAAGTGTTCACATCTTTATTATTATTATTATTATTTAATTAGAAAAGAAATTTGTAAATAAATACGTGATCATGAAATTAAAGTTTAAATTTGATTAGTTAATAGTGCAGTAGAGCTTTTAATTTGATCGCTCTTTTAAAGTGCAGTTTCACCGTATAAAACTTTTGATTGCATTCACTTAATTATTAACTCTCTTTGCTGTTAACAATTTCCTTGATTAACCAATAATTTCAAACAGAAAACTATAAATTAAAGTTAACTACCTTGTTTTTCTTTTTGGTCTCTACAAGTTCTCTTTATTTCGCCACTTCTCCTTTTTAAGTTATAATTTAAGCCTTCCTTTTTTTTAAGTCAAATTGTTAATAGCGTTTAGCTCCTTTTTATGCAACATTCGCCTTGTTTAATTTCCACTGCTGTTATTCATTTTAACTTCTGGAATCCTGTGAGAAAACCTCTAATCATAGAGAGTTATTAAATTTTCTCTGATCTTTAGTACAAGTTTATGGAAGAGAGATGAACAGAAATTACATTCAGTTTATCTTCGTCAAGCTTTCCCCATCTACTACTAAATTAATTTATAGTTTTATTCTTTTAATCGAAAAACTGGTATTACGCACACATAACTTAGTCCATTTCCGGCTCTCAGATTTGGGGCTGGGCCTGTAAGCACCAACTGGAAGTGTGATTTTACAGAAAAGTCTTTATTTTCAGTTGTTCTCTGATTTCCCCGACAACGATTTAGGTTTTATTGTTTGGAATATACTGGACTCAAATAACAGCCCAATCTTACTTGATATCAAACGGAGTCTTTTATGAGGTTCTCAAATGGATGGCCAACTCTAACGTGTTCCACTAGTAAATGTTTAGTTGTATCATCTGCTAGTAGTAAGGAAAGTTAATCATAATTATTTTTATTCATGCATCTATTTAAACAAGAGCGTCCAGCCAATAGCCAATCAAGGTTTTCAATTTTTCTTAATTTTCTCAAAATATTCCCTTTAGATTTCCTCTTTATAGAGACCGTTAATTGTTTAGGTTAAAATATCGGAACAATTTTAATATTTTATTTCATTTTACCATTTCTTGTATTTTTTTTTAAATATTTACTTATTAAATTTCTATTACTTTAAACGAAATGGGTATTTTTTCGGGATAAATTTTGGGCGGGGATGTTTGTGGCCTATGGTAACCACAACTTTAGGCAACTAGATGCTGCTCCTTCACTCTACTAAAACCATCTTCTAAACATAATCTACTTTTTTCATACTAAAAATTTAAATAACATTTCAGAATATATATTATATTAAGAATATTGGAGAGAATACCTGTTGAAAATATATCGACTGGTAACTTTATTCTTTTCATAAAGTAACCAGTTAGTAACTTTATTCTTTTTTCATAAAGTAACCAGTTTGCCATTTTATTCACCATTGGAGTGTACCTTCTTCCTTTCTCTAAGGGGGCTTCCGCTTCTTCTACCAAGCCTTTTTTACAAAGTGAAATATTCTTCTATTACCTTGTCACTTTCAATATTCCTAGTTATTTATATACTTATTGAATTTCATGTATTTTTTTTTTTTATATATATATATATTTTCTTCAGTCGTCACAAACACATCTTTATATATTCCAGTTATAACAGTTTTGAAATTTTATTCATTTCCCTTTTTACTATGAAAACATCAAACAACGTTACATTTCCCTGTTTATTGCATACATTCTATAAATATGTACAATATATAATTTTTTCTTATATCATCTTGTAATACGCATATATTTAACTATATACATATATACAAGGAAAGTGCACCAAGGAAAATAAGATCCCTTAGAAGTAAGACGATTTTCTTATTGGATGATTTGCTAGTGAGATCATGGTAAAATCGACTGCAAGAAAATTATTCTGAACATTCCTCTTTCAAAAACAATTCTCAACTCCTACACTGACGTCACTGGAATTATTACTTTTAACTCGCAACCCTAGACTCGGCAACCCAGAACCCCTATTAACCTCGTATTAATTTTTTTGAAAATGTAATTAGGTTGGCAGAACTGGATAAAATATCTTTAATTAGTTTCGGATTTTTCAATCCATGATCAGAGATAGACTAATCAGGTTGTGTGTAGAGAGCTCCACTTTATTTATGTTGTTTCCATTTCGTACAACATGTACTGGACTAGTCATTTGGTTTGGACTTGCTTTAAGTATAGATTAGATCTGGATCGGATATTATTTATATAAATTTATAAGTGAATTGCCACCAAAAAGGAAATCGACCAAATTTACTGTTTTCTGCCATAGTTTTTCCTCAGAATTTTTCCAAGTTATCTGCTTATTTACGCGTTATTTATTCATTTTTATTGATTTCCGGAGACAGAGTTTACATTAATGCTCCCAATAATGTGTCATTTTGGATAATTGTACAGTTCTAACACTTACCAAAATTTCATTATGATACGTCTAACCAAAAAGTGCCAAGCATGAAGAGTATCAGCTTTCCGCAAGTTAAGCCTTTTTTTTCTGTTGCAATAAGGAGGAAAGTGTAGTTTAGTTCTGAGGGGGAGCTAGTGACGTCACCTTTCTATATTTTATAACGGTGAAATTATTTATTCTAGTATTTTTTAAATAGTTATTTAGTTACTATCATTATTACATAGTGCAACCAGTGCAACATTCAAATTGAAATTTAAATATTAATAAATTTTTGAATTTATATTCCTATTTCCTTTATATTATTAATTACTTCCGGCTTGTCCACTTTTAATTGTTTCGCTCATAAGTAATTAAAAAGGAGCGCATTTCTCCTGCTGTGATTTCTCCTGCTGACAGTTTCTTTGATTACAGGATGGGTGGAACAATTATCTCCAGCTGCTTCATTGTCTGATGCGTGCTCCTGGAGATCGGGCACACCGTCACCGCCGCTCAGTGAATCAGCGCCTAACTGGCTGTCCGCTTCCGACGAAGGCATTGTACTTGATGATGATTTCGATGAACTTCCTAAGAAAAAGAAGGCGGTGAGTACAATATTTGTTTTTGTTTTTATTATAAATTATTGCAATATTATTGAATAACATGTACAACCTGTTTGTATAGAAAGTTATTTCCGGGTCAGTAAAATTTCCCTTTTTTGCTAAAATAAGTTGGAAAAGATTTTTCTATTTTAGATCTTCTAGCTAGTTTTCCTCTGTCAGACCCTCGTCGAACTTGAAATTTTTTCTTTGCAAACCAATCTTCTAATTGAATGTCGAACGCCTTTTTTTTTTTTTTTTTTAGCTGTCCCATTTCTCTTTTCTAAAGATTTCTCCTTCAACAACTGAGCGGGGCGCCGAGAAAGACAGTATTAGTGAGAAAGAGAGGGTTCTTCTATGCAGTAGCGGTGTGAGTGCTCGTGATCTCCTATCTAGATTACTTCCTTAAAGAATTTGGGCACACGTCGACAGGACATTTGAATGTGTCTAGATGAAATTTTAAAGGCGACTGTTGCGATATCTTCGGTAATGTGTGAGGCAAATGATTTTGCTAAATTGTAGAAACACTATTTGTTTCTAGCTGTTAAACCTTTACACTTACAATTTCCAAGCGCCCTCCCCAAAAAAAAGTCTTAATTATTACTTTAATACCTTTATCAAAGAGCCCTTTAAAATGAGTCTCATGGCTCCTTAGATTGGGTTGCGCTGTTTGCGAACCCTAAACCCAAATAGTTGCATTCACATCAACTAGGACTGCAGACTTCGACAATAATTGTATTGAGTAAAAGTATTGTGAATTGATAAATGAGTTGTGGGGTCGTTCCTTGAATTGGCAATTCAAGATCACGGCTACAAGATTAAAAATGGCCGATATCGATATCAAGTTTAAGCTATATCCTTTGTGCAAGGAAATTTTATAACGTTATCTTTTTTTTATTATCCCTAAAAACGTTTCTAATCTTAAATTAACAAATAGGAAATTAATTCCATCGATATATTCCATAAAATATAAAAAGTAAAACGTGGCCAGATAAAGCAACACAAGTGATCACCTTGTACATGGCAAGGTTATCTATCTACAGGTTAATAAAATATAATTGTGTTGTAAGTATAGTGTTTTGTAGGTCATTTCCCTTGCATTGACATATATTCATTGTGCATACACCTATGTTACAAATCTGATCTATTAACATCTTCTTTTTTTTTTTTACAAAATTAATAATATTAACTTCAATTATTACTTGAGCTTGATACTGTGTAATGAAAATTTCAATTGCCCCGGCAACGAGAAAATAAGATGGATGAACGTGAGAGGAGTTATCATCAGTAATCGGTGGAACTTTAATAATGAGTCAATTATTAACCGACATCGCCGAATAAATCGTGTGGCTTGTGCCGATTCAATGGACGGTTGACATTGTCTGGGAGTGTAAAAGATGGAAGTTGGTCCTATGAAAGGGTTAGGATGTGCGCAAAGACGAAAGTGATAGATACTTCTTGTATCGGGCGGTGATTCGGGTCTTGGAATAAGAGGAACTTTTAGATCGGAGTGAATAGTTCTGATAGAGATGTAGGTATGGAGTATTAGTTTTAATTAGAATTGGTGACAACAAAGTTTGGAGTCGGTAGATGTTGGAATGTTTGAATGAAACTACAGTTTGAGCCCATAACTCCAAAATGAGTGTTTAGCGTCAATTATTGATCGTCTCTCAAAGAGTTTTGCGAATAGGAAGTACAGTCCGAGATATTAGTACAACGAAGTACAGTTTGATTGTAGTAAACAGGTCTGAGAGTGGACTTTTAACAACTTTCATTCTCTTCTAGAGGATTTAAATGTAGTGAGAAGTTGATTGGGACTGGGTCTGAATTTTGAGGGGAAAATGATGACTATGTCTGGATGATGGAATTGGAAGGTTTGATCTTGAATAGAATTTGGTCCAAGAATGCTTCCCAGCTTTCACAGGCGTAATGCGGAATTTTAAATTAGATTTGATTTGACGTTTCACTTGTTAACATAGCAGTCTTGACATTTCTCACTTCAATTGAGCATTGTTGATATTCACATTTCTTCATGGAACAAGCTAGCACTAAAATCGGCCCCGGATGTTGAAGAGACGGTGTTAGAAGCAAGCATACTCTACTTAGTCCACTCAGATCTTCCTTTTAGATTCCTCAAATTCTTTTACAAAAAAAACAATGCTACTAAATAACTTCTTCCATTTTGTGGACTTGCCATCATATCCTGTGCTCTTCTCATACTTCTAATATATCCGGCCTTGTAAATAGTTTACAACTTCTAGGATACAGACCAAGATTAGCCGGATGGTCTCATAACGTGATCTTTTCTGGACGGGACACTCCTGAAATATCCCTGTAAAAACTATCACTCTCACAAAAAGCCTAAAGGTAAAAATGTAAATGTCATTTTTGCTTTTTTCTTCTTTTCGATTTTTATTATTAGAATATTTATTTATTATAGCTTGCAATAAAATTAAAAGTCCGTTGCATAAATAACCTTGAATTTAGCCCAAAATAAATAATGTTTTAGACCTTGAAATGTATAAACAGACAAAATGAACTAACACGAACGAACATGCTTGCGCCTCATGATTTTTTTATTTATTTATTTATTTATTTTTTTGTATTTTTACATTTTTTATTTTATTGCCCTTAATTAATAAATTTTTATAGCGCCAAATAATAAATAAATAAATAGATCGCGCCACTGTAGTAAACATTTGTTGGCTGAAATATTAAGGAAGTTGATAATGCGGTTATGTCCGCAGTGCGCTGGGTAATATCGTGGATTTTATTCGTCGTAACAAGCATGTTTATTGTATACTTTAGAACCTTCATCCATCACCATAGGCATCATAATAATCAGTTAAGTGTAGAAATTTCGATTTCACTTATGTTTCCGTCTCACATTACACTTGCAGGCTCAGTGTAGTTATACTCGTAGATAGATCTACAGGTATAAACAATCGATAAAACCATTTTTAAAGATAAATGTTTCGAGAAAATCGGTAAAAAAAAATCGATTCCATCAAGAGGCGCCTCCAGTAGATCGATTTTGATCAAAACCTTTCTGTAGATCGTAACAGAATATCATAAATTTTTTTCCGCTCTCTCTCTAACCAATGTTTGCAACATGATTATAATAATCGAGAGAGTTAAAACAAAAATTAAAAATACCAGTACAAATCACCTCCATGTTATATCTATCTGTGAGTGACATTTAGGACAACAATTATTCGCAACAGGATAACTATTAAACATATAATGATAATGTATAATTTAATAACGAGCGTGGGAAAATGCAACCAAGAAAAAAATGATAATGGTGTAGATTCAATGGAAAATGACATGGTTGCTTGGCGATAAAGATAAGAACCTTCGTTCCTTTGAATGTATAGTTTTAATTTTGTATAAATCATAGTGATTACAGCGATCATCCTGGAATAGAAGACCAAAATAGTGTGTGTGGTGAATCGGAAGGAAATAGTAACTCGCCACCTAGATATACAGGACACATAATATGTAATGCATGAAAAGTGCATATTGCAATGTGCTATTTTATTAATTGTTATTACGTTAACGAGGTCCATTACGTGTAGGGCTTACAATACCGAAGTAAAATCTGAATGCCGGTATTTGATATTTGAAATTTGAAATATCGGGATACCGGTATTAAAACCGGTATTATTAATAAAAAATTTACTAGTTATATTTTTACTTACATCAGATATTATATTGACTTGTTAACAAATAATTGCTGAAATCTAATAAATATTGTTCTGAAATGAGTAGATATTATTAATTTTATTACATAGAGAGTAGGAATAGATAGATAAAAAAATCGTGCAAATAAAAAAAGTACGTATTAAATTTTATGTTATATTTTACATATAATAGGCTCGCATGGCATTATGTAATTAAAGAAGCGAAAAATATAATTAATTGAAAGTATTTATGAAACAATATTAATAACTTGCGTTTTGTTTATTAAAGTATGCTCTTAAAAAACATAAACAATCAATCGTTTCATCATCAAGCGAGGACCGAATTTTCGTACAAATATAACCAGCCGCTGAAAAAGCTCTTTCTGATTCTACACTTGTCGGCACTATTGTCATTAAGAAATCATACACATTTTGTAAATACGTTCCTTTGGTTCCTGTTTTTTCAAAAAAAGTAATTTCATCTTTTATTTTTTGTTCCAGGAATTTTTTTAAACGCAGGCACGGGTGAAGTATTTAGTGTTACGTCTATTGCTGCCTGTAGTTTTCTCTTTAATGCGTTTACGTTTACCTTGTCAGATTCTAATATTGTTTCGTTACTAATTTGAAAAGATATTGGAAGGGATGTTTCTTGCACAACTTCCATATCTTCTGTATCTTCTAGATTTTCATGTGTGAGCCGTTTTGTTAAGCTTACAATTTTTTTAATGATTGTAAATTTGGATATGCGTTTAAATACTTCTACAACATCTTGTGAGCCTTTTTGCAGATACTGAAGTATTTGTGATAATTCAGTTCGTCGCAGTAAAATTCGAGATTTTAATGCTTCCAATAATTCTAATGCAATTGTAGATTTTTGCTGGGAAAGAGTATTTAACATAAATGTCAAAGAAGCGTCAGCCGTCAAAAGATCTGCATCTTTTCGGCATAATGCATCTACTGTTAATTTTACAGGAGTAAGAGCAGCAATAATTGAAGATAATAAATTAAATTCTTTATCTGAAAAATGATAAATTGTGTATAAATTCAATTTTTATCAACCAATGTAATACAAAAATACCGGTATTTTTACAAAAATACCGGTATTTTTACATAAATACCGGTTTTTAATTATGGACAAAAATCGTCCGGGATTCCGGTATTCGGGATCCCGAGATCCTGGTATTGTAAGGCCTAATTACGTGTGACCTTAGACAGGTTTGCCTCCTTACGTAATTGATGCGACCACTTGGCAACCAAAAAAACAAAATTAGTGTTCAAATTTTGTACGAATTTCGTGTACAATAAGCAGTGGTACCTCAATAAGCACCGTTCTTCCTGTTGTCTCCTTGCAAAGAAGAACATTTTGAATCGATATCTGTATCGATTCATCCGCCGTCCTCTTTAGTTTTTTATAACAATATTTGTATCAGTTACCCAGTAATTTAAAATAACTAATTTTTATCATCCTTAGAATCAATTTTTGCTCTTTTTTTGGACGCCCGGAGATTAAGGCAATTAGGAGAGTAACGGTACAAGTAGGGAGAGCTGTTACTGGAGATATTCCATTTCGGGAGCTATTCCACTATCGGATTACAGTTGCTCTTATCAAAAAATAAGTGAAGTTAGAAATTGAGTCAAGAGATGGCATTTCATCAATAACGTTCTTTCCCAGTCTCGATCCATTTCCACACATTACTATGTATCAGTCTAGCCTCGAAGTATTAGATTGCTGAGTAAAATCACTGCTAGAATTCGAAGATTTGAAAAAGACTTGGAAGATGTTGAAAGTTTTCACGGTTTACTTTACGCTGCTCAAGGGCGTGCACTACATCACGCTCAGTACATCTACTTTGCTGAGAAATCAATCTTCATGAAACATTTCGAATTACCTAATCTTGAATCCACCTGAAATTCGAAGAAGAGCCTCGAAGATAGCCGAATCTCTCTTTTTTTGTATCGCTTAACCGTGAACCTCTTCTTTTGATTTAAAAGACAAAAAAATCTGTACCCACTGTGATAATCTGTGCGCATATTAATTACTAGTCTAAAACAATAACCAAAATGGTTAATTATTTAAGAAATCCCTAATTTAGGACAACTAGCTGTAATTAAACTGTTTCATGAAAAGTGCTTACTGCTAAACGTTGTTTCTATTATATTTAGCTGTAACCTCTTTTAAAACAATATCGGAAAGTGACTAAAAAAATATTTTAAATTGAGCACAAAACTGTAGATAAGTTTTTATTTATCTTTACTTTTTACTTTCAAAAAAATAAAATAAATGACTAAATAACGAAAATGAGGCCATTAGGTCGCTTTAATTACGCAATATTTGCAAATGGATAAAATAAACATTCAGTTAGTTGTTTTCCAGCCAATATTTAGTTGTGACTTTTTGCAGACCCCTCCCAGAAAAAATGGGAAACTCTGCGAATTGTTTGTCCAATAATTTAACCCAAAAAAATATCAGCTATAGTGGTAACGTTTATAAGATTTGTCTTGCAAATTGTGATAAACTATTTTCACGAAAATATCGGAGGAAAATATTGGGCCTTATCTCTCACTTTTACTTATTAAGTTGCTAAAATTACAAGATTATTTTGCAAGTTTGTAAAGCTTCATTAGTACGGAGCCGAGTTGTTTTTGATCTTTGGAGTTGCACCAAAAGTTCTCCTTCTTTCAAATGATTAGTGACTTCTTGTAATCACCCTTAACAACTTGTGAGAAATAAAGTAATGCCTATTTTTTAAGGCGTGATTTACGTCCAACTACCAAATTGCGAGGGTCGTTTCAAAAGTCCGTGCAAAGTCAGAGAGATAGCACCACTGGCGCGTATCGAGGTTATGTTTAGTTAGTAGCATCTCTTGGAAGAACACACACCAAGTTTCAGCCAGATCGGTCTATTTCTTTGTGTTTGGCATTCGTTTGAATCGAGGAAGTCGAGTGATTTTCAAAAAATGGACGAAAAAGAATTTCGTGTGTTGATTAAACACTACTTTATGAAAGGCAAAACGCCTCAGGAGACTAAAGAGAAGCTTGATAAACATTATGGTGACTCTGCACCTTCGATTAGAACAGTTTATAAGTGGTTTCAAAATTTTCTGAGTGGCCATATGGGCACAAGTGACGCTGAACGTTCTGGACGCCCTGTTGAGGTTACTACTCCAGAAATCATTGATAAAATCCATGATACGGTGATGGATGACAGAAGAGTGAAGGTGCGTGAGATTGCTAGTGCTGTGGGCATCTCGAATGAACGGGTACATAATATTTTGCATCAACATTTGGACATGACAAAGCTATCCGCAAGATGGGTGCCGCGATTGCTCACGCTTGACCAAAAACGAAATCGTGTGAAGTGTTGCAAGGACGGTTTGCAGCTGTTCCAGAAGAATCCGCAGGACTTTAAGCGTCGTTTCGTCACTGTGGAAGAAACATGGATACATCACTACACTCCTGAGACCAAAGAACAATCTAAACAATGGGTTACCAAGGGGGAATCTGTGCCAAAAAAGGCGAAGACCGTTCCTTCGGCCGGAAAGATTATGGCGACTGTCTTTTGGGATTCGCAAGGAATAATCCTCATCGACTATCTGGAAAAGGGTAAAACTATTACAGGTGCATATTATTCATCGTTATTGGACCGTTTGAAAACCGAGCTGCAAGAAAAACGCCCACGATTGGCCCACAAAAAAGTCCTTTTCCAACACGACAACGCACCAGCTCACACCTCAGCAGTTGTGGTCGCAAAATTAATGGAAATAGGGTTCCAACTCGTTTCACATCCTCCCTATTCTCCAGACTTGGCTCCCGCGGACTACTATTTGTTCCCCAATATGAAGAAATGGCTGGCGGGAAAAAGATTTTATTCAAACGAGGAGGTGATTGCAGAAACGAATGGCTATTTTTCAGACTTGGACAAATCCTATTATTCGGAAGGGATCAACAAACTAGAGCAGCGTTGGACGAAGTGTATATGCCTAAAAGGAGACTATGTTGAAAAATAAAAAAGGTTTACCCCAAAAAATAGTAGTTTTTATTTTTGCACGGACTTTCCAAACGACCCTCGTAGATGTCGTGGACGGAGGCAACTAGCAAACATACTTTACTATAAATTCCTCATATTAACACATTAAATAAAATGCAAGGCCTAGACTAGTACCGCAATACATCTTAGCTTTGTGGGTCTAGCCTCTAACCGCCTAACATACTTTACTATAAATTCCTCATATTAACACATTAAATAAAATGCAAGGCCTAGACCAGTACCGCAATACATCTTAGCCTTGCGGGTCTAGCCTATAACCGCTTGGCTATCGTGGCTCCTCCGTTATCAACTTGTTTATGCCTTAAAATTTATGATTAAAGTGATGGGTTGCAACTAAGTTCCCTCCGTTTTTTAAAAATGTTTAAAAGTTTATTTTGCAATAAAAATTAACAACTAATAAATCAATAATGTATTCTCTCAGGTTGTGTACAACTTCTTAACATTCAACAAGATTTTCAATAACTCGTTGGCAGAAATCACTCGGTTTCTACTCGAAAAATTTATCCTGTACCAATAGTGAACGAAACTCCGCGCATAGCATTTGAAAGAGATCGAAATCGGTTGGTGCCAAATCGGGAGAGTGCAGCATGTGGCAGCACTTCCCAGTCATGCGTTTGAATGGCTTCCTTAGTCGTATTGGCGATCTGAGGGTAACAGGGCGATATCGTGCAGCAAAAGAACTCCATGCTGCCGATTAGGTCTTTTCTCTTGAATAGCCGAGTTTTGGGTCGTTCCATGTGTTGAACATAGAGAGTTCCGCGTTGACCTTTTGGTTCCGTTCAAGCGATTCGTGATGGACAATTCTAGTCCCACCATCGTTTTACGCGAATGAAGATCTAGCGTCGCTTGTTTACCGAGGCTAACCCAATCCTTGCGCTGCTTCGTATTAAAGTACAGGCACCAGAAGAAATCGTTGCTTACGTCCACGAGTTGAGCGGTGACGAGCAAACAAGAAGAAGGCTCATTTTTCTCAACTTGACACTCCATTTTAATGATCTGATCTGAAAATTAACGTTAACTCGAACAAAAACAAAAAAAAAAAAAGATTCTGATAGAACAAAACCTTTTTTTCGAATGACTTAAAACATTATGCCAGAAGCATTTAATGTCATGCGCAATGTTAAAATTGAAAAAACGGCGGGAACTTAGTTTTAAGAAATAAGTAAATGGAATAAACCAAATTAAATTAAAATCTGGTAGTTAAAGAGAAAAATTAGAGTTGCTTTAAAATTCCGCGAACATTTAAATCAAGCCCATCTGTCAGTCTATCTCAAATTAAAGAAGACTCTAAAACATGTGTTACCCAGTAAACATATGTTTTCTTATTATGATCTTTTAATATCAGCTTTTAAAATAGAAGAACAGCTGACATGACTGTAAGTTCCAACATCGATCATTCGGTGTATAAATATCGGTAAGTTTCTGCTTTCACGGGATACCCTCGGTTAGCGCTCTCATCGAAAGAACATTATTCCATTTTCTGGCACAAACACAGTGGGGAGCTCATTTTTTTTATAATGGGGTACGAAAAGCAAAATTTATATTATACTCCTTTCAACAAAGAATTGGTGTTTAGAATTAGTATAATAGTGAGACTAAATTCCATTTAAATAACTGTCGAATTTTTGGTTTACAGTTAAAGCTAATATCTTTTCTCTTTCTAATACGCAAATAATAACTAATAATTCATTGAGAAAACAAAAGGGTGTTTCGATTATTTCGGTGATCGGTTAGGGTTTGTACCAAAACTGACTTTTTAGAAAACCGGTTTCGAATTCCAAAATTTTCTTTTTTAGAAAACCGGTTTTAGAACCCAACAAACCCTAGTAACTGTTATGTAGTGTCGTCTGAAAGACGGAGAACACTATGAGTCAAAGATGTCAGTCTACTGGGAGAAAACAAGATGGTGGACTCAGTACCACTGATAGTTCTAAGTTGTGGGAGAAGGAGTTGTAAAGAACGCCGAATTAAGGAGTGAAATTCATGAAATTAGTGCGGCTCTGATGGAGATGGTGATGTCACCGCTATCCTCAAACCAGAGATGCTGGGGGCTCGCTCCTCACAATCTCGCCGCTATAACTGTTTTTATTTTCTTTAAAAAGATTGTTGTAAACTGGCCCTTTTTGGAGGGGGGTTATTCTTTACTCTTTTTCCAGTTTTACGAACAGACCAACGCATCTCTTTTTAGCTCAAGTTAAGCATAGAACGATCATATCCTTTGGGTGTTCCCCTAATTGCCCACAGGAATTTTAAACATCTTAGAGCTGGAAGTAGGTGCTTCTTCATGGATTAATCCAAATAGTTACTCACATCCAGGTTAACCTTTGCAGTTTCCCGGATAAAATAACCTTGCTATTGATCCTAATGATAGCCACTTTTGGGGATAATGGGATGTCACACCTCCCGGAAGTAATAATAATAAGCCTTTATTGGTTTCACTGCATTTATAACATTTAATATTATTTATTTATTTATTCAGATAAGTAATGGACGAAACTAAATATTTAATAAAAACAAAAGCAGAATAAATACTTCTTTATATGGCAAATAAAATAAAATATCACACACCGATATCAAGTGCATAATTGCAAAAGCAGCACTACAAAAATGGCAGACAGATTACAGTAATGGTAATAAAGGGGAGATTCTATAAAACTATGGCAGATCAGTTACCTAGACAACCATGGTTTAAGGGAACCGTCACTAAAATAAATGGGTTGTTACGACAATAAGCAGGCTGAGAGCGAACCACGCTGTGTGCGGATCATATCTACACAGGATCAACAAAAGGTCCTCTCTCCTCTTTGCGTAGATTGCAATGAGGAGGAGGATTTCAAACATATAATAATGATATGTCCACGTTATGTGATAGAAAGGAAACGAATGCATGACGACATATTAAAACTGTCCGGTAGGACAGTTGTATAAGGGTTGGCCATCAAAAACTGCACGAAAAAGTGTAACGTTGAAAAACACCCAACTTTGACAATTTTTTTCTATTTTTCTATAAAAGATAAAATTCCCAAATTTTCTTTATAATATAGGGCAAATCCTCCTTTATAACTGTAATTTTTTTGCAACCACCCAGATCTAATAGGTTTCGAGAAAAAAGTTGCCGAAAATGAGCAAAAACGGCTTTTTCAAAAAATGTTCTTGTTCTTGTTCTTGTTGTTGTTGTTGTTGTTGTTGTTGTTGTTGTTGTTCTTGTTCTTGTTACCTTTTTTGTAAACAACGTAGCGCCTAAACGCGTGAACCGATTTTCATGAATGAGGTGTCATTCGATTCGGAATTTTATGTAGATGTGCCTTTTGGGGGTCTCGGCCCTGCACATCGAATGGGAGAGGAGTTAGCCCCCTTTATGTAAGGCCCCCTCCAAAATTATTATTACTAATTACTCTGTAAATCTTGGCCCGATTTTGATAAAATTTGGTAGGATGATAGGGTTAGGGCTCCCCTACCTAACAATAAAGCGACGATCTGCTCTTACACTTGTTAAGGGGAAGTATAGCAATCGTTTCAAATTATCGACACGTGAACCGATTTTCATGAATGAAGTGTCATTCGAATCGAAATTTTGTACTGATTTGTACTTTAAAAGTCTCGACGCTATGCCTCATAAGGAGGGGAGTTCGCCCCACCCAAATAAGGCCCTTTCTAAAACTATTATTACCAATATTTCTACAAAGCTTAGTCCGATTTTGATAAAATTTAGCTCAAATAAGTGGTTAAAGCTCCTCTACGTGGCTGTGAAGTGCCATCATGCTCTTACACCTACTAAGAGGAAGTACTGCAATCGTTAAAATTATCAATGAGTGAACCGATTTACATCAATGAATTGTCGTTCGATTCAAAATCTTTGCCTTTTAGGGAGAAGTACTGTAATCGCAGTTTATTTTTCTTGCTCCTCTTAAAAGGAAGTACTGAAATCGCAGTTTAATTTTGCTATTTACGTACAAATACCTTCCTATTTTATTCAAAACGCTTTCTCAAAAAAATGGTTATTGAGGATGGTTTGGGGACCGCAACTATAATCATTCTTTAAAAAGATCTCTCCAGTGGTAGTTACGGTTCCGATTTAACACCTTATCAGGTTATAATGATAGAATAGCTTATTCCAAATTTTAAAAAATCTGTAAAGCAGACGTAACTTTGCAAATAGACAAAAAGGAAAATCTATCCAAAAGGTACAAAAATCTCCTTAACAAAAACTTACAGTTTTAAAAGTTAAGTATAAGGGTTGATTAAACGCCAAAAGGTACACAAATCAGCAGTTCCCAACATTTTATTAATACTTCATTGATATAATTTAAGTAATTTTACTGCATTAACTTTTCCTTCACATTTTTTAGAATTTATTAGATGTCACAGACCCTTATGCTGGCCAGTTCATTCATAATATTTTTTTATTATAATTATGATAAAATGAGTGATGAATTATTCTGAGTAGTCACATATACATGCATGTTAAAGTAGAAAAAAACAAAGTTAGAGTCGGCCACTTTTTAAATTTCAATCACGGAGGATTCAAAACAATATTTCAGTCTTAAATTCGTCTTACCGAAATATTCGTGAGCACAAATAACATACATTTAATAACAAGTAGATTATTCAACAATATTTACTCATTTCTCAATTGTAATTTAATTTAGTCCCCCTAATTTTACTTATGGTAAAATACTGGAATAATTAGCTGTCCTAAAAATATGCATATCTTTATTTTCTTTATTTTATATTACATATATATAACATTGTGGGAAGAACACCTAGATTGAGAATGTAATTGAAGAAAACTATATTATTTGCGATAAAGCCAGATTATTTATTACTTATTATTACAAACGTTTGACTACAACATAAAATAACAATTACTTTAATCGAAGAATGAACTTAAACCAATGATTTTTATTTAAAAATAAAAATAAATGCATAAAATCATTGATGTAAAAAAAGTTTATGAATTTTTTAGCCTCTTATTTTTTTTATATTTTTTATAACGTTTTCTTTTTCACCTGTGATTAATAGTTTGATTATTATAGATAAATAGATATTACAGTCAATCTAAGTTAAATGGTGTGCTACTTGAGTAAATATTTTGTAGACGAAAATGGCCAGCATAAGGGTCTGTGACATCTAATAAATTCTAAAAAATGTGAAGGAAAAGTTAATGCAGTAAAATTACTTAAATTATATCAATGAAGTATTAATAAAATGTTGGGAACTGCTGATTTGTGTACCTTTTGGCGTTTAATCAACCCTTATACTTAACTTTTAAAACTGTAAGTTTTTGTTAAGGAGATACAGGTATTTAGATGCACCATTTCGCTACGAAGACACAATATTCTCCACCAACATCTATGTGCTTAAATCTATAGCAGAGCTACCTAAGAAATATAAATGTATAATAAAAGTTATAGCCGAATTAAAATGAATGCAAGAAAATGATTAGAGAAGGATTACGGTGATTTTAATTTCGGTTAAGTTATAAGGATGGCAGGAATATGGAGTACTGATCCATCCATTAGTTGTAAGTTTGTATGTAAATAGTTGTATATAGTGGAGGGACGAATGAGTGAAGGGAATGTATTTACCAGTAAGAATGGAGAGTGAGTGATATTCTAGTGATAAGCACCTAGACGATGATGCTGGCTGTATGGCGGAAGCCAATGCCAAAATATAAAAACCAAAAAAAAATAAAAATAAAATAATATATAATTCTGACTCTTTATTTTGAAATCAGGCCCTAAAATTGAGCCTTTTCCAAGTTAAACTATAAGAATTGCATCAAGAAAAACCTGAATAATCCTAGCTGCATTTAGTAACTAGTTAAAATAAAATTATACGCATGCGTGAAAACTAAGTCCTTGCGGCTGTTTCTAATAACTAAATTTAGAAACAGGAAGCGTATTGGCGATGTCCTTTAATTGTGGTTATGGTGTGCGTGTGTATATGGTATGTAAGTGCGTATGTGCCACCACCTCCTTGATTGAAAAACAAGGCCATATTGCATAAATACAGCGTTCTGACACTCGGCAACACTTTTAAAGTACACGAGCCAAATGCCTCTGTACGTTTGTTTGTCTGAAGACTGAAGAGAGGCGTGCCATTCTAGGTGAACTATTGGCTGAGTTTAGGAGTTTGTTCTTCTCTGTGTGTGTTAGTACAGAAATAATAAAAAGAAAAAGCCGCACGTGCTGAACTTGAGAGTCGTCAAGTAATAGAAATAAAACCATAACCAAAAAGGCACACCTAGCTAATATGGCCGCCTCTTGATGACGTCGTCGCGCGTCTCTTAGTTGGAACGTATGACAAATATTTTGTTTTTAAAGCGTAGAATTTTTATTTAATCGCCAGGTTGGCCAATCCCCCTTCATTAATTTGTTTAATACTAAATTCTAGGACAAATAGTTCAACTTTAGGCCTACTACTACTAGGCTCCGCCTAAAACGAGAATTATAGTTTATAAGCTTGGCTCTCTACACTGTTTTGACCTACACTATAGTTAATATTGCCCTTGGCTGGTGGTCACGTGATCACGTTTGGTTGCTATCCTCCCACCTCGGTGCCATTGCGGGTAACTTACACCTACACGCACATAATATTACATAATATATTCTCAACAGATTGCTTGCACAGACCGACCAATAAACACACGTATGCACAAACACAGAATATATATTTTTATACCATATATTTGTACAATGTATCTCACAATCCAGTTTCTTTTTTTTTAATGCTTTTGTCAAATATCTCACAAACCCCTCCACTCACACGCGTCCACATGTCGCAGCAACATTTTGTGCGTTTGTATGGGTACAAAACTTGGCGTACAGCCACTTATCTAATTTTTAACGTACGTCCCCCCTTACGTAGAACATGTACACATTAATGATGTAATCATACTGCTCTTGTTTTGATAGATTGACAAAAAAAATATGAATAGTCAGCTGTATTATATAGTTACAACCAGTACGATCTGTTTTCTATTCACTATTTATAAATGTGCATATGTGTTTTTGTAATCCACTGTAACTCAAAAACCCAAAATATCGAGTAATATACAAAAATTGTTATTTCCAGAACGTGAGAATTTAGAAAAACAGTTCCCTGAAAATGCCATTTTTACTAAGTAGGTTTTTCCAGTTCGCCTATTTTTTTTCAGGCGGGGCTTAACGTCCAACTATCATTTACCCTAGTACGACACCTATGTCGTGGATGGAGGCGAATAGCAAACGTACTTTACTATTTCTCATTTAGCCATTAAATAAAATCCAAGGCCTCTAGACCGGGAATCGAACCCAGTACCACAATGTATATTAGCTTTGCAGGTCTCGCCTCTTAACCGCTCGGCTACCGTGGCGCCTAGGGTTTTCTAGTTTATTTTATTGTTTCAAAAAATAAAAATGGTTCCAATGATTCACATCTTAACTTTGTATGCAAATATATATCCACAGGGTATCCTCTAATGTGCCCATTTCAGTACATTGTACAGCTGTAACCTAGCTGAGTTGCTAGTTTGAAGTAGGACAGTTGTATAAGGGTTGATCGTCAAAAACTGCACGAAAAAGCGTAACGTTGAAAAACACCCAACTTTGACAATTTTTTTCTCTTTTTCTATAAAAGATCAAATACCCAAATTATCTTTAAAATATAGGGCAAATCCTCCTTTGTAACAGTAATTTTTACATGAATTAAATAGATTTCGAGAAATAGGTTGCTGAAAAAGTGCAAAAACGACATTTTCAAAAAATTGTTCTTGTTCTTGTTACCTTTTTTGTAGCCATATATGTAGCACCTAAACGCGTGAACCGATTTTCATGAATAAGGTATCATTCGATTCGGAATTTTATGTACATGTGCCTTTTGCGGGTTCTTGACGCTGTACATAGAATGGGAGAGGAGTTAGCCCCATATATGTGAGGCCCCCTCCAAAATCATTTTACTAAGAAGTTTGATTTTAGTTTTTATTATTTTTCTCACAGCTAAAGGATTTCATTTGAATTGGGTAAAATAACTGTTCTGTTATTTCTGTATTTTAGGTCCATTTCATTGGTGTGAATCCTTATTTCTGAGATTATTGTTTTAGTTAAGTTCTAGGAAACCTGAAATTTTAAATTTTCTGCTAAAGAATTTGTTTATTATTTTAAATATATCTTAATATTAAAGAACTATTTATTTAAATTTAATTTGTAAGTTGCAGTACAAAGAGATACGTAAACAAAAAAACTAGTCGCGGTAAGCGAGCTCATGTGAGTTTTTCACACTCAATCTTTTCCCACAAATTTTAAGGCGCATTAACATTTGACGTCATTAGCGCCCGGAGTTTTTTTCCCTCCATATTGCACTGCCCCTGTTCTCTGGGACAAGGTTATCTTGTTACAGACAGACTTAACATCACTGGACTGAGTGAGCTGTACGAAAAACATTTTAGGAAAAAAAAATCTAAGGGCCAACAGCCTGAATTCGAACCCGGGATCTCCGCTTTAGAATTCAGTATACGGTAAGCACTGAGCTAACCAACCTCTTCTGTTCCAATCAATTTTTCAATTTGGGGGGGCGGAGAATTAACCTTAATTTCTTTAAATTCTACTGCTTTCATACAGTAAATAAGTAAAGATATTTCAGTTCACAAAATATTCTTACAAAAAAAGATTTAAACAAATAACTACGTATAATTCTGTCAGAAAACTATATGGCTTTGTTATCGTTGTTAATATGTTTGTTTTTTGGGTCTTAGTCTTCAAATGTGTTTTTGCTTTTTGGAATTCTAACGAGATTATGAGTACCCTTCACTCACCTTGAGGTAATTGTACTTAGAATGGACTTTTTCTTTTAAAAAAAAATGCTTTTAATGGCAACAATTACAGTTTTATGTAGTTCATAATAATTATCTGTAATTAAGTAATGGAATCTAAGAACAGAACTATTATTGATTAAAGTTCTATTTGAATATCTTTTTATTTTTCAGAGTGAAATTTCTGCAATTTGGCTAAATTTTCGTAATCTTGACTTTATTATTAAAATTACGATATTTTGTGGTTTCCATATCTACTAATAAGTGTAGACAATTCTAAAACCTGATTGATTTAGGATGAAAAAATAAATGCCATTTCAGTCGAGTAAAATTTATTTTGCCGAGCTTTCGACCTACTGACTAGGTCCATCTTCAGGGCTAGTTTAGAAAGTAATACTATAACATTTCAGGGTTGGTGTGTCTTCTGTCTTGTCTGTTCATGGACTGAGTGTGATCGGTCTGTGTGTGATATGTGTTAGGTTGTGTGGAAGTCAGTGTTGCCAATTGTCAAGTATTTTGTAGTAAGTTTGCGTATACGAGGGTCGTTTGAAAAGTCCGTGCAAAAATAAAAACTACTTAATTTTTTGGGGTAAACCTTTTTTATTTTTCAACATAGTCTCCTTTTAGGCTTATACACTTCGTCCAACGCTGCTCTAGTTTGTTGATCCCTTCCGAATAATAGGATTTGTCCAAGTCTGAAAAATAGCCATTCGTTTCTGCAATCACCTCCTCGTTTGAATAAAATCTTTTTCCTGCCAGCCATTTCTTCATATTGGGGAACAAATAGTAGTCCGAGGGAGCCAAGTCTGGAGAATAGGGGGGATGTGAAACGAGTTGGAACCCTAATTCCATTAATTTTGCGACCACAACTGCTGAGGTGTGAGCTGGTGCGTTGTCGTGATGGAAAAGGACTTTTTTGTGGGCCAATCGTGGGCGTTTTTCTTGCAGCTCGGTTTTTAAACGGTCCAATAACGATGAATAATATGCACCTGTAATAGTTTTACCCTTTTCCAGATAATCGATGAGGATTATTCCTTGCGAATCCCAAAAGACAGTCGCCATAATCTTTCCGGCCGAAGGAACGGTCTTCGCCTTTTTTTTGGCGCAGATTCCCCCTTGGTAACCCATTGTTTAGATTGTTCTTTGGTCTCAGGAGTGTAGTGATGTATCCATGTTTCATCCACAGTGACGAAACGACGCTTAAAGTCATGCGGATTCTTCTGGAACAGCTGCAAACCGTCCTTGCAACACTTCACACGATTTCGTTTTTGGTCAAGCGTGAGAAAATCACTCGACTTCCTCGATTCAAACGAATGCCGAACACAAAGAAATAGACCGATCTGGCTGAAACTTGGAGTGTGTTCTTCCAAGAGATGCTACTAACTAAACATAACCTCGATACGCGCCAGTAGTGCTATCTCTCTGACTTTACACGGACTTTTCAAACGACCCTCGTCCATATGTTGTTTAAATTGTTCGTGTCTGTTTTGAAGTTTTAAACCTAACACATATTACACACAGACCGATCACACTCAGTCCATGAAGACAGAAGACACACCAACCCTGAAATGTAATAGTATTACTTTCTAAACTAGCCCTGAAGATGGACCTAGTCAGCAGGTCGAAAGCTCGGCAAAATAAATTTTACTCGACTGAAATGGCATTTATTTTTTCATCCTATTGAAACTATGAATCAGTCACCAAAAAGAATGAACATCAACTGATTGATTTACTTTACATGATGAATCATATTTTCATAATTATCATGCCATCTTTATCACTTTCTTTTGTACTCTTTCTTTGTTTCTTCTGTTCCTATTAATCGTCTTAATAATAATAGTATTTCTTTTTTTTTTTTGTTCGGCCATTGCTTAAATAGAGGGCCCATTATAACACAAAAATGTCAAGCGGAGAAGTACAAAATTTCACTCATTAGTAATTGAAAATTATAACTGTTTTAATCTAATATTATAAATTTAAAAAATTCACTATTATTGCAGAAAATTGTTAGTAATTATTATTTTTTTTAAATTAAACGTGGAATTTTTTGCACCCCGTAAGGTTATCTTCTCTATAACCTACGAAAAACCTCCTTACAGTTCTAAAGTTACTAATACATTATTGCAATTAAATTCCACTTTCTGTAATAGAACAATCTTAAGTATATTGATCACCATTTTAAATAAATTGTTTATAAAAATAAAAATTAAGTTAAGAATATACCCGAGCAATTTATAATTGTTTCTTGAGCTTTAAACTTAAAAAGCTCAAGTAAAGCCAATACGCTAAATTCCATAACTTGCCTAATCTCCAGCTACGGGGTAGCTTTTATTTATTTCACTGCTATCTAGATTGCAGTGAAATAGACGTATCTTATGCAATAACTCAGTAACGCACATATATATGTACATTTTGAATATCCCAAATGACGCACTTGAGGTGTTTTTTTTCACTTATTTTTCAACTTTTATATATTACTGTTTACACTCTCCTCAGGTGACCTGATTTCTGTTTTGTTCGTTTCACACTTTATTACGTCTTTCTTTTTTATGGTTTTTTATTAGCTTTTATCTTACATCGTTAATCTTCTACTACCTCTCGTCATCATTCACTTTGTGTAAGTATGTCAGTCTATCTCTCTCATTTTATTCCATAATTTGCATAAGCTTCTACAGTATGGCAGCTTGTTTTATTATTATTTAACTTACCGCATTTTCCTATACTTGCATATTATCAACTGACCTAATTTCCTGTTTGTGTTTTTTTGTTTTATTATAAAAGGAAATAAAGTTCATACCTTGGTATTTCCGTTTTGGTTAAAGATTTTTTACTGAAATCTATGTACCGATTTTGTTGCTTTTTACTTAGAGTAATTTTTCTCCTGAGTTGATGAAGTGTTGATAAGAATGTATTCTTCAAAATGATAATTATAATACTCACTCACAAGAGAGTGAGAGAGAAAATAAATATGGCGTTTTCTTTTATCATATCATGTTAACAGAAAAATAATATTTAGCTTTTATTTGCTTTCCTTTTTTCTACGTTAAAATGTTTTCATGACCTTGAACTCTAGCAGAGAACAATTTTCAAAATGTCCTGATAAAAATTTAATATGCTTGTTGATAAAGTTTGTTAATTCCCTTTTGTAAGATAAGAGGGCATTAAACCAAATTAGTAATTATTTTAGTAATTTAGTATTTGTAGAAAAAAAAAGGGAGGGAAAAACCTTCCGCAAAGTTGGGGAATTCCTACTTACTATAAATGGAAATCAAAAATCGATGTTTAATTGTGTTACTGATAATCGATAAACTTTTATGGAAATTATAGTTGGAGTTTATAAAACTTTAGCTAGTTAACATAACTTCCTCTTAGCCTACTTAAGAGGATATAGTTCTACCTGTAGTCTCTATTTTGTATTTTGAGCGGAGATAAATGTTACGTTGTTGTAAGGACGGAAAAGCAGTAGTTATGGGTGATGTCTACAGTAACTCTTTGTCAACTGAAGAGATATTTTAAATTTAGTATTTAGTAAGTTTAGGCTTACTTCTAAACAAAGCATTTTTAGTGTAAAGTATGGTTTTTATCATCTTTATTTATTTAGAATTTAAGATGTCATCGATGAAGTTAGGAACCATTTCAGAACATCGAATTATCCCTACCATCTTCAAATGGGTTGCCCAAATTCTGCGTGTATTAGAAGAAATATGAGACAACAAGAAATCGTGACTGAATAGAAACGGGCTATTCTCAAAATTTATATTATTCTTCAGGCAGTTGTTAACAAGATTTGAAGGTGTACATGATCCTAGGTCCTATCACTTTGCTTTAGTTTAACCCCTAATTAGAGTAGGTTGATTTTAGTTGGGTCCTGATGCTGGTACACTTCTTTCGTCACTTGCTTTTAGGAGTTCCTCAATGCTGTTTTCTTCGACCAAATGATTGCTTAATTTCAGCTTCCAATTGGATCATCCCCGGATATCCTCTTCTTCTCTCAGTCCTAACCGTGAAGGCTTTCTCCGACGTCACTTTTTCTTGGGTCTGCCATTTCTTCTCTTTCCTTCGGCTTTCCAGTCTAGGTTCTCTTTAGCCATTCTTTCTGTATGGCCGACCTATCCATGTTTCTTTTCCTTCAACTTCTGCAGCGAATTTTTTTTTTGAAACGTTCATTTTCTTTCTTATTTCTTCGTTTCTTGTACCTTCAAGCCTTGATATTTCTGCTGCCGTTGTCCAGTAATAATCCAATCTCTTTGGCTAGAGGCTTTTTTTGTCTTAAAGCCTTAGTCAAGGTCCAAGTCACAGCAGCATATAGCAGTATACTTTGCACCAAGCTTCTATTAGACTCACTTTTTGGTACCATTTAGAATATTGCCGCTCCATAATACGGGGTCCAGTATGCCGATTGCTCCTTTTTGCGCATACATTTCTTTGCAACACGTCATTTTTACTTGTAGCATCCTTACCAAAAAGACAGAGTGCTCTCAAGTATTTGAATCGCTCCATCCTTGGGATTTTTATATCTTCTACAGTATGATCTTCCTCTTAGTCGTCAACATGATCTCAGTTCTTGCTAAGTTCATCGTTAGCTTTTATTTTCTGTGAACTGTGTAATATTGATGTCATTAAATTGTAAGTTACAAAAACATTTAATTAGGCAAAAAAGAAAGGCTAAGAATATTTTTAATTTTTGCCTGCAATAAAAACGTGATAACAGGTGTCTAATACCGTGTACATTCAGCGTTAAGCGTTATATTGAGTGTTTTTACAATAAAGCTAAAATAAAACAATGTTTATACCAAATATATGCCGGCTGCCAGCTAAACAGTATTTAGCTACTGTACGTGTGCAGTGTAACAAATCGTAAAGGACGCTTTTGTCTTTGTTCCCACTAATCATGGTCTCTCTCTCTCCTAGCCTACTGGATGTAATCGCTCCCGTGAGAATGTTATAATGAATAAAAAACAATAAGCTCACATTATTATTAAATATTTAATAAAAGGACGATGAAGAAGGAACAAAGAGATTGCAGCTGGACATGGTAAAATACAAAATGAAGGAAAATTCAAGAAGCATACAAAGAAGTATATTGCTTGCGTGATTTCTTTGTGGAGAGGGTATAAAGGAAAATGTAGATTAAACTAAATCATCAGAGGGAAATTTGTTTTTCATCTTCAAATGGCTAGGTTTCACAGGGTTTCTGCTAGTTTCATGTTAAAGAATTCTCTTTTATTGGCTGGGATTCATTGTTATTCGAGTTTGAGGTTCAGCCAACTATCGATCTATAAAATCGTAGTCACCATTCTCTAATCGTAGTATGCCCAAGAATACTTCCCTCATATTTTTCTTGAAGAGGAAATGACCTCGGAGGTCATCCTATGGTATAAACAATCTGCTAAGTTGATCGCTATGTTGTTAGCCTTGCCAATATGGCGAACTAAATACTTTATAGTGAGCGGAAATAAATGTTGAGATGAGTAATGCGAAAGATAAGTAATTAACGCGTATAAGATAAACTTAGACCATATTCTAATACAAATTTACTGAATTAAATAATAAATAATAATAATATAGCCTTTACTAAATTGGTACCTAGGCCCATCTTAGGGCGAAGGCCTCTCCTTGTTTCTTCTCCAAGCAGTTTTATCTTGAGCTGCTCTGCTTCACGATACCCCACAAAAATTTATCCAGATCATCCTTCCATCTGAAGAACCGTCTTCCTCTTTGTCCTTGTTCTGTCCAACAGGATCCATTCTGTTACTCTCTTTGTCCAGTTAATCTCCCTCATCTTGGTCAGCCCAATTCCATTTCAGCAATAAAGCCGCTTTCAGTCATTCCAGTATTCATTCTGATTTTGGAGTTCCTAATTTTCTGAGCTCTTTCAATTCCCCAACATGCTCCTTTCCATCGCACTCTGAGTAGCTCTAAGACGACACTTAGCTCTTCTGGTCAAGGTTCAGACTTGCGCTACTGAATTAAAGACCTACAATAAATGTGAGGTTAATATGAATAGAAGATGATTTCTCGAATAATGATGATTTGTTCTTTTACTGATGCTGGTTGTACGTCTTTTATCTCGTTCAACTCACGGTTTCTTTGTGACTTTGTGCTATTTTCAGTCTATCCCAGATCGTCTCCTCCTTAAAGATAAGGTTTGACTGAAAATGATATCCCAAAAACTTCTTACATTTAGACTATGGACAACTGTTGTGCTGCTTCAGCTTCTATGAGTGAGTGGGTGGCCATCATAGCATTGATTATAGAATTGTATGTGGCTTGATACTGGGTTATATTTCCTGCTTAACATTTTTATGTAACTTAAGAGTCAACATGCTACCGACAAGTGCATTCTTCTAGCTTCTACTAGTCAAGGAAGTGAGAAGTTCTGTTCAGTATTTGTGCAGAGTTTGAAAGAAATCAGTTTCTAATACCTTGCCCGATTACATTGTAATGGCTACTAGGCTATATGAAACATTTGGTCCTTGGAAACCATTGGAAGAACAAAGCAAATCATTGGGCTAAACTGTGGATCTCGTATAAAAGAGGGTTTCCCACGTTAGGCCTGCAGATAAGACAGTAATCGCTTCTTGATTAAAACTTAAAACTAATGTACAATTTCCCAAGACTTGATTGAACAAATTGGTGATATTAGGTACTATTCCCTTAGGCGGTTCATTATTTTAAAGCTTCCGAAGTCCAGCAACTCGTTCTTCTTGCCAGTTCGCTGGTATAGGCCTCTTGGAATTCATAATCATTTCTTTGTTAGATAACTATCTTGGAATATAACCATTTTAATAAAGTACAATACTTATCCTATAAGTAACGACGATAAAAGAAGTTGTAGTACAGAATGAAATTAGGCAATGCGCTTGATCGCTAAACAGTATCTTTAATCACGCCATTATTATTGAAAAATAATTTCAAAAAAATTGTAATTTCCTTCGCAAAATTACAATAAAAGAAAATCGTATGAATTTCCCACAAAATGCATTTTCTTCTCAACACTTTTTCACCTATATTTAAATGTTTTTTTGCCAGAAAATTTGTAGAATTTAAGTATAAAATTTGTATATATCACAAACCAAGAGAGACTAGTAGGGGAAATACGAGGCTTGGCCCATTATTTCACCAATGTCCCAGTTAGGTGACTTGCCTTCTCTCCCCTCTACAGGCAATCTATAAATATCTCCGCTTATAAACACGTCTACAAAATTTTATATATATACATTATATACAAAATGTAAATTAGCCTTCAGTTTCTATGTGTTTCTTAACTTATATACAATTAAATTCATGGTTACTTTCTGAGTGGCTTCTAAATTCTATTTGAAATATTTATTTTTATTTTTTGGGGAAGCTGTTGCATGGATATGATCGTACAACTACGTATTAGTCGCATTGTTGGTGCTACAAAAAAGACTTCTATCGATTTTACTGATCGATTTGACAGTCAACACTTACGCAACTTTTTTTTTAATTATTAATTTTAAAGGCAATCCACAAAGTTCATGTAGAAAACAAAGCAATTGGAACATGATGTTAACTTGTGACTTGAGTAACACGAAAACGATTGCTACTCATAACCAAACCTGGCTGTAGAAAAAGTCTGTACGTCTATCTGTTCGAACTTCACACAACAAACAGTCTTAACTTAATAATTACAGAAGAGTCAATCAAATTTATAACCTCATTGCTAAAACTCGAATCATTAACTCACAATGAAACTAAACGCCAGCAGCTGGATTCGAATCCGGAAATACTCGCTAACCACTCAGCTGATCCCTTCCCTTAGGCCAATTATGTTTAGGAATTAGAAGATGGAAATTCAAAACTACATTTATTACATAAGAAAGGAAATTTTTGTAATTCTTTAGGTGTAAATTGAAAGTGGTTGTAATGGCCAAGTGATTTGTTTGTTAGTATGTGTGTGTAATTTTAGGTGAAAGGCATAGTTTCACTCGTTTCGCGAGTTGCGCATGCGCATACGTAATGCCGGCCGGTCACTTATTGAAAGAAACGTGTGACGTGTATGGTTGGTTGTCAGTAGTAACCCATTCTTAACTTTTTTAAACAAACAAATAAAAAACAAAAAATCTGCATCACAAGCACCCAATTACTGCCATTCTCTCTCTCGTTAATTCACTCTCCTTTCTCATTACTCTCCTCTCTCTCTTGTTAGCCTGATGACGTAACTGTGTTATGCAACTTGCACTTGAAACTACTTTAGCAACCCCCGCAATATCCTTCTAGCTATATACTCCGCATTCTAGTTACCTGCATTATCTATGTCCCTGGTACTTCTTCAAGGCAACATTTGCCTCCTTCTCTGTTCCTTCCTATGTTTCGCCTAACTTCCGTCAGTCATTTAATTATTCCAAACACTTGATTTGTTGCTCCTTTTTCTTTTTAGTTTCTTTCACACATCACATATTAGGCGCGCCTTTTGTTTAAAAAAAATGTATGCAACAAATACTGTAATACTGTAGGGCCACACTAGGATAGCGTGCTTTAAAGCAGAGCTGTCTATTCTTACGAAATGGTAGCCGAAATGACTTTTTACGGAACAAATTTTTAAGCAATTTTTACTCTTCTTACCTCTGCGGGAGGTAATATTTCAAAAAATATTGAAGTCTACTAATATCTTCTTTTTGTTCATTGTTCTAGATTAGATAGATTAGATGGGATGGGACCTACGCCCCACGGCACCGCAGCCACAGAAGACTTATTGTGCCGGCCCCTTCTTAGTTCTAGTAAGCGAACGCTCCCCTCCTAAAGAGGTTGAGGACTTTCCCTACTAGTTCTTTTTGCGCTACCATCTCCTTCAGCCTCAGCGTTCCAAAGATTTCATAGCGCAAACGCTCGATGATTGCAACGCAATCAAACAACAGGTGAGAGGCCGTTTCCTCCCCACCTTGCGCAGATGCTTCTTGAACCTACCGTGCCCCGTGAAAAGGCCTTTAATAAGAGTAATCTGATTTCTGCCCAAACACAGGGTTTCTTTGGTTCTTTGCTTACACAGCCAAGGCATCAAGGTCTTGCTGTGTTTAACCCCAGGACACATCACCCAGTTCTTTTCGTGCTCCCTCCAGATCTCCAATCTTTGAGAGCCGCACGAACCGAACCCCTGGTGATCCCCAGGACAGGCTCCGGACCGGTGAAAGGAGTGTTAGCTCCATTCCTGGCCAGATGATCAGCTTGTTCTAAGTTTGCAGTTCATTTAATTACGTAAGCAGTGGTAAGAAGAAGTCTTGTGCATGTTTAGACATGTTTTTTTCTTTTCGTACACCGATTATTTAGCCTGTAACACAATCTAAGGCTAAAAATATTTGCCCTCATTTTTCTAGAATATTGGACGAGGCTAACTGTTAGCTGAGTTAATTGATTCTAATTAGACAGTTTTTAATTTATTCAATTCTTCTTTAAACTCTCATGAGAATTCATTACGTCTAATCTGATTGGCTGAAGGATGGTTGCTAATTAGGGATGTTGGTGAGAAGCTCCTTAATCTACTTTTTTCTTCACTTTCACTGACCGTTCTAATTTTCCCTTTTGTTAACCTGACTATCCAATGGATTTCGCCGTTATATAGATTACCTAATGCAGTTTCCTTCCTACTTCATTGTCATTTAGTTTAGCTTTATATAAGTGTTCGGTACAATAGAGAGTTGAGGAAGTGGTGTACCAGAGGAACATGGTCAAAGCGGACATGTTTATTGTATCCATGTCCGGTTTCAGACGTTCATTCATTATCAGAGGCAGAATAATCAATTTAGTTCAAAGATTTAGACTCCATCTATGGTATCATCTTACACGTAAATGTACCAAGAAAATTAGGTACTTCAGTATCCGAAATGCTATTTCCGGCGGTTGATACCTTTTTATCACCTAAATAATATTGATGTAATTCATATTTTGAAACCAAATTATATTCCTTGCAATTTGTTGCGACAGAAAATAATGCGAACCACACTATTAACCTTTTTTAAAAGTTGCGATATTTTACTTAAAGCCTCGTAATTTTTAACAATTTATAATCAATTAGAGAACATGCTTATTACTAAAACTTAATTTTCTTTAAATTGCGATATAATTTTTATACAAAAAAATTTTTATACGATTAGAATGGCTGTGGCTGTCTAGTAAAAAGATCAGCTGTTTATTTATAATATATTATAAATGTAGCAGTAAAGGAGGTTACATTTCTGTGTTAAATAAACATAGAACATGATGACGCAGAGCGAGTGAGAGAGAATGAGAGAATTAACAGAGTTAAGGGAGTTTTATCCTTGCTGGGCTGACTGTTGATTATTGCTGTGTGCGTTTGTACGAGTGGTACTGCGTGGACACGTGTGTGTAGGCCGTGGACCAGGGTGGTGTGGCCGTAGTCGGCCATGTTGCCCATAACAGCTGAAAGTTAAAGTTTTATTTACTGAGAGAGATAGAGCGATGTTAGATACAGATGTCCTTGGATGCAGGTTACTTCTCTGCTTAACCAAGGACGTACAGATTCTTCCCTACTTCCTCGCTTCGTCCAGTCCCCATACCATCTGTATTTACCACTCCTCTAATTTCATCTTCTTAATGATGTTTGAACTAAGTGAATATATATATTATATATTTGTCTAGGTCTATTTTCTGTTCAATTTGTTTTTATAAATTAAATTATATTGCCTCAATTTTTATGAAACATTGTCTGGCTTAACTTCCATTTAAAACTTTAGAAATTGTAGCAGAAAATTTACTTTAATTTAAGAACTTAAAATTAACTATTTTCTGAATTCTCTGCAAATCTAATGAGACTTGAAAATTTAACATAATTGGACCCTACGATGTTTACAAATTGTCTCAGGTGTTTCAAACAATGAACAAGCTGGACAAATTAGCAAAAGCAAACCGATAAGGCCAATCCTATGAGCTCCCTATATCCTGCAGATTCCAAAATTTCCACCTAGAATTTTTTTCTGATTTAAACTCCTGATTTGGCATGATCGTGCATTACCTTAGTTATTTTCTTCAATAATTCTGCTTACCTGTAAAGAAACGTTTTTGTCCTTTAAATAACCTTTTAAGGCATTCAAAAAGAAAAAACAAATAAATTAGTCAAAATGTGATAAAATTGAACGTGACCAAAAAATTGTAAATATTTGATTGTATTTCAAATTTACATGGATATAGATAAATTGAAATTGTTTAACTAACGTGATTTTTGGACGTTTTAAAATTAAAATGTACTTACAAAAGATAATTGCATGCTTCTCGCGTAGTTATTGTTATTGTTATTGTTAAATGCTATATACAGCTGTTCTTTTTTTTTTATAAATCTAAGAAAACAATATTCGATTTATTTAGGTTTTAAACGTGATTACAGCGTTCTACCAGAAACATGTCAACTTAAATTCTTTATTTTTGTTGTGAATAATTTTTTTTATGATAAGATTAGTGGTTATATTGTTTTTATGTATTATCTTATTGTTTTTTGAGTGAGTGAGAGAGACAGAGCTACACAGAGAGTTTATTGACTCGATTAGCTTTAAGAGCGTTGTTTTCTTTCACATGTCTTTTGTTCTCGGCCATTTAGATAGACATTTAAATTCAATCAGCTGTAATTGCTATTGTAAAATTACTATTTGTAATGTCGATGAACTATCGTAGTTTTATTTAGCAAAAACAAAAACAAAAAAATTTGGTGGTTGAAGTTGGAATTTCAAACTCTTTCCGAGTTTACGGAAGCTAAAAAGGAAGTCGTCCGAAAGATTTTACACTTCCGGTGTTTCTCCTCAAAACAGTAATGTTTTGTTTAAATTCTCATTCTTTACGTTTTTTTACTGTAATTAGTAGAGCTTAAGGTTGTTGATGTTGAAATAGCATTCGTCTCTAGCTACAAACAAGTTGTTTAATAAGTTCTATCATTTATTAATAATATTTTGAAAAGTATAGACTTTTTAGGACTCACAAGTCTTTTTTTGGTTTCTGGTCCAGGAGGCCTACTTAAAAGTTAATAGATCTGGGCTCTTCTAAAGTTACCACAGCTTATAATATACAGTTTAATGTAATGCAGTACAATATTTCAGTAGTTTACAAGATCGCTAATATACTATGCGAGTAACAAACGTTAACAACTTAACAATGATCTGCTGAAGAGAACGTGTTGATTGGTGGCCTGGTAGATTGTGTTTGCTAGAGATTCAAAAAACTGTTCAGTTTGATGGTTTGAGGCTTGCTTAGATTAGACTCAGATGATGGATGGGTCTCGTAAAATTCGTGTGATCCCTGGTTGGAGAGTGTAAAAAAGCTCTGGAGGAATTTTGCCCAATGAGGGGGCCAACAGGGTGTTTTCCCCTTCATCTTACCACCTGTGAGTAATTGTTTACTGTGGTAACTTTTGATGAATCAGAATTTTATAGTGAATTTATAGATTAAATCTTTAAGAATTGCGTCTTAGGAGTTTGAAAGAGTGGACCAGGAAGTGCAGCCAAATGGGAATCCAAATCGGAGAAGGATTATACCTCTCTAACCTGCTCTTCGCTGACGATCAGGTTCTGATTGCTCAAGATGAGGAAGACATTAATTACATGCTGAGAAAGCTGATGGAAGAATATGCAAAGTGGGGTCTAGAAATCAATTTTGAAAAAACAGAATATATGACGGCAGACCCTCATAATGAGTGTATGATCGATGGCCACAGATTGAAAAAAGTACTGAACTTCAAGTACCTTGGTTCTTATCTCCAATTGGATGGCGCGTCGGATCTGGATATAGAAAAACGGGTGATTAGTGCAAGAAAAGCTATTGGAATGTTAAACCCTATCTTATGGAGCAGCAATATCCAGATGAAGACCAAGCATCTAATATATGATGCAATCGTCCAGAACATACTGCTCTATGCTGCGGAGACCTGGACGATTAGCAAGAAGTTTCAGAAAAAAATAGCTGCGACAGAAATGGATTTCTGGAGGCGGTCGGCCAGGAAATCTCGCACTGAAAGAAGAAGAAATTCTGAAATAAGAAGAATTACAGAGAGAGAAAAATCTGTGCTAGAAGAAATTGATCGCAGGAAACTTGCTTGGTTCGGCCATCTGAAGAGAATGCCAGAGAGCAGAGTGCCCAAAGCAGTCCTAGAATGGAACCCTCCAGGCCGCCGGAAAAGGGGTAGACCCAGGAATAACTGGAGGAATGGAGTGGAAGAGATGATGATTGGTAAGGGACTCTGCGAGGAGGATGCAATTAATAGGGACCAATGGAGACGCGCTATTGAATAATGATTGATCCGGTATAGTTGGTTTCTTGTTGGATAGATGATCCTTGTTTTTACAATTTTTTGTTTTTGTAAAATTTATTTATAATATTTATTTAATTTATTGGTGATGGTGTTCAGTAGGTTTGTTTGTATATAGTATTGTTGTTGTTCATTTGGTTTATATTAATAATAGTTTTGTAAGAAACAAAAGCATTTGGTCTGAGGGACCCTCATACTTGAGGAAGACCCCTTAAAAAAAAAAAAAGAAAAAAAGAATTGCGTCCTATGTGTTGTTCCTCAAAGTCTTATTAATTTGTTGCAATTTTACTTTCAAGAAGTTTATTGTTTTCAATTGAACATATGTTTTTCTTGAACTGAATGACAAGATAATTATTTTAAAGCTATGATAACCTTGAGCTAAGTGATAAAAGAAATAAAAACTAAACTGAAAACTGACTGTACAATCTGACGCCCTCCTAGCACGCCAACTTAGCAACTGGTATCTCTAGGGCTCGGCCATGTACTCTAATTTAATTTTGATTTACATATTTTAAATCATTTTTATTTTGTTCGAGGTTTTCTTCTATTTTTTCTTATTCTACATCTTTAATGGATACAACCTTCAATAATTTCTCTGGAGATGAAAATGGTTTTATCATCACGAAGGAAACAGAAATACTGTGGAAAAATTATTGCATAAACAAACAAAGCAGTGCACTGCTGCATTATTGTATGATCTCTGAAGGTTAGTGCAGAACAG
The DNA here is from genome assembly GCF_049639745.1 of Rhodnius prolixus. Taxonomy (NCBI): domain Eukaryota; kingdom Metazoa; phylum Arthropoda; class Insecta; order Hemiptera; family Reduviidae; genus Rhodnius; species Rhodnius prolixus. The sequence goes on along the minus strand of NW_027411603.1, from coordinate 8,790,666 downwards.
AAAGAAGGGGCTTGCTAAAATAATGAACAAAAAAGAAGAATGCATAATGGCATCTGAGTAATCACTATGGCGACCATAGCATGTTCTTGCTTTTTATTTTCTCTTGGAGTAAATGTCTTTTTTTGATCCAATTTTTATTCTTTAGTTTGGCCTTGTTAAAGCATAAAGTGACGTAACAAGAACGCCATACCCTAAGCCCTGAACGGTTTATGAGAAGTTTTGAAGCGACAAAAAGAGGCCCGGCGATAACTGGTACTAGATTAATTTCTTTGATAGCTTCAGTCGCTCAGTGAACTTATCTTCTTTGATACTCCGAATTATGGAGTCGAAAGACTTCCTTCTTCTTTCACTTCCTTGAGACTTGCGCTTATACTTATACTAAACACTAATCACTCACCTTGCGTTACAAAATGGAAGAAAAAATTTTAGAATCATAGAAAGCCCCGGTATTTGTGGGCGTGTCTATCTGTTGAAACAACTGGGCCAATGATAGGTCCTCTTTTCCAGCAACTTTACCCCCCCCCCCACCAGTGTATTGAATTTAATAAACTAAATTAACTGAATTGATGAGGGGTTTTTGAAGGTAAATTTGTCATTTATCTATTGAATGAGCTGGGCACCACGATAGCCGAACGGATTTCTTATACTCTTCAATTTGACATCACAACCTCTTGCTGAACAAATTAGAGATTTCTGTTTCAGACTAATCTTTTAACTACTCTTAGCTTCGCTCGCATTAATTAGGAAGCTTCTACACAGATTAAAAACAGATTCAGTTTCCTCAAAATAATGGTCTAGAACAAGGGGTTCCCAAACTTTTTACACAGGAGGCCAGTTCACTGTCCCTCAGACCGTTGGAGGGCCGGACTATAAAACAAACTATTTTAAAGTAAAACAAAACGGGAACAAATAGAATATTTCAAATAAAGAACAAGTAAATTTAAATCACCAAACTGCCCAGTATTTCTGTGGGAATTATGGACCTGCTTTTGGCTAATGAGATGGTCAATGTCCGGTTTAGTTATAGTGCTTTGTCTTTCTTCCTACTTCTGGCTGTTATTTTGCACTCTTTTCGGAGCCGTGACGTGTGCTGCCCGCGTCACCGGAAGTAGTACTTTACATGAGCACCGCCACATACAGTGCTCCTCTCACTGACCACCAATGAAAGAGATGCCCCTTCCGGAAGTGGCCGCATGTGGCCCGCGGGGGACCCCTGGTCTAGAAGCTCCTTTTTAGCCATAGCTCCCAATTATCATTAAACTCGTACCCAAAATTCAGAAATATACTTTAATCCTCTGAAAGAATAGATTAAACATGTTCACAAATATATTTTTTGAGGAAAATGATTTTTTTGGGGGAGACTTGACTGCGAGCACAAATTTGTTTTTGATTAGTGCCTAGTTTTACTGAACTGAGTTAATCGAATCCAGTTCCGTTATGGACGGCTATTTGGGGTTAAGGGGAGAGATAGACGGCGCCTGAGTATTTTTTCTTTTTGAATATTTTATTACGCAAATAGATAAATAAATTTTCTGTAGCCATTAGAATATAGATACTGTGTTTATAGCAAAAGTACATTATTCAACGTCGACCTATTTCCATTCGATTTAATTCTAAAAAATACGTTATACATAATAGTGGCACCATAATGACTAAATTTTATTATTATTTTTTATATCTTGTAGAAACAATTAGTGGACAGTTAAATTCTCTATACCGAACTATGTAATCAACATCTGAAGATGGATGAAACCCCGAAACCGGTCAAAAATAGAAAGATAAAGGCGTCCATATAACGGATATATAATCAATGAGATTTCTAAACTCTTTAAATCCTTTATTTATTTGTTTATAATTATAAAAGTAAAAACAAATAAGATAATGGACACGTGGGCGTAGCAATAAGAAATGAATAAATTTAAATATGATTTATTACTATAATAATAATTATTATATAATATATTTGAAAAAACAACAATTATGACACAAAGAAGAATTTAAATGTTATATAGAATTATTAAAATCTTCTTTCTTTTTGTTTACAAAGAAAATAAACTAAAAGTAAAAGAAGTGTTTCTGAAATACTGACCTAACCGAACGCTTAAAATTTGGTAACCTTGTAGCCTGAGCTCCTAAATAGAGGAACCTTGTGTATGGGGCTTTTTAAATATTCGGTTCACTGTTAACCTTGGGCCACAGGCTGTGCGCGCAAGAATTTCCAACTACAAGGAGCGGCTTTTAGTCTCTTTTTTTTTTCTTATTTTCTTTGTTTTTAATGGAAATAAGGGGAACAATTTATATACCGAACACACAGGATATTCTAACTGTACTCTCTCGAGTTCTAGTTTGTGTACGATTTACGTAATTAATTAAAGCAATCCTTTGTTATAGAAAAACATTTATTATGGTAAATTTTCCTTTAAAGATAGAGAGTTTAGCCTTTTTTAGTTCTCGTTATGCCCACCAGGATTTGGAAAGCACTGATCTTGTGTGTTCTAATCTTGAACACTCATCAACCGGATGTGGTTGCAATTTAACGTGGCGATTTCTCTGTAAACATTATCTTTTCTTGGCGGGGAGAATCTGAGGAAAGTACAACTATAAGAGATGTTTCGAATGTGCCGCTTCAGAACTATATCCGGTTACGTAAGAATAGGTGATTTATTCCTTTTGTTTTTTTTCCCCCAGAAATAGGGCCAATTAAATTGTATTGAACTTAGCTGTAACCTTTTTCTTAAAACTTAACTGATAATTTAGATAAAAGCTTGCTGCTCCCAAGAGGTACCCTCAGTCGAATCGTTTAAACCAGTGGTTCCCAAACTTTTTTGACCCAAGGACCCCTTTTTATAGTCAAAACTTGCCCACGGACTCCCAAGTGAAAAAGCTTCATAAATGCATAGTATAAAAATTACAAATTTAAAAAAGCATTTTGTTGAAGAAGTATTTATTGAAATTATAACTTTTGTTTAAAATAAAATTTAAAAAAATTAATAATTTGGATGAACGTGATGAGATGTTATGAGTGTATTTATATCCGGCTCAATGTTAGTGAGTAGCTACCGCAAATCCCCACGAGTAATCTTTGGTTCAGGTCTGCATGAAGAGCCGTTAAGTGTTCGACAGTGAGCAAGCAAATCTTCATCACTATTTTGCAATTTCAAAAGATTTGGAAACTGTGAACGTTCTCCTCTTCCCAAGTTTTCTTTTTACAGAAAACGTTTTGCAACAAACGCAGATATTACGCTTTTAGTTTTGATTAAATTTAATTGGTCACCTAGTTAGTTTCTAATTTCCATAATAATAAAAAAGGATCACAGTTTTATTATTTCATATTGAACCTTGCGTGGACCCCCTGACGTTGTTCAGGGACCCCCAAATCAATTTTAATTTTCCACTGACCCCCTGAATGATACCGGGGACCCCTTTGGGAACCACTGGTTTAAACAAACGTTGTAGACCAGTAAAGTTATCGCCTATTTTTTTTTCAGGCAGGACTTAACGTCCAACTAACAATTTTAGGTGCCGTAGACGGGTGATCGGAAGCTCAAACTGTACTATAAACAATTTTTTTTCTAACAAATAAAGAGTAGCCCATACGCATGATTCGAATTGGTGATCTCCCAGTTTACAAAGCCACGCTCTTGACCATTACTAGACCAACACCTGCCCCCAATGTAGACCAGTATGAGTACAATAAGTAGCACATAACAACGTTTCAAGAGAACCTAAAAAAATAAGATAAATACAAACATAATAATAATGAAAAAAAACAACAAATTATTTAGTAAAATGGTACATTTTGGGGAGAAGTATTGATTGAAATTCCAGCTTTTTGTGATTTTTGGGAAACATATATACTGAAAATTTTCTAACAACCCCTTTTCCTGCCTTTTAGGCAAGCTAATCATTTCCGCTAATCGTTATTTCCGGTGTATTTTCTGCCCAATTTTCCGTGATCATAAAACTTCTTTTCTGCTAGTTTATTGTTATTTTTAGAGGTTTCCAAAAATCCTACTTTTCTCCAACTCCCTAAAAAGATAAGCCAATTTTTGGCTTAAGATATTTGTAGCCAAAATGTTAGCCGCTCCATAGAAATGCTGAATGAACAGTTTTCCTGTCATGATATAGTAAAAAAAAGGGGTTGCCAGTGGAGCGCGAAATATATGTGCAAAGTACATGTGATGTTGGGCTAGTTGGAGCAGACTGCGAGGCGACTCTCTGTGAAGCGGAAGTGACGCTCATGAACACACGCCCAAACCCTCCCCCCCATCTTCCGCTTTCTCTTGAGAGACTACCAAATGCGGTAGCTAACTGAGATGCTTTAATGCGAAAAAAATGAAATTATGTCCATTAGTTTCGAAATCCGCTAACAAGAAAGCTGGAATACCTAAATATAACCTTCTTTTACACAAATTTTTCATGTTTTAATTAACAAAATATTTCTGGTAAAAAATCGATTGCATTGTCGATTGTGAGAAATTTCTTCAGCCTTCAAATACGCAAGTGACACGAATCTGTAACTATTATTTAATCTATAGTAATCTGCATCACATTTATTTGAATTTTATTGCTATTTAATTTTTTTTTTTTTGCGTTTATTTATGCTCCAATCAGCGCGTTAGCGCTATAAGTAACAGTGATAATAACAGAGTAACAAATGATAAGGTAACGAGTGGAGAAGTTACTGCAGTTGGTAACACTCCCAAATTTAGATGGTTAGCCACTCTCTTCACTGGAGAGGAGATCATGAGGCCACTGTCTTTTAAGGCGTCTTGTCGGGTTGTCAGGAAGAGTTCTAGAAGAAAGATTTTTAGCTAGAGGATTTAATATGAGATTGCAGGTTGAAATTGGAGTTTTCTGTAACGTGTTTTCAGCGACTTCGTTGATAAAAGGAATGTTAAAGTCAGTGTGTATAGTCAGGTTGGAGACATAAAAAGGAGCGTGTACAATAGTTGGAAGTATTTTAGATTGTAGAGATTGAATCCTTTGGAGATTGGAGCGTTTGGTTGAACCCCACAGCTCTGTTCCATACGCCCAGATGGGTTTCAAAATAGAAGTATAAATCAGTCTTTTGTTGTCCAAAGAGAGTTTTGATCTATCGTCTAAGAGCCTTTCAATTTGTCGTTAGCGTCTGTTCAGTTCTGTTCTTTTAAGTCTAGTGTGGGGGTTCCAAGAAAGTCTTCGGTCTAAGTAAAGCCCAAGGTAGCGGGCAAAGGTTACAACTGGTAGAGGTGTTAGGTTATAAATGACTGCAGAAAGAGTAATGCTATTTAAATTTAAAATATAAATAGGTGGTATTAGCCAGCAACCTTCTCTTATCTTCCTGCTAGAAGGGTTACACTTATGCTGACGTAATGAAGAAGGTCGACTATTTAGTTTCTTTATGCAGGAACCTCCCTTTTTACTAGACAAATGGGGGCGCCACGATAGTCGAGCGGTTATAGGCTAGACCCGCAAAGCTGAGATGTATTGCGGTACTAGTCTAGGCCTTGCATTCTATTTAATGTGTTAATATGAGGAATTTATAGTAAAGTATGTTGTCCTTCGACCAAGTCATTTAATTTGATAAAGCCTGCCTGAAAAAAGTAGGCATTTACTTAACTTTTTACTTATTAGACAAACGTATGAACCACTCTGAGTGGATCAACAGAGAAGATGGACTGCAAGGACAACACAGGGTAGGGGGATATAGTCTTTAAATAGTATTACGTCACAAACTGGCATGTGTTTATAACGTACGTTTGATAAGTATTAAGCAAGTTGTTTCTTTTTTAAAAATAAAACAGAAATACCTATCTAAGCCAGCGGGGTTCCTACAGATATATATATATATTGGTATTACGGCGTGGAGTGGGGATTTTTCACTTTTGGCAATGGCGCTTACATACTTTGTAAAGGATTGTGACACTTTACCGCGGCGTATATTTTGATCGTTTCCCCGCAATTTGAGTACTTATTCAAATTAATTTGTTTATTGAATTAAACATTCTTCATTATACTATAGTCAGGATGGAGCTGGATTATTAGCAGAAAGGAATTAATAAGTTAGTTCCGGTCGAAACCTCGAATGAAATAAATAGTAAAAATAATATTTTTTTTGTAAAAAAGTAATTTTTTTTTCCGCCACCATAATCTAGAATAAAGGTTAATCATTACAAACTTGAAATCAACGTTCTAAATTTAGATTAAAAACCACGCAACTAAATTCATAGCTGATGTGTTGAAAGAGGTCGTGATAAATAGCTATACTGTAATGCTAGTAAACAGAACTGATCCGGCTAGACATTTTTATACAAACTACTTAATAAAAATTAAACTATATCTGCATTTATATAGATCTGATATGTTTAGCAAGAAAATCAGCGCAACTTTTTCTTCATTTTATTAAAGTTCATTGAGCGAAATTATAAAAAAAAAAGGTCAAAGATTATATATAATCTTATCTACTGAAATGTTAAATAATAATATGGTAAAAAGTAAAAATTAAATATGGTATTTAGGCTAACTACTTACAACAATCACAGTCTTACAAACAACCGCACCATTTTAAGATAAAACACTGTCCATCATCGGGCAGTGTGAACTGTAAAGAAGCTTCTAGGAAGGAGAAAACTCTTAAGGGCAGCTGAGCCCAGCATCTCCGTGTTGTAATCCAGTATAATACGCTAACCACTCAGCTCTATTTAATCATTATTATTACTTGATTTGATTTCATAATACATTTTTATTTAAAACAGAACGCACCTTCTTTTATTTTTTTTTAAAAAGTGTACCTTGGAGGCTTTGCGTCAAGGTTATTTTTTCAATTATTTAATTTATTCTACTATTATTTATTCTGTGGTTTATTAATTGGTTCTTTAAGCAAATTATTGAGTTGTATCTGTTAGGTACCCTTGTTTAGAGTTCTACCATTCCCTAAAAAAAATGTTTTTGCTATAAATCACGTACTCTCCAAGTAAGAGATTACCCGTTAAATAATGCTACCCGCTTAAATACAGTACGTTGACACCGGAAGTTGGTCAAATTGTTGACATTTCATTCTTCACGTTTTAGTCATTTCACTTTTCTTTTTCTTTATTGGAGGAGAAAACTTTTAAAACATATCTATTGTTTTCTTCACCACTTCTGTAATTAAAGACTTTGTATTTGTCTTTTCTTGATTGCCAGCAAATTTATTTCCGTGATTCCGAAGTGGCTAATTTCACAAAAAAAAAACAAACAAAAAAACCTGCCGAATGTGGGATGTTGTTAGGTTTTTGTCCAGTTACTAGCTGATTTCTACTCCAATTAAGGTGACATCGAATTAAATATCGAACTGTTAAAAATGTTGGTAGATCCGCAGTACTAAATAATATCTTCGATTTTATCCGCAGTAGTACGTATGTTTATTGTATCCCTGACCGGATTTGGACTTTTGTCCATCATAAATTAATATGAGGAATTTTATAGTAAAGTAGGTTTGCTAGTCGCCTCCGTCCACGATATAAACCAGAAGTAGTCATTTGAATAAAGGAAGTACAAAATAAAATTCGGATTAGGATAATTAGAAATAGAAATAGAAATAGAAATAGAAAAGAAATTTATTATTCTGGGACAATTTTCCCCTAAGAATAAATACAGGAACAAATAGAGGCCTTAATAGTTTGGCCTGTGATTATAGAGAAATTAAATAAATAAATAAATATTTACAAAAGTGAAAATATAATAAGTGAAAATGAAAGTAAAAATAAAATAATAAAACAGCAGAAATTAAGGAAATAAATTAAAACAATTAGAATTTCGGAGGAAGCTGAATAGAAAGGAGATAACTGAATAGACGGGATTTAAAGATGGATAGGGTAGGAGCATGGCGGACAGATGAAGGCAAGGAGTTCCATAGAGAGGTAGCACGTATGAGGAAGGACTTGTCAAAGGATGAGGTACGGTGAGAGGGAATATAAAGATCAGATGAGCGAGATCTAGTGTTACGGGAATGGATGGAGGATTTAAACTTAAGGAGTTGAAAAATATAGGAAGGCCTTTGAGACTGGATGACTTGAAAAAGGAAAGAAGCCAAAAAATATTGGCGGCGATAGACAGGAAAAAGCCACTTCAACTCATCGTAGCAGTGCGAAATGCGAGAGTCTCTGGAAATGCTGAAAATAAATCTTATGAAGCAGTTCATGAGGCGCTTAAGCTTAGCTTCAATATCACCAGATAGACCGCCATACACTAAACAACCATAGTCGAAATGGGGGAATATAAGAGAGGAAACTAGGAGTTGCCGGGTCTTAATTGGAAAAAGGTGACGGGAACTATTAAACTGCTTAAGGATATGGATGGAACGACGAGAGATTTGGGAAACATGGTTTTTCCAGGATAGGTTTTGATCGAAAGTGATACCAAGGTTTTTCACAGAGGAACAATATTTTATTGGGGTATTGTAAAGGAAAAGATTAGGAAGAGGAGCCAATGATTAGTGTATCTTAACTTTGAAAACGATGGATTAGGCATCAGTCTGTTATTAATATTAGGCCAAATTGACTCGAGATACAGCACACACACGGCCACCACTTTGAGAATAAACAGTTTGAGATAATTTACAAATTAAGCTAATCACAAAACAAAAAATTTACTAAAAATAGAATTGACGATAATATTGCTGGAGCATAGATAGAGGTGGAGAAGTGGTAGTTCTATTTTAGTTACAATAAAGTTACTAAAGGGTCGAACTGCTTCGTTACTATAGTGGGTTACTCCACTAGAGAGGCTTCTTCGTTACACATGTTACACCCTACCTCGTCACCAATACGTTCCACAGATTCTAATTGTTTAAAAATCTGCCTTAATCTTCATCTATTCATACACAGTATCTTACTGACATTTTTTGCCTCCATATTGACTGATTATTTTTTTTACCTCATCGCAATTCTTCTGCCCTGCCCATTTTGTGTAGATCTGGTCAGCTCAGACAGAGCTATACTTCCTGCCTACGCCCGTAATCTCTTAATCCTTAAGGATTCCTCACAGGTTACTTACTAACTCTGATAGTCGCATGAACATTTTGCTTCATGGCAGTAAACACTATTTCAGAACCATAATAACCTAGGAGCTACAGATCTTCCTTAGTTCCTTCTTCATTTCATTTTTTGGAGGAGGACTTCCTTCCTTAAACAATTTCGTACTTGTTAGGACAACTTAACGATAAGTACACATTCAACATTTAAAATATCCAGAAAAATTGGAGTTAAAACAGATTAGAAACTACCAGAAAAGGCTACAGATTATTGATTTGTTATGAAGTTTTACATTAATTATTTCCTGCGATAAAACAATTACAAGTAAGGTGAGGAGAATAGGAAAATGACGCATAAATAAAGGAATTGCAGCGTAAAAATGTTTTCTGACGTAAACAAGCGATAAATGAGTCGTAATTCTCATGTGACGTCGACTGGGACACAAGGAGAATTCCCTTCATCCGACTAGTCTTCAAATGATGTAATTATGACTCATCGAAGTGATTAATAATTGAAAATAATGCTTTCGCAGTAAGAATTCGTGCTAGCCGAAGTAAAACAGCGGAAAGAACAAGACAAAAACAGTAATTACATTAATCATAAATTTTTATTGCGTAATCTTCTTGGATGAAAAATGTTTTCCTTATTTCCTTCAAAAAATTATTAATTCAAGTGAAAGTGTCCATTTCCGCTATTCTAAACACTTCTCAGAGTTTTCAGAGTGCGTACATTACGCTGAAAGTGCAATTTAAAGCGAACTATTGTGGCGCTTCCGATTACAATAAATAATTTTATCATAAAGGCCGTGTCTCGTGACCTTTACCAAAATATCGCAATTTGTACGTTCTGTGAATTTCCCTTTTTCCAAATTAATGGCGGATATTTAGTTTCTAAACAGACAGACGAACAAACTGCTACCATCTTATATTCAAACTCAGAACACTTTAAAGGTTTATTTCCGGTAAAAACGCATCAGACTTCCGAAAGCTGGAACAATACCTCCTCCTATGTGAGGTGAAAAAAAAGTGCAAACAAGATTACGTCACAGCTGACATGTTTACTTGTTTGTTGAACAAATATTTGTGAAAAATACAATCATTTTCAGTCAGTAGTTCATTTCGTCAGACGTTTTTTAGACGTAGTATTTTTTTTCTTTTACTGATTCAACTAACCAGCTGGTAATCGTGTGATGTTTTCGTCATTTTGTGGTTAGGTTTACAGTGCCTATATGTATACAACAAAGCAATTTATTGCATGCATCCCTGACCGGTTTCGAATTTTAAACCGTCTTCAGTGTTTGATTTAATCAGTTTGGTGTAGAGATTTCGACTTCACTTAAAGTACGAGGGTGGTTTGAAAATTCCGTGCAAAGTCGGAGAGATAGCACCACTGGCGCGTATCGAGGTTATGTTTAGTTAGTAGCATCTCTTAGAAGAACACACACCAAGTTTCAGCCAGATCGGTCTATTTCTTTGTGTTTGGCATTCGTTTGAATCGAGGAAGTCGAGTGATTTTCAAAAAATGGACGAAAAAGAATTTCGTGTGTTGATTAAACACTACTTTATGAAAGGCAAAACGCCTCAGGAGACTAAAGAGAAGCTTGATAAACATTATGGTGACTCTGCACCTTCGATTAGAACAGTTTATAAGTGGTTTCAAAATTTTCGGAGTGGCCATATGGGCACAAGTGACGCTGAACGTTCTGGACGCCCTGTTGAGGTTATTACTCCAGAAATCATTGATAAAAATCCATGATATGGTGATGGATGACAGAAGAGTGAAGGTGCGTGAGATTGCTAGTGCTGTGGGCATCTCGAATGAACCGGTACATAATATTTTGCATCAACATTTGGACATGACAAAGCTATCCGCAAGATGGGTGCCGCGATTGCTCACGCTTGACCAAAAACGAAATCGTGTGAAGTGTTGCAAGGACGGTTTGCAGCTGTTCCAGAAGAATCCGCAGGACTTTAAGCGTCGTTTCGTCACTGTGGATGAAACATGGATACATCACTACACTCCTGAGACCAAAGAACAATCTAAACAATGGGTTACCAAGGGGGAATCCGCGCCAAAAAAGGCGAAGACCGTTCCTTCGGCCGGAAAGATTATGGCGACTGTCTTTTGGGATTCGCAAGGAATAATCCTCATCGACTAACTGGAAAAGGGTAAAACCATTACAGGTGCATATTATTCATCGTTATTGGACCGTTTGAAAACCGAGCTGCAAGAAAAACGCCCACGATTGGCCCACAAAAAAGTCCTTTTCCATCACGACAACGCACCAGCTCACACCTCAGCAGTTGTGGTCGCAAAATTAATGGAAATAGGGTTCCAACTCGTTTCACATCCCCCTATTCTCCAGACTTGGCTCCCTCGGACTACTATTTGTTCCCCAATATGAAGAAATGGCTGGCGGGAAAAAGATTTTATTCAAACGAGGAGGTGATTGCAGAAACGAATGGCTATTTTTCAGACTTGGACAAATCCTATTATTCGGAAGGGATCAACAAACTAGAGCAGCGTTGGACGAAGTGTATAAGCCTAAAAGGAGACTATGTTGAAAAATAAAAAAGGTTTACCCCAAAAAATTAAGTAGTTTTTATTTTTGCACGGACTTTTCAAACGACCCTCGTATAATACGTTAGCCGAGCGGTTATAGACTAGACCCGCAAAGCTAAGATGTATTGCGGTACTAGTCTAGGCCTTGCATTTTATTTAATGGTTAATATGAGGAATTTTGTAATAAAGTAAGTTTGCTAGTCGCCTCCGTCCAAGACACCTAATTCCACCTGTAAAAATAGGCATTACTTTACTTTTATTGTAAATTTTAATATTTTTTTTATTAATTAATTTTTTACTTTTAATGTTTAGTTAACTTAAAAGACTATTTGTTACGTGAACAAACCGTTATTTTATTCGGAACAATTTTCTTATAACGTGTTGATTAAACTGAGCAGTTCAAAGTTTCGCTACTAGTTCACACACCTGTTGGGGTAATTTATGAGAAAAGCCCTATTGACACATAGATAAATAAGCGCACCCAATATAATACAGTATTAATAGAATGTTATAATATATTGATATTTAAATAGATTTAATAGATCTAATTAGTAATAATTAAGAGTATGAATAATTATAAAGCCAAGGGATTCATTAATTGAGCTTAGATGGTTTTTTTGAATTTCTGCGTTAAATTCTTTTCTTTTTTCATTAACTTAAGGATAGAATTGTAAATGTGGGTGGTATGATTTGGGGCTAAGTAGCTATGGCAAATATAGTAAACAAGATATGGATGTTTTGTTTACAAAATGCGCAAGCGCGCGCGCGCTCGGATGATGATGTGTTGGTCTCGCGCGGCAGGACGTTGCACTCTCAAGGACGAGCCGCCAAGAGTCACCAAACCTTCATGGCCCCCACAACAACACTGTTCCCTCTGATCGGAGAGCCTGTTCTCTTTTTCTCTTTCTCTCTCTGCAAGCCTTGTGAATGAGATGGTTGGCTAACTAGGGAGATCTGTACCAAGACTCTTGGAGAGTCGAAGAGAACTGTTGCTTGCGACCCCGCAAGAGTGGAGGAGGTCCATCGCCGCCTCTGTACAACGGTTCATCTTCCACCTCCTGCAGCCACTCTCTCAACTGTACTCTGGCTTTCGCTCTGCTCCATCCCCGTCGTCTTGCATCATCTGTATCAGTAATTCTCTGTATTTCCATACAGAGTCTTAATTATTCCGTATTATTCCTCGCTTTTACAGAAACTGTTTTTTATTCTTAAATAAGTGAAATAATTCTATTTTTTTAATTCAATAAAAACTCGTAACTCTATTCATCTTTATTTGAAGGAAGTTACGCTATTGTGAGTAAAGTAATGCCTATTGTTTCAGGCGGGCTTTACAAACAACTACCCAAATGTCCGAGGCGACTAGCAAACATACTTTACTATAAATTCCTCATACATATTGACCATTAAGTAAAATGCCTATAACCGCTCAGCTACTGTGGCGCCTCCGCTATTGGTGACAGATTTAAGCGAAATTTTTTATTCGCTGGAAATGGTTTTTTAAAAAAATCTGATCGAGAACGAATTACTGCCTCTTAATTACCAATATTCATTGTTCTAACTCACACAATTTCCTAGTAATTTTAAAAATGTGTTATCTGTAACGAGAGAACACTGTCCGGAGAACTGCAGCTCACTGGAAAAAGCTTCAGGCGCCAATCAACTCGTTGATATGCTTTAAATTGAATTCGAAGACTCCACAATCCTCTTCTTCGTTCTTATTTTTCACTAGCCAAGGATTTTGATAGTAAAATTTTATATTAATTAAAAATCCCTAATTTATTTACTTTTATTTTAATTTATGAACATCCGTACGTCATCTTGTCTGTAAATATATGAACAAAATATATTGTGTGTCCTAAATTGTTTTATAAATATATAAATATTGTTACAAATTTAATTTTAGGTTAAAATATTAAAGAAATTTTGTAGTCCACCAATATAATCAAGTACACAATGCATCATTAACCTTGGTTTTTTTCCCCTCTAGTATTGAAGCGATTCTTCGAGTGTTGCTTTTCGATATCTCGGCCATCGATCAGTTTCTCGAAAATTAGACTTGATCTTATAACTTTCCTTACCGGAACTAAGAGAAATTAATAGTAAAATTATGTTCCATAAATAGTGGTACGTTTGTACACTTACGTATCAAATAATGAGTCCAAGTTCATGGTTATGTAAACACGATATTGACGGAGGTCATTACATTTAATTGCGTTAAGTTACTTTATTATTTCTCTCGCACACTAATATCCATTCATTTAATTAGTGAATAAACATTACAGATGAATGGAATAATAGAGTTGTTTACGATTTCCCAAAGGCGAGGGGTGAAAAAAGGAAATCTATGAACATACATACGGACAAATAGGCATGGTGGCATTAGCCTTGTACATTGGATCGTATGTAGGCTGGAGTGGGAGGTGCCATCATCCCTCCAACTAATCGATTACTATATGTTTGACCCAACCCTGACCTTGCGCGTTTTTCCACCCGAGGTCGCTATTATAGCTAACACGGCTAGTTTGTTCTTCTATTTATGAATTGATTTCAATAGTTTGTTTTTGAGTGGCTCTTGCTGATCTCCCTTATCTCATTCATCCAATGATACTTTATAAAACAGACTTACCTTCTTCCGCTCAAGAAGTACCCTAAAACTTTAATGAATGAAACTTGCAGATCTGGTTATTGCGCAGTAATGGGCTAAGAATTGGATTTTTTCTCTCGAGTATTTAGATATTCAGGGGAACGCTCATACCAGCTGGGGGGGGGGTCTAATGGTGCCCTCCATGAGACTTGTACCTTGTTGTTTTGGCATTGAAAGATTGGAGGATGCAGGAAAGGACCTAGGGGATTTATCGGCCTCTTTACTTGCTACTACAGACTGAGGAACACTACCATAAGGCTGGAAACATAGTGGAGCGGCGAGCAAAGCGGCGATGATAGCTGCTTCAGATCAAAGAAAGCGACGAGCTGCGAGCAAAGAGTCGCATGTGACGAGTTTAGACGCGTTTCTCCTTTCGACGAGGCAAGATGCAGGAATTATTTCTATATGAAAATTCTTCCTTTAAAATTTGGTATTTGCAGCAGCATAGTAGCAGGAGCTGCAGTATATAAACATATTTAGACATGAACTTGGTGAATTCCATCACTAGTACCAACAACTTTGGGAGCATCCTAGCAATCAAGAAAAAGACGAATTTCAATGTTATCCTGTCTCAATCCTTATCCAACACAAATCGGTTGTGATGTAGAAGATCCTTTTGGTCCCACAGAGGTTTCTTTAAAAAAACTACACCAATAAACGCAGCAGTATCCATTTTAACCCTGAATATTGAGCGCGATGGGAGCGAAGAAATCAAATATGTCACAACACGTTGCTCTACTCTCTCTTGGTAGCGTTGCTCTATCTTCGCTTTGCTCTCCACGATGCGCGGTCCCATATGTTAACTTGTGTTTGTTTTCGCCGCTTTGCTCGCCCCTCCACTATGTTTTCAGCCTATAGCTTCCCCAATGAACTCTTCTAGTCTCTTTGGCGTAGGCTTCCTGGCCAAATCCATCGGAACCTCATCCTTTTAGGTAATGGTTCCTACTTGACCTTGATACATGGGAATCAATTGCGATTGCAGCACTTTCTCCTTAATTTGCTGAAATATCCCAGAATAATGATTCCATATCTATAAAATCAGATTAAATATAGCGTTTTTATGGCGATAAACAGGGTCAAAAAATTAAACAAAGTATTTCATTACAATTGTTTTGGAAATTACAGTTTTTTGGAGAGAATTATCCTTAGATTGTTGGAAAGAAAAAGGAAGAAGATGTTGAGATATGGCTTTTTATTTAGGAAAGCTGGATGGAATTCTAAATAGATCCTCCAGATGGCGAAGTGGACCGTTACTTCGCTCTGTTATTAAACCCTGGACTCCGGTTTCTACTTTAACAAAAACTTACAGTTTAAAATGTTAAGTATAAGGGTTGATTAAACGCCAAAAGGTACACAAATCAGCAAGCACTCAAAATTTCATTAATTCTTCATTAATATTTAAGTAATTTTACTGCATTAATATTCATTAATATTTTTTAGAATTTATTAGATGTCACAGACCCTTATGCTGGCCATTTTCGTCTACAAAATATTTGTTCAAGTAGCACTGTAGATTGACTGTAATATCTAGTTATTTATAATAATCAAACTATTAAATACAGGTTAAAAAGAAAAACGTTATAAAAAATAAAAAAAAATTATGAGGCTAAAAAATTCAAAACTTTTTTTTATAAAAAAAAATGTAATATGTAAAATAAAGTAAATAAGATATGTATATTTTTAGGACAGCTAATTATTCCAGTATTTTACTATAAGTAAAATTAAATTAAAATAGAGAAATCAATAATTGTTGTTGAATAATCTACTTGTTATAACTGTGTGTTATTTGTGCTCTCGAATATTTCGGTAAGACGAATTCAAGACAGTAGCCTACTCTAACTTTGTCTTTTTCTACTTTAACATGCATGTACATATGTGTGATTTATCATAATTATAACAAAAAAATATTATAAATGAAGTGGCCAGCATAAGGGTCTGTGACATCTAATAAATTCTAAAAAATATTAATGAATATTAATGCAGTAAAATTACTTAAATATTAATGAAGAATTAATGAAATTTTGAGTGCTTGCTGATTTGTGTACCTTTTGGCGTTTAATCAACCCTTATACTTAACATTTTAAACTGTAAGTTTTTGTTAAAGAGATTTTTGTACCTTTTGGATAGATTTTCCTTTTTGTCTATTTTACAAAGTTACATATCTGCTTTACAGATTTTTTAAATTTGGAATAAGCAATTCTATCATTATAACCTGATAAGATGGTAAGTCGGAACCGTAACTACCACTAGAGAGATCTTTTTAAAGAATGATTATCGTTAAGGTCCCCCAAACCATCCTCAGTAACAACTTTTCTTGAAAAAGCGTTTTGAATAACATAGGAAGGTATTTGTGCGTGAATAGCAAAATTAAACTGCGATTTCATTACTTCCTTTTAAGAGGAGTAAGAAAAATAAACTGCGATTACAGTACTTCTCCCTAAAAGGCAAAGATTTTGAATCGAACGACAATTCATTCATAATGTAAATAGGTTCACCCATTGATAATTTTAACGATTGCAGTACTTCCTCTTAGTAGGTGCAAGAGCATCAGCAATGTAGAGGAGCTTTAACCACTTATTCGAGCTGAATTTTATCAAAATCGGACTAAGCGTTATAGAAATATTGGTAATAATAGTTTTAGAAAGGGCCTTATTTGGGTGGGGCAAACTCCCCTCCTTATGAGGCACGGCGTCGAGACTTTTAAAGTGCAAATCTGTACAAAATTTCGATTCGAATGACATTTCATTCATGAAAATCGGTTCACGTGTCGATAATTTGAAACAATTCCTATACTTCCCCTTAACAAGTGTAAGAGCTGATCGCCGCTTTAATGTTACGTAGGGGAGCCCTAACCCTATCATCCTACCAAATTTTATCAAAATCGGGCCAAGATTTACAGAGTAATTAGTAATAATAATTTTGGAGGGGGCCTTACATAAAGGGGGCTAACTCCTCTCCCATTCGATGTACAGGGCCGAGACCCCCAAAAGGCACATCTACATAAAATTCCGAATCGAATGACACCTCATTCATGAAAATCGGTTCACGCGTTTAGGCGCTACGTTGTTTACAAAAAAGGTAACAAGAACAACAACAACAACAACAACAAGAAGAAGAAGAAGAAGAAGAACAAGAACAAGAACATTTTTTGAAAAAGCGGTTTTTGCTCATTTTCGGCAACTTTTTTCTCGAAACCTATTAGATCTGGGTGGTTGCAAAAAAATTACAGTTATGAAGGAGGGTTTGGAGTAAGATTTAAAGAAAATTTGGGAATTTTATCTTTTATAGAAAAAGAGAAAAAAATTGTCAAAGTTGGGTGTTTTTCAACGTTACGCTTTTTCGTGCAGTTTTTGATGGTCAACCCTTATACAACTGTCCTACCGGACAGTTTTAATTAAGAGCTAATCACGTAAATTGTGAATCATAACTGCTCAGGATTAGTAAATAATTTGGCCATACTTTAATTGATAAATTAAGGATTCAAATTGGCGAGGAATCGGTTCAAATAAAAAACAAACAACTCGTCTTTTTGCTAACTGTCTTTTTCAGGGCGTGGCTGTGCGAATTGGATGCCCTGAAGAAGGCAATATATTTGTCGAAACGTTGGTAAAAAGACGAGTTGTTTGTTTTTTATTTGGACCGATTCCTCGCCAATTTGAATCCTTAATATAACTCCTTAACAAAAACTTACAGTTTTAAAAGTTAAGTATAAGGGTTGATTTTGGCGTTTAATCCTTGCGGTCCCCAAACCATCCTCAATAACCATTTTTTTGAGAAAGCGTTTTGAATAAAATAGGAAGGTATTTGTACGTAAATAGCAAAATTAAACTGCGATTTCAGTACTTCCTTTTAAGAGGAGCAAGAAAAATAAACTGCGATTACAGTACTTCTCCCTAAAAGGCAAAGATTTTGAATCGAACGACAATTCATTCATAATGTAAATAGGTTCACCCATTGATAATTTTAACGATTGCAGTACTTCCTCTTAGTAGGTGTAAGAGCATGATGGCACATCACAGCCACGTAGAGGAGCTTTAATTACTGCTTCGTGCTAAATTTTATCAAAATCGGACTAAGCGTTATAGAAATATTGGTAATAATAGATTTAGAAAGGGCTTTACTTGGGTGGGGCAAACTCCCCTCCTTATAAGGCACAGCGTCGAGACTTTTAAAGTACAAATCTGTACAAAATTTCGATTCGAATGACACTTCATTCATGAAAATCGGTTCACGCCTCGATAATTTGAAATGATTGCTATACTTCCTCTTAACAAGTGTAAGAGCAGATCGTCGCTTTAATGTTAGGTAGGGGAGCCCTAACCCTATCATCCTACCAAATTTTATCAAAATCGGGCCAAGATTTACAGAGTAATTAGTAATAATAATTTTGGAGGGGGCCTTACATAAAGGGGGCTAACTCCTCTCCCATTCGATGTACAGGGCCGAGACCCCCAAAAGGCACATCTACATAAAATTCCGAATCGAATGACACCTCATTCATGAAAATCGGTTCACGCGTTTAGGCGCTACGTTGTTTACAAAAAAGGTAACAAGAACAACAACAACAACAACAACAAGAAGAAGAAGAAGAAGAAGAACAAGAACAAGAACATTTTTTGAAAAAGCCGTTTTTGCTCATTTTCGGCAACTTTTTTCTCGAAACCTATTAGATCTGGGTGGTTGCAAAAAAATTACAGTTATAAAGGAGGATTTGCCCTATATTGTAAAGAAAATTTGGGAATTTTATCTTTTATAGAAAAATAGAAAAAAATTGTCAAAGTTGGGTGTTTTTCAACGTTACACTTTTTCGTGCAGTTTTTGATGGTCAACCCTTATACAACTGTCCTACCGGACAGTTTTAATTAAGAGCTAATCACGTAAATTGTGAATCATAACTGCTCAGGATTAGTAAATAATTTGGCCATACTTTAATTGATAAATTAAGGATTCAAATTGGCGAGGAATCGGTTCAAATAAAAAACAAACAACTCGTCTTTTTGCTAGCTGTCTTTTTCAGGGCGTGGCTGTGCGAATTGGATGCCCTGAAGAAGGCAATATATTTGTCGAAACGTTGGTAAAAAGACGAGTTGTTTGTTTTTTATTTGGACCGATTCCTCGCCAATTTGAATCCTTAATATAACTCCTTAACAAAAACTTACAGTTTTAAAAGTTAAGTATAAGGGTTGATTTCTGCGTTTAATCCTTGCGGTCCCCAAACCATCCTCAATAACCATTTTTTTGAGAAAGCGTTTTGAATAAAATAGGAAGGTATTTGTACGTAAATAGCAAAATTAAACTGCGATTTCAGTACTTCCTTTTAAGAGGAGCAAGAAAAATAAACTGCGATTACAGTACTTCTCCCTAAAAGGCAAAGATTTTGAATCGAACGACAATTCATTCATAATGTAAATAGGTTCACCCATTGATAATTTTAACGATTGCAGTACTTCCTCTTAGTAGGTGTAAGAGCATGATGGCACATCACAGCCACGTAGAGGAGCTTTAATTACTGCTTCGTGCTAAATTTTATCAAAATCGGACTAAGCGTTATAGAAATATTGGTAATAATAGATTTAGAAAGGGCTTTACTTGGGTGGGGCAAACTCCCCTCCTTATAAGGCACAGCGTCGAGACTTTTAAAGTACAAATCTGTACAAAATTTCGATTCGAATGACACTTCATTCATGAAAATCGGTTCACGCCTCGATAATTTGAAATGATTGCTATACTTCCTCTTAACAAGTGTAAGAGCAGATCGTCGCTTTAATGTTAGGTAGGGGAGCCCTAACCCTATCATCCTACCAAATTTTATCAAAATCGGGCCAAGATTTACAGAGTAATTAGTAATAATAATTTTGGAGGGGGCCTTACATAAAGGGGGCTAACTCCTCTCCCATTCGATGTACAGGGCCGAGACCCCCAAAAGGCACATCTACATAAAATTCCGAATCGAATGACACCTCATTCATGAAAATCGGTTCACGCGTTTAGGCGCTACGTTGTTTACAAAAAAGGTAACAAGAACAACAACAACAACAACAACAAGAAGAAGAAGAAGAAGAAGAACAAGAACAAGAACATTTTTTGAAAAAGCCGTTTTTGCTCATTTTCGGCAACTTTTTTCTCGAAACCTATTAGATCTGGGTGGTTGCAAAAAAATTACAGTTATAAAGGAGGATTTGCCCTATATTGTAAAGAAAATTTGGGAATTTTATCTTTTATAGAAAAATAGAAAAAAATTGTCAAAGTTGGGTGTTTTTCAACGTTACACTTTTTCGTGCAGTTTTTGATGGTCAACCCTTATACAACTGTCCTACCGGACAGTTTTAATTTTTGCCAATTTCCTAGAAATTATTTTCTTTTATGTCTTTTTAAAGTAAAATCAAATGAATGGGTTTACTTCTAAAAATAAAAATAAAAGGTATTAGCTTCAATTTAAAGTTTAAATTAAAAGGTAAACTTTCGAAATTTCTACGTATTTGAATGGTGTTTCAAATAGAAAACGCCTATATCCGCCGTATAACTATAATTGGCGAACTTGTAGGATGAATCAGATGAATATAATCAGGGTTATATTTAGTGGATGATCTGTTCAGATATGGAAGGTAGTTTGAGCTGTGTAGGTTGTTGTTGTTGCTGGACCAGTAAAACGGTTCGGACAAAGACCTGGAGAATGGCAGGTTTCTTTTTTTTTGCCTGATTAGATGTTCTTACAGAAGACTGACCTTCAAAGTAGGTATTGAATACTCTCAATGGTCACAGTCTTTGCGCTATCAGGGAGGTCAAAGGTGACCTTGTATTATCTCTACTGGAGGCTTACGGCTTACTTATGCTTTAAATAAATATGGCCTACCTGTAACAGTATTTTTGTATTGCCAAATTCTGTATGTTGGAGGTTGTGTCCTGGTTTGTACGGAGGGTTGTGGGATGATAGAAGTTGTACATGACTTTTTATTATGTGACGTATTAAATAATGATCAGTGGATCTGGATCTCTGGTGGTTTGATCTTTGCGCTGAAGGCACCAAATTCTTGTCAATTAACCATGAACTGATTTCTGAGCGCTCTGCCCTGGAAGTCCTTTTACTTTTAAGCGCTACCTGTTCTTCAGGAAATTAGGAGTTAGATTGGTTTGCCAAAATTGGTGGCGGTTAACGACTTGACCACATTATGCGCTGCGGTCTTTATTTAGAGGCATTGTTACTCCCACTGGTGACAAATGAGCATCTGCAGCATCTACTGGTTCTGTAGGAGAAGTTGTAGCCTGCATTTAGACATAACCACTCACTAGAGTCAATTCATCAGTCCTCTCCATTTCTTTTTCCTTTTCTTTTCTGATGAAAAACCCTCAGTGGGTTCATCTAAGTTGGATATATTCACTTCCATCGACTGAAAACAGTTCTCCAGGAAGTCCTAGATGGAAGATCGTAGTTTAGGTATAACTCTGGTGCACTCACGGCCCCCTGGGAACGTTCTTGAGGGTGGTTTCTATAGATCAAGAAACCAGTTTCGCCAGAGAAGTAGGTCATTCACTCTTGGACCACATGAAGTCTTTGGGCTAGAGAAGTAGCTGGGAATTGAAAGTGGCACCATTGATGGATTCATATTGGAATTTCTTTGCTCCTTCGTGTAAACTCCAGTCCTCATCCTGTCTTGTCCTGCAACTGGGACTGTTACTGGGTAACACCCTGAGGATAAATAGAAATCGTATTCGCCACCCTAAATATTTTAATTATTTCATTTTACAGTTTCTTCTGTATGTATTTTAAGTATCCTAAGTTATCCTGGCTGACTGAATGAGAACCTAATTGTTATGAATGATAAAGAAACTACCATCACAAAATATCACCGCTTGAACTAGCAAGTGGCATGACGACAACTTATAGCAGCGTTATTGTGTATCTTGATGAATGATGCTGCGCGTTGCGGTAATAACCAAAAGGAATTCCCTGGCTCTTTTACACGCTTTGTGCACAGCAAGACTTGTGAGTGTGAGTGAGAGCGACAAAGCGATAGAGATGGCACGATCTTAGCGTTACTATAAAAAAAAAAAGAAAAACCTCAGCGATATCTGTTGTAGGACACTGGCACTAGTGTAGGGCCACTCTGGTGTGCGTGGATGACTCATGCCCACTGGTAAAGTTAAGGTCTTTGCCCTCTTAGAGTGGAGTTAAGGTCGCGCAGCAAAGATGATGGTGACCAGTTCGCGGGATCTTCGCTCTGTTATTCTCTGCATAATAGCGCGTCTCTACAACTTCAAATCGCTATTTTCCTTCTTATCTACTTTATTTCTAGATTTATTTTTATTTTTCTAATTCAATACCTTAATAATAACACAGCAAAAATCATTTCCACTCCCTACTTAACTGTAATTCCTAATCTTGGACTGCGCACATACAGAATTTACACAAGCAGCAAGCAAACATCGCTACGCACGTACGGTAATTACAGACAAACATCCTGATTGACAAAGAACCTCTTTAAGATTATTCTATTGAAACTAGCCCCTTTTCTTGGGGCTCCATTGATCCCTAATAACTGTACAAACTCTGGATGCAGTAACTCGAGCTGGGTGCTCGAGTCTCTGATGTCACACAGTTACCTCCCCATGCTTAGTAACTGACTTCAAAACCAGCTTCTATCTTTATAGTGTTACCTATTTTTTCTCCAAATTTTCATTATGTATTTCTCTTTAAAATTCATGTACTAATTCATACAGACATAGATCTATCTATATACAAAAATAGAGCGCACTATTTCGAAAATTTTGAAACGGGCAAAAAACATATCTTTGTGCTGATAAATAGTTCTTTAATAGGGGAGGTGGAGTAAAAGCAATATCTCCTTCTTTTGGTAAATGGAAGGAATCTACGAAGACTGGAATATCGCGACTTAAGATATCCTGGAATTGTGTGGATGCCCGCAAAATCGCGTGGTAGATTTCATTTAAAAAATCATTCTTATCCATTCTCTATACAAAAGTCAAAATTCCAGCTATAAGTTTTAACATTTGTAATAGTTTTTAACTAAAAATAAAATAGTGAAATACTGAAATTGCTAGTTTTTTTGAATATTCACATCTTTGAAAACTGTTTTAGTTCGCATCAGGCATTTCTCTGATGCAGCACAAGGCTCCCTAAGGTCGTTCTGCAGGGCCTGGCTGGCAACGTGGGAACTTTGGCTTTCAGAAATTCCGTTTGACCTAACTCTGTTCAACTCTGCCCTGGGGCGTTCTTGAATGCATAAAGGATAAGGAAAGTGGTTTTTATCAGTGGAGGTGCCCACTCAGGCTCTGAGACTCATTGTTGTCCTATAGGAGCGATACAATTTCCCAAATAATTTGATTACAAATTTAAAAGAAAAAAATATCGTGTAATTGTGTAGCAGGTGGATAACAGTTATTACGCAGGTTCTATTCACCAGCCAATAAGAAGTGACATTTCTACACCTGATATTTATAAAAACAAAACACCAATTTCGACATGATACAAACTGCTTTCTGATGTATTTCATCTGCAAGACGTGTTTCTAAAAAAAAAAAATTTACATCTGCCCTTGCAGATGCTGTTTTAAATTAACAATTAATGTGTAAATAAATAATTTGATAAATTATTCTAAAATTTATTTAATAAATATTTCCATATTATATAAAATGCAACTTTGTTTTGATGGAAATGTCAATTTTGTTTATTTACGTCGATTATCGATATTTTTATAGTTAATTAGTGTCCTTGGGAGATCAATATTGTTTTTGTTTCATTAATGGCCTTTTTATTTAATTGGAAAACCCAAGAAAAGTAAATCGCATTTCTTTTTCTTTAACGAGCGAATTTTCTGGAGGCCAAATATTATCTTGAGAGCAGATATTTGTTAATGACTCAATATTTTTCTGTTTTAAAATGTGTATTTAATTATTAAGAACCTTCTAAAGTAAAATATAAAAATTAAATAAAATATTGTTATATATTTTAACTATAATTTAAATTTATTATTCCAATAAGTAAAAATCGTAGGTCAAGAGACTGTGAGAATCGAAACTAGTACACAACAAATCACAGCTTTACGAGACGCGTTTCTAATCGCTCGGCTCTCGTGGAGCCTTAAGATACGATTGGAGAAGTACTGGGAAGGACGAGGAAGGCTTTTGAAAGTTTTACAAAAAAAAAAAAAAGTTCAGAGTTTAGGTTTTTTGGTCAAAAGAAGTTTCTTCTGACTTAGAATAGGACGCAATTAAGAGTTTTAGTAAGTTTGCTAACACTGAGCAGGATTTGGGTGGCCAAATCTTTGAACGATTAACTAAGCCTTCCTGTAATTGTGAAACGGAAGACCACTACGTAGGTCACGGTCAATGTGATCACAGGCTAAAAAAAGTCGTATCTAAAACACAGCTTCCACACTCTGGAAAACAGACAAACCAAGTATCCCCGGTGAGAACTGATCTCTGACCAGTTCTGAACATTCATACATCATCAGAGATCAGCAAAAATTTAGTGTGAGACGATAATATAAGTGATCAAGTCCAAATCTGTACACAAAACTGATTAAATCACCTCTGACAATGAATGAATATCCGAAACGGGTCAGAGATACAATAAACATGCGTGCTGTGACGTATAAAATCTTGAAGATATTAATCCAGCACTGTGGGACGTAAACTACATTTTCAATAAAATATAATAACATTTTACTTTAATAAACAAATTTATAGGCTTTTTATATAAGTATATATTTTTTTTTTATTAATTTTTTATTAGCTATAAAGTGGATATTATTAAAGTAATAAATCTTACTGTTTATCTTAACATCTTTTATTTTATTACACTTTTACGAGTATTCACATTGTCTAGAAAATTTATACAAAATATCTTCTATTTGCTTGCTTCTTCAAGTTCGCTGTATGGCGTTGAATTGGTAATTTTTGCCAATTTTTTGAGTCGAGTTTGCAGGCATTAAGATCCTTTAAAGTACTATTTAAGCATAATTTACACATCTGTTATACATTATCAATAAAGGATACATTCTAGTTTTAACCCTTTTCTTGATAATGTATCTTTGGAGATACATCAGAATTTTTTTTAAAAAAAACTAGTGCCATTATTTTTTAACGCAATCTTAATATTTTTAT
This sequence comes from Rhodnius prolixus, assembly GCF_049639745.1. Taxonomy (NCBI): domain Eukaryota; kingdom Metazoa; phylum Arthropoda; class Insecta; order Hemiptera; family Reduviidae; genus Rhodnius; species Rhodnius prolixus. The sequence continues at coordinate 8,765,340 of NW_027411603.1, read as the reverse complement.
ATAAATGTTTAGGTAATTTCTTAGTTTTCGAACGCACGTTTAGTTTTTTTCTGTTGGCCAGACTGATAAGCTAGCTGTCAAACTTCACTTTATGTATGAATATTATTTTCATATTAAAAAAAAATAAAATTCTGTCAAGTTAAGGGTTAAAAAAAAATCAATTCCGGAAGTACCAGATCCGGTTAAAAATGTCATCACAGTTTAATGTGCAAATTAAAAAAAAAAAATCTACAAAATTTTAGTAAGAATTAAAAACAATATTTTGAAATTTTAATTTATATCTGTAAATAGCAGCCAGGCCAAAAGTCGTGCGAGTGTCTCCCCCCCCACGTAATTCTGGATATTTAAGAGCATAAATTGTAGACCAGTAATTGGCTCTTATGGTGTAATCTTTTTTACACAATTACATTACAAAAGCGAAGTACATAAAATTTTAATTAACTTTTTATCCTAACTAATATTGAAGAAAGATAACGAAGAATTACTGTCGAAGAATTAATATAAACAGTAAATGATACTTATATTTGATTTTGTAAACATCTAGACAGTTATATTGAAGGTGAAAGTATAATGAGTGAGTCAGTATTTATATGTGTGTGTGTTTGTTAAGTATGTGTATGGGTGGTGATTTACAGAAGTTTTTGAGATAAAGTTAACAATAAAAAAAAAAATAGAAAAGTTAAAATGTAAATATTGTCAATCGGTTTATAACATTATTTGAGTGAAATATTGTAGTGATACAAGAGAGAGAGAAATGTGGGCAAATATGGACGAACCGAGTTTAAAAAAAAAAAAAAAAAATTAAAAGAGAAGAGATTATATTATAAGAGCAGCTGAGAAAGAGCATTGGGAAAGTGCAATGACCTAACCGGTAAACAGAGTGTATATCTCTATCGAGTGTAATACCACGTGCAGCTAGCAGAGAGCACTCCAGGCGCTGCAACTGCGCCATCTATACCCCACCACCCTAATTCTAGGCTTGTTTACATTTTGTAAAACCTATATAACCTATATAGTTCTGAGAACAGTATTAATAGGTAGTAAATAATTTGCAAAACTGGACAACATTTTACTTTCATTTCTTGGTTCAGTTTGTTTATTTGTAAACAATTGTGTTTCTAAAATTTTATTTATTTTATTTTGATTTTCTGTTGTTGTAAGATCGTTAAATTTTTACTGAACTAAGTTTAAAAATGAAATTAAAAACAGAAGCGTAATGCTGAGTTTGTAGCCGAGCGAGTTAAAGGAGCGAGGCCCGCAAAGCTTAGATGTATTGCGGTATAGTGGGTTCGAATCCCGGTGTATATGGCCTTGCATTTTTTATTTAATGTTTAATAATATAAGACACTTTTATTGTTAAGTATATTGGCTAATCAATCATCTGCGTCACTCTTGATTTAGATTAGATGTACTGGCTACTTCCGTATTAAAAAATTTAAGCCAAATTCGAAAATTGTAGCGATAAATATAACCTTCAATTATAGTTTATAAATGATGAGACACTTGATTGACAGATATTGATGGCTAACTTACGAACTGATGGTATTCTAATGTAATGTTGAGTTTTGTATTAGGCTTCGAGTTTGTCTTTAGACATAACTTGAGATTTTTTCGCTGATGGCTAAGCCATATGACGACCTAGGTACACTTGGACATATCGGACCCTTAATCTACAATCTAAATTTTTTTTGCAAATTTTTTTAAGAACCAGTTTTTTGGGCTCTGGAGACCTCAAAACGGGTATTTTTGGTAATCGAAAATTGATAACATCCCAATAAAATCTCATACTATTATTATTTTTTTAAAATAGATTTCTTCATTTCTATCGTATACTATAAAAGGAGGATTCCAAATTTAATCTTTCGACATAATCACAAATATTCTTATCAAAGCAATAACCCAAGAGTAAAATAATTCTGAATTAAAAAAAGTAGAATTAATAGACAAGCTAAAGATTATAAACGTGAAGGAGCCGGCCGGCACTTCGGCCTTGGCTCCAACCCGCGCACAATTCCCCCCACTACGGGCTGTTGTTTTGTTTGGGCACCCAGTAAATACTGACAGAATTATACGGAAGTGAAATCATTTAGCCCCGCGACCCGCTGCTGCCATTCTTATCACTATTTAAATGTACCATTATATTTTAGATTTTAGTTATTTCCATTTATAAGAAATATTTATTTTAAAAATTAAGTCGTAAAATTGAACAGGATTTTTTTTTTTTAAATTTTAATGTTTTACAGCGTACAGTCAGTTTCCAACTATATTGTTATTATAGTTGTGGATAAAAAGAAGTGCGCAGTTAGTTGAACACGCGTGGCTCTGATGCTACAGCTCTCGTATCTTAATTAATCAACTTTTATTAGTATAACTGTGTTATTACTTCATTCCATGCAGACCAATACTGGAATGACACCAACATTCTGTTACTGCAGTTTTTACGCATTGTTTTTTTGCACTGCGACCTCAAACATCTATTGTGCTCCTTTTTCTGGTGCATGGCGAATCCCCCTACATCACACCTTCCAGTCTCAGGATGAATCCCAGAATCTAAGAGGTTTCTAAGGAGGTAATGGTCCTTCTCCAGCCCTTGGTAATCACCTCACTGTCCATTAAAACACGTTTTAAAAACCTTTCTCCGCGTTCCAGACTAATATTCTTTAGATGCCCTCTGTGTCGATAATGACCCCTCTTGAGGAGTTTTCCTATCCTTTATTTTTCGAAGTGTAGTGAGAACTAGTATGTATAATACATTAATTCAATTCAATTGTTTAATATTCTAAAAATAGAACTTATTTGGCCACACTTCGAGCCAACAGTAGACAAATATATCACCAGTTATGTACATACAGTTTTAAATACACAAGTTGCATTTCATTTATTGCGTTTTATTTATAACATGTAACTGCATAGTAGATAACAACTTTATGCGCATCAGTGAAGTGAATGAAAACAATTTGACATTACACACACATACACTTGAATAGAAACGCATCAACAAATATAGCGTAATATATTTACATTGCAAATGGTGCTTGAGAAGTGGCGGATGTTCCTTGAAGACCGCCTCTCCTCTACCTTCATACTTGTTTGGAAATTGGTTATATGCAGTTTTAGACATCGATCGGTCCATAGTGATGGGATGAGATTTATTTCCTAGCAACTGTGGAGAAAATCTATGTATTACTGAGGATTTCCACAACAAAAGTGATGAATTATTCAACGGGAAGTTATTTTATGGGTACTTCCTTTTCAATTTTGGGAAAATCTTTACCAACTTATTAAAGATTAAATATATATATATTGAGTTCTGTCTTGAGATTTTCATCGTTGGAAGATCTCTCCAACAGTTAGTTTCTTATTAAATGTTTATTAACCAAGGGCGAATGGATTTTTAGCAATGACTTTGGGTGGTGCACAATAAAATCTGGAAGGCTGTGTCATGTGTCAAAAAACGGTAGAAGACTTTTTTCGTCGATCTGTGTAAAAGTAGAACTGATGATAATTGGCTTCATTATCGGGCTCGTTAGTTTCAGAAAAATCTTCACAGAGTGCGTTTATATAACCTGGAATCTCTTTGCCTGAAGAAGGACTATCGCGTGGTTTCAGTATATATGAAATAGGTATTCCATACTCTCTGGCCCAGAGAAGATCTTCTGCTACAGAGACTGGTTTGAAAGATTCTGGATCTTTTTAGAAAGGGAGGATTTACTTTGATTTTACCTTGAGGGATAGTACAATAAACCTCTTGGCTGCGCTGCCTTAAGGAACGGAACTCGCCTCTTGTTTTACTAGTAGTTGTATCCTGGACCTAGTAGGAAGCGGAAGATTTACCTACAATATCAGGGGTGTCAAACTGGCGGTCCCGAGGTAATTTCTTGTGGCCCCACGATGTACTGAAATAAAATGAAAATAGAAAAAGTTTTAATGAAGGAAATATCGATCTCTTAGAGGAGATCGAGACAACATCGTACACACAATTCCCAGTTTCCGTTAACTACTGAAGACGGAGTATACACGTACCCCCAGGGCCTTTCCTGTGGGACCAGTGAGCTTGTATAAACGCGCTGACTTAGTTCCATATGTTTGCCACTCTCAGTGGAATTCCAGAATTATTTCGGTTTTAAAAGAAGAAATAGGAATTCCCAAAATATATTCTTATTTAGGTGAGAAATGTCCAAAAATATTTGGTGGATAAATATAAATCAAATTTGGATTCTCTTCTAAGTAGTGTTTGTACTTTTCCTTCTGGGGTTCAAGATTGGCTAGACACTCTTACGAATGCAATTAAAAGTTCCTGTCCCACTTCTATAACTTCCAATTTCGTTAGAATAATCAAAAAGAAACCTTGGTTTGATGGGGCCTGCCTTCGGGCTAGAAATAGGTCTTTTAATTTGCTGAGACTCTTTCGTGCTACTGGTTCGTCATATGTTAAGAGTGCTTATCTGGAGAGTAATATGGAGTTTAAATCAGTTTGCTTGAACAAAAGGAAAGTGTATTACGATTCCCTTGTAGATTCTTGTAGATCAGTGCGGGATTCTAAGGAACTGTGGCAAATTTTTAACCAATTTAAAAAAAAACAATTTGTATGTGGTAATAATATTTTAATGTCCGACTGGGTCTCTCACTTTGATAATCTTCTTAATCCTGTTTCAGATGTACTGGTTCATTATGCTGAGCCTTTTATTACTAATTCTTTTATTGATTCTCCTTTTACACTGGGCGACTTAAAGACAGTGGTAGCGAATTTAAGAAACAGAAAAGCTCCCGGTTTTGATCGAATTGCCTCGGAATTCTATAAAAATGCCCCGGATGTATTTTTTGAGAGACTATTGTCTTTTTTTAATTATATTTATGAAACTGGTATAACCCCGTCTTCATTTAGCAGATCTATTGTGTTTCCTTTATTTAAACGCGGTGAAATTAATGAGGTGTCTAATTATAGAGGCATTTCCTGTATAGATGTGGTTGCTAAAATTTTTACTGGTTTACTTTTGAGGCGCCTAGATAGTTTTATAGTTGAAAATGATCTTTTGAGTGAATATCAGTCGGGCTTTCGGCGTGGTTACTCCACTCTTGACAATTTGCTTGTTCTTACTAGTATTGTTAAATTAAAATTTTTAAAACAAGGTCAAAAGGTGTATAGCTTTTTTGTTGATTTTTCAGCTGCTTTTGACCGTGTTAATCGTAGGGCATTATTTTTGAAGTTGTATAATTTAGGCGTGTCCTCAAAAATGCTTGCTATTCTGAAATCCTTGTACGCTGTAACGGTGTCTGCTGTTAGGGGGAATAATGGGGTCTCGGAGTTTTTTCGGGTATCTAGTGGTGTCAGGCAGGGTTGCCTGTTGAGCCCCTTATTGTTTTCTCTTTTTCTTGACGACTTGCCTGGTTGTTTGGAAGGTGGAATACGAATTTCTAATGGAACAGTGAGCTTGTATAAACGCGCTGACTTAGTTCCATATGTTTGCCACTCTCAGTGGAATTCCAGAATTATTTCGGTTTTAAAAGAAGAAATAGGAATTCCCAAAATATATTCTTATTTAGGTGAGAAATGTCCAAAAATATTTCCTGTGCAAATTTTGTGTGATTTTTGGAGTATATCCTTGTGTGAGCAACTACTTCCTGTCTGTGAAATTAAATAAAACGGCATACAGATCCAGATTGACTGGATAAACATCTATCTAACTTAAATGAAGATTGTCTGTTCTCAGTCTCTGAAAATCCAGATATTCGGAAAACTAGAGAAAAATTTTGTAAATATGTTGTGGCCCGCGTGAATCTTGCTAGATGCACCAAGTGGCCTGTGGCACCACTGTACTAGATTATCTAAGGGATGATAAGTGGTGGGATGGTAGTGGTGCTTTGGAGATCATAACCCGCCTCTTTTCCCAATGATAGATTCATCTTGTAAATTATTGACCATTGCAGTGGCAGATAAGCAGAGCAAATTATAACCATGAGCTTTCACTTACAACCGTAAGAAAAGCGCTTGTAAGCTAGAAGAATCTGTAAAGAAGGGAAATCACCCTCTTATATTAATACCTAAAGCATTAAATTGTAAAGGTTAACTTAATTCTCGTCTTGCAGATTCACCCACTAGTGTTTTATAGGGCAAATCCCTGGTTCAGGTTGTTACTGCGACTATAAAGTAGATAGCTAGTGAAGTTTTGGAGCAAGTTGAGTCAGGACTATTAATGTAGCGCGAGACACGATAAGGAAGGTGAAAATGGACCAATTTATCCTTTGCGTATCCCACAAGAGAGATCATTGTAGCGTACCCAGAATCTGGGATTCTTATTTATTTATGGGCTAGTAAGAAAAAAAAAAATTGTCCATTCAGGAAATTATTTATTTAATTTTTAATTTTAATGGTGGCCTCCAGAATTAGAAAAAGTAGAGTCATATATTACTTTTTTTGTAGTGAAGTAATGACAGCTTTTTCCTTCGAAAAGGAAGGAAAACAAGTTGTTTATAAAATATTTTCGCACTAAGAAGTTAAAATGCGTTCTTTTGTTGAAATATGAAGTCTGAATTACATCTGGAACTTATCTTAGGCACAGTTAACGTTCAAGAAATTTACTATCAAACCTTAAACACATTAGACTGTAGATAAGCTTTGCGTATGAATTTAAATTAATTTTACACTTTCTATTATACTATTTGGAACAGATAGTATCGCCGTCTCATATCAGATTATTCTTTTTTTGAGGTCGAAAATCTCGGTAAGATGTACTTATGAATAGAATAACCTTTCTTATCTTAGGGGCGAGTTCCGTTTCCCCAAGCCTCCTTAGCCAGAGAGGCTTATTGTATACCATCTCCAAGGTAATCTAAGTTAATAATTCCTCCCTTTCCTTACTTGGACCAGGATCTTTCCAAAGCAGTCTCTGTTGCGATACGATCTTCTATGGCCACAGATAATAAAAATTATCGCAACCTCGCGATGGCTACACAAACAAGATATGAGAAACTTTTATCTCCTTTACCCCAGGCCAAGCCTATCCAAGAGGTTTCGACCTCTAGGGTTATGTTACCCCAAAAACTGAGACAGCTCAATTTTTCACACTTTCTAGCTAGCTCAGTATAATTTCTCAATTTGTCTCCAGAATTCTTCTTTGGAATTCAACTAAATGATGCCAAAACCTATTATTCATGGCCTAAAGCATTCAGTTAATTAATTTTGGAGCAGATTTCGAGGTTAATCTTTTGGCCTAAAGTGTGCCCTTGCCTACAAGAGACTGCAGTGGTCATTTTTGCCTATATTTTTAGAACTTGTTCCTAAACTTTTTCAACGTATCTACCCCTATTGCAGAGACAAGTTCCGGTTAGTAAGGAAGTCTTAGAAGAGGGCTTGTTAACAGAATCGCAAAACTTTTTTAGATGACATTCAAAATCCATAGTTAAATCCATAGTGTCAGCGTCAAGGGCAAACTGATGCACTTCTGATGGATAAGTGGGCACAACGGGTGGGATTTGTCTGCACAGAGACGTTGTGTTCGGCCAGAAATGTTGACACGTATTGATCCCCCTATAACGGCAACACTGTCTCTCTCTGGAGCCGTCTAATAACTGGCAAATAGTAAGAAATATCTCAAGAGGTGACGTTACCTTATGTAAGGGACATGATGATGCGTGGGCGACTGTTCGCTCCAGACGATCATCACAACCAATGGACCACCTCCGCCCGTTCGCTGCAACCGGTTTACAATCTATCCCTCTCATTCTCAACCTTCTTTTTCTTATTTTTATTTTCATCTTCTCCCTTCTATGTTCATGGTTGTTTGCAACGCGCATGCTCAAGTCATTCAGCTGTGATCTTTTTCAGCCTTATTTGTAACAAAAAATAAAACTTATATTTGTTAAGTAAATATTAACAAAATTTAAAGATTATAAACAAATTAGTGGCGGCATTGTAGTTACTCATTTCAACGGTAGGGGCAGCACGTTATCAGCGGGAAATATGCAGCAGCTCGTTTTGAATCTTAAGCTGCAGCTGAATGGCCGAACGTAAGAAAGTAAAGCCTGATAATGCATTGGCGGATGTCAGGGCACCTGCACTTTAGCCTGATTACATTTATAGTACATAGGTAATAGAACTATACACTATACTACGTATATTTCCGAAATAAGTCGACTTTTTTTTTATAAGTAGTTAATTGCAGAGGAAAATATTCAAAGCAAATTTCCTTTAAATGTCATTCTGCTCTTTAAACATTTCAAAATAAATAATAATGTTACCTTCTGCTCGATTCAGTGGGCATTGGGCAATCAGCTGGGGGCCTCCGCTATATATCGAACGCTAGCTTTGGCAATGACATTTACTTTTTTTTGCACAAACGATTCATGAAATTGTAAATGTTCAACTTTGGATACAAATCTGGATTAATTTTATCAAGTAAAAATGCCACAGTGTGATTTTATTTATTTTTATTTATTACATTCAGCGAAGAATATTATAAAAAGGCTGTACTGTAGCTGTAATTTAGTTTTCAAGAGGCAACTTTTTTGGCAGCTCTCGGCAAGCTGGCAATTTAATGCTGTTAGACTATGTGTGCCAAAAATTGAAAAGCACTCTTTTTTTTTTTGACACTTATCCATGGTCTTGCTTTATAATCAATAGTTTATTGTGATTTAATCAAATTAAAACTGTTTCCGGTAGGACAGGTGTTGATCGTCCAAAAAGTGCACGAAAAAGCGTAACGTTGAAAAACATCCAACTTTGACAATTTTTTTCTATTTTTCTATAAAAGATAAAATTCCCAAATTTTCTTTAAAATATAGGGCAAACCCTCCTTTATAACTGTAATTTTTTTGTAACAACCCAGATCTAATAGGTTTCGAGAAAAAAGTTGCCGAAAATGAGCAAAAACGGCTTTTTCAAAAAATGTTCTTGTTCTTCTTGTTGGGACCTTTTTTGTAAACTGCGTAGCGCCTAAACACTTAAACCGATTTTCATGAATAAGGTGTCATTCGATTCGGAATTTTATGTAGATGTGAGTAATTCTAGGGTCGGCAGACTAAAAGCACATAATAAGTCAAAAAAATAACAATTTGCACACAAGTCATCTTACGTACATTAGGTACATTCTTTATGTGTTTATATGTTGTGTTTATCATTATGGTATAATTGAATAAGAACAATTGTGGTTTTGGTGACATCTACAATGAAGAATGACTCTGATTGTGAGAAAAAGAAAACATATTTCAACATTAATAATTAAATTCCATTTTTTTTATCTTTTGTGCATTAGTCTGTAGACCATAGAATTAATATGATATAAAATAAAACGTTTCATTTTTTGTTGCTTCAAAATGCTGTAAAATAATCAACAAAATAAAAGTCCTATTTTAACAGCTGTTAGTTAAACGGGGGAACTAATTATAGCGCCCAAAATTGTTCGCTATAGACTATCCCGCCTTACTGCAGTGTATTGCTGGTTTGGTGCCAAATAAATTGCAGTGTATTTTATTTTGTAACAAAAAAAAGTTTTCTTCTATTTTTTTTTTTTTTTTTTTTCTTTTCTACATAAGAGGAAGTTTTGTAATCGATATTGACTTTCAACCGGAAATAACACTTTCAAAGGTACTCTGTATTCGTATAAAATTTCTCAACCAAATAGTACCACTTAACCTAATGGATTCTCTTAACTTCTTTGGCACTTTCTCACATATGGTTTTAATATTTTCTTTTACCATGGTGTGCTGCTGGCCTGTACAAGTGGAGATAACGTGTAACGTTTTATCCAGCTAAAGGAACTTTTGCGTGTTGGTCTAAGACGAAAAATTTGGCTCTCTACACCAACGTTTCGACCTATATATTTAGGTATTCTTCAAGGACAGAACATACGAAAGAGATTTTACCTTGAAACTATCAATTTGAACTAAAAAATAGTTGACTTTAATATTATAGATGTTTAATTATAAGACTTTTTTTTAACGCTGAAAACTATAAAAATTTATTCAGAGAAATGGCACTTCAGTTCTAACTAGCAATTTTCTTCAAATTAGCAATTTATAAAATATTAAAGCATGAATAATATTTAATTTTTAATGTCCACAGTTGCATTTAAAAAGTTTCTTTAGATTAAAGCTGAACTTTGCCCTAGCCCACAAGTGCTCTAAAATTTGATCGAATGTTTCTTCTAGCCTAGAAAGTTAAAAAACACAGTTTTTTCTCAGCCAAGCCGATAAATTTTCACCTTGACGTTTTGAATGAAGTATGACATTTTCACTAGCACCGTCACAAAATATACTAATATCTACTAAACGCCACAATAAAGGTTTATGGCATTAGATGGATTATTGGAAAACAAGTCCAGTACATTGTACTTAATTGAACGAAAATCTTGTTGGTCAATGTTTTATGGTGAGAACTGCATCGTGTCCATTAAGTTGATGATGACGATGATTGGTTTGGTGATGGAAGTAGGAGAGGAGGAGGAGGAGGGGCAGAGACATGCCCAGGGACCTGAGTGGCTCGACTTGTACTGCTGGTGGTAGATAGCCTGTCCGCTGCTGTTTCTGCTAATGGCGGGCATGTTTTGGTGCGTGCTGCAGTGTTGCCAGATCTTGTTTTGTTTACAGTGGGCATAACCACCTTGCCATCGCATGGATTTCCACCCTCGAGTGTTAAACCCGGCCCTATGTGATGTAACATTGGGAGAGGATTGAAGGACAGGAGGGCAAAGCAAGGTGCGGTGCGGACGCGCAGTTTGGGGGCGCACTTGGCAAGGCTTTCCTAGGGGTCGGGGGCCAGCTACAGCAGTACGGGGGCTACAGCAGAACTCCGGCCCGGAGTATTGATTCACAGGGGGGTGCCCGGGTGGGCTCACGTGGCAATGTTGTTATTGATCAGCTGACGGCCCTGCCGTTCTGCCCTACTTCTACAACCTAAATACGACGGACAACACCAGTTCGCTGCATCAACATTGCCGACTTCCTCTACTTCTCAACTCAGCGCTGAAACGATTCTGCGCTACGACCTAGTTTAAATTTAACTTCCCATCTACCCCCCAGTATTATAAATACGCTGCATAACTTCATTAAACATCGCCAAAATATCCAAAATAAGAACTGTTCAATGACTTTGGACGACCACTGCTCTGATCTGATTCTCGGCCAGAGTTCAGTGTTGTTTACTCGCGAGAGAGAATTCTGCAAATAGAATTGATTATTTCTTCAAATTAGTTTTCGACGTTAGTCTGCCTTAACCGATGGTGGAGTAGCTCATTCCATTGGGAAAGTGTTGCCACAAAAGTCTATCAGCACTTAAGGGGACCTCTGTTTGCCTAACTGTACCAGCTGGGCGAAGAGTGAACACCTTAATGCTGCGGACAGAATCAAGAGACGTTCATTGCTTTGTGGCACACCTTCATAAGTCGATTAAGATTATGGTTCTTAAATATTACAAAAGAGGAATGTCTGTGTTGCTAAAATTTTAAAACAGAAAATACGAGGGTCGTTTGAAAAGTCCGTGCAAAAATAAAAACTACTTAATTTTTGGGGGTAAACCTTTTTTATTTTTCAACATAGTCTCCTTTTAGGCTTATACACTTCGTCCAACGCTGCTCTAGTTTGTTGATCCCTTCCGAATAATAGGATTTGTCCAAGTCTGAAAAATAGCCAATCGTTTCTGCAATCACCTCCTCGTTTGAATAAAATCTTTTTCCCGCCAGCCATTTCTTCATATTGGGGAACAAATAGTAGTCCGAGGGAGCCAAGTCTGGAGAATAGGGGGGATGTGAAACGAGTTGGAACCCTATTTCCATTAATTTTGCGACCACAACTGCTGAGGTGTGAGCTGGTGCGTTGTCGTGATGGAAAAGGACTTTTTTGTGGGCCAATCGTGGGCGTTTTTCTTGCAGCTCGGTTTTCAAACGGTCCAATAACGATGAATAATATGCACCTGTAATAGTTTTACCCTTTTCCAGATAGTCGAAGATGATTATTCCTTGCGAATCCCAAAAGACAGTCGCCATAATCTTTCCGGCCGCAGGAACGGTCTTCGCCTTTTTTGGCGCAGATTCCCCCTTGGTAACCCATTGTTTAGTTTGTTCTTTGGTCTCAGGAGTGTAGTGATGTATCCATGTTTCATCCACAGTGACGAAACGACGCTTAAAGTCATGCGGATTCTTCTGGAACAGCTGCAAACCGTCCTTGCAACACTTCACACGATTTCGTTTTTGGTCAAGCGTGAGAAAATCACTCGACTTCCTCGATTCAAACGAATGCCAAACACAAAGAAATAGACCGATCTGGCTGAAACTTGGTGTGTGTTCTTCCAAGAGATGCTACTAACTAAACATAACCTCGATACGCGCCAGTAGTGCTATCTCTCTGACTTTGCACGGACTTTTCAAACGACCCTCGTATCTACCTCTCACTGAATGGATTAAGCACCATTGTAAGGTTCTTTCTAAAATTCCTTCCATTATTCCTACTCTAAAAATCCATTAACTGCAGGAAAATCACTCTTCCCCTAAATTAATTTATTTCTCCTGTATTTTTTGATTTCAACATTTCTCTTTGATGAGTTGTATTCTACTTTTCATTTTATTCATGACGGGGACTTTTTAGGTTACTAATAAATTAAATTATTATAAATTTATAAAAGGTTTTCCTTAACTTTAAATTACTCGTTTTTCTCATTTGTTTCTTTTCCATTGTTATTATTGTTCATTACCACACACCATCGGATAATGAAGTACTAATCAGACGGATCTCTTTAGCATTTTTATTAAACTATCGTGCGATATTTAAGGTTTTGCCCTCACAAGAAGTACTGGTCTCTGGACATCCAGTAGAACCTGCACAGATGGATGATCCTTTGGGCCCCATTATGCAATCGTTTAAGCCATTTACCAGAATAACAAACTGACTTAAACCACCAGCTTGTAAATTTTGTTTTCATTCGAAGCGCAGCTGTCGGAAATTCCAAAACTAACAGCAAAATTTCACGTTTGTTGGTTTGTTACTGGGTGGGTACAGCTCTATCTATTTGACATATTTGTTGATGTGATTTGTTTGTAAAAGCGGATTCTTTAGTTTCTGTAACTCCCGTTGCTAAATCGATTATTTTAAGTAATTTTTATTTATTTAAAAATAAATTATTCCCGTCTACTTTTATTTAATTAAAATTATTTTAACCTTTAAATGCACTTCTTTTCTAAAATAAATTTTGCAATACTTTGCAGCTGCGTTCAATAAATTACTGTTGCTAATTTCATTCATGTATTGTTGCAGACAAGGCTGGTTTACCAGTGCAGATGGCCAGGATGTCACGTCACTACCACCACTTGCCATTCAATAGAAGCTCACGTCAGAAACGCTCATCTGGGGTATGTATTCAATTCTCTAGCCTATAAAAAAGGAATTTACGGATGTCAGATCAATATCAAATCGTTTAACATTACAAGCTATTAGTGTCGTCTAGCTTGTTTTTATTATTTACTAAACAATCTTAAAGGCTATGTACTCCTTAGTAAGACGATCCTGCCTTTAATATTGATTGCCGCTAGAGGCTATAACTCTTGAGTATTCCTTTTTATTGAACATTATAGCCTAGCCCTTTAATAGCCATTCCCTCCTGGACTTTTATCCCCGGTTTGCTGGCTGATCCTTGAGAGAAATCGTCCTTGCTTTTACATCCTTTAATGCTTCAAATTTTTCGCCAGTTCATGGCTCTCCGCTTAGATCTCATGTCTCTCGAGAAGAGTATTTACTCTTTCTTTCAAGATAGTTGTTGTCCATAGTTTAAGCACTACAAACTACATAGACTTGTAAACAACAGCTTCAATCGTCGCAACAAATATAAATCAACATTCACAAAACAAAAAATTCTGTTTTAAAAAAAATTTAATATTACTTCTAAAACTAACTGGCTATAACTTTTATGATCCCAGTGACTAGTAAATTGTGTAACTGACAAATTAAAAATAAACGTTTCTGCAAGGATATATAAGCCTCCATCATGATGGCCGTGATATAGTATGGAGGTATTTACTATGTGTGAAGGTTATTTATATTCTGTTGAAAACTGGTTATAACCTCTACGTAGTGAACGTGCTTATTATAGAAAAGTCACTTATTATTATTTACGCACTTTTGAGAAATAGATATAAACCTATTCTTCAAAAATCTACGCACAAAAAAAACGAAGATTCCAAATATAAAAAGAGTGAAAACCAAAAGGTTAACAAGTAGCCACCACTAATAAACGTAAGTTAATTATTATTTTAATTTTAATTTATTTCTTGCACAAACCTTCGTAAAATACTCTACGATAATTATTATTATATTAGTGCTATCTCAGTCAAGTTTATGACCGATGTAATTACTTGAATCAATAAGCTCTTGAAATTCTTCTTTATGAATTCTCAGAGGATACATTATGCCCGTCAAATTCAATCATTACTTTTGTGTAGGCCGAAGAACGATGGAGACGGCGATGAAGGCATGGAAGGTGATGATCATGAAGAAGAATTTTACTACACAGAACTGGAGGTGGGAGTCACTTCACCGCCTCCAACTCTCAGCCATCGAGATATGGCGCGGCCTCCACATGAAGGTGCTTTTAATTCCTTTATTTTTAATTCATTTTTAATAAGCTTTCTTTTCTTTTTCTTCTTCTTCTTGAAGTAAAATAGGTGCTCAACTGTTATAGGCAGCTGACAATTATAGGCAGGACAATTAAAAGGTTCGTGTACAAAGTGTGAATATTAGTGACCGCTCACATCAGACAGAATCTTATAATGAAGTTGTTAAATTGGTTCGTGTGATGTTAATGAATAGGACAATCAAGTGAATCCGAAACTGTGTGATATGAAAATGATCATTGTATGGTAGGTAAATCGAGAAGGGAGAAAAACCTTTAAATGTTATTAATTAAACTATAATTTATGCCTATTGGTAGGTTATCTCTCATCTGTGAATTTTGGGTAACCTGAAAAAAGAAAAAGAACCGAGCGAACATTTTTATTAAATAGTTAATTACAGGCAGGATCTTATGGCCAATTTTATCAAACTAAGTATTCACTTTACACCAATACATCTTGGCTATCCAGAATATTATGGAGTATCTTGTCCAAGGCTGTTGAAGAAATCTTCATAATCGCATCGGCTAGTCGAACTTTGAAGTTAATCAGTAACACCTTGTTCGTTCGTTTGTAAGTTGATCACACAGAGCTATTGCTGTTGAGATAGTCCAAGTTGATTTTGATAGCATTCAAGATTTTAGAAGGTTAGTACAGAAATATCTTTCTGATTAGCTCTAATACTTAAAAGATGTAAAGTAAATTCTTTGATGAAATTGGTCATAATTACCAGCAAGATATTATTAAAT